>NC_069658.1:45395500-46066500 GCF_027244095.1 Hemicordylus capensis
TTATGTGTGAAGTGCTCCTCAATAGCTTGCAGGAACTTCAGCAGAAATCTGCTCGATATGTGAATGCACATCCTCCATTCCAGAAGAGATGCGAGCAAAAGGGCTTTAAAAGCCCCGTGTGAAAAACTTCCTGGTGGGAGAAGCTGGGCCCAGACTGAGTCACTTGCCTCCCCCATCCAGGTCTCAGTTAGATATGCAAGGTTAGCTCCCTCATCCATGATCAAGTCATGGCTGATTTGGGTCTTATTCTGAACTGACCTGGCATTACTGAGAGCATGCCTAGGCTCTGTGGGTAGTTGGAACTGCTTTCCGAGGCCCAAGAGCTGACAGGGCAGCCAGAAGTGGAAATCGTTACTAAATTACTAGTTTTCTTTCCTATGTGTTGATTCTGGTGCCATGTTTTATTTATAAAGATTGTTTTATTTGAACAAGCTTTGAACTTCTGGTAGTGTTAGGGTTTGTACTCTGTGGAAGATGAGTTATGATTATTGTAAATAAATAAGTAAACTGCTCTTGTCAATATTGTTTTCACTCAACTATCTTCTGACCTTTTCCTTGCACCCTTTCTTCATGTATGTCTTCATCTGCCCCTTGTCTGATCCTCTTTTACCCCTATGCCACTTACTGAGGTTGATAGCATCTAACCATTCTATTATATCTCATTATCAATAAAATAGTGTATCAAACATAGGTTAGTGCACTACCCTGTTGCTTTAAAACATGCCAGCCCAGCAAAACTTCCATTTTTAACCCCGTTGCTTGTCAAGTTACTCTTAAGATGTGTGCATGAAAATGATCCACAAAGGTACACACAAAGGTTAATGTGTATCGGATCAGACATATGTTTATTTAGTTCATCATAAATGTGAAAAACAGCTGGATATTTTTGGGTGTTCTGTAGTTGCCTCACTTCTGAAGCTGTAAAATTTCTATATCCATGGTGGGCAGAACTTAGGTGAAAAATAAATCTTACTAAATCTCTGACTCCAGGAAAATAGGTTTTACTGAAACCACAAAATATTTCAAGTCCCGCTATAAAGTCTATAAACTCTCCATAAAATCCTTACTGTTGGTAACACTGACTCAGTACAACAGGGTACAAGGAATATTGCCTCTGAAATATTTTTCCTTCTGCTGCCATATGCAGTAAAACATTAATTTGTCAAAATGCTCTTTCTTAAAACTGCAGATTGCATAGTTTTACTTCTGAGTGTACTACTATTGTTAAAACAAAGGCAACCTGAAAATCAATACAATAGCAATAAACTTTGCATCTGCTTATAACACATGCCTCATCAGAGGTACTCAACTCTGACATCTTTGAATTAGATAAAGGTAAAATGTGCTGTTGGTTTGGTGTCAACTCCTGGTGTCCCCAGAGCCCTGTGGTTTTCTTTTGGTAGAATACAGGAGGGGTTTACCATTGCCTCCTCCCGTGCAGTATGAGATGATGCCTTTCAGCATCTTCCTATATAGCTGCTGCCCGATATAGTTACCCATAGTCTGGGAAACAAACCAGTGTGGATTCAAACCAGCAACCTCATGCTTGCTAGGCAAGTCATTTCCCCATTGCGCCATTAGGTGGCTTTTGAATTAGATATCTAAGTCCAAATCAATGAGACTTGCAACAAAACCACAAGTCTTGGCTTTAACAAAATGTAAATAAAGTCATAATAGGATTTGTTTACAGTGCACCTATCAGGGATAGATTTTCTTGCTGTCATTGTAACTGCTGTGTTATTTCTTTTGAGGGAGACTATGGTATTCCCATATTCCCAGACTATGGGAAACCCCAATATCAGGCAGTAGTGATATAGGAAGATGCTGAAAGGCATCATTTCATACTGCGTGGGAGGAGGCAATGGTAAACCCCTTCTGTATTCTATGAAAGAAAACCACAGGGCTCTGTGGTCGCCAGGAGTCGACACTGACTTGATGGCACAACTTTACTTTACTATGGTAGCCCCTAAGCTAACTCTGTGATGTGTGAAAGTATCTCCAGTTAAGGCCACTTTTCAGCTGCAGGTATAAATATCAGCATGCAAAATACACACACCTTACTGCAGTTGTGGATGGTGCATGCACTTTTAAATGCTACTTTTCTTAAACATAAAATGAAAACATCAATTGGGAAAAAGAAGCCTGCTGGATGTATTTTACCATCAAGAGCAGTAATTTATATTCACATGACTTACATAGACTCTTTTCTTGCTTCAGCATATATCACAAAAATACAGTTACACCCTAGCCTGAACCTAAACATATAGCTTAATACATGATTATTCAGAGTATCCACTGATTCTAGTGGTCCTACTTGCTTGTAAATGTACATAGAGGAATATAAAGTGTATATTGCAGTTTATATACATAGTGGGTAAGTGCACAACATGGTATTTAATATAGTGGTATATAAATATTCACAACTATGATGATAATAGGGCTGCAGCCTTAGTTGTAGTTGGGGTGACCATCCTCTGCAAGTTACTTTGGGAGCATGCCTCATTGAACTTAGAGGGGCTTATTAAGTAAACTTGCATAGCATCAGGTGGACTGCAATCCTGATACTTAATGAGCATAAGTCCAATTAACTAACATAAGAAAAGCCCTGCTGGATCAGGCCCAAGGCCCATCTAGTTTAGCATCCTGTTTCACACAGTGGCCCATCAGTTGCCGCTGGAAGCCTACAGGCAGGAGTTGAGGGCATGCCCTCTCTCCTGCTATGACTCCCCTACAACTGGTACTCAGAGGCTTTTGCCTCTGAGGCTGGAAGTGGCCTATAGCCCTTAGACTAGTAGCCGTTGATAGACCTCTCCTCCATGAAATTATCCAAACCCTTCTTAAAGTCATCCAGGTTGTTGGCTGTCACCACATCTTGTGGCAGAGAATTCCACAAGTTGATTATGCATTGTGTGAAAAAGTACTTCCATTTGTTGGTCCTAGGCTTCCTGAAAAGCTTCACAGGATGACCCCTGGTTCTAGTGTTATGTGAGAGGGAGAGAAATTTCTTTCTATCCACTTTCCCCACTCATAGTTGGAACTTATTTCGGAGCGTACATGCTTAGGATTGTGCTTTATATTTGTTGCACCTGTGCCTAACAAATAAGGCAAATGAATATGTTTCATTAAGAGCTCATAGGAACATAGGAAGCTGCCATATGGAGTCAGACCATAGGTCCATTTAGCTCAGTATTGTCTACACCAGGGATTCTCAAACTTGGGGCCTCAGGTATTATTGGACTTCAACTCCCATAATCCCCAGCCTCAGTGGCCTTTGGTTGGGGATTATGGAAGTTGAAGTCCAATAACACCTGAGGACCCAAGTTTGAGAATCACTGGTCTACACAGACTGGCAGTGGCTTCTCCAAGGTAGCAGGCAGGAATCTCTCTCGGCTGTATCTTGGAGATGCCAGGGAGGGAACTTGGAACCTTCTACTCTTCCCAGAGTGGCTCCATCCCCTAAGGGGAATATCTTACAGCGCTCCTACTTCTAGTCTCTCATTCATATGCAACCAGGGCAGATCCTGCTTAGCTAAGGGGACAAGTCATGCTTGCTACCACAAGACCAGCTCTCCTCTCCAAAGGCTCTTCTTGCCTATTTTTATCTGCACTATTAGTTTGTCAAACAAAAGCTTGACAGCGCAAGGAATTAAATGGGAGCGTTTGCACAGTGTAGCTCTGTGGTTAGTAGACTTTTATCTTCAGAGCTTGGTCTTGAGAGGTCGTAATAAAAATCAATAGGTCTGGTCTGAGCAACTACAGAGTGTCTTTTCCCTATAACCACCCCAAGGCACGGGAGGGAGGAGGGGACACAGAGGACACAGTCCCATTCTCCCCGCCCGCTTGTCAGCAACATGAAATCAAGCGAGCCCGCGCCTTGCTACTAGCTCCTAGACCGCGCCGGGAGCAACGTCCCTCTCGGTCTTCTTTGCCCAGCCTACGGGGAGGCGAGGGCAACCTGCGAGGAGAGGAAAGGCGGGGCCAAGGGCGTGGCTTCTCGAGGGCAAAGGTTTGAAGCATCAACATGGCGGCTCCCATGCAGCTGAGCTGCTGGGGTGCCGATTGGGGGTTGCCGTCCGTGCACGCGGAGTGCCTCGTTGTCATGGTAACGGCCTGGGCGGCTTGAGCGGGCGAGAGGCTCGGAGGCGGAGGAGTCCGCGGGCTGGGAAGAGCGACGCTGAGGGCCAGCGCTCCCTCTCGGGATGGAGATGGGGCTAAAGAGCCGGTGGGGTGGGAAGGGAGAGTCCTAGTAGCCCCCACCCTCCTTTAAAATAGAAAGCGTTGTTTTGAAATGTTTTGAGTCTTTCGCAGCGTCTCCGCTCCGCTGTTTTCTCGACCTCCCGGGAAAGCTTCAGCATATGGAGCGGCATCCTCCTTGCACCCCCTTGGGCATCCCCAGTTCACAAGCGGTGTATAAATTCTGTACTTGCGTTTCATGAAGTTCGTGGCCTAGAGCCCCTCTTCATCAGATGCATCTTTTGAAGTGAGCTCTAATCCAGGAGCATTTATATTAGTTTATATTATATTAGAATCTATTAGTCATTAAGGTGCTACAAGAATGATTTGTGTGTGTCGGCTGTTAAAGATTGTGGCTACAATGAATGTGCACATTTACCTAGGAGTGAGCCTCAGGGAAATTGAACTTTTGTACACAGGGGGGGTGCCTACTTTTGTATAAGTATGTGTATGGTTGTGCTATAAGACTCGTATGGCACTCCACCACAGCTTCTCTGTGCCAGGTTCAGCTAGTTATTGACTAAAAAGCTAGTTGTAATTGGATGCATTCAGCTAATTCTATCATAGTGTTTAGCACATGGGTTTCGAGCATCCTGCAGGGAAAGCCTATATGTGTTTTATATGTAGATTGTCTCCTTTCGATGTGGATTCTCACGTTGAGGATTCAAGACATTGAAATGATTACATATTTAAAAACAAATGAACATTTATTTAACTTTTGTCACTGTTGCATGTTGTCATGGATGTGTGACTGTTTTAAGGAACAAGCATGCTAACACACATTTATTGATTTAATAAATTTGTATACCACCCACTACTGTCTCTAGGCAGTTTACATTGCAATGGTAATGTGAGAAATGGCCCTTGGGTAATGCCCATTGCTTTCAGGTTGTGTGTATGTATTTTTAAAAGTCTCGTGCAGTATGTTGCTTGAATGGAGGAAACTCCTAAGAGCAAGCTTAATGAGTATGTATTCAAGCTGCAGTCAAATGAAGTAAAACCTCTTATAGCATTTCAGAGTCACACAGGTTACATAAATACAAGAGAGCCAGAACAGTGTAGGGATTAAAATGTGGGACTTGGGTCAGAGAGAGACCCAGATTCAAGGCCCCACTCAGCCAAGAAGCTCGCTGGGTGATTCTGATCTAACTGCTGTTTATCAGCCTGAACTACTTCGCATGGTGGTTGTGAGGGTAAAATGGTGGTGGAAATAACCATGAATTTCTTGGAGAATAGTGGAATATAACTGCAATAAGTAATGAAATATGAATATGGATGGTGGTGATAAGATGGATGCTAGGAAAATAGTCTCTTTCCTAGACAGTACTGTCTGAGGTTACTCATGGGCCCTCTGTGCACAATGATGAACAGTTCCAGATGAAGGTGTCTATTCCCCTTTACATAAAAAGTTGTATCCAGCTGGTTCAAAGAGACTGTTGCAGATACACAGTTGCATTCACTGTTCAAATCACCAGCTACATACACAGCTGGATCTTCCATAATGGATCAGGGTAAATGAGGGATCAGGTCTTACTCCTAGTTCCTTTTGGTTATTTGCTCAGCTGAAATCCCACTGAAATCCATTAATTTTAATAGTTGAGTATTGCACCCATGGCCATGATGCTTATTGTGGAAGCAGCTTACTGTGATTATGCAACCCAAGCCTTTGGGAAGCAGCAAGTTATAAATCAGTAAGCCTTGTTACCCAAGGTTATTAATTTTCACATATGTCTCGATTCTGAAGTGTAAATGATTGAGTTTATTTTGTAACCTTTTTTGCAGGCTTATGCCAGGTTTTCCAGTGCACCACTGAAAGTGAATGTTATTGATAATTTATGGGGAGCTCCGAGAGGTATTTCTTTACCATTTTATATTTTTACGTTAGCATTTTAGGCTACATTTTAAGAAACAGTTTAAAGTCTGCATACATAAGTAGACTATGTTAGACTTAATTTATGGCCCAGTCTTATAATCTGTGAACAGCAAAATGTGGGCAGGATGAGACAGAAGTCAATTTGTAGATATAGCAGGTCCCTACATTAGCAGTTTTTAAATTACCTAAAAACTGTTTATTTTGCTTAACTTTTAACTGACTGATAGGCAATGCATGGCTCTCCAGATGTTGTTGAACTACAACCCCCATCATCTCCAGCTGTAATAAATTGTGGCAAGAGGTGATGGAAGCTGCAGTTCAGCAACATTGGAGAACCACATGTTGCCTACCCCACTGAGCAACTCTGGCTGTCCTGCAGATTTTGGACTACAACTCCTATAGTCCTTGACTATAGCTGGGGGTGGTGGGAGTTTACATAAGAACAGCCCTGCTGGATCAGGCCCAAGGCCTATCTAGTCCAGCCTCCGGTCTCACACAGTGACCCACCAGATGCTGCTGGAAGCCTACAGGCAGGAGTTGAGGGCATGCCCTCTCTCCTGCTGTTACTACCCTGCAACTGGTATTCAGAGGCATCCTGCCCTTGAGGGTGTAGGTGGCCCACAGCCCTCTGACTAGTAGCTGTTGATAGACCTCTCCTCCATGAAGTTATCCAAATCCCCTCTTAAAGCCATCCAGGTTGTTGGCTGTCACCACATCACGTGGCAGAGAATTCCACAAGTTGATTATGCGTTGTGTGAAAAAGTACCTCCGTTTGTTGGTCCTAAATTTCCTGGCAATCAATTTCATGGGATGACCCCTGGTTCTAGTGTTATGTGAGAGGGAGAAGAATTTCTCTCTATCCACTTTCTCCACACCATGCATGATTTTATAGACCTCTATCATGTTTCCCCACAGTCATCTTTTTTCTAAACTAAAAATTTAGCCCCAATTGTTGTAGCCTTGCCTTATAAGAAAGGTGCTCTAGGCCCCTGATCATCTTGGTTGCCCCCTTCTGCACCTTTTCCAGTTCTACAATGTCCTTTTTTAGATGTGGTGACCAGAATTGTATGCAGTACTCCAGGTGTGGCCGCACCATAGTTTTGTATAAGGGCATTATAATATTAGCCATTTTATTTTCAATCCCCTTCCTAATGATCCCTAGCATGGAATTCGCCTTTTTCGCAGCTGCCACACATTGAGTCGACACTTTCAACAAACTCCACCACAACCCCAAGATCCCTTTCCTGGTCAGTCACTGACAGCTCAGATCCCATCAACATATACTTGAAGTTGGGTTTTTTTGTCTCAATGTGCATCATTTTACACCTGCCAACTTTGAACTGAATTTGCCATTTTGTTGGCCGCTCACCCAGTTTGGAGAGATCCTTTTGGAGCTCTCCAAACTATCAGTTTTAGATTTCACTACCCAAAAGAGTTTGGTATCATCTGCAAATTTGGCCACCTCTCTGCTTACCCCTAGAGTTGTAGTCCAGCATCAGCTGGAGGGCTGAGTTATGCAGCCTTGGTGTAATGGTTTTAGTGTTTTTTTGTTTCCTCCTTTTATATTTTGTAATTCTTGTTTTTATTTTCATTTTTTTATTTTGTGTACACTGAAAATGGGTAAAGATTTAATCTTGAAAGGCAGTATATAAATATTTTGACTAAGATACATTTTTATGTCAATCCCGTACTGGAAGCCACTAGTTGCACTGGTGCAGCAGCAGCAGCATCTAGAGTGCAGCTGGACCAGTGCAATTGCAATATGCAAGCTGCTGTAAAGATCACATATGGATGCATTTGTACGAATCACATGTGAGATACTGATCATGGCAGGATGGTGGAGTGGCAACATTTAGTACAATCTTTCCATGTCAATAGAACCCACAATACCCACCCCCCTTCCGTTGCATGGTTGCAACTACAAAATAAGAGTATCAATTTTAAAAAAAAGACAAATGTAAAAGATTTAAAAGCCAGATATCATGATACTGAATTGTACAGGCAAAAGTCAGGCGAAGAATCAACCTGTGGTAGTGAGCTGAGCAAGTTTCTCAAATATGCAAATTTAAGCATTGGTTAATAGCATTATTAGGATTTTTGTGATTGGATTTTCTTAACTGAGGGATTTTTATTTTATTTTTAGGGAATGTACCAGTATTGATATCAGGTGACAGTGTTATTTCTCAACCAGCAAATATACTAAACTTCTTAAGAAAACAGGTGGGTTTCCATATTTTGTATGTCATGTTTTGATCAATTTCCGTTCCCTTGTTTGTTTTTATTTGTGCCTTGGTGTTGCCACAAGTTACTGGATGTGCCAGTATCAACTCATCTGGGTCTCGAGAAGAGGTGGATGGTAGCAGCTTCATTTTTGGTATCTCTGATACAGAATTTTAGAATTATAAGTTCTAAAGGGGACCTTCTAGGCCATTTTCCAATCTATCAAGCTCGCTTTTGATTTTATTACTGTCTTATGAGGTATTATATACCTTCCAGTTTTGTGTTGTTTAACACATTTGATGAAGATTCCCTTCATCTGTCATTGACAAAAATGTGGAAGAGTAGCATGCCCATGACAGAGCTCTGCGGCACTCCACTCCAAACTTCCCTCCAGCTTGATTAAGAGCCATTGATGAACATTTCCTGAATACAACTACTTGTCTGTATTTGTCCTTGCTGATCGCTTCTTCCTTCAGTTTCTTATAGGTGTTCTTTTTCAGATGTCTCCCATTTTTCTTTCTCATTGGAATTGTTTGTGACTGCATCTTTACTAACTACTTCTTCAAGAAACTCTCCCCCATCTTGGGTTCCTTCCCCTATTAGTTTATCTACCCATGGAATCCTACCTCATATTTCTCTGAGCATATTAAAATCCACTTTCTTTCAAATCCAAAGTACATGTTTTCACTATGCTCACTGTTAGCTTTCCATAAGATTAAGAACTTCAGCATTCTCTGGTCACTTTCCCTCAAAGTTCCCGCTACTTCAGCTAGATCTTCCTATTGGTTAGGACCAAGTCAAGGATAGCCAATACCCTTGTTCCTACTTCCATGTTCTGCAAGAGGAAGTTGTCAGCAAGACATATCAGGAATTCATTGGATATTTGATGCTTAGAAGAACTTATTTCCAAACTGATATCAAGATACTTTAAGTTCCCAATTACTACTCATTCTTGTTTGCTTGAAACCTTTGTAATTTGCCTGAGGAAGCATCATTCACATCCTCTTCTTTAACTGCAGCTCCCCATGCCATGTGACAGACTACTTTTAAAACTGAGAGGTTTCACTAAAGCGGTTTGTGATATTACATAGTGGTTTACTGTTCAAAGGGGAAAAATAAAAAACATCCCACTGGCTATGTCCAGGCTGCTTAGGTATGTCTTTGGATCCTAGCCCATGGATGTTTTCTTCAGATGCAGAATTCAGAATTTTTCATTATAATTTATTTGAGATTTTCTAGACAATCAAAGAGGCTTTCAGTAAGGATTCAGAGAATTTTAGTAAACTGACTATAAAATATGGACTATGCTGTAAATACTATCGTATTTACCGTATCATAGCCAATTATTTAACTAAGATGAATATTTGGGTGATATGTTTGACTTTACTTTTAGAAAGCTTCCAGCCTTAACTTCAAAAGTAATTTTACCATGTTAAGGGTAAATGTACTTGTGCTATTGATTTGCTTCTTTGTGTATAGAGAGGGACTGAAAGATGTCTTTTGCCTTATTTTATTTTTAAAGGATTTCCCCCCTACTTGGTTTTAATATTAGAAATTCAGTTGCTGGATAGTCTGGATGTTTCACTGAAGACTGGAAAATAACTAAATGTATTAACACCAGAAGAATCAAGGAAGTGAAAGTTGAAAAATCAGAATATGGAAGGATATTGAGGGAGACCACTTTAAAACTGTTTTCAATGACTAAGGAACGTGCTGGAGAAAGGACGTCTTTACTAGGGTTTGACTGTCACCTCTCCCTCTTCTATTAAGGTATGAGAGCAAACAAAGCCTGTCCCCTGAGAAATCAGACATTACCACCAAAATAATTTTTAAAACCCTAGACTGAGTACTACTTACTCTAAGGGTGGCTTCATGAAATGATGGCAAGTAAGTAGGAGAAAACCACCTGTTCTTGATGAACATGTGCTCCTGGTACTATTGCCTCTTCCATGTCATTCAAACTCATCAATGTCTGGTGGAGAAGGTCAGATCCCCTCCTCTGCTCAACATTTGTAATTTATATTTGATGTGGGGTGGAGAATGTGAAGTGGCAGAGGGGATCCAACATTGTCCACCAGACATTGATGAGTTCAAATGACATGGAAGGGGCAGCAGAACCAAGAGAGCATGCTTGCTGGGAACTGGTGATTTTCTCTTACTTGCTTGCCATAATTATGTGTAAAGCCACTCTTGGAATGTAGTCCTTCTCTCCTAGCATATGTGAATGTCCAGAGATCAAGTTGCAGATCAGTGTTCCCTCTAACAGGGATTCCCAGATGTTATTGACTACAACTCCTAGAATCCCCAGCTAAAGGCTGCTGCAGCTGGGAATGCTGGGAGTTGTAGTCAACATCATCTGGGAATCCCTGCTAGAGCAGGGATTCTCAGCGTTGGGTCCCCAGATGTTATTGGACTTCAACTCCCATAATCCCCAACCAAAGGCCACTGGAGCTGGGGATTATGGGAGTTGAAGTCCAGAAACATCTGGGGACCCAATGTTGAGAATCCCTGTGTTAGAGGGAACAGTGTTGCAGAGTGGCTTCCTTCAGCCAATAAGAGGTTCCAACCCGTCCCCTTGACATCACTGTTCTGGGTGATCACAGTCTGCTTGTGTATTCTGCCACAGCCTGGCACTTTGCCTGAAACAGGAGCCAACTCCTTTGTACTGTATAGAACAGTCTAGTACAGGAGAACCTCATTACTCACGGAGGTTCTACCTCTTGCCTACTACTGTGAGTAATGGAACCATGAGTAACAAGATATTAGGGCTATGGGGAAAGGGGATTAGGTTTCAGGGTAAAGGAAAAAATAAGAAAAAGCCCCCAAATGGCCCAGAATTTACTGTGGTGTGCTCCATGGGTCCCCCATGTTCCAAGGAATGCCCCACAAAGGACAAAATGGCCCCCCAAACAATGAAAAAAATGCTGGGGAAAGTCCATTTTCTCAAGCAATGAGCCACAAAATGGCTCCTCCTGGCCTCCTTGAGACAAAATGGTGGCCTGAAGTGACCTCCACAGTCACTTCCTGCCCTCTAGCAACCACTGATGTTTTAACCCATTAGTATCTGTGGGTACTGGAAACGGGTGTCTTATTAGACACCTGCGGGTACATGGAACTGCGAATGGTGTTTCCACAAATAACAAGGTTTTCCTGTAGTTTGCTTGTCCTCTGCCCTCACTAAAATGCAGTTTCTGCTGACAACAGTCTGCAGAAAATGGACTGATAAGACTGTCCTACGCACAACACAGACTCCTGCTAGAGATAAAGTGCCTGGCTGATATAGCATGCAGGCATGGCTGTGGTTTGATTGGCACAGCAACAGGGGCGTAGCTATAATTGAGCAAAAGGGTTCAAAGAACACGGGTCTCCAGCTCCATCCCTTCTTGTTTTCTTCATTATCTCCCTCCCTCTCTCTGGGGGGCAGCCAGAGAGAGGGATGAACACGGGCGCCCTCTCCCCTACCTACGCCCCTGCACAGCATCATGAGGAAAAGAAGGGAGGATTCTGCTTGGCTACTATGAGAAACCACTCCACAACCTGGTCTCCCTGCACCATAGATGCTAAGAGAGCAGTATTTCATCCCATACACCTCAAACTCTTTCAGATTATCTATACAGTAAGCAAGCCAAACAGGAGCACAAGTATATTTCGAATGAATCTTTTGCTGGTTACCTTTTAGAGGAATGAAGGTAGCTTTTTATAAAGCTGTCCATCTTTCTCAGACTTTGCCATCATTAAAGCTTTTCGTATTTCTGAATACCAGGGACAGGTACACCTTACACAAATATGAATACTTTATTTTGGTGGGTTTTCCCCCAGTTAATGTGAATTTTATGAAGATATGATTGAGCTTAGATATCTATATGATTTCAACAGCCATGCTACCATTCTATTTTGATATAATTAACATGGGAGAAAAAGTTATTTTGATTTCTTATCTGCTGTCGTATGCATGTTTGGAACAGGAAATGTATACCTGTTGAACTTCACAGGAATCTTCCATCATCATCATCATCATCATCATCATTATTATTATTATTATTTTGTTTGAAGTTTCATATCAATGTGCTGCATATTTGTGCTGCTTTTTCCTATCAGGAATATAACGCTGATTATGAACTGTCAGCAAAAGAAGGAGCTGACACACTGGCATACATTGCACTACTTGAAGAAAAACTACATCCTGCTCTGGTAAGATACATAGATATTGCTTGTGAGCAAGGTTAATATTTTGGTGTGACAATTTTCCAGAGTCCGCTCACGATGATCTTTCTCACAGAAATTAATAGGACTTAAATTTGGATTCTATTTTTTGTGTGTTCACTAAGAGGTGTGTTGAGAACTGACTAGCTTTGGCAATTGGAATGAGGTGCCAGTGTTTACCATTAAAATCAGATATCTTTAAAATTGGCATTCAGATTGAAGACATTTGAATAGAATGTCATATGAGCCCCTGGTGGCGCAGTGGTAAAGCTGCCACCCTGTAACCAGAAGGTTACAAGTTCAATCCTGACCAGGGGCTCAAGGTTGACTCAGCCTTCCATCCTTCCGAGGTTGGTAAAATGAGTACCCAGAATGTTGGGGGCAATATGCTAAAAAAATCATTGTAAACAGCTTAGAGAGCTCCAGCTATAGAGCGGTATATAAATGTAAGTGCTATTGCTATATCATTCTTAATGAATGTCATATCATTTTTAATTGTAAACCGCCCTGAGCCATTTTGGAAGGGCAGTATACAAATCAAATCAAATCAAATCAAATCAAATAAATAAATAAATAAATAAATAAATAAAATATCAATAAACTGAAGGCAAAACTCTGGCTGTCCCATGTCACTATGGTCTGTTGTTCTTACAGATGAAACAGTAAATCTTTGGGCTATATTACTTCAGACTGCGACTGGTTCACATGACTGAATGTTCTTCAATACAAAAAATTAGGGAGTCTCTACTAAGCTAGGCACTGGAGAGAAGAGCTCTGGCCATATTTCTTTTATTTTAACATATTTACAGTAGAACCTTTATTTCATGGAACCTCTGTTGATACCCATTTTCATTATCCAGGGATACTCAAGGGTTAAAGGGTCACACCTACTAAAGCGTGTGTGAAATTTCATCATGTGACTCTCCATGTGAGTATAAAGTGATACAGCCCCAAAGCAGGTTTACTGAATCAGTGTGAAAACTTGGCCTGTGACACCACACAAGCTGAACCACTGGATAGAGAGGACTTACAACTCTGTGGTGTGTTTCAGGTTTCTGCTGCTTTTACTGTCATAAGATAGTGCTGACATGGCAGGAAGACTGTTTGTGGGAGGAATCAAAATTGGATCTTAATTGCTTCTTTAAGTATAATGAACTGAATGAAAAACTTGATTACCTTTTCTAATTATCTTTGGTCAACCAATTATCTTTGGTCAACCTATTAATCCTAAATCTGCCTATCTAGGTGTGTGTATTTATAATAATCAAATGTATTAATTAGAATTTGTGTCTGGGGATAAGAGCATGGCTTTTCAATACCGGAGCTGCCACCTCAGATTATTAAAAATCCACTATTTTTTTAAATAGTGTGGTGGGGGAGTTTGATATCCATTACTGAATTGCTGTTAACTTGTTCTGTTCTGTATCATCATTATATAGCTGCACACTTTCTGGGTTGAAGCTGATAATTACTACAATGTGACAAAACCATGGTTTGCTTCAAGGATTCCATTTCCACTGAGTTGGTACCTACCTGGAAAGATGTCCAGGGAAGCACGTAATAGGATCTTGCTGACAAAGGGGGGCCCTCCGCTCTACAGTCTCACGGAAGTTGAATCGCAGGTATATTTTGCTCCATGAGTCATTTAGAGCTAAAGTTTGCAAAAACATGTTAAAATTAAATACAAAATGTAAACATGTATAGTTTCTTACTTTGGATGGGGAGAGGAGAATGCTGAGTATGCTAAAGGCCCCACATTCAATTCTTGTCTAACTGAGTTGTGAAGGACTTCTGCCTGAACCTTTAGAGAACTGTCACCAGGCAGAGCAGGCAGTATTGGGATAGGTGGACTAATGTCACTCTGTAAAAGGCAGCTCCATATATTCACAAGAGGAACACTATGTCTGTGGCACAGAATGGGATGTTGTTTGGTATGATTTTAATTTGCATCATTTACAGTCATTTCCCCCTTACTCCTGGATCTAATGTCTACTTTTTCCTGTATCCACATCTATTGGTCTATGGCAAGCCTGCTCAATTTAGGGGCCCCAGCTGTTTTTTTGACTACAACTCCCATAATCCCCAGGCACAGTGGTAAATAGCTAAGGATTATGGGAGTTATAGGCCAACATCTGCAGGAGGGACAACGTTGAGCATCCCTGGTCTATGGGGAGGGGACATAGTTCAGTAGTTTATGGCAGGTTTGTCAAATAAAATTTAGTGTATTATTGAGCAAAATAATTTGACTCAATAACTAAAAAAATCACAATACAATATAAGACTGCCTTTATCGTGCCATGAAACAAATTTGCCAGTCCATGTACATAGCTTTAGCACTACATGTTGAAGTAGTATACTTTGGGTTGTCTTTAATCTGGGATGGATCTAAGCAGTACATCCATGTTTTGCTACATGGATTCTTGGTTGTCTGTCATGCAGCTAGTGTCAGGCCCATGCAAATTAAATTAACACTAGATTGAAATAAATACCTTGAAAAGACACCATGTGGATAAGCATAGACTTTTAAAACTATGTTTAGATCTATAGAGATGCCAAGGAGTGCCTGAATCTTCTATCAAGCAGATTGGGGACTTCTCCATTTTTCTTTGGGAATATGTGAGTACAGAATGTTCACCGTGTTATACTAGTTTGTTTATCTTATTATATTTGTACACTGCCGCAAACTCTCTGAGTGGTTTACAGAAAAATAATTAAAACAAATTAAAACATTAAAACAATGTAAAACCACAAGTCTAGTTAAAAAGTTTGGGTGAATAAATGTGTCTTTAAACATGTTTTAAAAGCTGACAGAGAGGCTCTTATTTCAACAGGGAGCGCATTCCAAAGCCTTGGGGCAGCAACAGAGAAGGCCTGTCCCTGTGTAGCCACCAGATAAGTGGTGGCAACTGCAGACAAACCTCTCTGGATGATCTCAGTGGGCGATGGGGCTCATAGTGAAGAAGACATTCTCTTAAATACGCTGGGCCTAAGCTGTTTAGGGCTTTATAGGTAACCAGAACCTTGTATTTTGCCTGGGAACTTATTGGTAGCCAGTGTAATTCTTTTAATATAGGAGTAATGTGTGCCAAATTCGGATGTACATGGAAACCAAAGGTTCCTTGGGAACCTCCTGATGTACAAATTGATGGAACTGGAGTTAAGGGTGAGAAGGGACCTGCAGTTTCCCTTCCCAAACTCCCCTCTGAACCTTCTGTCAGAGTGGAGTTTCACTTCCCTTACCTCCCAGTTCTGCAGCACCAGTGTTACATCCAAATGCTGGCACCGCAGTTTCGGCTCCAGGAAACCAGAGTTGAGGGAGGAAGCTTCTCCCTCACTCCGGTCAGACTGGCTGTGCAGACTCTCCTCCTGTCAAGAAGGAAGTCTGCACAGCCAGCTCCCCCGCCTCTCAACAGTCTCACTGACTGCAAAGAGGCAGCTCTCCCAAACATCCAAAAGTGGGTGGGAGAGCGGGGGGAGGGGCGGGCATGGAACTGCGTGTTACATCCAAAGGCAGCTGTGATCTCTTCCAGATGACCTGGAGACCAACCTGGCTGCTGCATACCAACTGCAGTTTATGGACTATGTACAAAGGCAAAGGTCTCAAAGTTAACATTGAAGTTCCCCACCACCATAAGCCTGGGAGACTCCAATGCCAAGCCTGAGTCTAAGTCAATCAGCTCAGTTAGGGGGACTGTTGGGCAGCAGGCACACCAACAAAAGTCCCAAACGTAGGTACGTACGCTCAATTTGGTCAGACATTTTGACAGATCCTGGTGAGGGAAACATTATTCAAATGGGCCACAGCCATTCTACCTCCCTGCCCTCGTCCTCTCACCTGATCCTCAACAGGTGAACCCTGGAGGGAGAAGCTGGAATGCAATGCAAACTGACCTACCAGCCTCCCTCAACCAAGTCTCTGTGATACATACCAGTTCGGCCCCTCATCCATAATCAGATCATGGATGATTTCTGATTTGTTCTGGACTGACCTGGCATTACACAGGAGCGAGGTGAAGCTCTGTGAGTGGCACTTCTCCTTGAGGTCAAAGAGCTGGTAGGACAGCTGGGAGGGGAAACAGCTATTAGATTTCTGATTTCCCTTCCCCTGTAATGGCCTGCTGACCCGCCAAAGTTACTTCTTCCATTCCCCACCAACGCCAGAATAGCTGATGTACAGTCAGTGGTCACCTCTCCTCCACCCAGTTTCCCCATCTCCAGACAAGCCTAGACACATGGTAGACTAACTTCACCCAAGATTCAACAATAGAAGTTTTCTCAACCACAGCTTCAGCTTCTTATACAACCATGAGATAATGTACTCAGTTGGTTGAATAAGAACACACACCCATATAGTATGATATGTTTAATGTCAAAATATATATTCTGTTTAACAGCATGTTTTTGTTTATCCTTGTGGATTAGCTTTACTTTTTTTAGTATGCAAACTTTGACATTGGCCACTGTTCACATTAAAGTAATCAATACAGTATTCCAGGGGTCAAGACAGGATCCTCATTTGATATCTTGGTCAGAATAAGTACAGGAGAACCTCAATATCCATGGATTTGTTATCCACGGATTCACATATCCACAGTCGGGTAAAAGATACCCGACCTCAGCATATGCAGAAAAGGGGAGGGGGAAAACATCAACCTCACATATCCGTGGGTCGGGGGTGGCCAGAAATGACCACGGAGGTAATTTCCAGCTGCCATTTTGTGTTTCAGAGCCTCAAAATATTAGTTTTTTTTAAAAAAAATAATAATAATGAAAAAGCCCAGTGGTTTTCTGCCGATTTCCGGCCAATTTGGAGGCATTCGGGGGCACAGAGGGAGAAGAAGCTATGATGGTAGGCAGATTCCCCCTGCATCCTGCCTCTGAAATACAATGTTGTTTAGACGTTTCCCCCCAACTGGCAACCTACCCCCCCCAATTCCCCATTGCCCTAATGCCTCAATATTCACGGTTTCTGTATCCGTGGTTGTACTGTGGAACAGAACCCTCGTGAATATCAAGGTCCTCTTGTACTCATTTATGACATGAATGGTGACCACTTAACTGTATCTGAATTGGTGATAGTGGCATTGGAAGAAATATGTAATTGTGTTCTGCCCATGCGTTCCTGTCTCTATGTGCTACTGGAGCATCATGTTCCAGGAGCATCATGTTCCAGTAGCATCTACAGCTATACTTGAAGCAGTTCCCATGCCACTGCAGCAACTTGTGAGCTAGATCAGAGTTTGAAGACTGAAGTGTTCGATGGCATGTGATTAAAATCTATGTTCCTGTGTCTCTTTTAGATCTATTTATTTATCAAGTCTGGATTTACTTGTGCCAACTGAGCAGCTAAAACTATGCCAGTGTTTGTTATTAATGTTCCTAAAGCAGAACACAACTGTAGCAGCTGCTTTTTAAAACCTCTGTGTGCAGCTTGCAGGCATTTGCAATTGCATCCCACTTCATGTCTCTAGAAAAAAAGGCATGCAGTTGAATAGCATAAACAACTGGATCCTTTAGCCTGTTGGTGAAGATATTTTACAATCATGATGATAACTTGCCGAACTCTCATGAAAATCGTGAACTTTGCCATCTGTTGTGGCAACCCCATGTTAGTTCTCTCAGGAGCTTTTCTATCAATGCTAGATTAGCATGGATGCTAACTTACAGCATGTGAAAATCCTTAAACATATCTACATTTTATTTTACATTTTTCTTTGTTTAGAAACTTTTTTTATGGCTTGAGGTAGTGGTATCCTGTGTTTGTTATCTCTAGGCCTACAACTCTGGATGCCTTTGTATTTGGTTTTCTTGCTCCTCTTTATAAAGTACCATTCCCCAAAGTCCAGTTACAAGATCATTTGAAGCAGCTTCCCAATTTATGTCGCTTCTGTGATGACATTCTGAGTTGTTACTTTAGACCAAACACTTCGGGTAAGTCCTATGTATTTCTTTCACTATGCGTTTTATTTTTAAAAGGATGCTGCCTGTGTTTTTACTAAATTTATTCCAGTATTAAATTTTAGGGGGCAAAAAAATTTTGGAGATTGATCATGTTTAGGATTTGGGGTTTCTTAAATGGAAATGGTAGGGGGCTTTGTATTGTGCGTGTTGGAGACAGGTATGTGAATGCATACAATTAGTTGCTCCTTTTTTCTGTAAAAACTTGAAAAGTGTTCAGGAGGATTTTCAGTTCTCTTCTTGTTATGCTTTGCCTGTTTAGGATCCACGTCAGCGCTTCAAGAGACAGTTGATGCAAATCTGCAGAAACTCACACAGCTTGTAAACAAGGAATCTAACTTAATTGAAAAGGTTTGGTGGTGTTTTTTAAAATTTCAGTCTTTCTGCATGTTTGTGATCTTTTTGTAAGTAACTAAGGGCCAAACTAGTCATAATGACAGCAGTTCTGTTTGTCTGGGGCACACCTTAATCTACTTTAATGTACTTTTTCTACTTTAATCAGATAGAAAGAGGGGCTGGGAGATTAGAAAGCCAAAGGGGCACATGAGTGAAGAGTACAGAAACGGCCCCCTGCTGTCACTGGGTTACCTCCAGGCAGCTCCTCTCTGAGTATTTTTCTCTTCAGCTGAGCATGGAGCCTCTGAACCCGAAGTGACTTGGCTGGAAAAAGACTGGCAAGATGAGGGCTGTAGACAGAGGAGTTTTGGTAAACTGCAGACAGAGGAGTTCTGCCCTCCTCACCCTTATCTCTCTCGCTCAAAAAAAATAGAACCCCATTTTCTTTCTTTCTGCATCATCAGGACAGTTCTCTGTCTGAAAATATGATATTGCCACTCTCAGTTGTTGTTCGGCCTAAAGTTAGTGGCTCACACACTATGCAATGCAATGCAATGTACACTTTGCGATGCTACATGCATGCAATTGCACAAGTACACTCCTGCACAACTGCAAAAATCTTGGCATGCTCATTTACAGAAGGATATGCACTCTGCCCAATTTTTGTGGTTGTGCAAGAGTGCAGTTTCATGCGTGCCACGTGCACATTGCATAGTCTGAGAGTCGGTGTCCTAACAACATCTTGCTAAAGTTAGTTTGATTATGCATTATGAAGTGTCAAACAGTTTTATGTTATTCAAGGTAATATTGCTTAGCTTAACTTCAACATATTCAAGGATAAAATAAACTTTCGTGCTTGAGTCACAGTGGGTCAGCCCGCCTGCAAGCATCTAATGCACTACCCACGTTATTGAGAACAGCCGTGTTCCACTACTACATAAAATTGCATTTGTGTGATACTATATCCATTGTGGCTCCTACACAGTTGGGGTACCATTTACATTATGCAGTCATGTAGGTGGAGGCTAGGTGTCTGGGTCTCTCCCATGGAATCAGAATTGTACCGGGAGGGAAGGGTTCAGTTCCATGGGAGAGACCTGCCTAATTTAAACATTACTTCAGCTGTGCAAGTACCATTCAGAAAAGCATCTTCCATGTGACTAGGCTAATGTATATGGGACCTCTGACTCTGTTCTCTGACCTATGAATGTGTATCTGATAGCTCAAATAACATCCCTATCCACCCCCAGCACAGTACTTCCAGTGACTGTTGCTGGTGTGTCTTATGTTTCTTTTTAGAATGTGAGCCCTTTGGGGACAGGGAGCCATCATATTTGTTTGTTATTTCTCTTTGTAAACCGCCCTGAGCCATTTTTGGAAGGGCGGTATAGAAATAGAATTATTATTATTTCTTGTTTACACAGTCAGACAGGTGTTATTGACTGGTTTGTTTTATCCAGACATCGAGTCCTTCCCAAGGACCTGGGATGCCAGAATTTTATTGTCAGTTGTTATAGATATCGTCGCAGAATATAGGCTGTTCCCAGTAAAGCTGCTTTTTTTAATTGGCTGATGGTGATTTCTGTGGCCCCTATGGTGTTGAGGTGCTCTTCAAGGTCTTTTGGGACTGCACCCAGGGTGCCAATTACCACTGGGAATATTTGTGTCTTTTTCTGCCACAGCCTTTCAATCTCAATTTGTAGATCTTTGTATTTGGTGATTTTTTCTGTTTCTTTTTCTTCAATTCTGCTATCCCCTGGTATTGCTATGTCGATTATTTTGACTTGTTTTTCTTTCTTCTCGACTACAGTTATATCTGGTGTATTGTGTGGCAGATGTTTGTCTGTCTGTAGTCGGAAGTCCCATAATATTTTTACATCTTCATTTTCTTCCACTTTTTCAATTTTATGGTCCCACCAATTCTTGGCTACAGGTAGCTTGTATTTTTTGCAGATGTTCCAGTGTATCATCCCTGTTACCTTGTCATGCCTTTGTTTGTAGTCAGTCTGTGCGATCTTCTTACAACAGCTGATTAGGTGGTCCACGGTTTCATTTGCTTCTTTACAAAGGCGGCACTTGCTGTTTGTGGTGGATTTTTCTACTTTGGCTCTTATTGCATTTGTTCTTAGTGCCTGTTCTTGTGCAGCCAGTATTAAACCCTTTGTTTCTTTCTTCAAGTTGCCATTCTTAAGCCATTGCCAGGTCTTGGTGATGTCTGATTTTCCACTTATATTATGCAAATATTGACCATGCAGGGGCTTATTTCTCCATTTTTCTGCTCGGTTCGTGACTTGTTCTTTCTTATAGGACTGCTTTGTTTCATTGGTGTTGAATAGTTTCTCGTTCTTGACCATTTTAAGTGCATCTTCTTCACTGTCCTTGATATATTCTTCAAGGCCTCTTTTCTCCTCCTCTACTGTTTGATGGACTAGCAGCATTCCTCTTCCTCCTGAGCTGCGAGGGAGGTATAGCCTATCAACATCACTGCGGGGGTGCAGAGCATGATTGATGGTCATGATTTTCCTGGTCTTACGATCTAGCGTCTCTAGCTCTGCCTGGGTCCAGTCTATTATTCCTGCAGTGTATCTGATAACAGGTATAGCCCAGGTGTTTATGGCTTGTATGGTGTTCCCGCCATTGAGTTTGGACTTGAGGATTTTTCTAACTCTCCTGATGTATTCACTTCCAATTTTTCTTTTAACTTCAGTGTGTGCGATGTTATCAGCCTGGAGAATGCCCAAGTATTTGTAACGTTCTTTCTCTTCCAGGTTCTTGATCTTGCTTCCATTGGGCAGTTCTATTCCTTCTGTTCTTGTTATTTTTCCTCTTTTCATTATTAATGCAGCACACTTGTCTAGTCCAAACTCCATTGCTATATCGCTACTGAATATACGGACAGTGTTTAGCAGTGATTCAATTTCTGACTGGGACTTTCCATACAACTTCAGATCGTCCATGTACAGCAGATGGTTGATTTTACTTGATGTTTTAGATGTTTGGTATCCGAGGCCTGTTTTGTTTAGAATTTGTGAAAGTGGGGTCATGGCGATTACAAACAATAGAGGGGATAGTGAGTCCCCTTGGAAAATGCCTCTTCTAATGCTAACCTGTCCAAGTGCCTCGCCATTGATTGTTAACTGTGTACTCCACATGCTCATTGCTTTTTAAAATAAATATCTGAATGTTTTTGCTGACACCAGTTGTTTCTAAACATTTTAGTATCCATGTGTGAGGCAATGAATCGAAGGCTTTCTTGTAGTCAATCCATGCAACACTTAGATTTGTTTTTCTTCTCTTGCACTTTTCTAAAATCATTTTGTCAATCAGCAGCTGGTCTTTTGTGCCTCTGGTGTTCGGGCAATTTCCTTTCTGTTCAGCTGGAAGCTGTTTGTTAGTTAATAAGTGTTGCATCACTTCATCTGCTATTATTCCAGTTAATAATTTGAACATGGTTGGCAGGCAGGTTATTGGTCTATAATTACTTGGAACTGCACCTTTTGCTGGGTCTTTCATGATGAGATGAGTTTTCCCAGTTGTTAGCCATTGTTCAATATCACCGCCTTTCATAATGTGATTGAACTGTTTTGATAGTTGTTTATGAAGGCTTGTTAGGTGTTTAAGCCAAAAGCCATGCAGTTCATTGTCGCCTGGCGCAGTCCAATTTTTAATTTTCTTTGCTCTTTCACTTATTAATTCTGGTGTTATTATTAGATCTTGCATTTGTTGGTTACATTTTTTGACCTCTTTCATCCAGCCTGCTTTTTTATTATAATCTATTGGATTGTCCCATAATTTCCGCCAGAATTCCACTGTTTCTTCTTTATTTGGTATTTCTAGGTTTCTTGCAGTTTCTCCTTCTATGCTTTGGTAGAAACGTCTCTGATTCGACTGGAATTGGAGATTCTGCCTGTGTTGTGTAATTCTGGCTTCATATCTGCTAATCTTCTTTGACACTGCTGTTATTTGCTGCTTTATTATTTCCAGGACTTCTCTAATTTTCCTTGAATCGAGGTGGTATTTTTGGATCAGATACTGTTTGGTGTTTTCATTCTTCAGCTTCTTGTCTTTCATATCTTTCAATTTACTAGCATCTGATCTAAGCCTGGAGATTTTATTTTCTAATCTAATCTTCCATTTAGGTGATGTACTGCTTTCTTTTTTGACAGGTCCACTGATCTTATATCCGAGCTCTTGTGTTGTTGTTGTTGCTGCACTGTACATTAGTTGGTTTGTTTCTTGCAAATTCTTGGTTGTTTTTTCTGCAAGTGCAGCATTGACATCTTTTAATGCCTGAGCAAGTTGTTTTTTGGCAACTGTCTTTAGAGCTGGAAGTTGAACCCTGGTGGTTGTTTGGTTCATGTGCTCAGGTATTTTTTGCTTTAGTTCTTGTTGCTTTTCTGTTAAACGGCATTTGGGTTTTTGAGGTGAAGGCAAAGGGGAGGTTGCCTGGTTTTGATTTTGAAACAGTTCAGCAACAGTGGCATCCTCTATTTCCAACACCTCCTCCACCTGCGCCTGAGCAACTTCTTCAGTTGGTGATAATTCTTCTTCCATATGTTGAGCCTGTGTTGCTCTTTGCAGGTCTTCCAGCTCAACTCCTGTGAGTACTTGATTTCTTATTATGAATCTTCTCTGGTCTGCTAGCCTTTGTTCTGTTATTTCTGTGTCTGGATGCTTCTCTTTCCAAATTTGGTACATTCTTTTTAAATAACCTCTTCTAGTTGGACTAGACTTGTAATAGCAGATCATTATTTCCTTGTTGGCATTTTTCGTATATTTTTTTTTCGGTTAAGCGACGTTTCTTCCAGTAACTTTGCTGTCTCCAGCCCTGGTTGCTCAACTGAAGGTCCTGAGTCCTGTTGCCCACTTGTCACCAGATGTCCAGGGACTATAGCATCTGGCGCGGTCCTTGTTGACCCGGGCGACGACCGATCCGGTATAGATTTATTAAAGTTACGTCTCACCATATTGTTGATGGGAGAGGCACTCTTTGTCTGGCTCCTCTGGTGAGACCTGTCCAGTATGGTTGGACCTCTGGCATAGCTCTCACCATCATCAGAGCACACAAGCCCCATCATGATTATGATTATGATTATGATTATCTACCATAAGCATAGGTTTAGGGATAAGCAAAAATTGTCTAGGGTAGTTTGATAACTGAAATATCAAGGGGCATAAAGATAAGGTGATTTGCCAAACACTCACTCTTGATTTCTGGTATGGTCTGCTTAATTGCAGTGGGATGTTTCATAAAACATGTCACTGAATACCACATTGTGGAGGTTCTCGTTTATAGATACCTTCTTCTACTATCTGAATTGGCATGTCTTCTTTCTTGTAGATGGATGATAATCTTCGTAAAAGCCCTCAGCACCCTCCACGGAAATTGACAACTCTCAAACTTTCTACAGCTGGGGAAGGAAATAGTCCACTGAATCGCTTATCGCCTTGAGAGTTTTAGTTTTTCATATTTGTGTGCTTTGATTTGATGGCAGTCTCTCATTGATCTTTACACAGATTCTGTGAACATGAAGTTAGGGAGAACGGTTAATTGACTTATAGGTGCAAGCACATTCATTTAAATAATGCACTCTGTAGTCATATAGGAAACAATGTCCAAGTTGACCACTGGCAGAATCGTTAAGCAATGTATAGTACTGTATGAAGTTGCCTTAAGTGCTGCATAATGCTTGCCCTTTAGGGTTTGTGCATTTCTTGACCAAAAGCTAAGATTCTACTTTATGTAATATGCAAATACATCACCCTCTTCTGCTGATTAAGCTTTCTATTTTGACTACAAACATGTTACAGCTCAGCTAGGTTGTTCTTATGTTGGGATAGCACTTGATCATCACTTCTAGCATTTTTATAGATTTAGCATTTTATAGTTCAGCACACTATCAACCTCCGCATGCCTGTTCTCCCCCCACCCTAAATAGAAGCCTCAAGGAAGTGAGTGATTCAGATTGGGACCACTGTTTGGGGGGAGGGAGTTTAACCCTGTACCCTTCCATGGCCCCAATTCAGATTGGGTCCCTTTACAGCAGCAATTTGCCCTGGATAACGTTGACATCAATGGCATTTTTCTCCAGGGCAAACACTAGCTGGGATGTGGTGGAACTGATTGGGATCTTGGCAGAAGCAAAGCTCAGTCAGCAAAGCTTAAATCCCACATCTTAGTCCCACTGTGTGTATCCCTCCCACATTGCAGCTGCTGTGGTGGGGGGAACAGGCATGCAAGGGCCAACAATGTGCTTAACGTAATGTGTAGTTTGGTCCTTCAATGGCACAAATACTAAGAGAAAACTAAAATGTTACTCTTGGTAGCAAGTGAGCTGAGAAGCTATGAGGTATTTGCTATTTTGTATATGTTTTTGCAAGCGATGATCATTGTAGATAGGCTATTTTTAAAATGAATTTAGATTTTAAAGTTAATTAAAAATTAATTTTATTGGCACTTCTAATATGAACCTTTATTCCGATCTAGTCACATTTAGTAATAGTACAACCTTGATTAGCCTCCTTCACAATGTACTCACCTTTAAAACTCAATGCAAAGGTTGATGGTATCAGTTAAGAGGTCAAACTAGAAAACCTGTTGCAGGCCACGATAGAATATGTATCTAATACTGGCAGCATTTTATCTGACTGTAAGGATTCATTAGTTTTTTCCTCTCATGTTTATCCAGTAACAAGATTCCAATACACACACACACACACACACACACACACACACACACACACACACCTGCCACTGGATCAGTAGTTTCTAAAATTGATCCAAGATGGGGGTGGATCGGGACCTGTCTAGCTAAAAGGCCACAGACTCTTTTTCCACCTGAATCTCCCTGGTCTGAGCTGGGAGATTTGCCAAGCCAGTGCTACCTCCTCTCTTTGGCATATAGGCTAGCAGAGAAGATTGGCTGCCAGCTGAGACACTGTCTGGTTGCCGTGATAAGCTGCAGCTCTGAGGGCCAGTTCCATCAGCCAGGCTCCAGAGTCCACATGAGAGGTGGAGTCTGGGGAGTTCGGCTTAAAAGGACTGGGGCAAGCCAGCGGTGCAGCCACCAGTAGGCGTGCTGCCTGAAGGCAGCTGCCAAAGCTGGCGGCCAAAGGTGGCCAGTTTTTGGTGCCGGGGCTTCACTGTGGGACTGAGGTCTGAGGGGAAATTATACTCAAGGTCCTCCCATTTTAGATTGACTTGTTTGTTCTTGTTCTTTATTTTAGTGGTTTGTGCCAGGCTGCTTACAGGGATGTTTCTGGGCTCTCTAGTTAAGGATGGAGCAGGGGTGGTGTTCAGTGAGATGAGGGCAGTTAGTTCAGTAGTGGTGGGGAATAGAGGATTGAGTGTTGGCAGGCCAGCATGCTGTTACAGGGGAAGGGAGTCCAGTAACTTAATGTATTCCCTTCCAGCTGCCCTCTTAGCTCTTGGGCCTTGGGGAGTAGTTCTAACTCCCCACTGAACCTAACCATGCTCCTCTGTAATGTCAGGTTGATTCAAAATAAGATCAAAATCTTCCATTTGATTGTGGATGAAGGAGCCAACCTGGCTTGGATAACTGAGACCTGGTTGGCGGATGTTAGTGGTCCTGTGTCGGCCCAAAATCTTCCCCCAGGGTACTCTGTTGCTGAGCAGGTTTGGGGAAGTGAGCAAGGGATTGGAGTGGCTGTGGTCCATAAGAATAACATCTCCCTTACCAGGATCACAGTGAGATAATTGACCTATATTGAGAGTGCGTACCTTAGGTTGTGGACTTGGGATTCTGTTGGCGTATCATACATACCACTGCCTAACAGACTCCCTGACGGAGCTAGTTGCTGAGTTGGTGTTGGAGTCGCCCAGGCTTTTGGTCCTGGGTGACTTCAATATTCACTTTGGGACTGGCGCTGCTCAGGAGTTCATAATGGCCATGACAACTATGAGCCTATCCCCATTAGTCCTTGAACCTACACATGTTGCTGGTCACATGCTGGATTTGGTCTTTTGCTCAGATCAGGGGGGTGTTCCTTGGGTGGGGTCTCCTGTAGTTTGCCTATTGTCATGTATGGACCACTTCCTGGTTTTTGTCTCACAGATACATCTAATTCCTGCAGGGGTGGCAGATCTATTAGAATGCTCTGCTCGAGAAGGCTGTTGGATCCAGTAAGATTTCAAAGGGCCTTGAAGGGTTTTGGCATTGGCTCTGCTGGTGATTCTGTCAATGCCCTGGTGGATACCTGTAATAGGGAACTTACCTGGGCAGTAGACACAATAGCTCCGAAGCGTCCTCTCTGACTTGCTTCAAAATCAGTTCCATGGTGTATGGAAGAGCTAAGGTAGCTGAATTTGATAAGACTCAGCATAGAGCCCATTAGAAGGCCTGTGCTGTGGCAATACATGTAGCAAAGAAGCAATTTTATTCTGTGTGTATTGCCTCTGCAAGTTCTCATCTGGCAGAGCTGTTCTGGATTGTTAGAGGTTTAACTCAAGCCCCTTCTGTTTCAAATCTGTTTCCGGCAATCCCAACTTCTGGTGTTGGGACAGCTATGCTAACATTGGGCATGCCATCCATGTCCAACTCACCAATATCAGCATATTCTGCCCTACTTGTGGTTCCCAGCCTAAAACCAACTTCAAATCTTGATCATGGCTCGGTTTGGAACTGCAAGTAGGCCAGAAAATGCCAATGTTGGCAGATTTGGATGACATGCCCAATGTCAGCATAACCATCCCAACACAGATGTTGGGCTCATGGCACACTCTGAACCGGTGGTTTAGCATTTTTCATGTCATGCGAACTTGCCCTAATTGAAGGATGGCCAAGTAATTGGGGTCTGGATCAGATGCTTGGGGGCTGGCCACAGGAATATGCCCACAAAGTAGGATGGCAAACAAGAACACCCATCGCTGAATCTGTGTTATCACTTCCCAGAGGTGTCTGCCACTTTGTGTGGAGGACTTTTCCAATTTCGAAAGAGTTTTGTCCACAGTTTCCAACCGGGCATGACGGAGAGGCCTCTGAGCTGTCATTCCACACAGGTGGAGTAGGTCCAGTACAAAGCTGAGAAGGGGTTCCTAGACCATCCTTGGCCCTCACTGTTTCAAAACAAGCTTTTGAATTTTCTGTATATCAGCAAATATTATTGAAAAAGCATTCGGCCAAAATGGCAGCTACTCTTAACCAAAATGATCACCTAGAGTTTGATTATAAAGAAACAGTTTTCATGGGATATAAAATGCAGCTCTTGTCTCTGCTTTTATTTTGTCAAGTCAATAAACCTGGCATTTTCCTCTAAATTATTTGCAGTGTTCTGTATATGTAGTGAAATAGTATACAAACAAACCTGTACATTGTGTATATAAGTGTACTTACAGAATATTATGTTCTAAAAAGGGAATGTAAAAACCTTTCATGTATCTTGTTATTTATAACAATTTTGGATGTCTAAAAATAAATTGCTTCTAGAATGTTTGCTTTGGTTATTTTGAAGTGTGTAGATACCACATACATAAAAGCATCCTAGGGGTATATATTAAAACAAGAACTCTTAGTGTCTAATCTTGACAAGGGACATCAAATGAGGTCATGTTACTTGGCTTCTTCAAATTTCCATAACAAACAATTCATTATGAAGAATGTTGTAATTGTTCTCATCTGTTTTGTTAGAATATGTGACTTGCTACAGAAATGTGAGTGTTCGTAAGGCTGTCATCCTGTGCACACTTGAGAGTAAGTCCTATTGAACTCAGTGATATTTACTTCCAAGTAAACATGCATGTACTACTTACCCTTTACTTTTTACTTTTAAATAGGAAAGTATATTTTACACCACCTTCTATACATAAATGAAAATGTTCTATTTCAAGCAGTACTATAGAAGCTATAGCAATACCAGCTGTATTATTGCTGGTACTGGACTGTCTTCCCAGACTATTACAATAAAATTAGAAAAACTGATTACTCCATTTTCCAAATAAGATGAACATTAGTTAATTTTAACCTTAATATGTTAATGTCACTATAGTGGTTGTGCAATCCTTAGGAGCCACAGGGACGATCTGAGCTCAGTAGAAGCAAGGACACGGTTTAAACTTGCATGGAGCCAGCACACATGCCCTGCTCTTCCATGGGTAGTGTGCCGAACTGTATGTGAGAAGGTAATAGCATTTTAATAGGTAGACAGGAAGTTCAACTACAGGAAAAGAGGCATTATAGAATACCCCATTTCTACATGTAATGGTTGGATGACAAAATCTGTGGATGACCTTGAAGAAAGAGAAGTGTAAATTTTAGCAGTTAAGTCTGATATTGCTTGGAAATTGCAAAGGACCAGTTCAGATATAGGAAACATTTAAAGCCACAGATTAGTAAAAGGAATTTCTTTATAGAGAAATTTTGTTATTTTAGAAATATAGTAAGTTGTACAATATTTTAAAAAGCCACCTAATGGTGCAGCAGGGAAATGATTTGACTAGCAAGCCAGAGGTTGCCGGTTCAAATCCCCGCTGGTATGTTCCCCAGACTATGGGAAACACCTATATTGGGCAGCAGCGATATGGGAAGATGCTGAAAGGCATCATACTGCGCGGGAGGCGGCAATGGAGGAGCCCCTGGTGGCACAGTGGTAAAACTGCCGCCCTGTAACCAGAAGGTTACAAGTTCGATCCTGACCAGGGGCTCAAGGTTGACTTAGCCTTCCATCCTTGCGAGGTCGGTAAAATGAGTACCCAGAATGTTGGGGGCAATATGCTAAAATCATTGTAAACCGCTTAGAGAGCTTCGGCTATAGAGCGGTATATAAATGTTAAGTGCTATTGCTATTGCTAATGGTAAACCCCTCCTTTATTCTACCAAAGACAACCACAGGGCTCTGTGGTCGCCAAGAGCCGACACCGACTTGATGGCACACTTTACCTTTACAATATCAAAAGAAAACTCTCACACTTTTGCATGCACAGCTTGAAATGTTCCTGCATACTTGCCTGCTTAGCAATAGCAATAGCACTTACATTTATATACCGCTTTATAGCCGGAGCTCTCTAAGCGGTTTACAATGATTTAGCATATTGCCCCCAACATTCTGGGTACTCATTTTACCGACCTCGGAAGGATGGAAGGCTGAGTCAACCTTGAGCCCCTGGTCAGGATCAAGCTTGTAACCTTCTGGTTAAAGGGCGGCAGTTTTACCACTGCACCACCAGGGGCTCTTATCCCACCAGGGGCTCTTATCTTAGACCATGATGCTCCCCTGCATGTAGCTCCAACACTGCTCTCAACAGTAAGGGCATGAAGGCTGCAATCCTATGCTTGCTTGCTTTATTCAGTGAGACTTCCAAGTAAATATGCATAGGATTGGTCTGCATGCCACCATTCCAATTTGCGCCCACCACTATTTACAACCTGCAGGCCTTCATGTGCGCAATGTAATGGAACCACCTCTTGTGTGAATTGCAACACTTTCCCCTTCACAAACTCCTGTGCACAACCAAGAATAGTTGAAGCTTCAAGGGTGATTTTAAACCATCTTCAGTCAGCTGCTCTGTTGCTACAGTTTTGTACCAAGGGGGATGGCTATAATGTAGTACAGTACAGTTCTCTATACTAAGGGGCAGAAAGTCACAATAAATGACACTGGGCAGCTTCTTGTAACTACCAGCAAATACCGAAGCCAGGGAAATGTTGATAGAAGGCTGGAAACCATGAGCATGCACTCCCAGCGGCTGTGTTGTGTGAACCCACCCAAATCCAGTTCCTGCACCATCTGCCCAATATTCCATCGACTTCTTCCATCCACTTGGAATGAAAATATGAAGTTGGTCAGAGGAAGTTGGTAGAGTCTGGTGCAGGAACCAGATTTGGGTGGATTGGCACAACATACCTGTTGGGAGCACGTGCTCATGGTTCCCAATATTTGTTTACTGACAGTTTCCTGGCTGTGGGTCTTGTCAGCGGTCATGTGAAGCTGCCCGCTGTTACTCTGACACATCTTTTGGAACTTTTATTAATTACCTCATGCATTAAGTAATATCTTTACAATGGAAGAGATCAGAAGATTGTCTCGTCCTGTATAATGTGTGCTCTTTGAGGAAAATGTGGCTTGACTGATGCATCTTGGCAATTCTGTATGTTTCTTAACTGATGCAGGATCTGGGCATGCACTTAACAAAGGCATATGAGCAAAATGCTTATCTAGAATTGGGCTGCCTGCCATCATCCCATGGGTCTTTTAAATTCAGTTTATGATAACCCATGTGACTGTGAAGCCATCATACGTTCCTATTATAGTTCATTAATATTTTGCTGTCTTGGATAGTAAAATAGCATAACTATTGAGTGATGGTTTTGAACTTATGGTGCTGTGAATGTGGCTTAGACATAGAAGAGGAAAGTACTTTTTGCTGCTGGTATATGGAAAGTGAATTCCTGAGAATCTTTCAATTTCAGACCTCCAAGGCAAACCTTAATTCTGCTTTTTTTCAAGAGAAAACGGGGGAAGTAAATGTACATTCTTATAAAGTTACAGCATACTCACTAAAATATAATTGCTTCAAAATATTATTAGAATTGCTTATGGTTAAAGTGGTTTCCCAGATATATGTATGTGCCATTAGTTACTTGACTCTTATTGCTTTGGGCACTACTACAAGAACTACTTACATGCTATTTCTCTAACCTTTTCCTGACAGCAATGGGCGTTCACAGTTATTACTTAAAACCTTTGTGTGGGGGGCGGGTCTAAAATATATGCAACATGTGGCTTTACAGGTGGCTTAGGTTAACATGCAGATTCTTGCTATCCCAGGTGTAGTCACTGTATTGTGTGATATTCAGAGAGTTACTACTATCGGTCCCAATTCAGCTGAGTAGTCCCAATGTAAGTGTGGAGCTCTGTGAATGGAACTCCCAATATCGTTTCCTTTTTCAAAAGGCAGCCATGGGGAAGGGGCTGATTTGGACTGGGGTTGCAACAGAAGGTTACCCTTTAGCCCCCAACCTCCTGAATACCAGAACACCTCTCATAAACCAGCCTTATTTCATATGATCCAAAACTTTTTTCCTTCACTTGCTGTATTGCAGTGCTTAAAGTTATTTTAATATTTCATCTACAATTACTAGATTGGAGAATTTTGGAACTGAAAAGAACCAAAGAAAAACTGAGCTCTAAAAATATCCTCTTGGGTCAGGGTGCACATTTCACAAAGTTTTGTTATGTCACTGAGATAATTTCCATACACTTCTGAACTGTAGCTGGGCTTTTGACTCTTGAGTGCTGAACACTTCTGGGGGCAAAGTGTTACTTTATGACTCCATTGCTACCAGAGTTGAGAAAAACCAGATGTGGCATCTGAAAAGGGTTTATTTTTGTAGAATGCTCAGCATTTTCTGACAAATTCACACACAAAAAGAAGTGCTCTGTTAGTATGCCCTCGGGTATCCATTTTAAAACTCGGGGCTTTTGCCAGTTTTCTAAATGACATGCTATAAGATGCCACCACCCCCCAAATATCCCCATCTACCTTTATTTTCCCCCCATACTTCCTATATGTGCATATTATTTATTTACTTACTTAAAATATTTCTATATGGCCCAAAACTTGTGGTTTACAATTAAAATAATTTAAAACCCAGTATTAAAATTATTTAAAACTATAAATCTAATTAAAGGCCTGGGTGAATAAATATGACTTCAGTGCCTTTTTGAAAGGTGCCAGAGATGGGGAGGCTCTTATTTCAACAGGGAACGCATTCCAAAGTCCAGGGGCTGCAACGGAGAAAGCCCGTTCCTGAGTAGCCGCCAGAGGTGTTGGCAGCTGCAACAACAAATATTTATATAACGCTTTTCAACAAAAGTTTCCAAAGTGGTTTACATAGAGAAATAACAAACAAACAAACAAGATGGCTCCCTGTCCCCAAAGGGCTCACAATCTAAAAAGAAACATAAGATATACACCAGCAACAGTCACTAGAAGTACTGTGCTGGAGTGGATAGGGCCAGTTATTCTCCCCCTGCTAAATAAAGAGAATCACCACTTTAAAAAAGTGCCTCTTTGCCCAGTTAGCAGGGGTAACCTCTCTAGGGATAACCTCTCTTCGCAGGCAAACCTCTCCAAATGATCTTAGCAGGCCGTGGGGCTCATGGCGAAGAAGATGTTCTCTTAAATACCCAGGGCCTAAGCTGTTTAGGGCTTTATAGGTAATGACCAGCACCTTGTATTTTGCCCCAAAACCTATCAGCAGCCAATGCAGTTTCTTCAACACAGGAGTAATATGGTCTCTCCTAGATGACCCAGAGACCAACCTGGCTGCAGCGTTCTGCGCCAACTGCAGTTTCCAGACTACGTACAAAGGCAGCCCCACATAGAGTGCATTGCAGTAATCCAGCATAGAGGTTACCTGCAGATGTACCACTGTTTTGGGGTCGTTTATCTCAAGAAACGGACGCAGCTGGCATATCAGCCGAACCTGATAAAAAGCACCTCTGGCCACCTCATCAACCTGGGACACCAGGGAGAGGTTCAGATCCAGAAGCACCCCCAGACTGCGTACCAGTTCCTTCTGGGGGAGCATGACCCCATCCAGAACCTATCAGATGGTGACTTTCATCCATCCTACTGTACCAGTGACCTATTAAGTTTATGTTCCCCTTCTTCTGCTGTTCTTTGGACTATATTTGCTATTGAGGCAAAATGTATAGTACAGTATTGTTGTTTTTATTGAAACTGGAAGTGAATTGGCAAGTTAGTCAATGAGCCCTTTCTTGTGATCAGGAGAAAAGGCTCAAAGGGATGAGGGGAGGAAGACTTGAAATGCTTACCTCCCCTGCAGACGATCTCCTTTCTCATTGCTAGGCAGCAGATTGCACACCCAGACTGCTGGCCACATTGAGGGTGGCTCATCCATCACCCTCCATGCGTGTGGAGGGTGATGCATCCTAGGCCTCAGAAGGGACACAGGGCAGGAGGCTACTTGTGTGTAGGTGCCAGCAAAGCCACACAGCATCAAAACATGATCATCTAGCCCAGGGGCTCTCAATGTTGGGTCCCCAGATGTTTTTGGACTTCAGCTCCCATAATCCCCAGCTCCAGTGGTCTTTGGTTGGGGATTATGGGAGTTGAAGTCCAATACCATCTGGGGACCCAACGTTGAGAATCCCTGATCTAGCCCAATTTCTGGCCACCCTCGCATCCAAAACCCGGGCTAAGCAGTGGGCTCCCCAATCTGGTTTGCTGCCACTGGGAGCTGCACAGGTTCCGGCGGCACACACATGCAACCAAAACCGGGCTGGGCTTCCTTAGCCTGGTTTTGGTTGTGTGTGTGAATAGCTTCAATATATGCTGAAAGGGGGATTTGTGACATGTGTACATGGCCAATTTGTCACAGGTTAAGAAGAACCCTGTTGGTTTGAACTTGGCTCACTCAAACTAGACCAGCATCCTGCTTCGCACAGTGGCTGACCATCTGTTTCCAGGAAGCCCACAATAGACATTTCCTGCTGCTGTTCATAAGCAACTGGAGGTAGAATCATTTTTGTTTTTGTGTAGAAGACTGGTGTTTTCCAGAATTGTGGATCAAATTTGTGTATTCACGTTTTTAAAGTGAGTATTTGGTTTCCAGCAACACTAGGCATATACCTGACATTCAAAGTTAATGTTTATTTCAGCTGTACAACCATATTACAAAATAACAGGGTTTATGATAGCTATGCTTCACAATAATGAAGAAAACGCATTTTCATCATGTGTGTTCTTCTGACCACTACCACAACCCACCCACTTCAATGTACTTTTTAATGGCTTGGATTCAATCCCTTTCATTGGGAAAAGGATGTTTATAAAATAATTGGGGCAGGGGGAGATCAGCAACTTCACAAGGATTGTCACTAGTACAGTTTAACTGAGGGATAAGTGAGGGCCATAAATAAACTGAGGTGGAGATCTATATATTAGACTGGAGTTAAGCCACTGAGGCCACAGCTTGAAGAAAAAAGGATGGGCCCTTCCCTACCAATGTCCCATTCCTAGCTAGTTTGATTCTATACTTATTCTTTACTATAGTATTATCTATTATATAATAAATTATTGGATGACCTCTGTAGGCCACTTTGATCAGCATTTTGGCAAAGCAGCATAATCTGCTTTCAATAATACATCTGAGGGCCAAACTGCACTTTGTATATAACATACACTTTGGCCCTGTGTCTGTATTTTCCACATTTAAAATAACAGCTGGAGGTTATGATCAAAATTAGTGCTATGGCAGGGAAGTTTTATCCCCTGCCACAATCCCAATAAGCCCACCTAGAAGAGGAGAGCTGGTCTTGTGGTAGCAAGCATGACTTGTCTCCTTAGCTAAGCAGGGTCTGCCCTGGTTGCATTAAGAATGAGAGACTACATGTGTGAGCACTGTAAGATATTGCCCTCAGGGAATGGAGCCGCTCTGGGAAGAGCAGAAGGTTCCAGGTTCCCTCCCTGGCAGCATCTCCAAGATAGGGCTGAGAGAGACTCCTGCCTGCAACCTTGGAGAAGCCGCTGCCAGTCTGGGTAGACAATACTGAGCTAGATAGACCAATAATTTGTCTCAATATATGGCAGCTTCCTATGTTCCACCTGCTGTTTGCCTCAGAAGGGGACTGCCATTAGCACCAATGGCAGATTCCTTCCTGAGGTAAATAGCAGTTGCAAGGAGTGGGGAGGGAAGATACATGAATTATGTTGTTTTGTTTTGATTAGTGCTTTCCCAGATACTTGTTTCCCCAGTTTCAGACTGGATGTCTATTATTTGATTCACTTAACAGGGAGGACACAATTGTTAGCTTTGAGCCTGTCAGATCAAACACATTGATCAAACACAGTGAAACAAGAGAGCCAGTGTGGGGTAGTGGTTAGAGTGCCGGACTAGGACCGGGGAGACCCGAGTTCAAATCCCCATTCAGCCATGAAACTAGCTGGGTGACTCTGGGCCAGTCACTTCTCTCTCAGCCTAACCTACTTCACAGGGTTGTTGTGAAAGAGAAACTCAAGTATGTAGTACACTGCTCTGGGCTCCTTAGAGGAAGAGCAGGATATAAATGTAAATAAATTAATAATAATAATAATAATAATAATAATAATAAATGAGAGCCTACCTCACCATGCTAGGAAACCTTACACAACAGACCAGTAGTGACTGTGGCGGAGCGGGGGTGAGATGTGTGTTTTCCTTAGAATTAGTACAGCTGTGAGCTAGCTTAACTGATGTGGAGGCTTCTGATCACCACCAGATGTCTGTAAAGTACCCAAATAGCAAATTCTTGCTTGTATTTCAATCTGGTTTGCATTTCTGAAAAGTAGTAACAAGAAAGAAGAAGGGGAAGGTGGGAAAATGTATGCTGCAAAAGAGATGGGTATACCCAATGTAGTGATGTGTATATGTGTTTGGGAATTTCTTGACCTTATGGACTCCATCTCTCATATCTGTAACTTTTAGAAAAAAATACAACTTAAGAAGATACACTCATTTAAACCATTATTTCTTCCTGTAAACTTGGTACAATGCAGAAAACCCATTGACACTACCTATAGCAAAACCCTAAATGACTTGGGACGCGTCTGCTTGGAGAACGACCTTCTTTCATGTGAACCTGCCCAAACTCAGTTTTCATCTGATGCTCTCTTCCAGGTCTCCCTTCCACCTGTGGTTAGGTGGGTACTAACCAAAGGGAGGGCTTTTTAGGTTATGGTGACCTATATATGGAATGCCCTCCCCAGGGAAGCTCACCCTAATACCAATTTTGTTGTCCTTTTGGTGTCAAATACCTTATTATCTGTGCAGGCATTTCAGCATATTTTGCAAATGGTTTGAGCTATATGCTGTAAATGTGCTATTTTTTATTGGTTTTATGACTGCTCTTTCCGTGCTTTTATCCTTGCTTTTATGCTATTGCCATTTTATTATTGATTGTATGCTACACTGAGAGTTTTATACTGAAGGGGGAACCAGACATTAACTCTGCATTTATTTACTTAGATAATGAATCAAGGCGTTACCATCTTTAGGGCCAGTCTACACATTACACTGCAGCAATCTGTAACAGTGGAGCAGTCTCTGTAACACAAACGGGGACTATGTTGTATTTTTAAATTTAAAAAAAACACATATATTTGTTTTAGTTGTCTTGGATGCAAAATAGTAAACAAACCAAGTAACCAAAAAACAAAAACAAAACCCACATATAGAGGCTGTTCACATGAGCATGCAAAACCAGGCTAAGGGAGCCAAGCCCTGTTTTGCATGCTAGTGTGAACCACCAGGATCTCACCTGATCCCGATGGCTACACAACGGCAAACCTGCCAAAGTAGCTACCTAGTTAAATGAGCTTAAGGGATCGAGTGCTCCCTTAACCTCATTTAATTGATCGTGTGTCAGCGGCCATGGCGGACACACTTGGGGGGGGGTGTTTCCCAATAATGCAACATGCACTTGCACAGTGCATTATTGGGGCTCTGGGGTCGGGGCACTGCATGATGGCACTTTCCTGCACCCAACCTCCAGAGCTTCCGGGTAAGCTGCAGGCGGACGGCAGGAGAACTGCCGCTTGTCTGGGCAGGTGAGCCATCATCTGCAGGGAGGGTTGGGCAAACCCGCTCTCCCCGCAGACCTCAGAGGAGCTCTTCTCACTAATCGTGAGAAGGGCTCCATATAGAATAATCTCTAGGAAAACACCTTGGTAATGAGTCAAAATTGTGTGTAACAGAATTAAATAGTAAATGAAAGGCAGATTTTTTTTCACTCCCATCTGCTATAGTTCAATCATACGTAAGAAGAACCTTGAATATGGTAGTTGACATATGGAAAGAACATAACTGCATTTCTTTAAACACACGCATGCACAGAAAACAGCCAGATGCAGGCTGCTTGTCTCTGTTGAAAACTAGTTCACTACTTGGAATCGACAGAGACTTTGTAAAAATATAGTCATCCTATAAACTTGCAATATTTTTTTTTGGAAATCTAAGTTTCCTGAGTGTTCTGTACCATCTTCAAAGCAAAACAGTAAATGCTTTCTTTTCCTCTTAAAAATCATGCTAACACAGTCAAATAACACAGAAAACAGGAAATTAAATGAATTACCCCTTGAAGCCTACAGATGATTCTCATTTTATTTTCTTACAGTTAATAAAGATAATTGCTTCATTTTCCTTAAAAAAATTAAATAATCTCATTACGGTGCCATTAAAGTGTTTTTATCTATTATTGTTTCATTTATATTTGCTGCCTTGTAAGTCTTTCCCACAAACATTACCCGAGATAAAGCAAAACAGATGCTTGCTATACCTACAACTATTAGGGATGTACAGAGCTGGTCAAGGGGGGTGTACCAGAAGAGTTCAGGCTCCTTTACAATGTTATTAAAAAATGCCAGCGTGCAACTTGAAGATCAGTAGCTATAGTTGATCCAAGACTTGTTTCCCAGCATCTCTGAACATTTTATGGAATCTTGGGATATATATTTCAGGTTGCACCCCACTACATTGGCTCCCCTAAAGAGATTGCTGGCCCCAAGTGACTTGGAAGACCTCAAAGGAGCACACTGGACAATTTAGTGGCCCAACACATTCCAAATCTGCCTACTCTTTCTCAGGGAAAACTGTAAAGGCAAGATGTGTAATCCATTAATGATTCAAATGGTGAAATGAAAGGATCATAAACATTAAATATAAAACATATTTTATAATAGGACAGGTAAAACTTAAATTTTGCAAACAACAAAGCACATTTATTTTTCTTAAAGGGCACTACATCTATAATAAAATAAAACCTATTTCAAACAACCAGCATTTGACATTCATAAAGCACACACAATATACTCACTCGCACTAAATAAAATAACTCTTATACTTATCAAATGTTACATGCAAATGACATTTGTAGAAGCTTACCCTTCCTATATGTGTTACCTTATTATTATTTTATTCATTAAGCGTTCTCTTACTCTCCTATTCTTTGCAAGGCAAAATGGTGTGTCTTTCTAATTTTCTCCTCCCTCCTTCCCTTCCCTTGTTGTCTGTTTCTTCTTTTTCTGTTCATTCTCATGTTCCCTTTCATCTTCCTTCTTTCATTTCTGTTAGAAAATTCAGGAGCAGGGGCTTCTAATGGATGAGGAATGGGCTGCACCTGCCACATGCACAGTTTCTTACCATTCAGGGGAGTAGGGAAGCTGTAACAATATCATTTCTTGCAAGAGGCATTCCAGATAGATACTGCTGCAGATGGTGAATTGTGTCAACTTATAGTCCCTCTGGTCCATACAGGACCAGCACAACATACACAATAACCACAAGGATATCTAATCCCTGTGGAACAGAAGAGCTCTCCAAAGAAAGTTGTTAAGAATGGCAGTAGACACTGATGCTACTATGGTCTTACTAGTCTTGACGCTTTCTAGTGTGCATAAAAGCAATCATCTCTTTTTCTGGGCTTTTTAGTGCCAATAATGTATATTGAGGCACTATATAAAACAACAGCAGCACTACCACACCACCACCCCTGAAATTTACTGCATAATAGCAGCTTTAGAACACATGTACTGAAGGAGTTCACTGCAATGTGGCTAAAATAACATAGATCTACAGAATGGCAGGATTTCAAAGTCATCATTTTTTAGTACATACCAAGAAAAGCAACCACAGTACCATCTTGGCTAAAACTGCAGCCTGCAACAATCCCAGAAACGGTGGCCACTCAAGCAATTTTATCTATGGTATAAAAATAGGAGCAGGTGCTTCTGGAACTGAAGCCACATTCTTCACTTGGCACCAGCAGCACTGTCCACCAAGAGAGCAAGCAAACACAAAAGTGGCAGCATCAAACAGGGGGCCCCACAGAGGACTTTGCCAAAGGTCCCCTAAAACCTGAAGCCAGCCCTATTGCTGTCGCCCCCTTGCATATACTCTTATGAGAGCCAAGTGCAGATTTGTACTGCCTTAGATCGCCCCCCCCCCCAAAGTCAGAGGTACATCTAGTGTGTGATTCTTTCGGAAACTTCGGGTTTCCGAAGAAAACAAGTGGCCCAGGTATTTTGATCCATCGGGGGGGTCATGATGCCAGATAGGGGTGTGCACAAATTGGTTCAGAGGTCCTTTTCCGGACCTCCTAACTGGTCTGGCGGTTCCAGGTTTGAGCCGGTTTGGCGGTGGGGGGGGTTACCTTTAAGGAGCAGGGGTGCTCTTACCCCCTCCCCCGCTGTGTTTCCCCCACTGGCACTGTGTCCAAAATTGCTGTGTGGGGTGGCAGCATACCCTCTTGCCGCCCCAGTCAGCGCCAGACCAGAAGTGGCTGGTGCGTATGCGCACATCACACACACATATCAGCCACATCTGGTCTGATGCTGACTGGGGTGGCAAGAGGGTACACTGCCGCTCCACACAGCAATTCTGGAAACTTCACCAGTAGGGGAAACACAGTGGGGGAGGGTGGGTTTAAGAGCCCCCTGCTCCTTAAAGGTAACCCTCCTGCTGCCGCTGAACCAGCCCTGCGCTGGTTCGTGTACATCCCTAGTGCCAGATTTAGAGCAGACACTTGGGAGAAGACAGGTGTACATTCTAAGATGTGGTAGGGAAGGTTTCAATGTGCATTTGCTGCATCCCAAGATATTCGTTTTCAAGATAGAGGATGTGTTGCAAAATCCCATTTCAAATGTCTTCCACTTTAGAAGTGGTAAGTGGGGAGGAACTGATTCCCTGAGGCCCCTGCACTGCAACCCAGATCTGATGTCAGGGCTCAGCCTCTTTGGGCAGCTGTCACTGCCCCTGCACCCACATCTTCTGCCACTGCTGCACATTATGTTTCCATGTCCATCTTCCTGACTGAACAAAATTTTCAGGTGGCTATAATAATAGTGGGATCCAAATGGCTTGTGTGTGGTTTTTGCTGACTAAGGGCTAGTTTTCACAAAATATGGGTACTGTTAGGGAAGAGGCAGGTGCCTTTAAGGAAGGTAGAAAGCAAGTTAAGGGTTGGGGGCACAAACACATGCGCACACTAGGACTCCCACCTTGTTCTCCAGCTTGTTTTTCTAGCTCTCATCTTTGAGGAACTCAGAGGCTCCAGCTGCTCAGAGGTGGCGAGTGGGGCTGGCTCCATCCAAAAGAGGGTGTGGAGCTGCGTAGAGGCACGGGAAGCCATCTCTGCACTCATGAATGCTCCCCAGAGCTGTGACTCCAGCAGCGGTGGCAGACACTCCACCACCCAGCCGGACTCAGCAGCAAGAATAGCAGGACATGCCCAGAAGAAGAGGAGCCTCTGCTGCTGTTGTTGTAACTCCTGAGTTCTGCTGCTGCCACCCGCCAGGGGTTGCACTGCTGCCACTGCAGCCACCAGGGTCTTCTTCCGCGCCACCAACCGCATGGATGGGAGTGAGCGTGTGAAGGAGAAAAGAGCAACCAGCCTGACTGGTGGAAAGAGCCTGATGAAACTGGGCGCTGTCACGTAACTTGCCTTTTGGAGTGGTGGGCCAGGAGACAACTGTCTCTTCTTGCCTAATAGTACTTACGCCCCTGAACTGGCCCTATTCAACCTCAGCATAGCATCGTTCCAGCGGCTGTTGCTGGTGTCTACCTTGTGTTTGTTTTTAGACTGTGAGCCCTTGGGGGATGGGAGAAACCATTATTTCCTATTATTCATTTCTATTGTAGAACTGCTTTGGGAACTTTTCTGTTGAAAAGTGGTATATAAATAATAGTATTAGCAATAGCAATAGTAATAGACCAAGGTTAAATAATTCATTTTAGTTTATTCACATATCAAAAATGTTGTTTTAACAGGACCTTTGTTTAATTTCAGTGTCTGAAATCCTAGGCATCCTTACTTTGACATTAATAATAATAATAATAATAATAATAATAATAATAATAATAATAATAATTCAATTTCTATACCACCCTTCCAAAAATGGCTCAGGGTGGTTTACAAAGAGTAATAACAAATAAGATGGCTCCCTGTCCCCAAAGGGCTCACATTCTAAAAAGAAACATAAGACACACACCAGCAACAGTCACTGGAAGTACTGTGCTGGGGGTGGGTAGGGCCAGTTACTCTCCCCCTGCTAAATAAAGAGATTCACCATGGTAAAAGGTGCCTCCTTGCCCAGTTAGCAAGGGCAATAAATAAATACTATTGAAATCAATGGGACTTCTGAATAAACCTGCTGTGTCCATGGTGAATTGGGTTGTGTTTGTTGATGGTGACTTTTACAGCTTCTGATATGATTATTTCCATGCCCTTCCAAGGCCAAGGGACTGTTTAATGTTGTTTGCCTGCACATTTCTCCAGGCTACTGCTCCTAATGGACCAATTCCAAGGCCCAGCTGCAGTGCTTCACTCCTCTTCCAGCTATGAACAGATTTGTTTGCCTCAGTCCCAGTCAAAGCCCTAACTGATAGTGGCACAGGTCTGCTTACCTTAAAGCTCTTAATATGTTCACATTAAACGTACTACAGTGACTTTACACTGATGTAACTTAGTGCCTAATGCATTCAGTATTGTGGGTGGCATCCCTTCTTCTTTTCTGGAGAAATTGAAACTGTGAAGGCTGCCCTATGTGTGTATACAAATAATATTTACATTGTTTATATCCTGCCCTCACTCCAAGATCTAAGGTCAGCATATGTGGTGCCATCTTCCTCCCTCAATATTAGCCTCACAACACAACCTTTTGAGATAAATTGCCCAAGATTATCCAGTAAGCATCATGGTTGAGTCTGGATCTGAACCCAGTGACACTGGTTTAAGGTTACTGTGCATACTTATCTTGGAGTAAGCCCTCCTCCAATTGCAGTTAGACATTCTTCTGAATTCACTTCTGAGAAGATCTTGTTCACTGGCTGAGCAGGAGGTTAGTTAGAGTGCTGGATGAGGACTGTGGAGACCAGAGTTAAAATCCCCATTCAGCTAAGAAACTCACTGGGTAATTCTGGGCCAATCATGTATCTCTTAGCCTAACCTACCTCACAGGGTTGTTGTGGGGATAAATGTAATCATGCACTATACCGCTTTAGGCTCCTTGGAGGAAGAGTGGAAAATAAAATAAAATAAAATAAATAAAAACAAAAACTTCTAAAACATTATGGTTCTATAAAACATGCATACGATTTGGTTGCAAGACTAAAACTTTAATCATTACATCACACTAGCTCTATATATACTAAAATGTGACAATAATGAGAAATAATGTAATATAATGGAAGTTCTGACAAGGGAACATTTTACATTTAGAGTCCTTTCTCATGACCAGTGAGAAAGGACAATAGGGTTAGCAGGGAGGAAGCCCTAAAGAGCTTGCCTCCCTGCACACGAGCAGCTTCCATTCCTTGGCAGGCGGATCACCCGCCCAGATGAGCACCGGTTGCTCCCAGCAGCTCTGAGGTTTGGGGTGCCAGGATGTGTCTCTCCACATCTCCCCAACCCCCAGAGCTCCAGTAATGCACCACAAGAGTGCGCGGAGCATTATGGGGATCCCCTCCCATCCCTGAGAGTGCTGCAGTCTGCTAGCTGTGGCTGCTTGCAAAATAATGAGGTTTGTTTGTCACTTGCAAAAAAATGAGGTTAAGGGAGCTCCCTTAACTTCATTTTAGAGGGAGGCTTCTTAAGCAGGTTTGCTGCCGTGGGGCCATCAGGGTTGGGCCCAATCCCAGTGGTACACACACACGTGCAAAACAGGGCAGGGCTTCCTTAGACCGGTTTTGCACACGTGTGTGAACAGCCATAGGAACATAGGAAACTGCCATATACTGAGTCAGACCACTGGTCTATCTAGCTCAGTATTGTCTTCACAGACTGGCAGTGGCTTCTCCAAGGTTGCAGGCAGGAATCTCTCTCAGCCCTATCTTGGAGAAGCTAGGGAGGGAACTTGAAACCTTCTGCTCTTCCCAGAGCGGCTTCATCCCCTGAGGGGAATATCTTGCAGTGCTCACACATCAAGTCTCCCATTCATATGCAACCAGGGCGGACCCTGCTTAGCTATGGGGACAAGTCATGCTTGCTACCACAAGACCAGCTCTCCTCTCCTAAACCACTTAGGATGCTCTGATTTCTATGTGATAAAATAAGAGAGACCTAGAACAATATAATGTAAACATTTCTCTCTTTTTCTGTTTGTAAATTGTTCTAGCCAGCTTGGAATATGGCACTATTCTGGTTATTATGATTTTTAAAAAGGTTTTGTAAAAAGGCTTAATTCACATCAGCAAACATTTCTTTATTTCTATATTTATAATTTAAAATAATAATAATAATAATAATAATTATTATTATTATTATTATTAATGGAACAACATTGAGGTATATTTCATTTTGGGGGAAAGGGACTAAATAGTTTCAGTGATTATTTAGAAAAGTGATTCAAATCAGGGATCACTTTGCTAAATGACCATGAAGAAAGATAATAATTTGTAAAACTCTGAACATATTCTGTGGGTTGACCAGGGCAGAATCCTTTTACAGTTGTTCTAAACTGAGCCCACAAAAAACGTGATTTATTATTAAAACAGTAGCTACTCTTGCCTTGAGGCGAGCTGTTCTAAATAACAAGCCACTATGCTTCGTAACCCAATATGTTTTTTAAAAGACGTTGGATTGGAGTCTGGGATTGGGTGGTCAATGCCATCTTTTCTGGCAGCTTTAAAAATAGCAAGTACTCTGTCATCTATATTGCAATGTTTTGTGGAGACTAGAACAAACACCACAGAGTTAACTGCAGACCTGGTTTACAATCAAAGCACATTTCAGAAATCAGACATCTGCTCTTGTTACCAAGGAATGGGATAAATTGAGGCTGAAACTCCTCATGGCACCAGACTCCGGTCTTGGTCACTTTCGAATTTTTTCCATTGAACGTTATGTCGATAAAACCAAAGGACCTGAAAGGAAATCCAGACAAAAATGCTGCTCAGAGCCTTTAAACCTGAACACACACACACACACACACACACACACACTCTCTCTCTCTTCAGAGAATCTGGAATTCTCATTGGCATGGCTTGGCCCTCTGCTTTCCTCAGGACATGCTTTATTTTCTGTCATCATGCCACTATGGAATTGGAATGAGGCAAACAATAAAATCTCACCTTTTTTCCATATATATCCATTACCAATAGGAAAGGCAGAAAAACATCAGGGAATTACAACATACTCTATACAAATTCTCCGAACCACACTGGCTCTTATTTCAATGCCTAGTAGATTATTTAAGCTGCGCTTCCTAGAACATATGAAATGCAGAAACAATTCCTCCGTGTTGGCTTTCTGCAACACCCCACATACAACAGATCTTATTAAATTCAGTTTCTTAGAATACACTTCTGTCTTCCACAGATTGTTTATCCTCTCTCTGAAAATGACAGCTGGCTCTCATCTCTTCAGTTCATGCTGCGTAGGGAAGCTGCCCTGGATATGAGGTTCAGACTTTAGGTCAATCGTTGACATGTAGCACAGTTTTACATGCCCATAATGCTGTGCTGCGGGGCTGCTGAGCCCTTTAAAGGCAGCACTGGGACTGCACTAAACAAGCAGTTGTTCCCATTGTTCCAAATGGAGAATTCGGCAGAAGTGCTGCTTGTGCATCTGCCCATTTTGTATCGGAGGCGGTGTTCCAGGGCATCGACCTTTTGCACCAATTATCCTAATGACCACTAGGGGCACTGGGAGCAGAGGTGTAGCTAGTGAGGGAGGCTCTTCTCACAATTAGTGAGAAGAGCCTAGATGGGGTTTGCGTGGAGAGCGGACTAAGCCCGCTTTCCCTGCAGATGAGCAGTCAGTCTGCTCCGGGAGGCCGAACCAGCCGCCCACACAACTGTCAGCTCCATTATGGAGCCGGCGGGGGCTGGGGGGATCGGGGGCCGTGCGCCACCCGGAAGCTCCAGCATGCCCTGCGCGAGCGCATAGGGCATGCTGGAGAGACCCCCCAAGCCGGGAGGCTGCTTTTCAGACTACTGGTTGGGGGTCTACTTGTGAGTTGCCACGGCGCAGAGCTGCGCCACGGCAACTCACGATAGGAAAGCCTGGGTTAGCGGAGCGCTCGCTCCACTAACACGGGCTTAGGGGAGGGTTGTTTACGCGGGTGACTCGCTTTCATGAGACCGGGCTCCGCTGCGAGCCTGGTGGTTTTCACGTGAATGCAAAATTGGGCTAGGCTCCCTTAGCCCGATTTTGCATGACCATGAGAATAGCCTCAGGGTCTCCTTACCTATCCATGCTTTCCTCTGCTCTATGACCCCTGCTCAGTCCTCTTCCTTTCCTCCTAGAGAGAAGATGGAAACATCTCTCTCTCTCCCTCCCTCCCTATTCATTATGTAGCTGATAGATAGGATAGGTCTTTCCTATCCCAGATGTATTTCTCTAATAAACCTATTTAATTTAGACTCTACAGTGTGTTACTTAAATAGCTGCAACAACTAAACTCTGCAGTCTGGAACTTGAGTGGTAGCTTCCTTGGTGCTTTGCTAAATAATCACTGTTTTCCTGCTCTTAATGCACATTTCCTTCCGTAATTTCACATTTCTATTTTTATAGCTTTTCTGCTTTGATATTTCCTGTGTTTGTATCTTTTCTTCCACCCCCGCTTTTCTGAATAATTCTGCTATTATTGCCTTTGCAAGATCATTATCTTCTTTGAATCCTCTCCTCTCTTGACTATGAGGCTTTCTCCTGGCCCTTGGCAGTTGACTCAGCTAGGAGGAGATGTGTAGGAGGAGATTATGAATGAATCAGCGTCACAGTGCTCATGAGAATATAATATTTCATTTTTCCCCCCTCAGGCAATGCCTAACCTACATGTTTGTCTTGCTTTCCAGAGATGGCCATGCGTCAGATGCTTCTGTGGAACCTTCTCCACAGATACACTTACTTTTTGTAAGGAAAGATGACTAAAACCACTTTGGGTCATATCCACACTACATACTTCAACCAATTTAAACCATTTGTCATCATCATTATAATCATCATCAAAAATATTTATACCCTGCCCCTCCAGAACACTACTGCTCAGGGCGGCTCACAACAATAAAATAGATACACTATACAATAAAAGCAATAAAATTTATTGCTGGCCATTGGCCACTGTGACTGGGGATTATGGGAGTTGTAGTCCAAAAATAGCTGGGTGGTCTAAGTTGAGCAGGCCTGACATAGGGCCTTAAGAGTTATTACACATAATAAACACAGTTAAAAGTCATTCTAAGTATGGAATATTGTGAGGAATATGAACTCCTAAATAGCATGAGGCAGTGTTTCTTAACACTTTCTATAAGCATATTATATAATTCAAGTTTAAAAAAAATATTTTTGTGAACCAAAATAGACAATAATCTTTCAATAGAGAGTGATGGTACATAGATATTATAGGACAAGACTCAATTTGCATATTTCATGGAACATACTGTAATACATTAGCTTCCAGGCACGTTTGCTTCCTAAAATTAGCATTAGTTAAATGTGCAGAATGTGGCCCAAACAGAAAGGGAGTTAAAAGAGAAACAGACTTTAAAAGAAAAAAGAAAAAAGAAAATACAGCTTTGATACTCTAACCTCCCCACAACCTCACAATGAAAAATACTTGTGCAATCCCTCCAAAAAAATCTTGAACTTGTTTCTGAAATAAAAATTTTGACTTCAGTGCTTTTTTTGTCTTCTTGAAAGATCTTTAAAAGAGGAACTATCATTTTCACCACAATATGGCCCAGAAACTTACATTGCATTTAAATGTAGCGTGGTTCTTAAGATTCTAAGCCCCACTGCACCGAAAGGAAAGGATATTGGAGCCACACTTGCTAACTGTACCAGTGCAGCAGGGAAGCAGCAATTTTTGACAAACTCCCCTTCCCTGGGAAGTCCTCTGCGCTACCCAAAAATATGTCCAAGTGTTGTGCATCCTCAGGGACATATCTTCAGTGGAATAGAGGGTTTCCTGGGGAAGGGTAGGGTGTCAAAAATTGCCACCTCACTGCTACACTGGTCACTAGTGGAACCAGACCATGGGCGGCCCGTGTCCTGCCATGACAGTGGCCCTGCTCACCCCGCCCCCTATGTCTGACATCAGACGTGGTGGGCGTGGTCTGGCTCCCAAACGGGGCCATGCAGCCCGACTTGGGAGTTAGATCCAGGCTAACTTGGGAGTTAGCTCCAGATTGCAGCGTGGCCTTAAAGGCAGGGAAGAGCCGCTTCTGGCTGTGCTGAGAACGCAGCTCTAGCCATCCAACTCCTGAATGGGGCTGTGCGGCCCCATTAGGGAGCTAGATTGGGGCCAGCGCTGCGTTCACAGAGTGGCCAGAAGCACGCGCTATGAATGCAGCGCCGGCCACTTAACACCCGAAGGGGGGCACTGGTGGGGGGTGCATGTGGGGGGTGTCGGGTCCATGAGGTGCAGCCCCTGAGGGGTGGCGGCCCGGGTTCTTTGAACCCAGTCCCCAATGGTGGCTACACTCCTGACACTGGTGCAGTTAGTTAGGAAGTTCTGATAGGCTTTTCTTTCACTGCTACACTATATGTCAGCCAAGGATTTGGTTAAAACATCACACTTCTGACAACAAAAGTATATGCAAATACACTCTCATGTGTTAAAAACTGGTTGCTAGCTAGATGGCTTTAACTAGTTTGACTGCCTGAGGGAGGTTTCTGGTAACATATTGGGATGATGGGATTTTAGCTCATCCTCCATTCCAGACAATTTGCAGGTATTGCTCACATATCGTGCAACAGTATGTGAACCCGGCATCATTGTGGTCATGCCACTGGTTAACTGAGCAAGTTGTGCAAACACAAAAGTCATGAAAATGCTATTACACAGGAATAAGCTCAATTGGCTTACTCTTGAGTAACAGGATTTTCGCATTTGCGCAACTTCCACAGTTGTACAACTAGCATGCCTGCAATGGCACTAGACTCACATACTGTTACTGTTACACTGTATGTGAGCCTGTATGTGCAATGGATAATTCTTCCTTGGTTTCTGTGTTGGCTGAAATCCTGACATTCTGTGTTCTGCTGGCTGACATCCAAAGTAGGACTGTGCAGATACAGCATGCTGGGTTCCAGACGACTGCTGGTTATATCGCGAGCAAAGGCAGAGGGGGCAATTTCCTTGAAGCCCATTGTATATCACAAAAACATGTCCCTGAGAGTCATGCAACAGTACAGCAGTAGTTTGGAGCTCAGCACGCGAGGGATGTGCACAAAACTGGTTTTGCTGGTTTGGTTTTGATTCCGGGACCACTGGACCAGTTCAAGCTGATTCGGAGCTTTACTGGTAAAGGGGAATCTGATGAGAATCCCCCTTTATCAGTAAAGGGGCAGGGTGGCTTCTAGTATTCTCTCTAATTTCCCCCCTCTCTGAGCGGAATAAGTTTTGTTCTGGGTGGCAGTATCAAGGCAGTGTGTGCACACATACATTCAGAATGGGGTCTTCCTGATTCAACCTGAGCAGGACCAAAAAGGAAGTGAGCGGACATCCAAAACCTTCTGAGCGTGCGCACATGTGCATGCCTTAAAGGGAACAGTGGTGGCTTCCCTAAGCCTAGAGGGTGGAGGTTTGAACTTGGACCTGCTAGGGTCGGTTTGGTTTGACCCCGAACCTCTCGAGCTGAGCCGCTTCGATGTCGATCCTGGCTCAGACTGCTGGCTCGTACACCCCTACAGCATTATGCACTGTGCAGTGCTAGTCTGGATGTCAGCTGGTATTTTCAGATATTTGATCTGATTCAGAGATGCAAGGTCATCAGGATGTGTGACCTGTCCTTGTCCCTGGTAATGCATTCAGGTAGAAAACATAATCTGTGTTCTGACCATCCACCACTACAGCCATATGGGGCAACTTTAGAACAACTAGTTTGGAGGGGTAAAGGGGTGGCAAAGAATGTTATTATGGGAGTGAGGATTTTGCTATACATTAAATACTTCTAGAGGTAAGATAATTAATGTTAGTTTATTTACCTTATTAAAATAGGTAACTTGCTTGAAATTTTCAAACACATTCAGAAAATGGGCCAGATTCCTCTTAGAAAATCCTGTCTTATTGGATTATGTCAAACTGCTTTCCAGCTGGTTTCTTCTTCCTGTCCAAGACCAAGTGGCAGGAAAATCTGGGGTAGGGAGAGTTGCAGGGTCATCTCCTGAAGCTGAAAACTGCAGGAGATGACCCTGCACCCCTCCTTCACACATGGTCTCACCCAACCAAATCCACACATGGTCTCAGCCAGGAGGGAAGCTAAGGGGTTGGCCTGGCTCCTGGGAGGCTAGAGGTGTCTCCTTCCTATCGGGCAGCACTGGCTTCTGCTGCTTGCTCTGGAGTAGAGGAATGAGCAAAGGATGCTTCTTTTAAAAAGAGAAGCCTTTAAAAATAATTAATTCAAGCTATTAGGCCATAATATACTGTGGCATTATTATCTGACACTTTGCTATAAAGTGCCAGTCTGGTGGATGGGGGAATGAAACGGGGTGTCACGCCCTCGATCTCGGACCGCGAGGAGGAAGGGGAAGCTGTCAACTTTCCAGGCGATGCAGGAGTGTCTGAGGGGCAGAGCCCGGCTGTCAGTGTTCAAGAAACAGCTGTGGTTAATGATTCAGAACAGGCACAACAACCGGAGGCAGCAGAAATTGTGAAAGACCAATCTGAAGAAGAGCTATACAACCAGCCCCCGCTGACTCCGCAACAGCAGCGTGTCACGAGACGCCGGGATCAATTGGAGACTATTAGGAGAAGCAAACGCCTCTTGCAGAGGGCTGATAAGCCTGGAATGCCTGCCAGCTGGGAGCTCTCGGCTTGCACTATAAATCACGTCACCAGTCTTCTACTCACTGCTGAAAAACAACATTCGTCAACCCTTGTGCCGACAGCGTGCAGCCAAGCCCGGTCAAGACGACCTTCCCGAGCTGCATCCAGTTTCAGCAGCTTCGCTTTGTCTCGTGATCTTCCCAGGCAGTCAGCCAGACCTTGACACGGGGAAAGGGACATATTTTGCGGGGAGTGCCTGCAGCCCCTTGGCATAACCCCTGTAGCGGCAGCTTCCTGGCAACACATTGTTCAGCATCACGTTTTGCAGCTGTCCTGTTTATAGGAATTGCTTCAGGTATTGTCCATGGGCACTTTTTATTAGGAGTATGCACGAATCATTTTTTTGCAATTTGATTCGAGAACAGCCAGCTGGATTTGTCGAGAGCAGCCAACGAATCAACTTCGAATCACCTCAAATCGATTTGAGTGATTCAACTGCCATTTCCCCAGGGAGAGCTGGTCTACCCAATTGGATCGGCAGGTAGACCAGTGCTCCGCTCCGTACTGGAGCAGAGGGCTCCCAGAGAAAACATCACATTCTCCCATCTAAAAAGTTAGAGGGCTTGGAGGGGAGATTTCTTTACCTACCCAGTTGCAGCGGAAGTACACAGATAAGAAGAGCACTGCTAATTAAGATTGTCTGGAGACATAGAGCAAAGGTTCTAAATAAAGTAGTTTATGTGTAGGAAATCCATCAGGGAGATTAGACAGATAGATAAACTTTATTACAGTCTTTGACTAGTACAGAAGCAAGAAGGCAATGGGGGCGGGGCAGCACAAAATCAGGTTCATACAATAATATAGCAAGCATAACTTTTTTAATATATAGTAGTATAGTTGATTACTCCAGTAGATTACTCATTAGAGGCAATCGTATGTTCATTGCTATTACACAAAACCTAGCCACGTTATGCAGGGAGATAGACAAAGTCTACATGTCTGGCTGCTAGCTACATACAGGAAAAGGGGAAGGGAGAAGATGGAAGTCTTTCTCTTCAGGTGAGAGAATGAAACCTGAGACTATCAGTCTAACAAAGGAGAAGTAGAGTAGAGAAAGCGTAGTCAGAGAGGGAATGTCCTTACAGGCTGCCTCTAGCCCTAGTGTCCCTAGTGGCCAATAGGGTTGTGGGTGCTAAGAGTCGATAACATCAGGAGCTGCATCTCCAACAAATAAGTGCTCTCATATGCATACTTATTGGGTGATGGTACGCTTCAGAGAAGTGACTTATTTTATGTTTCCGGAAGTAGCTCTTGGTTGCTAAGCAGGCTGCTTGGGTAACCATGTGGGCATCAGACCTGCAAAATTCCTGAGTTGGGTTTCACCTAAACATTGCAATAGGTTTATTAATATTCAGCAGCATGTTTTGTTTTTGCAGCCGTTTGCAAAAACAGATTTATAAGATTTATCTTCCTTTAGATCCTTGGAGCTGAGTGTCTGCGGACTGGACACTGTGTTTCTTATCTTGTGCTACAGCCAGAGAAAGAAGGCAATCAGTGCTGTTCTCCAAAAGCTGAGAGCTTGGGGGAACATTAGAGGCCTTCATCATCCCACTACCTTGGAGTACCTGCGACTAGATGGAGATGAGTGGGATTTTCTGTGTGACTCATAATGCGTTGTATCATTTTCTTTGACGTCCCAACCTGGAAATACCATACAGTAAGTGCTTTGTGGGTGGAAATTACCACAGCAGCCATCCTGCTTGACTGACTATGAAGCCGATGCCAAAAACAAACTGAGATATGTCAGATTAAGGCTTGAAATGGTGTTTCATACAATAAACCAAAAGAAAATGGTACCGTATTGAAACGTTCAGTCTTCTCCTCCTAAAGGCAGTAGCCCTACACTTCATTATTACATTGTATTCCACCCTTTCTCCAAGAAGCTCTGGACAGTGTCTTGCAGAAGTGAGCATGAATTGTCCCTTTTGCTAAGCAGGGTCTGCCCTGGTTTGCATTTCGATGGGTGACAACATGTGAGCACTGCCTGCTGTAAGATATGGGGCCGTGGCTCAGTGGTAGAGCATCTGCTTGCATGCAGAAAGTCCCAGGTTCCAGTCCTTGGCATCTCCAGGTAGGGCTGGGAGATACTCCTGCCTGAAACCTTCTAGAGCCACTGCCAGTCAGTGTTAAACATGCTGAGCTCAATATAACAATCTGACTTGGTATAAGGCAGCTTCCTATGCTCCTAAGGTTCTTTCCTCCCCATGTTATCCTTACAACTGTCGATTTGATTTGATTTGATTTGATTTGATTTGATTTGATTTGATTTCTATACTGCCCAAAACTTGCACCTCTGGGCAGTTTACAATTAAAGTCATTTAAAACATAAACTCAATTAACAATTAAAATCATTTAAAACATTAAAAAACATTTAAAACCCAGTATTAAAAATGTTGAAAACATAAATCTAATTAAAAGCCAGGGTGAATAAATATGTCTTCAGTGCCTTTTAAAAGTTGCCAGAGATGGGGAGGCTCTTATTTCAACAGGGAGCACACTCCAAAGTCCAGGGGCAGCAACAGAGAAGGCCCGTTCCCGACTAGCCACCAGCTGAGTAGGCGGCAACCACAGACGAATCTCTCTAGGTTCATGATTAGGCTGAGGCTGATGAGGCTGAGACAATAGTTTACATGATGAGCAGCACCTATAATGCGCTGATCCAAGAGCAGGGCACACGCTCTGGTTCCGTCCAACTCCAGACCCATCCACACTGCTAGCGGAGCCAGAGAGGCTCAGTCGCTACTAAGGATTGTGTCATTGCTGTAGTGATGATTATCTCGTTACTCCCAATGCAAGAATCGTTGCTACAGCAAGGCCCAATCCTTTGTAGTTACAGTGCCTCTCTGCCCTCACTAGCAGGATGGACAGGATTTGGATTTTCACCATGAGCACACACTGCTCTTGGATCGGCAGGGTGCTGTGCAGAATGCAAGGTCACTCAGTAGGTCTCCTGAGTGGACATCTGAATATGAGTCTCCCTGGTCCTAGGCCAGCTCTCTAACAATGACACCATAGTGGACCATGCATGCCTTCCAGGGCTGTCCTTAGGGCATAGCAAGCAGGGTGACCACCCTGGGCCCTGCTCTTTTAATCCCCATGAGAATTAACTGGGAGGGGCCCCCCACACTGGCTGATTTGCCCCAGGCCCTGCACCCCATCAGGGCTCTCTAAGGACAGCCCTGATGCCTTTATGGTACAACATGTCATGTCACAAGCTGGTGGGTCTAGTGCTTGTTCTGCTCTTGTGACCCGTTTGCCCCTCCATTGGTTCTTATTTGTTTATTTTATTGTTAAATTTTTATACTGCTTTTCATTAAAATAATCTCAAGGCAGTTCACAAAACATTTAAAACAAAATAGAAAATCATAAAAACGGCACAAAATAAGAATTAAAATCGAATATAAAAAGACAAATGTAATTAAAAGTTTTAAAAACCATGTGCAATGTAACCATAAGATACAAAGCAGCAGCAAAGAAAACACTGATTTAAAAGTCTGGGTAAAAAGCCAAGATTTTACTTGCTTTCTAAAAACTCTGATGGAGACTGGGGAGCGGAGGCCCACCAGGATAGCATCCCAAAGTCTGGGGGCAATGACCCCAAAGGCCCTGTCCCGCGAGACCTGCCTCATTGTCGGCACATGGAGCCGGGGCCCCACCTCCAATGACCTCGTCGAGCAGGAATGATCACATCCTTATACCAATGTGATCATTCCCTTGCCCACTCCCAACCAGGTGGGAGAATGGCAAAGTCCACACTGTCAGGAGCGCGAGCCCATTGTAGATCCTGAACTGAACTGATGACCTGAGGGATGTTTCAGAGGGTGGTCAGCCTGTGTGGCACTTCCAACTCTGCTCAAAGGAAGGGATTGCATGGAGACCAGTCACTCAAGGACTTGCAAACAGGAACCTTTTACTTAACCTTGGAAGGGGCCTTTGCTCAATGGGACTTACTTGTGAGTAACCACTGCAGAAAGATCTTGGCCATAGGGAAAGGCACCGATGGATAATATGGTGCCATATTAAGTGTAGTGAGGAGTCTTCCTTTTAATCAACTTCCATGTAATCGTGGAAGAGCAATACCTCAAAAGCACAAATGGGCATTCATATGGAAGCAACATCTACCTGGATATAGAGAATAAACCTATGCAAGGTTAACAATCAGGAACGAGCGGAAATAAAAAAAGTCCCCATGTATCCAGAAATATACTGCATTTTCCAAAGACCATAGGCTCTTATAAGACCTTATAGTTGCTTGGCCCCAGAGCCAGTGACTAACACAATGTGCAGCATGACTGCTCTGTAATGACGAATGGAGATGCCTACAGAAACACTGTTTCTGCAGCTGCTGAACAGCATTGCCTTAGAAACAACATTGCCTTAGAAATCTGCATCTGTCCCGGGATGCATTCTTACGGATCCGTGACACTGACATCATGTTAACTACTGTGTATGCAATTACTTGGATTTTTTCTTAGTCTGTTAATTCAAAATAAACATATCATGCGCTTAACAAATTGGATGCCTAATCCATGTGCATTCAATACTTCTACCCTCGATATATACAACAGTCCATTCCTCTGTTAGCAAGAGAAGACAAAATGGCCCTCTTTTGTTTGCTAAACCAGTAGAAGAAGGTGGCCGATATCCAGACTAGCATTGCACTTGTATAATGCTCTTGCACTAGCACAAGGATGTTGAACAATAATATGCCACAAAGCAGGGAACATTCTGGTCCATACTAGTTCTTGTGTTAATGGAAGATGTTGAGACATTGCACAAGGTATTGTGCAGTGCATTTTGTTGTGAAGTCTGTTGCACAACACATCAGAAAAACATGGTGCACAATACCTTGTGCAATGTGTTGTGCAATGCACTCTGCAATCCTGCATGTGTTTTGGAGAAGGTATACCATTAGTTCTTGTTTACACAGTCAGACAGGTGTTATTGACTGGTATGTTTTATCCAGACATTGAGTCCTTCCCAAGGACCTGGGATGGCTGAATTTTATTGTCAATGTTGTTGCTGTTGTTATAGATATCGTCGCAGAATATAGGCTGTTCCCAGTAAAGCTGCTTTTTTTAATTGGCTGATGGTGATTTCTGTGGCCCCTGTGGTGTTGAGGTGCTCTTCAAGGTCTTTTGGAACTGCACCCAGGGCGCCAATTACCACTGGGATTATTTTAGTCTTTTTCTGCCACAGCCTTTCAATTTCAATTTGTAGATCTTTGTATTTTGTGATTTTTTTCTATTTCTTTTTCTTCTATTCTGCTATCCCCTGGTATTGCTATGTCGATTATTTTGACTTGTTTTTCTTTCTTCTCGACTACAGTTTTATCTGGTGTATTGTGTGGCAGATGTTTGTCTGTTTGTAGTCGGAAGTCCCATAATATTTTTACATCTTCATTTTCTACCACTTTTTCAATTTTATGGTCCCACCAATCTTTGGCTACAGGTAGCTTGTATTTTTTGCAGATGTTCCAGTGTATCATCCCTGCTACCTTGTCATGCCTTTGTTTATAGTCAGTCTGTGCAATCTTTTTACAACAGCTGATTAGGTGGTCCACGGTTTCATCTGCTTCTTTACAAAGGCAGCACTTGCTGTTTGTGGTGTATTTTTCTACTTTGGCTCTTATTGCATTTGTTCTTAGTGCCTGTTCTTGTGCAGCCAGTATTAAACCCTTTGTTTCTTTCTTCAAGTTGCCATTCTTAAACCATTGCCAGGTCTTGGTGATGTCTGATTTTCCACTTATATTGTGCAAATATTGACCATGCAGGGGCTTATTTCTCCATTTTTCTGCTCGGTTCTTGACTTGTTCTTTCTTGTAGGCCTGCTTTGTTTCATTGGTGTTGAATAGTTTCTCGTTCTTGACCATTTGAAGTGCATCTTCTTCACTGCCCATTATATATTCTTCAAGGCCTCTTTTCTCCTCCTCTACTGTTTGATGGACTTGCAGCATTCCTCTTCCACCTGAGCTGCGAGGGAGGTATAGCCTATCTACATCACTGTGGGGGTGCAGAGCATGACTGATGGTCATGATTTTCCTGGTCTTACGATCTAGCGTCTCTAGCTCTGCCTGGGTCCAGTCTATTATTCCTGCAGTGTATCTGATAACAGGTATAGCCCAGGTGTTTATGGCTTGTATGGTGTTCCTGCCATTGAGTTTGGACTTGAGGATTTTTCTAACTCTCCTGATGTATTCACTTCCAATTTTCCTTTTAACTTCAGTGTGTGCAATGTTATCAGCCTGGAGAATGCCCAAGTATTTGTAATGTTCTTTCTCTTCCAGGTTCTTGATGTTGCTTCCATTGGGCAGTTCTATTCCTTCTGTTTTTGTTATTTTGATGATGATGATGATGATGATGATGATGATGATGATGATGATGATGATGATGTTATTTAACATATTTCGATACTGCCACAAACTTGCGTCTCTGGGCAGTTTACAATTAAAATCATTTAAACATTCCTTTAGCAGTTGCACAACAGCATGGAGCACCACTACTTTATGCAGCTCTACAAATTTCTTAAGTGCGCACGGGTTCTCTTGTTGCATTAGTACAACACTAGTCTGTATGTTAGCCAGTAATTGGAGATCTAGTGCTCAGGACTATTATCACAGATCAAAAGCTTTGCATGGCTTGCTCACTTTTAAAAATTACATTGTTGTTTCATTCTACACTCACAGTTGTGTGGAAATCAAATCAGCACTGTTCACATGCCTGGTTGTAGCCTTGGTTCCAGCTTTGCATTGATAGAATGTATGGTTATTCCAGTAATTGCCAGCAGGTGGGGCAAGTACTTTATATAGGGCTCCGTTAAGGCAGTGGGGTGTCCTAACTTCAGTTTTGCATGGTGTGTGTGTGTGTGTGTACAAGAATCCATTCTCTATCAGCATGTTTGCAATGTATAAAGCAAGAACACATAGTCAGGCTCTCTGAATAGTTAAGGCATCTGTAGTGATCCTATCCTAGGTAAGCACTCTTGCTTAAAGGCATATAGAGTGCCTTAAAGGCATATTGCTTAAAGGCATATAGAGTGCCTTGCTGGGTCAGATCAGATCCAGGGACAGAAATCCAGACTAACGCTGCCCTAGTGCAATGAACAAAGATACAAAGAACATCTGCATGGATGCAAAGATGCAAAGAACACAAACATGCAAGCAGGTCCCATTAGCTGAGCAGATGCTCGAAGTTTCATAATCTCGTTGTGGTCCGGATCCGCTTATACCGCAAGGATAGTGGACAGCTTTGCGTGATTCCCTACAACACAGATGGATTGAGGGTGAGATTTCACAGCATGGTGCTTTCCAGATTACAGGCTGTTTAGCAGTAAAATGCTGGATCATTTTGAAAACACAAATAGTTTGCACAACCCTCTTGCTGTGGGAAAATACAGCTCCACCCCCACCCCCCGCTTTTTCTTTTTTGTGATGCACATGCAACGTTGTAGGACTAAAACTGAAGGATAAAATCCAAAAGAAGGCATCAGAAGTATGGAAGCATACTCAACGGACAGTGGTGACATTGTTGTAGCATGTGATCTGGAAAGCACCCAGGAGGTGCTCACCACAGGTTGCACAAAAGCACCATTGCACCAGTGCAACACTAGCCTGGGGCACAAGTTCCCACCTTAGTGGGATCAGCTAGTGCAGGGTTCGTCTGGATGCCAGCAATGCTCTGTAAGAATCCCAGCAAGCAGTGTTCCCTCTCAGAGGGATTCCCAGATGTTGTTGACTACAACTCCCACAGTCCCCAAGTAAAAGCCATTGCAGCTGGGGATTCTGGGAGTTGTAGTCAACAACATCTGGGAATCCCTCTGAGAGGGAACACTGCCAGCAAGCCACAGATGATGCATTGTCTATTGACAAACTCCAGTCCAAGGGCAGCTGCTGTACAGTTGGGGGCAGCGGAGGACAAGCCCCCCTCCCACGTCAAGCAGTTTGCGCTCCCCACCTGCCCTCCATATTTGTTTCAGAAATCTAATATATGGGACACAGCTTGCCTCTTCATAAACGCATTTTGCACCATCTGTGCCCCCACCATTTTTTTCCGGGTGACTCCACTGCTCTGGTCTACCTTCTGTCGACTTCTGCTTTTAGGAATGTATTACATGCATATTCCACCTTGCATCCATGTCAGAACCCAAGGCAGTCACCCACCCAGGCACTGACCAGGCCTAAACCTGCTTAGCTTTAGCAAGGTACAAACCACGTACATGCCTTCAGCTCATGGCATAAAGCTGAAATGCTGGGGTTAATGAAACGCCAGTCCAAATTCTGGAGAAATTTTGGTGGATTCTCACATCTGCTTGTAGATATGTTCAACAGACCTCCTCATATCTATAAGGGTGCATTAGCACCCATTCAGATGTTCAAGACTTTATTAAGGGGTCCCCACGTGTATTTGCTTCCATTAGTCCAAGGTACATGTTCTACAATAATACGTGGAATTTGTGTAATTCTCTGCCACAGGATGTGGCAATTCCCACAACTTGTGGAATTCTCTGCCATAAGATGTGTGACAGCCAACAACCTGGATGGCTTTAAGAGCGGTTTGGATAAATTCATCGAGGAAAGGTCTATCAACGGCTTCTAGTCTGGTGGCTATAGGCCACCAGCCTCAGAGGCATGATGCTTCTCAATACCAGTTGCAGGGAAGTAACAGCAGGAGAGAGGGCATGCCCTCAGCTCTTGCCTAGAGGCTTCCCAGTGGCACCTGGTGGGCTACTGTGTGAAACAGGACACTGGACTACATGGGTCTTGGGCCTGATCCAGCAGGGCTGTTTTTATGTTCTTGTGTGTTGCCACATCCCTTCTCTGTCGGCCAGATGGGAACAATGGCTCACATGCTGCACAAAGTTCTGTGCATGTCGTAATGGAACGTGTGAGTTGCGCAACTCCATTTGTGCAATTTTTGTGTTTGTGCAAAGAGCACTCTTGTAGGCTTGTGCCCGAAACGTTTCGGGTGTAGGGGCTGTTTCGGCGTTTTGGCGCCCCTTGGGCGGCAGTGTTCCCCCCTGCCGCCCCGTTCCCCCCGTCGGCCGGAAGTGGCCGGAAGTTGCGAGTGCGCGCGCCCGTCCGCCCACTGTGCGCGTGCGTGCGCGCCACTTCCGGCCACTTCCGGCCGACGGGGGGAATGGGCCGGCAGGGAGGAACACTGCCACCCCGAGGGGCTTTAAATTTGGAGAGCGCCGGCGAGGGAAACGCGGCAGGGGGGGTGAGTACATTCTCCCCCGCCCTTAAAGCTCTACCCCCGCCGTGCTGAAGATTTTCTGTGCACATCCCAACACTCTTGTGCTTGTTGGAAGTGAAGGACTTTGAAATGCTTGCAGATCTACTCACTAGGCCACTACCAAGACCCTGCTTTGAAAAGCTGAGAGAGAAAATGAATCTTGTGAACTGAGTCACAAGACACTGAGAGGGGGTGTTGGAAGTGAAGGACTTTGCGCTGTCTCTTGTCTCAGTGACATAGGAGGTCAGACTAGTGAGTCAGAGGGCTAGAGGGTCAAGACATTGGTCATCCCTTCTCTACTGCTCTGACACTATCCCTTTGGAATGTAGATTGCTACTCTTAGGGACTAACTAACTTCCTTCCTGCTTTGCACTGCCTCTTCCCCTTCCTTCCTGCTTTGCGCTTCCTCTTCTCCTTCTCTTCCTGTTCCTTCTACCTTGCAACATGCAAGCTCTTCTCCCTGCACCATGTGTGCAGAGATGCAGAATCCATCTGCATCCAGCCAGCTAGCTAGATTAGAGATCCTAACTCCTCACTTTCCTTTCTAGAATGGAGTTCTCTAATAAATATCATTTATATTGATTTAAAACTATGAACTGGCTCCAAGTTACTTTACTCTCAGCATACATGCATGCCTAACTAAATTCCACTGTGTTGTGCCTCTGTGCACTCTGCTATAATGAAAAAGGGTGTCTCCTACCAGAGAGATTTCCCAACAAGAATACCCTTTCCAGGGTGCTCCCATGTCATTTCTGATCGCTGTTTCCTGTGTGCTCACATTCTAGGGGAGGGATTCTCAAAATGTTGAACTACAGTTCCTTTAATCTGACACCAGATACATACTGATGCAGGGGGCATGGCCAGCACCAGATGGTGGTAGGGACAGGATGCACAGACCTTCTATCGAGGATTACCTTCTAGCAAAGAGAGCTGATCTTGTGGTAGCAAGCATGGCTTGTCCCCTTAGCTAAGCAGGGTCTGCCCTGGTTGCATAAAGGTAGATTAAAAGTGTGAGCACTGTAAGATATTCCCCTCAGGGGATGGAGCCGCTCTAGGAAGAGCAGAAGGTTTCAAGTTCCCTCCCTGGTTTCTCCAAGATAGGGCTGAGAGAGATTCCTGCCTGCAACCTTGGAGCAGCCGCTGCCAGTCTGTGAAGACAATACTGAGCTAGATGGACCAATGGTCTGACTCAGTGTATGGCCGCTTCCTATATTCCCAGTTGACTGGTGTTTATTTGCTGGCTGGGTGTTCCTTCTCTACCTCTCTCCAAGCAAGGTAGAGAAAGAAAGCACCCCAGCTGGCGAACAAAGTGCTCATTGGCTGGGACTGGTGGGCCACATCCATCTCCCCCAGCTGTGAGCATTTTGCCTACTGGGTGCTTGCTTGCTTTCCCTTGAACAAAGTTCTTGCCAGCTGGAGGGTGGGTGGGCAAAGGGCAGGGGTGTAGCTATAACTGAGCAGATGGATTCAAAGAACCCGGGTCACCCAGCTCCTGAGGGCCCCCCCCCGGCTTCACCCCTCCCTATTTTCTTCATTATTTCCCTCACTTCAAGGGGCCACCAGGGAGAGAAGCGAACATGGGCCCCCCTCTCCCTTAGCTAAGCCCCTGGCAAGAGGCAAGCCGGTGAGCGCTTTGTTCATCAGCTTGGTGTGAGAAGCGGCAAGGGAGGGGCAAGGGAGAGGGGAGCTGGTCTCGTGGTAGCAAGCATGACTTGTCCCCTTAACTAAGCAGGGTCTGCCCTGGTTGCATCTGAAAAGGAGACTAGAAGTGTGAGCACTGTAAGATATTCCCCTCAGGGATGGAGCCACTCAGGGAAGAGCATCAGAAGGTTCCAAGTTCCCTCCCTGGCTTCTCCAAGGTAGGGCTCAGAGAGATTCCTGTCCGCAGCCTTGGAGAAGCCGCTGCCAGTCTGTGAAGACAATACTGAGCTAGATAGACCAATGGTCTGACTCAGTATATGGGTGGGCAAAGCTTCCTATGGCAGCTTCCTATGTTCCTATGTAAGGGAGTGCTGTGGCAGCCCCCAGGATCTTTGTCTCCCCCTTGACCAGTGGTGACTATGCCCCTGCATTACTCCTTCTTAACAGAAAAGGAAAGAAGGGGATGAGGAAAAGCAGTGCAGGGCCATTTTGCCTCCTTTCCTCACAGGCCACCCCTGAGGGATATGGCAAAGCTGTTATGCTATCCCTGTGAACTGCCCACAGTCTGCCATTGGAAAGAGTCCACTTCACTCTGCTTCATGGTAGGGCTGGCCTTGCAACCCAGTGTTAGAAGTGAGCTCACAGTCCTTGCACACCCAAAATCCACTCCTGGTTTCCCCTCCAACTTCCTTTGTTTCAGCAGCCAAATGGAAGAGGCCTTTTTGTTACTACTACTGTTAAACAACTGGGCATCAGGCACCCCTGCATCAGGCAAATCACCTAGAGATGTACCAGAAGAGATCTGCCCACCCCGATGCTGTCTAGAAAGATTTCCCAAGAGCAAGACTACATACAACCTATGGCACATTAACGTAGTAGCAAATGTAGCATTTGCTATGGGCCCTGCGTTTTCGAGGGCCCCGCAAGCCTGGTTTCCAACTGGGAATTAAAGTTAAAACTTTACCTGTTTTATCTGGTCCATGTTAGATCAAATATCCCTTTTCTGCTTAATGTGCCTTTTAAGAGAAGGCCCAGCACAGCATTTGTCCAGTTGCTGTTGCTGGTGCCTACCACATTTTTCTTTTTAGAGTGTGAGCCCTTTGGAGACAGAGAATCATCTACTCTTTATTTTTCTACGTACACCACTTTGAGAATTTTGATTGAAAAACGGTATATAAATGTTCATTGTTGTTGTAGTAAGTGTGTGTTTGTGGCTTGGTCAACCATACTCCAAAATATAGCAAATGAAAAAATGGAATTACTTTACTATGCAAGTAAATAATTCATGTTTTAATATTCATATACATTTTTGTCAATTTAGGGCCCCTTTATAACATATGCTACAGGCCCCCCACACTAGCTTAATCTGGCCCTGCATACAACTATTACCATACTCATCACATCTCAAACACATTTGTTTGTGTCTGTATTCAATGAGTCTTCATCAGTTAAGACTCATTTTAGAGGTCCTGTCTAGCTTTAATATGTAGCCATCTCCATCCTGATTAAAATTGCTTCTTGCAGGGGGTCCACTGGAGTGCACTGTGAGTTAAGTTTACCATTTTAGACCTCGGAGTGCAAATATTTCTTTTTGGTTGTTTCTTTCTTTCAACATCTTTTGGTTTGTTATATTTGTCCATTTCACTTATTGGTTAATTGGTGTTGGTATTATGTTAAGTTTTGCCTATTAATAATTATTTACTGGTGTATTAGCCCTCTATTAAACTTTATTCCTTTAACTTTATATTCTTGCATATATTTATCATTTTCTTTGAGCAATTTGTTCAGGCTATTTGTTCATGCTGTTTTTGACTTTTTGTTGTGATGTTTTTATTAATTGAGTATGATGATTCCCATGGTCAGGGGTTAGTTCAGCCTTCAAAGCTCCACCAAGTGTTGGTCAAGTTGGGGGAAATGATTATTGAGGTTGCTTTTTTACAAGAAACCTGTATTTGCCAGTTGATAAATTGCTCTTGCAAAGGGCATGGGTGGGGAATGCCTATGTTAGCAGCAATTCTAAAAAGGTGAGGGATGTGGCTATTTTAATTCACAAATCTTCTAAATTAATTGTTGAACAGGTGATAACAGATGGTGAGGGTCACTTTCTTATACTTATTGTTAGTATAGGTGGTCAATGTTTGGCATTAATGAATTTATGTGGTCCAGTCACAGATTCCCCAGAGCTAATACACAGCTGTTTTGAACATTTACACACTTTGACATTTGATCACTTGATTGTTGGAGATGATTTGAATCACACTTCTAGGTCAGCAATCTCATTTTTCATTTGAACAAAAAAATTGGAAAATTGTAAATTAACTAATTCAAAAAGCTTCCTAGAAATTACATAGGAAGCTGCCTTATACTGAGTCAGACTATTGGTCCATCTAGCTCAGTATTGTCTACACAGACTGGCAGGAGTGTTCCCTCTAACAGGGATTCCCAGGTGTTGTTAACTACAACTCCCAGAATCCCCAAGAAAAAGCCATTGCAGCTGGGGATTCTGGGAGTTGTGGTCAACAACATCTGGGAATCCCTGTTGGAGGGAACTCTGACCGGCAGTGGCTTCTCCAAGGATGCAGGCAGGAATCTCTCTCAACCCTATCTTGGAGATCTTAATTTAGTAGATATTTGGCATCTTCTTAATCCCTCCCAACAAGAATATGCTTCCCCCCACTCCTGTCTATAAAAATGTTTTAGGTTGGACTATTTTTTAATGTCTCGTTCTTTAGTATCTCAAGTTCAGGCATGCAACATTGCCACTAAAGCAATTTCAGATCACATCCCCTGTTAAGTTGGTTGTTGGTTTGGAAGTAGTTTTAGAACTTCACTTAGGTGGTATATAAATACATCCTTGCTGAATGATCTGCAGTTTACTAGACAAATGCACTTAAGGCTGTAACCTTGCTCTATCAGAAACTTAAAGAGATTGATAAGATGATTATATGAGCCCCTGGTGGTGCAGTGGTAAAACTGCCACCCTGTAACCAGAAGGTTACAAGTTCAATCCTGACCAGGGGCTCAAGGTTGACTCAGCCTTCCATCCTTCTGAGGTCGGTAAAATGAGTACCCAGAATGTTGGGGGCAATATGCTAAATCATTGTAAACTGCTTAGAGAGCTTCGGCTATAAAGCGGTATATAAATGTAAGTGCTATTGCTATTGCTATTGCTGCTATATCCAAGATTTTTGGAATAATGATCTTGAGTACCCTATTTTATTAAACCAATGGCAGGTAGTTTTGACAGCAGTGAAACATACCTCTTTCAATCTTCAAATGAGACTAATACAGCAGAAACCTTTATTCCATGTTTATTGGACATCTCAGAAAATCTTTAATAAGAGCTGGCTGGAGACTTCTCGATATTGGAGGTGTAATTTGTGTGAGAGTACACTTATGCATGTGGTCTAGTCCTGTCCGGTTATTGTGCCATTTTGGCTTGAAATCTATAAAATTGTTAACATGATTCTGCAGCAATCGTTGCCTCTCAAGGATGTTCATGTTTTGTTGGGGTACATCCCCAGCAAATGGAATCTAGCATTACCTCAAGAACTGTGGATACTTTGTGCTTGGGGGGTGGGAGTGTAGCCAAAAAGATTATAATCCAGCACTGGAAGGACAAATTCACTCCTGCATTGCAGCTCTGGATAACTGAAATGTGCTCCATGTCAGCATTTGAACTGGTCTTTTTCCAACGGAAAGGTAAAGAAGATGAATTTTCAGCAATTTGGTCAAATTTTAATGAATTGTTTCTATTTTGAGAAAAAGCAACAGAGAGAGAGAGAGAGAGATCCTAAGAAGGGTTTATCCCCCCCACCTTTTTTTTGATAGGTTGTATTTTATGTTAAGGTTATGCTTAAGGAATCCTCCCCCCACCTTTTCAGTTATACACATATATAATTGCTATCCTTGATTATGTTATATGTACTGCTGTAATCTTGTTGAAAGAAAAGGGGAAAAAGACTTCCTTAGAGCAAGGAAGGTTTTAAATATATATATTTAAATGAAATAGGAACAGTTTCATCAACTTGGGTAGAAATATATGGCATATTCAAGTATGTTGTAATTGGGAATGTGATATGTGGCCCCAACAATTGTTTTAGAAAACTAAATGTGTTTACAACAAATAGTTTTATTTCTAGAAAGACAACTTTAAATATAACATGATAAACTAAAATGTGTATTCCTTCCTTCTTAAACTAGCCCCCGCATATGATATAAAGATCGAGAGCAAAGGGCCCCTTCTGCAATTGCCCAACGCAATAACTGCCCAAAACAATTGCTTAAGGCCATATTTTCTTAGTTACAATGTTGGAGGGAAATACTGTATGGATGCAGAAATGAATTTACAATTTTACACTACATGTGTGCTGTTGTTTATTGGCACTCCCCCATTACACGCTTTCATTACAGTGATAAAGACTGCAGTAAATGTAACTGAACGCTAACGTCTCTATTTACTTTCCATGCGCATTGTAATCTGTGTTCCTTCTAAACCTCCCATTCCATAACTTCCTTGCCTGCCTCCTTATTAGCATCTCATTAAAGTGCCTCTCTGCAGTGGCTTTCCGTTAGCCTATTACACTGCAGCCATTAATCCTTTCCATTACCCCTGCACTGCAGATGAGAGACCTTTCATGAAGATTACAAAAGGCAATTTTGGCGACATACAACAGGCACCATTTTTTTTAAAAAATGTAGAGAGCCCTTTTATTTCTGCTTCACAACTACCATGGGAAATTGCTCTTCTGATGCCAGTTACCAAGCGCATAATTTTGTGTGGTATGCCACTGTCTACACCAAAGGACTATCCAGAGATATTGAGCTTTATTGTATTCTGTAGTGCAGCTAATTGAGTCACACATCACCCTGCCTTTTCTTTTTTTAGCCATCAGTTCAGTTGCTAAGAGATGGGTTTACTTCTATTTTAAACTGCAGAAGCTCATATCAACCTGCTTAACACAAAATCAATACAGTATTCATTAAAGGAGAGGTGTTTCTAATGTGGAGGACTTCCCCAATTAATTGCAGACCAACAGCTTGTTTAAAGCAACAACTGTCTGTCTGTGTGTGTTTTTTTAATTTGGTTGCTGATGATATATATAAATGCACTGCCAAGGATATTGAAGAGTAGAGTTGCTACGTTTTCTTCCCCTGACACAGAGAACAGCCTTCTGAAGGCAGATATTCAGTAGGTGCTGTTACTACTGAAAGAGAGTTGCAGTGATGGGAAAGCTGCACTGTTAAATGAGGGTAACTTAAGGAAGGTGAATGATGTAGCCAAAAGCCCAGTGCAGCTAAAGTTAGTCATTGGAACCTAGGAAGCAGCAGCCTTCAGTCAGACTATTGGGCCATCTAGATGAGTATCGTCTAGACCAGGGCTACACAACTTCAGCCCACCAGCTGTTTTGGGGCTGCAACTCCCATTATCCCCAGTTACAGTGGCTAATAGTCAGGAATTATGGGAGCTGTAGTCCAACATCTGCCAGAGGGCCAAAGCTGTGCAGTCCTGGCCTATACTGACTGGAAGCAGCTCTCCAAAATTTCATGCAGAGGTCTGTCTCAAGCCAGGGATTGAGCCTTGGACCTTTTGCAGGCAAAGCAGATGCTCTACCATTGAGCTATAGCTCCATGACCAAGTCCTCCGAAAAACAATGAAATTAAATTGGTCCACTGATTTCAAGAGGATTTATGTTCACTCCGTTTTTTCATGGAATCCACATGAAATCATGGCTAAATGACTGCATCCCAGTGCTTTCCTCCCATTTCTTTTTCAAACCTAATTTGTGCCCCCCCCCCCCCCGCTTTCTTTTGGCTATAAAATACAATTGCAGAACCAACCTGTCAAATGTGGACACACACACACAAATGTTGAGGCTTTTAAGGGCTACTGTATCTTTCTGTTTCCAGGTTCAACCCATTCTTTCTGTTTCCAGGTTCAACCCATTTTATTGCTTCCTGTTGAGCGGAGGTTGAGTATTAAGGATTGAATGCCACTTTATTGGGCAGCTTCTGTTCCCCAAGTATGCATATTTAAATTACAGGTTTCCTTTCATTATTTTTCCCTATTCTTTTATAATGAAATGGTGCTATACTGATATAAAAAAAGAGAGCGATAAATATATGGTGCAAACCCAGTAACTTAAACATAAATGTACCTCCCATGGAGAACAGAAGCTGGCTAATTAAGAAGTGACAGAACAGGATGAACATACTTTTCATTAACACTTCAGACGAACAATGGCACTTAAAATCAATCACGTCAGGGCTGTGGCTAGAATGTGCTTATCCCAATGTCACTAAAGGATATGCTAACACAATCTCAGCATGTCTTTTAATTGTATATAAGGGGTGTTCACTGGAATCATTCCTTTACACACATGAAAACCCCGTTTAAACAGGGTTTTGTAGTGCATGTAAAGGGGTGATTTGGAAAAACACCTCTCAGACACAAAGGATGTGTGAGATCGCATTGACATGTCCTTGAGTGGCATCAGGGTGGGTGAATTCTTGCTGCAGCCCCGACGTGATCACATGTAGGCACCATTGTTCATCTGAAGCTGCCCACTATTGGGGACCCTTGTGGAATGGGCCTTTCTTGTGAAGTATCTTGGCCATGGGAAAACACACTGCTGGTTAATATAGAGCTATATTTGGGACTGACTCAGCGTGAAGCAGATGACTTCAGGCAGCAGTCTGTGGGCTAGTTTTCATGGGTAGCACTGCAGTACCCACTGCCTCACCGGATGGCTCACAGAGAAAGGAAGTGAAATGGTACCAATAGAAAAGGAAGGAACAGGGAGACGTTTTAATAGAAATGTTAATAGAAAACAAGAGAAAGGGGAGGGAAAGGAGAGAGTGCCAGGAGGGAAAGGAGTGCCAGGAGGGAAAGGAGAGAGGGCCCAGAGACAAGATTTTAAAATGCCCCCCCTCACTGAAGCTCAGCTCATGAAGATATCTAATCTAATCTAATCTAATCTAATCTAATCTAATCTAATCTAATCTAATCTAATCTATCTATCTATCTATCTATCTATCTATCTATCTATCTCCCGTGTGCCACATCATCCTAAATTATTTTTTTAAAGGTTTTGTAAATTGTGTACAATGCAAGTCATTTAATGGTACTAGAGAAAGACATGCTGTTCTGGTAGCTCCAAGTCTTAACACTCACATCAATTTCGGAGGATGAATACAACTGAAGGAAGCCTGGGCGTGTGCATGGCTGAGGGAGTCAATCATGTGACTTGCCTCTGGGGGCCCCCCAAGGCAGTGGGCCCCCAGACAACTGTCTCCCCTTGCCCTATTATAGTTACGCCCCTGCCTCAGGCAGCAGAATGTCATGGTCTAGCACTGGCTATATTAAGCACTGTGAAGAATCTTTGTTTTAATTCCACTTTCAGCTAATTGTGGAATAACAATGCCTCAGCAACACTAAAGGGGCTCTACAACAAAGCATTTTAGCTGCACTGGAGCTTTTAAGGACTTTCGCTGTTAAAGAAGCTTAAGAGTCATTTGTCAATGAGAAACAAAGGTTTGTATCAAATATATAACCCAATGTAACAACAGTGGTTGAGAAGATCCATACCAGCACAAAATACTGTTTTGCTTGCCCAAACTTTTAAGCTCCCCACTTCAAGTGGCAGCCTGCCATGACCCCTGAACAGTCCCTTTCTAACGAGTGAGGTATATGAAGAGGCTTCCCATAAGATGCACAATGAGCACCGGGAGGGGAATGTTTTACATGAGCAACAGGGAAGTGAAATTTTTGCCAATCTCTCCTTTCATTCACAGCCCACTAGGCCTCCCGAAATATGTCCCTAAGGGTGGTGATACCCTCAGGGACATATTTTTGGGATGCACAGTGGGCTCTTGAGGGAAGGGGAAATTGGTGAAAATTGCCCATCCGCTGCTGTGTGCATGAAACATTTTTTGACATGCACAGCAGTCTGGATATCTGCAAATGTTGTAATTAAGGGTGGAAACCAAATGTGATGAACATGACCATAAGAAAAGCAATTCCTCACCTGGGGACAGTATGTTATACAAATAGAAAACGTTTGCTTTCTACAAGAACTGTATTACAGAAACACCCTTGTCCTGTACTCTCAACATTAAGTCATTTAAATATATGTGAATGGGTTATACTTTTGTTCGAAATGCACCATCTGACTGTCTGTAAGAGAAAATGAAAACCTTCTTGTTTATACATTTGCATATCCCATTCAGCACACCCCATACTTCACTTGAATACAGTGTGCGAAGCTGACATTGAACTAAAACATTAGGCTCTCTGCCCCCCCCACCCGCCCACCACTAGAACAGAAAGGACAAGTGTGATTTGTGGATCGATAGCATCTGTACTACTAAGATTCTGTTTCAGCACTCCCTTGACAGTGGAAACAAATACTGCTCTCTTATAGTTAGCCATATATTTTCATCTCAGGACCTAAGGATTACTGAGGCCAATCCACACCTATTGAAGTTCTGCTTTTCCACTGACTTCAATAGGCTTTCAGTCAGACCATACCAGCCTGTTCCTGCAACTAAAAGCAATTACGTATGCTAAAAAAACCTAGCACAGCACTAAAGGAAAAGTGAGCCGAGAGCTACATCCTTAAAGGGGCATTCTAGGAATCCAGACTGGCTGGAATAAGATGTTTTTGTTTTCAGGGTTAGACATTGGTTGATGGCATCTCACTGCCTGTAGTTTAAACATACATTTCTTCTGTCTTCAAGCAGGTTCTGGTTGCACTGATTCTGCAGGTTTTCATGAAATTCTTGCTGAAGTAGAGAAAATCTAGTTCATCCTTTTAAAAGGGAGATAAGATCTGATGAAAAAGACGTGTGCATCGCTGTTCTGGGTACCTATTGGTGAATGTTCATGTCATAACTGGAGTTAAATAAGACAGAGCCAAACAATTATTATGTAATTGTTATGGTTTTCTGCAGCCTTTTTCAAGTGCATCTAATCTTCAAATCAGTTACAGAACTGGAAGTGGAAGGCTTAGGTTTATCCCTTCCCATGGCTTTGGATGACCTTGTGCGTCACTATTTCATGCAACTAATATAACAAACAAATAATTGCAACTATAATATGATACTATGAGATAAAAGACTAACACATGATTTGGCCAATGGCTTATGACCCACCCACCCCTTATGTGCAGCTAAGTGGAATAAGGTGGAATATCTATACATGTGTAGATGTGTAGATATTCCACCCCCTAGGAATAAGTATCAACAAACTATAAAACCTGATCACTCCCTGTATTTGTAAAATGGAATTGCTCCCATGTCCACATCCTTTGTACCACTCCCTAGGGTTTAGGGATGTGCATGGAACCAGTTTGGCTGGTTCAGTTCTGGGTTCAGTCAAACCAGGTCCGGCTCGGTTCAACCCTCGAGCCGGGCTGAACCAGCTTGTGGACTGGCTCGGGTGTACTTGTAAAGGGGAGTCCTTGAGGATTCCCCTTTACATGTAAAGGGGGCATCCATAAACGTCCCTAAAGGCGCCCGATGTGGGGGGTAGTGAGAGAAAGTGGCCTCCATACCTTTAGTGGAGATTGCAAGATAGGTGGCAAGGGAGCGGCGGAGAAGCATCAGAAGGGAGGATGGAGGCAGCGGCTCCTCCAAGCCTCCTGCCAGCCTCCCAAATGACAGCCTGGGCTGGGATGCCCATGACTTCCACACATTTGTGACAGCCAGCCCGGGCTGTCATTTGGGAGGCTGGTGGGGGGCTTGGAGGAGCCCCTACCACTGACCCGCTCCACCTCTGAAGCTTCTCTGCCACCTCCTCGCCAATTGTGCTGCCTATCCCGTGACCTCTGCTAAAGGTACATGGATTGCTTTCTCTCACTACCAGAGCCTTTAGGGAACTTTAAGGAGGCCCCCTTTATTTGTAAAGAGGAATCATCAAGGATTCCTCTTTACAAGTATATCTGAGCCAGTCCGCGAGCCGGTTCTTTGTACCAGGGGCCAGTCTGGTTCAAACTCAGACCCGCCAAACCGGCTCGAAGTGAGCCATCTTGCACATCCCTACTGGCGATTGGGTTCCATTTTGCATCAGTGAAACTGATTGGCAGGATAATTCAGATTATATAAAGAAGTACTTCTTCCCATAGCACAAAATTAAACTCCACTGCGAGAAAATATGGTGATAATTACTAGATTACCTGGTTTGAAAAGGGGATTTTCACACACACACACACACACACACACACGAAAGGAGGATAGGATAGTGGTTGGGAACAGCAGATAGTTGTAGGCAATCACAGGATGTTGCCAGCTCTTTCATGATATACAAAGCTTTTCAGTGAGAAAATTCCAAAAAGAGGTGCTGAACAGAAATGATGGGTGACTGATCACAACAAGATCTTGTGTAGAGTACACCTTCTTCTTCTATTATTCTGGAGTAGCAGATCATGTGATACATCCCTGAGCATGAAAAGCTTCCTGAAACCCAACACATTCTCCTCCCTTTTTAGACATTAACAAAAGCACTTTTACCAAATTGTAGCACTATTAAATTACACAGTAATTGTTTGAAAAATAATTTAATTTGATTGTTGATTTAGTATGACACTGAAAAAGTAGATATGAGTAGGTTCCCCCCCCCCATCCCATGAAACACCATTAAAATAGTACTTGAAATCATGTTCATGTTCTAGGACCAGGGATACCCGAGTTCAAATCCCCATTCAGCCATGATACTTGCTGGGTGACTCTGGGCCAGTCACTTCTCTCTCAGCCTAACCTACTTCACAGGGTTGTTGTGAGGAGAAACTTAAGTATGTAGTACACCGTGCTGGGCTCCTTGGAGGAAAAGCGGGATATAAAATGAAATAATGATGATAATGTTGTTGTTGATGATGATGATGTGCATGTTGTTAACTGCCTGGAGCCATAAGGAAACAGTCTTTTGTGCACGTATCTGGGGCATTGACAGAACTGGGACTTGGGACATGTGTCCTGGATAAATTATTTAGTGCTCTGGTCCTCTACACCAGGGATCCTCAACGTTGGGCCCCCAGATGTTCGTGGACCAACTCCCATAATCCCAAGCCCCAGTGGCCCAGTGGTTGGGGATTATGGGAGTTGAAGTCCAATAACATCTGGGGGCCCAACGTTGAGGATCCCTGCTCTACACCAAGGATTCTCAACATTGGGTTCCCAGATGTTATTGGACTTTAACTCCCATAAGCCCCAACCAAAGGCAACTGGCGCTGGGGATTATGGGAGTTGAAGTCCAAGCACATCTGGGGACCCAGCGTTGAGAATCCTTGCTCTACACTGCCTAAGAAGCTGAGCATACTTTCCCTTCAAAAGCCTCAGTGCCATACAGTTACTCTTAACAGCCTCTAGCACGCACACGGCATGGCAGTTCTGCAGGCCCCTCCCACCCTGTACTGTAATGGCTGCAGGCAGCTGTCTCCTTACTGTGCAATAAATGTGCTTCTGGCTCAAATTCCTGCAGCAGCTGCATATGATGTTAAATGCAGGCAGTGTTCCCTTCTTCTTCCATCCCTTCCCACTACCACGAGGCATGTGCGATAGCTTGGAGAAAGCACGTTGAGCTTGTTGCTGCCACCACCTACAGGCGGACGGACAAGGATGAAGGAGAGCCAAGGTGACCATTTGTGGGGCTTAGATACAGTGAGGGCCTTACAAGACACTGGCTCACATACTGGGCGGCATTGCACATGTAATCTTTGTGCAGTTGTGCAAGAGCATTATTGCACAGGTGCAAAAATTGCACAGAAGTGTGCGGCCATGAAGACATTATATGAAATGACCTGACGGTTGCACAACTCAGTTTGTGCCATTTTTGTGCTTGTGCAAGAGTGCTCTTGTGTACAATTGCACAAACATTAGATTCCATCATGCGCACAATGTTGCACAGTATGTCAGCCAGTGTAAGCCTCTTCAACTTGCTCTCCCTAGAAATATTTCCTTTAGTGGTTGATTTCTTTAGCGCGCGGTGGTGTTAGCTTTCCTTTATATACCAATTAATATACATTTTAAAATACAATATCAGTGCAAGCCTAAACATGTCTTTTTTTTTCCATTCTAAATTTTTATTGATTTTTACAATAGCTTTTACATGAGCTTAAACATGTCTACTCAGAAGCAAGTGCCATTTAATTCAATGAGACTTACTTCCAGGTACGTGTATATAGGATTGTAGCCGGTAAGTATCTTCTTCTTGCTCTCCTTGGAAATATTTCCTTTAGTCAGGCGCATGACTACAATGGAGCATGGGGAGATGAGTGTCCTCAGGCCACCACCCCAAGCACTTCTGGGGGATGCCAGAGACTTGCCCCCTGGTTCCCCCACACCTCTAGGGGCCACCAGACCAGGGACATAGCAAGGTTGGAGTGGGCCCAAAGACAAGATTTTAAAATGCCCCCCATTCACTGAAGCACTCACATCAATTTTGGAGAATGAATACAACTGAAGGAAGCCCGGGCGGGTGTGCAGCTGGGGGAGTCAGTCATGTGACTTGCCTCTGGGGGCCCCCCAAGGCAGTGGGCCCCCAGACAACTGTCTCCCCTTGCCCTATTATAGTTATGCCCCTGCACCAGACCAATGCTTGCCCTCTGCTCTGACCCCCTGCTCATAGCCACTATTGGCAAGAGAGGGCATGCGTTCCCTCTGCTGCTCCCAGCTGACGCTCTGTTCAAGCTTCGGCTGGGTGCTTATTTCTCTTCCTCGCTCGAAGCAGAGAAAGAACTCACCTAAAGAAGCACTTGAGCCAAGTGCCAACTGGAAGTAGCAGAACTGAAGTATGGCCTGTCTTGCTGATAATGACACAAAAGAATACTGGCAAGCCACCGGCAAGAGTGTGTCCCAAAGACACCAGTGAGCCATTGTCTTTGGTGGCTGACCTCTTTTTTGGGGGTGTATGTGTGTTATCTTTTCTTTATATATGAATTTCCCACGTGGCCTGTATCAGGCCCTGTGGGCCCAGGCTTTGTATCTGTTGCCTAGGGCACCAGTTCTTGGGGTGCACCACTGCCGGAAGTAAGTGGTGTGTGCGACAGTTGGCTTGACGGCCATCGTCAGGCCTGGCTGGTCACAGAGGGCCGCTCCTCATAGCTGCCTCTTAGAGAGACAGAGAATTTGGTTGGCTCTGAGGTTCACAAAGGGCGTGCACTACTGAGGGGAGGGAGGCGGCCGCAATAGAGGAAGGATGAGCATTGGCCAAGCTCCAAGCTTCTCAGCTGTCCCCCCCTCCCACTGTATCCCCAAACAAGCACAGGCTAGTCATTTGCTGGTCATCCATGCTGGCTAGTCATTTGACCGGGCAAATGAACAGCCTGCATGGCTAAAGTTAAAGCTGGGACTCTGCACCTCAGCTGGGGTGGGGCGGCCAAAGTCCAACTTTGCCTAGGGTGCCGAAAACCCGAGGGCTGGCTATGAATCCTCCCATCCTTGCAAGCACCCTTAAGATGCATAGGAATTATGCAAGAATGCTCTTTTGGAAACTCCATTTGTTTTAACCTTTTGCAGGAGAAGGTCCTGATGTGTTTAATCGAGTGAAGAAAGCATGAATGTGTTATTGCTCCTTCTCATCCATAATTTTTGTTGTTGCAGAAAAATAATATATATTATATTTTATTGTATATTCACAATATAGTGTATATATACACTATGTTGTATATTCACCATACACTGCAGAGGACTAAGTGCAGAGGACTTATTTAGTACTGGTGTGTGAGCCTTATGCACATGACTCCAGTGAGCAGAAATAGCTCAGAAAAACCTTTGGCCACCCTCCAGTGAGTTCCTGGAAGCCCGTGGATGGGTGACATCTGCCCACAAGCCTTTTTTCTGTTGCTGTTCCTAAGATGAGCTTCCTTGATTTGCACTGCAAAACTGCTTCTGGAACATTCCCAAAGTATAAATAGCGCTTCATGATATTGTGCAGAGAACTTGCTGTTAAGGGGAGAAAAGGACAGCAAATGCCCTATTGGGGCCAATGAGCTTACCATGTATTACTTAGGATCATGGCCTTTATATGTATAACATACATTAAGAGGCCAAAAGAAATCACCCCAAGCCATTTTTCAAATTCGGATTATTTGTCTTGCAGGCACACTTTTAGCTATACTTCACAAACTCTGGTAATTCCATGCCTGTATGCAGGTTAAGTACTCCGGGTTGTTCCAGCACAAAGGCTGGGTGAACAGCACTGGTGAATTTCTGCCTAATGGAAAATAGCACCTGTCCTCTTTCTGCATTGAAAAACAAGAGTCTTCCAGCATCAAAGTCCAGCAGGATTCCGATCCGGACCAGCTGCTCCGTCACATTAACTTCACTCATCTCCCCATTATGGAGGGCTTTATAAACAAAGCTGCAGAGAGGGGGAAATGCAAAGTAAGCAGAAATCATTGGATTTTCTACTCTATCTTATTTGCCACTTACAAGCAGACATCTCTTATTGTTCATACACTTAAACATAGGAACATAGGAAGGAACATAGGAAGCTGTCATATACTGAGTCAGACCATAGGTCCATTCTGCTTAGTATTGTCTACACAGACTGGCAGTGGCTTCTCCAAGGTTGCAGGAAGGAATCTCTCTCAGCCCTGTCTTGGAGATGATGCCAGCAAGGGAACTTGGAATATAGACGCTCTTCCCAGAGTGGCTCCATCCCCTAAGGGGAATATCTTACAGTGCAAACACTTACAGTGCAAACACATGTATGTACCACCTGTCCTTTTCAAATTGAAACACTCGGTTTCAAACTAAAGGCAGCACTTCTATAAACTATAGAAGTTTATAAACTAAACTAAAACTATAAGCACAGTAATATTTTAAAAAGAGGGGGGAAAGTCCAGGAGCAGCAAATAAAAAAGAACAATAGCATACACAGGGAGAGAAATTCAGACACTGGTCAGGCCAAAGGCCGGCTGGCACAGAAAAATTTTCAGCTGGTGAAGAAATCTCTGAGGCACCAAATTCCATTATCTAGGCACAGCAACAAGCCCTATTCAGACTGTTGTACATGTGTTTGTGGGAATGTCTGTACCTGTGTCCTTTTAAAAATTGAACCCAAGTACTGATCCCTCAAACGCAAGGCACAGATCGGAAGGGTACTGCTGTACCTAAGTTCAACGTAACATGTGGATAACTATACCTGTCTACAGATCTGTACCTCTGTACACTGTATGCTCATTAAACAAGTGCTAAGCGTAATGTGTGAATAGGGCTATAGAGAAAGCCCTTGCATGCATTCCCAACAAGCTCACTTCAGTTTATAGTGGAACGTCCTAATGTGCCTTCCCCTCTGATCTAAGTGGACAAGGAAGCTTGTATGAGAGAAGAGTCCTTTTAAGTCAGGGGTCCAAGTTCAGAGGCATTTTTCTTCAGATAATCCGGGACTCAATTTTAATACTGAAAATTGTATCTAAACTAGAATTTAGATTCCTGAGATGGCACAAATAAGGCCCTTGGAAGGATGCCATGTTCACTTAGTCTAAGCTAAGTTTCTGTTTGTGGACTTAAATAGGCAAAGTTTAAGAAGGATGAGACGACAAGACCCCATTCACAGGACCTGCAACCAATTTCTTTTCCTACTTGTTCCACTAGATTAATAATTTTTAAACTGTGGTCCAGGGACCACCAGAGATCTGTGGTGCACTGCAGTTGGTCCATGAAACCACAAAGAAAATAATAACAGAAAATGCTGAGCAAGCAGAGGCTTCTTAACCCACTTTTCAGTTTGGACTATAAATTCTAAACTGAAAAGCAACTTGCCTCTTTATGCAAGTGGCTAGAGTGGAAACTTCAAAGAAACCTCCTGCTGTGCAGTTCACCTCTATGCAGGCATACAGCTTTAGTGGATTAGGCCACACACACTCAAATGCAGCATTTGCTTTTTAATTTGGAAGCTTTTCAGCTACCTCCCACATGGGAGTTGTAAGCTCAGAAAATGTGGTGGACTGCCAAAAAAAAAAAAAAAAAGCAAAGCAAACCAGAATAGTGATTCGCACAGAGTTTAAGAGTCACAGGTAGAGATCTTCACAACACAGGATCCCATGTACAGGTCGAGACATTGATTTTAGAGTCTTCATTTTAAAATAAAATATTGACCTAAAAGCAAACAATTAGCTTTCAAAGTAGCCCAAATGAACACTGAGCAAGCTCTATCCTTACTTCTCTCTGTCCATATGCGTACTATAGGAAATCAAAGTCAGACCATTGGTCCATCTAGCTTGGGGGTATCAAACTGCGACCTTCCAGCTGTTGTTGGCCTACATCACTCCCAGTCACAGTGGTCAGTAGCCAGAAGCCAGGGATGATGGGAGTAGGCCAATATCTGCAGGACGGCCACAGTTTGACACCTCTGAGCTAGCTTAATATTGTCTACACTGACTGGCACTGGCTCTCTACGGTTTCAGGCAGGAGTTTTTCCCAGCTCTGCCTGTTGATGCCAGGGTTTGAACCTTCTGCATGCCCTGAGCCATTCTGGAAGGGCGGTATAGAAATCAAATGAATGAATGAATGAATAAGACATTTCAGTTGACTTTATGACTCTATGCAAACATTTTTCCTATCTTACAGCCTCAGAAGCATATTCAGACACAATAATGCATTGGCATAGGTTGGATCCTGTGAATTACAGGTATTTTCATGTTAATTAACTGAGTTTGAGAATGACCAAATGAATATTTTAATATCATTTGCAGAAAACGGCAATTCTCTTTAGGAGGAGCTTGTAGCAAGTGATGATTCTGTAGAGCAGCAGTTCCCAACCCGTGGTACTCCAGATGTTGCTGAACTACAACTCCTATCATCCCCAGCTACAATTTATTATGGCCGGGGATGATGGGAGTTGTAGTTCAGCAACATCTGGAGTACCATAGGTTGGGAACTGCTGCTGTAGAGGAGTATGTAGCAATTGGTGCCAATTCTAGGATCGACACTTCAGATGAGGAGGAGTCTGGAGCCACCAGGAGCAGTTCTAGGATCAGCAACTTGGTAAGCAGCACATTGTAGCAAGTGGCAGGAGTTCTAGCATCAGCAATTTTGATGAGGAAGAACTAGTATCAAGCAGCAATTCTAGGATCACCAACTTGATTAGCTGCAGATTGTAGCAGGCAAGTGCTAGGATCAGCTTGATAAACAGTAGATCTTAGTTTGTGGCTGCAGTCCTAGGATTAGCAATTTTTATTAGGACAGAGGAATGTATAACAAGCAGCAGCAGTTTAATAATCAGCAAAGACCATACTGTTATAAAATTTGAAAGTATGGAAGACAGAAGCCCTGTTCCCATGTTATGTTCAACACATGTACAAATCTGTGTACAGCGTACATATGTACGGTTCTGCAATCATGTACAGTTATTCACACAGTATTTTCAATATAGTATACTTCCTATCTGCACTTGCATTTGAAGGACTTGTACCAGATTCACTTTTAAAATGAACACATGTACAGTCATTCACATGAACACAAGTGCATATGTATAGTACAACTGCTACGAGGTCTGTGTCAGCTACCAGCCTCCATGACTATGTTTTGGCTCAAGTGGGGGGAATTAGCATCAAATCGGTGCAGACCTATGAACAGCAATAAAAATACTTTAAGAGCTGTTTGGGAGGTGGCCATGATGTGGTCGCACTGGAAAGGGAAAGAAAGAGGATGGAAATGTAACTTGGAAACAAAGAGTTGCTTTATTGAGAGGGGTTCAGGAAATGAAAATGAGGTTGGTTAGGCATATTACCAAGTTGCTATACAAAGAAAGGGGATAGAGGTTTGGGGGTGAAAGAAGGAGAGAAAGAGGAAAGCCATTTGTCATATCTACTTAGATCTCGCTGTGCGGATTCTTCTCTCCAAGGAGCTCAAGCACAGAGTGAGCTCATTGGCACACCTGGGCAGCATGAGGGTACAGGGTCCAATGGCAAGATGTACACAGGTGCATGGACAGCAAGTGTGGCAGATGCAATGGCAACAGCAAGGTGTGATTCCAAAAACAAAATCACAATTCCATGTCTCAAGGGGGTTCCTATAGGCAAAAATGTCTCCTAAGGCTAGGGGGAGTCCAGCAGATGGTCCCTCCCAGATTTTCCTGATGACTTCAGGAGTTACTGCTCCTGATAAGGTGAGAAAACAGGCGGACGTCCCTATCCGCGGATCCAGCATCTGCGGTTTTGTGTAATTGACACCCAACCTCGGTATACACAGGGTAGGGGGACAGCCGGAAAGGGGTAAATTCCATGTATCTGCAGGTCGGGGGTGGCCGGAAATTACCTTGGAGGTCATTTCCAGTCACCATTTTGTGAAGAAGAGCCGTTTTGTGGCTCTTTTGTTAATTTTCTTTTACCCGCCATAATTTTTTGTGGAATTTCAGGGACTTTGGGACCGGGGGCAGGGGTATCCTTGGAGTCCTGAAGGCCCACATAGCATGGCAGGGCACTTTATTTGGCCCATTTTTGCTTTGGGGGGGGCATTTTGGGATGCTTTTTTAAAAGTCTAGGAACCTAACCCCCACGATCGCATAGACTCAATGACACATTATACCCCTGCTGATAATGAGGTCCACCTGTATTAGTTATGATTAGGTTATGTCTGGGTGGCATTTTCCTGCATGATCCATGACAAAGGATATTCAAAGAGGGAGATCTCTAGAACAATTATCTGGACAAAGGGGAGAGAGGAGGGAACACCACACCCTCTGGCACAGACTTGCTCTATTCTGATAATGATAGGGAGGAAAAGTTAGATAAAGCTTGATTCAACCTTGGGAGTTTCTTATCAAACTAGGAGGGAAGACAGCTCACATTCCTTTCTCTTTTGTTCCTTTTTGCAGCATTCAGGTGGGTCTGTTCTGTATTTCACCTGTTTATGTCATAATGCAATCAGTGAGTGTATTTCGTTGGGTCTGTGGCAGGTCTTTTGCAAATGGACCTGAGTATTGCCTTTTTAGGAAAACCCCTTTTCAGAATGACTGTTTACCTGGAAGGCATTCAGCATTTCTCTTCCAAGTAATCATAGAAAATGTCTGAGGCTTGAGTTTAGGAGATACACTGAAGTGCCCCAAAATGGCAAAGTGAGCAGGTGTGGTAACACAACATCATGTCTGAATAGGGCTAGAGTCTGGAGCTGAGTTAATGGTGCTGTCAGATCCCCAAGCCCCAGTTTCTTCCTTCTGTATTTCTGTGATCTTCGGTGTTTTCTTTTGAGTAGTACAGATAATGAGTAAGATTGTATATTAACAACCGCTGGGTATCTAACCGCCATTTAAAGGTAAAGTTGTGCTATCAAGTTGGTGTCGACTCCCGGTGCCCACAGAGCCCTGTGGTTGTCTTTGATAAAATACAGGAGGGGTTTACCATTGCCGTCTCCCGCACAGTATGGGATTATGCCTTTCAGCATCTTCCTATATCATGGCTGCCCAATATAGGTGTTTCCCATAGTCATACCAGTGGGGATTCAAAACAGCAACCTTTTGCTCCCTAGGCAAGTTACTTCCCCGCTGCGCCATTAGGTGGGTAACTGCCATTTAGGCAACTATAATATCACAGCAAAATCATTCACTTAGCAGTAGCAGACAAGCTTAGGAACAGGTTTGACTGCATGCACAGTGGGACCATGAGAATCTCACAACATGGAAGCTGAAGACTGGGTACTTCAAAGAGCAGCCAGCACCAGAATCCACAACAAATATTGCTAGAGCCTTCTCTTTCAGTCAACATGTGTTGGTGCTTCTGCATACATTTTACTGCAGCTAGAACACCATGGCCCACTTTCTCTGCAGTATTATAAGCACTTGCTTCACCCTTTCAAGAAGAACATAGGAACATAAGAACAGTCCTGTTGTATCAGGCCCAAGACCCATCTAGTCCAGCATCCTGTTACACACAATGGCCCACCAGATGCCTCTGGGGAGCTCACAGGCAAGAGGTATGTGCCTGCCCTCTCTCCTGCTGTTGCTCCCCTGCAACTGGTATTGAGAGGCATTGTGCCTCTGAGGCTGGAGATGGCCCACAGCCATCAGACTATTAGCCATTGATAGGCCTGTCCTCCATGAATCTGTCTAAACCCCTTTTAAAGCCATCCAAGCTGGTGGCCAAAACCACATCCCATGGCAAGGATTTCCATAGATTAATTATGCACGGTGTGAAAAAGTACTTCCTCTTGCCGGTCCTAAATTCCCCACCCTTCAGTTTCATGGGGTGACCCCTGCTTCTAGTGTTGTGAAAGAGGGAAAGCAGGATGCTAGCTGCACTGAAGGCTTGTTCTGAAGCCCAGAGGGCAAGGAGGCGGATCAGGAAATTTTGTTTGTGCCTTCTCTGAGAGAGCCCTGTTTGCTGCCAGAAATATATCCTTGAAGGTCACACTCAGGGATGCGTGGCTTTTGGAGGGAGGGGAGAGAAGCAAAAATTGCTCCCAGACCCCACTCCCTGCACACTGGGCTGCACCACACGCTTTCAGTGCAGCTAGTGTCCTGGTTCCATGTGAAGAGAATGTGTAATTTTATGTGTTCACTTATTTTAGCTGAGGAAACTTTGGGAGTTGTGCTTCTGATGTACACATTTTAAGTGATGAAAATTCCACTTCCAACTTCTATTTTCCCAAGCCACAATATGCTCACTCAGATTATAGATTTCACATGGTCCATTGCAAGCATCATGGCATCTACTGAAAGACCCTTCTAGCATAGTAGACAATAACTTCTTGTGGTCTTTCATGAACTTTCTAGACTGCAGCAGAAAACTTGCAGGGAATGGGTTATCCTTCAGAGTAACATTCCTAGTCACTGCAAGTGACAAATAGAAGCCACCAAGGCTAAATGCAGTATCATATGAAACCAACTGCGGTAATGAATTATCTTGATTTGACAAACAGATGAGCTTTTGGCCTTCTTCTATCATACCTGGATGTCCAAAGGAAACTGTAATGTCTGGAAGAATTTGTAGTCTTGCTATATATGGGTGAAGCTTGGTGGGCAGTTCAACAAGGGCAAAAAATTTATCATTGTAGATTTGTTTCTTCTTGTGCACTTTTGGACTATTCTGAACCTGCTCCAAATGCCTCAGATAATCTGCAGCAATATGTTAACCAGAACCAGGCACACTCTCTGCAACCAGTAGACAATTCTAGCTTATCAGTATTTTCAGAGACCATACAGCAACTTTAGATCTTTCAGAGACAGTACAGCATCTTCGGTTTTTGTCACTGGGTCAGTTGGGACAATACTGTCCTTGCCTAGGTGATTAGGATACACTGGGAGCATGGACATCCCAACTTCACCCTCCCAGCACATCCCATTGCCTCATGGGGGGCAGTGTATGCTCAATTTTTTTTTACATCTGTGTGCGGAATGAATTTTGTTCTGGAAGGCAATATCAAGGCAGTGTGTGCACACATGCATTCAGAGTGGGGGCTTACTGATTCAACCTGAACGGGATCTAAAATTAACTGAGTGGACATAAAAAAAATGTGTGAGCATGTGCACATGTTGAGATGTCCACAGAGGATGTCACGATGGGCATGCGCTCAGCACATTCCCTTCTCTACTTTGAGAACTTCTGCTGAAAGCAGTATATAAATGTTTGTAATAGTAGTAGCAGCAGTAGCAGCATCAGCAGAAAGCAATATGCATTTACCTGAATGCATGTGGCCTTCCTACACATGATCTGTAGCCTTTGTATTTCAGCATTTGGAATGTGCAGAGAGCCCATTTTCATTCAAGTCTATGAATTCCTGTGCAGTGGGACTCTGAACATATAAAGGCTGTGGTGAGTTTATAGGGCAGCCCTCTCCTGGTCTCTCAGAGGGGCCCATGATGTAAAGCAAAGCAAGGCATGGCTTATTTGTAGGAGCTCTCTGAGGTCTGTGGCAGAATGTGGACCCTCTGACTCCCACCCCCATCTCTAATCCTGGTTTGTTCCCTCATTCCTTGGGTTTTTGCCTGGCTCCTCCCAGTCTCAACTTCAGACTCTAAACTATCCTGCAATAAGGTGTCTCACTGTGGCCCAGCTCTGACAAAGAGGCAGCGAGGAAGTGGGTGTGGCGGTGCCTGGCGTGTGCATCACCACCAGATATGGTCAGTGGGAGCCCATGGGCCAGTGGAGAATCTGTTGCCTCCACCAATCCACTGCAACCAAGATGATCAGGGGCCTGGAGCACCTATCTTATGAGGCAAGGCTACAACACCTGGGGCTATTTAGTTTAGAGAAAAGACGACTGCAGGGAGACATGATAGAGGTCTATAAAACCATGCATGGTGTGAAGAAAGTGGATAGAGAGAAATCCTTCTCCCTCTCTCATAACACTAGAACCAGGGATCATCCCATGAAATTGATTGCCAGGAAATCTAGGACCAGCCAATGGAGGTACTTTTTCACACAACGCATAATCAGCTTGTGGAATTCGTTGCCACAAGATGTGGTGGCAGCCAACAACCTGGATGGCTTTAAGAGGGGGAGAGATCTATCAATGGCTACTAGTCGGAGGGCTGTGGGCCACCTCCAGCCTCAAGGGCAGGATGCCTCTGAATACCAGTTACAGCGGAGTAACAGCAGGTGAGAGGGCATGTTCTCAACTCCTGCTGTAGGCTTCCAGTGGCATCTGGTGGGCCAGTGTGTGAAACAGGATGCTGGACTAGATGGGCCTTGGGCCTGATCCAGCAGGGCTGTTCTTTTGTTCTTATGTTCATGTGCCTTATCCAACCTCATTGGTGGGCCAGCCCTGTGGGCACAGGACTACTCAAGGTGGCCTGTCTTAAGAGCTGCTCTAAGGATTACTGAGCTCATGTACAGTATGTGGTGCACTTTGAAATATGCTCCGTAAAGATTACTGTATTTCTTGAAGCAGGCCCTTTGAAGTGCCACGTTACAAGCATTCACCAATCCTTGCCACTGATGATTATTACTGTTCTGCTAAAACTCCTGATCAGATTATGGAAAGTGGAAAGCCTAGAAGCAGTGTAACCTTATCTGCCAGCATAAAGGACAGAGAGTATATCATCAGAGCACTATTCCCAGCCACCAATCACCCAGAGTTGCAGCGTTCTGGGTGCACTTCAAAACGACATGCCTCTCCTTCGCCTTGTCACCAGCTAAATCATCAGGATGACCTCGGATGAAGCAGCTATGGTAGAAATGTATCATATATACACTAAACGCAGCCCAAGGAAAGGACAGGTGGGTCTTGTATTAATTACTGCAACAACATCCAGAGACACAAATGGCTGCCCCTTTTTCAGATAATGGAAGAAAAGCAGAAACAGAGCCCTGATTCAGGGTCTCTTTTGAGCCACAGTGGTCCATGGCGGGACCCATGGCTTGTGTTCACATCCCACCTTTATCATTGTGGACCCTCAAGCAAGCCTCTGGCTCTTAGCCTCCGTACTCTAACTATTAATAGTCTACCTCACAGGGATGCTGCAGAGGCAGCCTCATTAAATACAGTAAACCACGCTGCATATCAGAACAAATAGGTCGATAAATAGATAACATACAGTGAAACTTTTCGCATGCACACTGAAAACCAGGCTAAGGGAGCTCAGCCTGGTTTTCAGTGTGCGTGTGTGCTGCCAGGAGCCAGGAGGTTCCCAGCAGCAGCACGGCTGTAAGCCCTCTTAGGGAGCCCACCACTTAGCCTGGGTTTGGGGCGCGAGAGTGCTCCAAAAGCGGGCTAAACGCTCGTGTGTCAGTGCTGCATGGTGCCATGTGGCATAGACACAAAAGCATCAGGAGGCTCCCCAAGTGGCATCGGGAGACTTCCCATAATGCACCAGGCACTCACGTGTTGCATTAAGGAAGCTCCCGTGGCCTCCCAGCCCCGAAATCTCTCTGCTCCCTCTCTGCTACTAGCAAAAGCCGGCAATTGTCTGGGCAGCCGATCTGGCCGTCCAGCAACATGGATGGGCTAGTCTGTGGGGGAGGTAATCTTTCCGTTGCTGCCTTCCCTCGCCCCCGTCCGAGTTCATTCTCCAATCATGAGAATGAGTTCAATAAGTAGTAATAGTAAGAGGGCAATAACAAAATCCACTGTCCATAACATGCAACTGACCAGTGGCATAGCAAGGCTGGAGTGGGCCTAGGGACAAAAAAGGAAGATGGGCCCCCTTGCTCCCCATCTTCTTTGTTTCCCCCCGCCTCCATATTTTTTTTTGGCAGAAAAACTGTAAGGATATGATGAAAACAAGATTCTTAGTGGGCCCTTTCTTTCCCTTCCCTTCTGTGCATATATTACAGCCTCTTCATATATGCAGACACTTTCACACATATACTTGTGCACGCATATTCCCTTAGCTCAGAAACATTTTTAACAAATATGCCTACTACTGTGACCTGATATATGCATAAATACAACCCTAGCAATGTTCCTATCCCTATTTGCCCATTTGTGCTCTCTCTCTCTCTCTCTCTCATATCAAAGCTGCTCCAAGGACTCTGGATACAACATGAGGTGAAGTAAGAAAGGACTTGACTTTTGAGGGCTGAATGCAGAAGGCCCCAGGTTCATTCCCCCGCATCTCCTTGCAGGGTGGGGAGAAACCCCTGTCTGAAACCTTGGAGAGCTGCTGCCAGTCAGTGCAGACAATCCTGAGCTAGATGGACCAATGGTCTGACTCAGTACGTGGCAGCTTCCTATGTTCCTCAGTCATTTCACATTCATCTTTCTAGAATGAATTGTGTTTATTACCTTGCTGTACTGCAACAGTGCAAGCACCAGGAAGTCTTGTTCTGCCCAAGGGCGCTGTCTTGTGGCTGAGCGGGGTAGCAGATCCCAACCCTGTAAGCCTTGCAGCCAGTCACAGTGGTTTCCCAGTAGTGCCATCCTCGAGCAGCCAAGAGCTCTCCCAGGACTGGTGAGATTCTGTGCACAAGAGATGACAGAAGCAAAATGTAGCACTTTGGTCTATTGGCTAAAGTTCAAAGATCAGTACTCACCTGCATATTTGGGTGCATTTAAATACCTGCAAATTAAAGTCCCGTCATTCCCAGTATTCAGAAAGGTGGTTCCCACGAGCAGTCTAACCCAGGCTAAGGCTATCCAGCCTGGGGCACCAGGAACTGAACAAATCCCAACACTGCCCACCTGCATAACCTCACTTTTAAGCCTGGTCTTTAGCCAAAATCAAGGGCACAAGCATGCCCTTAAACCCAGTGCCGGGATCCTTTCATGGCACGTGGAACAGGGGTATCCCCGAATGTACTATGCTCATTATGTGGTGCATTGTGGGATATGTGGAGGCCAGGACACATCGTCCTGGCCTCCAGAGATCTGCGCTGCATTTAGCAGCGTGGATCGTGTGGGAGTGTGGTTTGTGATTCCCACCAATGTTGGGGACTCATCTGGGGGGAAGGCAAGTTTAGTGCAGCCTTCCCCCCACCCACCCACCCTCCCCACCTTCCAGTCATGTGAATACCCTTAAAGTGAAGTATTTTTAACCTAGCCAGTTTAACAACAAAAGAGATACCCCCCTCGCCCCATCCCACTCTGTTGTAAATAAGTAAGCTTTTTTGAAACTGGCAATCTATTGACCTCATTTTGATAATCTTACAGTAAGAACAGAAGACGAAAAATCTCAGAAAGGAACAGGAGGAATAAACCCAGTGAATTCAAACTGCAAAGGAATCTACAACACAACACATTCCCCCCATCTCTGCTTTTTCTGTTTCAGATCCCTTTTATGTCTAATCTGTATGGCTCCTCACATCCTGTGTACAATAATGCTAAATAGCAAGGAGTAAATACAAGCTACTTACCCAGTGACTTTGGTTTCCTCAGGAAGGCATATCATGGTTCCATTTGGAGACACTTGCAATGCAAGGTGAGCTGTTTCCTTCATTATGTGAAATCGAGTTCCTGTTGTGATTCACAGAGGAGAAACAAACACCACCTCAGGGATGACAGTAATGTTCGTAGTGAATCATAACCTTATGAAAACTACAGCAATCACTGTCATTGTGGCACAAGGCATGACAGACTGTACTAGAAGGCATTCATAGTTCTTGCTGAGCTGAGGCCAGACATTTATGTTTACGTTTGGTGGTATGGCACGGAAGGCTATTCGCCTCTAATCTGCATGCAGGGCTTGCTCCTGTCTTCCTAAATAGCAAGGGAGGAGTTAGGATTGGGGCTTAAGCTACTATAGCCCTAATGAAACTCCATCAGTGATGTCATATATTAAATTTTAACTTTCCCTAGAGTGAGGTCCAATTTGAACTTGGGTCTATTCTATTTTCCATACCAGGGGAGGAGCCTGGGGCAGATGGGTTCAAAGAACCTGTCATGTGCTACATCCGGGAGCCACCAAGTGTCCAGGAGGAGCCGCCGAGCTCCACCCTCCCCCTGGCTGCGGCTCCTGCCATTGCCACCACCGGCCGCCTGCTGCCACTGCCGCCTGCCACCTTCTTCGGCTGCTCATCCAGCTCCCAGGCACATCCACCTTCCATCAGTTGGCTTCTTCCATCCTGACTGATGGAAGGAAGGTGTGCATGCATTCCTGGTGGGCTGATGGAAAGAGAACGGGCCTGGAGCTAGGCAGCAGGAGGTGGAGGCAGTGGTGGGCAGTGGTGGGGTGGCAGTGGCAGTGGCAGTGGCAGGAGTGCCAGCTAGGCAGCCAACCAGCCAGCTGGATGAGGGAGGTGGAGTGAGGGAGTGAGTGAGTGAGGGGTGCATGTGAGCTTGTGCACTACCATGGGGGGCACTGCTTTGAGTGGGGAGGCCTCCCGTGTTCACTATGCGAATACCGGCCCACCACTCTCCCCTCGCTACACCCTTTTCATATGGCCGAGTTTCCCAACCCTGGGTTCCCAGAGGTTGCTTGACTACAACTCCCATATTCCCCAGCCACAATGGCTGAAGACTGGAGAAGATGGGAATTGCAGTCCAACAACATCTGAGAACCCAAGGCTGGGAAACCCTTCCATAACGAAGTCACTTACACCTAGGGCTAAATCTCGCACTTGCACTTAGAAATACTGGCTGACACCCAGACTAGGGCTGCAGCAGTGCAACAAACAATGATGCACCCATGCAAGAAGGCCCCGTAGCTGAGTGGATGCTCAAAGCTGCTCAGTCTCTTGCACTCTCGGCACACTTGTGTAACTACTGCACATGCGCCACAAGGATAGCAGATACCTTTGCATCATTCCTGGCTGTATTTATGGACTGAAGAAGGCATTTCACAGCAAGATGTGTGCCCCAGGTTGCACCAGAACACCCTGCTGCACCAGCACAACACTGCTCTGGAATGCAAGGTCTCAACTTCGTAAAAGTAGCTAGCACAACATCCTTGCACTAGCGTGACATTTTTGCAGCAGTACTCTGGATGTTAGCAACTGAGCCAATAGTATTTTGCCTATTTCTCCCTATGCCATATCAGCTGCTCCTGCATCTCTAGACCCACAAAGAACTGCCTGCTAACATCTGTCCCATTTTCAACTTCCACTGACAAACATTGCTTGCATTTCAACAGTAGATATGAAACCCACTCAAAATAGTCAACCACACTTTACAAACAACATTAAATACAGGATAGACCAGCTCCAAACCTTTAGATTTACACATATCTCATGAAGAGATAAACAAACTGAAGGCCTCATTAGCAATAGCAATAGCACTTACATTTATATACCGCTCTATAGCTGGAAGCTCTCTAAGCGGTTTACAATGATTTAGCATATTGCCCCCCAACATTCTGGGTACTCATTTTACCGACCTCGGAAGGATGGAAGGCTGAGTCAACCTTGAGCCCCTGGTCAGGATCGAACTTGCAACCTTCTGGTTACAGGGCGGCAGTTTTACCACTGCGCCACCACTCATTGAGCCTGATCCTCTAATATCAGTTTCCAACTGGTAGCTTTGCAGCTTATAATTGGTGAACTACATCTGACTTTGGCCAATGTCAATCACACCATGATTGGGCCAATATACTGACCATTACAAAATAAAGGATCAGATAATATATCATGTGGAAGTCCGACAATATTTGTGTGCATTATCTTCCATCCCCAACTTCCCCACTGTTCAGAAAAATGTATCTACCTTTGGTTGAGATGAGAGCAGCTTCACTCTGTTCGCTGGTTCCAAAGAGGTTAACAGCTCTCACATAGAAGAAATAATTTATGTTTGGTGCAAGGTTAACTTTCAGTTCAGGCCTTTTAATTCCAGCTAGAGATCTGAAAAAGCAATAATGGAAAATGTATGCTGAAATTTGCATAGGGCTATCTTCATTTGTTCACAGGGTGTCTCCGGGGCAGCAACAATGAAATACAGAAGATAACAGAAAAAGTCTTGTGCACACAGGTACCCAGGATCCAAAGTTCTATGGACAAGTTCCAATGAGGAACTTAACTGAGGGCTAAACTACACACTACATACAGACAAGAGACTAGCCCTTATGTGCTTGCTTTCCCCCTCTGAATAGGGAGAAAATCCAGACTGAGACTGTGGCGGTGGTGGCAGTGAGGTAACCCTTTGCTCCCACCATGGTCCTGATCTAGATCTGCCTCCCTACTACGATTTGCTCAGGATAGATACTCCCATTGGTACCAATGTGAATTTTCTTCCCAGAGCAAATAGCAGCTGCATCCTCCCAGTCTGGATTAGGAGCATGGTAGGGCAAATGGCAAAAGCCCCTTCTCCTTTGCCATGGTCTTGATTGTAGATCAGCCCTTCCTGATGCTGCCATTTTTTTGAGGGGGTGGGGAACAAATATACAAGGGCCTTACTCAAGATCTTGAGTGTACCTGAAGCAGTTCTCCGAACTGCAGTGTTCACAATTTTTCTCTTCAGCCTTTATGGCTGCACAGTGTGTAAGAAAGGTTTCCACCATTTTCATGAAAGAAATTTGTGTGTACACGAATGGATAGCAGTGCCTTGATACAGCAAGCCGCTTTCGGTGCTCTTATCCAATACCAGCCTCAGAAGCTGTTTTTTCATCAGTGTTCCACCAGAGAGCACTAGAAACTGAACAATGAGGAGCACTTATCTGCTAGTTGCTGGTTTCCTTCTTTAAGCATATGCCTTATTCTTAAGTATGGTAAATTCCTCTTATTTCTTATATAGTCTTTATGCTGAACAAACACCAGTTAATGTCAACACAGTTCTGCATTAGAGAGCTTTGAAGGATTGGTCCCTACATGAATAGATACCTCATTTACTCATAATATTTCTTCTATGATGTCCTCTCACCATTAAAAAAAGAAGCTAAAATATATTCTAACTTCAGAGTGAACTGTTTTTAGCCAAAATGGGTTTCAAAGGCTTTCAGATGCTTTTAAAATCCAAATTGAGCCAAAACTCTTTTTAGATTTGATCACGTGTACTTTAGAATCAATACAATAAATACATAATCAGATATAACTCAGTGTAATGAAGGCTACACTTGCATGTTAACCCCTGCTAACTTGGCAAAGAGGCACCTTTTAACGTGGTGATTCTCTTTATTTAGCAGGGGGAGAGTAACTGGCCCTGTCCACCCCCAGCACAGGACCTCCAATGACTGTTGCTGGTATTTATCTTATGTCTCTTTTTAGATTGTGAGCCCTTGGGGGACAGGGATCCATCTTATTTATATATTTATTTCTCTGTGTAAACCTCCCTGAGTCATTTTTGGAAGGGTGGTATAGATTTTTAAATATATATATATAATAATTGTTTAAAAAAATGTCAGTATGAAATGTGACTAGGGTTTCCACATTAGTCTGAGAGTATCCCTGTACACAAGCATCAAGTGGGTGTGATGCAAATGTTAAAACTCTACTTTTTTGATGGGGATTGGAAAGTACAGTGGTCCCTCGACTTACGTAAATAATCCATTCCGAACGCACGTTCGGAGGTCGAAATTTTCGTAAGTCGAGGAGCACACCACGGAAGTCTGAAAACATTCGTAATTCGAGGAAGCCGCATCTAAAAATTCGTAGGTCGAGTAAGCTGAATCTAAACCGGCAACTACTTCCGGTCTTTTTTGTCGCTCGTAACTCGAAAACAACGTAAGTCGAGTAGTTCGTAGGTCGAGGGATTACTGTATGCTTGACAGCAGAGCTTGGCAGCTGTTTTGTACAGTTCCCCTTATAGAGTTCTTTGCACAGAAGAGGGTTAGGAACGTTTCATGTCAATAAACAATCAAATATGTGAAATATAATGACAGTAACATAATGCAGGCGAGAACAAAACCTGTATTAGGTTTTTACTTTGTATAATAGCAGTTTATAAATGGTTATAAAGCAACGAGTGTTCTAGAGAGGACCTCTGACAATGCTAACTAGAGAAAGGAGGGCTCTGTCTGTCTATATACTTCACAGCTCAACCCAGAGGTTTACTACCACCCTCGCGAACTAGAGATGATCCAAAAAGGTGGGGAGAGCGTTTACTGAGACATATAGAGAAAGCTGGCCTATCAAGGCAGTAGCACTGCTGTGGGAGAAAGGGTAAGAATATGGGGCTTTTAAACAATGATACCATGTAGCTACAATGCCTGGAGAGAAGCACCAGAAAATTTGTTAATGGGCAAAATTTGTTAATGGAGTTTTCCTGCTCAAATTCCTGGACATTCCATATCCAGGGTGACGCTTTTCCTACTTCCTGGTAGGGATGTGCATAAAACCGGTTCTCCCGGTTCGGTTCGGATCCGAACCGGGTCCGAACCGGACCAGGGTGGTTCGGTTTTGGTTTTGCCGAACCACCCCCCCGGTTCGGTTCGGATCCGAACCGGTTCGGATCCGAACCGAACCGGTTCGGATCTCAAAAAATAGCTGGTTTGAAAGGGGACCTTGTGTTCTACCTGCCACCCAAATTTCAAGTCGATTGGACCTTCCTCTGATTTTTGGCGATTTTTTAAAGTTTTAGTGACTTTGGGGCAGTTCGGGGGCATAGCATGGGATCTGGGCAAAAGGAGTGGGGTGGGGTGGTAGTGCCTAATGGGTGCAGGCTACCACCCCAATTTCAGGGGGATTGGGCAAAGGGCTGATTTTTGGTAAATTTCTGAAAATTTCATGTCTTTGGGGCAGATTGGGGCATATTGGGGCAGAAAGTGGGGGCTGGGGCAGAATAGTGGGGTGTGGTGGTAGTGCCTAATGGGTGGAGGCTACCACCCCAATTTCAGGGGGTTTGGACAAAGGGGTGATTTTTTGAGAATTTTTGAAGTTTTAGTGACTTTGGGGCAGTTTGGGGGCAGAAAGTGGATCTGCCCCAAAATAGTGGGGTGGGGTGGTAGTGCCTAATGGGTGGAGGCTACCACCCCAATTTCAGGGGGATTGGGCAGAGGGCTGATTTTTTGAGAATTTTTGAAGTTTGGGTGTCTTTGGGACAGATTGGGGGCAGAAAGTGGATCTGCCCCAAAGGAGTGGGGTGGGCTGGTAGATAGTGCCTAATGGGTGGAGGCTACCACCCATCCCCAATTTAAGAGTGATTGGGCAGAGGGGTGAATTATGGTGAATAGAAAAGGTGTGAATTCTCATTCTATCATAGCAAATGAGATATTTTTCAATTAAACAACTCTCATGACCCCACTTTCACTTTTTCACACTTTCCTTTACTATGAATAATATGAGGAAGTAATCAATTTAGCACACTTCACCTTATGAAGACAAACCTCATACAAATAAATTCACCATAATTCACCCCTCTGCCCAATCACTCTTAAATTGGGGATGGGTGGTAGCCTCCACCCATTAGGCGCTATCTACCAGCCCACCCCACTCCTTTGGGGCAGATCCACTTTCTGCCCCCAATCTGCCCCAAAGACACCCAAACTTCAAAAATTCTCAAAAAATCAGCCCTCTGCCCAATCCCCCTGAAATTGGGGTGGTAGCCTCCACCCATTAGGCACTACCACCCCACCCCACTATTTTGGGGCAGATCCACTTTCTGCCCCCAAACTGCCCCAAAGTCACTAAAACTTCAAAAATTCTCAAAAAATCACCCCTTTTTCCAAACCCCCTGAAATTGGGGTGGTAGCCTCCACCCATTAGGCACTACCATCACACCCCACTATTCTGCCCCAGGCCCCACTTTCTGCCCCAATATGCCCCAATATGCCCCAAAGATATGAAATTTTCAGAAATTTACCAAAAATCAGCCCTTTGCCCAATCCCCCTGAAATTGGGGTGGTAGCCTGCACCCATTAGGCACTACCACCCCACCCCACTCCTTTTGCCCAGATCCCATGCTATGCCCCCGAACTGCCCCAAAGTCACTAAAACTTTAAAAATTCACCAAAAATCAGCCCTTTGCCCAATCCCCCTGAAATTGGGGTGGTAGACTCTACCCATTGGACACTACCACCCCACCCCAAAATTTTGCCCCTGGGCCCCTTTTTACCCCCCGAATCGATTCGGATTCGGATTCGGATTAAATCCAAATCCGAACCAAATCAAGGGTGATTCGGGTGACCCAGATTCGGGCACAAAACAGAACAGGGGTGATTCGGTTCGGGTCCGAGCCAAATCACCCGAAATCCCAAATTGCACACCCCTACTAAGCACACACACAGAGAAGAAGCAGGAGGCGGAGTGTGGATTCTATGATAGCATATTAGAGTGGATTGATGGTGTCTCATTGAAAATCTCATTTGCTATCATAGAATCCACACTCAATACCTCAGAAACAAGAGAACCCTGTACCCATGGGGGTGCCCCTACCAGAGATCCCTGTACCCCATGGGTTAGAAACCCATGGGGGTGGTTGGCACCCTATGTGCACTACACCACCACTTGCTCTGGGCCACCCCAGCACCCCCATGTGCACTTATAGGGCTGCTGAAAGCTCCATTATAACTTATTATGAGGAAAAACCTTAAAGACGCGTAAACTTCAAAAATCACTTAAAAATCACCTCTTTGCCCAATTCCTTTCAAATAATTCTGATAGCTTCCTTGCCCACCCTAGAAACTACCACCCACCACACTGCACTCTACGACACCCCTTTCCCCCCGACATGAAGCTATACATTTGCTGCAATCCTAATTATTCTCTATGAGGAATTCAAAAACACTTAACAATTCACCAATAATCAGAGGAGTGTCCAATTGCCTTGAGATTTTTTGGGTGGTAGGCACCCATGCCTGTCTACCACCCACCCTGCTTTTGTGCTCCTAGGTCCTCCACAACAGGGGATATGGACTGGTTCGGGTCCCATTATACACAATGAGAAAAATAATTAAAAATATTTCAAATATTCATAAAAAATCATAGGGGTGTCTGATTGCTTCAGGGTTTGCATGGTTGTTGGCACCCATGAGTGCTCCACAATAAGAAATAATGGCCTGGTTCGGGTCCCATTATATCCTATGAGAGAAAAATAAAAATATTTTTCAAAAATTCATAAAAAATCGTACGAGTGTCCGATTGCTTTGGGGTTTGGGTGACAGGTACCCCTGGGTGCCAGCTACCATCTGACCAATTTTCAGCTTTCCAAACCGATCCGAACCGGTCCGAACCGGTTCGAAACGAACCACCCCCAGTTCGGTTCGGATTCGAACCGAACCAGGGGTGGTTCGGTTCGATCCGAACCTCCGAACCGGTTCGGATCTGAACCGGTTCGCACATCCCTACTTCCTGGACAGGATGCTCGATTCCTGCATGGTGTAGGCCAATCCTGGACCTGTGGCAACTCTAAATGTGACTCCAGCCCCAAGTCAACAAGGCACATCTCTAAGAAGTGAACATTTCCACTCCTGCTTGGAATCTGATGGGAGATCACCTGGCGTTGGCAGGTCTGCTCTGCTCCTGACCTCCATGTGTTCAGCAGAAGGTCTGAAGATGGTCTGCACACGTGCCTTCTACTACTGCTTTTGGGGAGGGCAGGAGCAGGGGCCTGCAGCCACATTGATCCCCCGCTCCACATGTTCAGCATGTGCTGTCTGCTATCTGAACAGGGTTCAAGAGCTTCATGGAAGAAAGGGTGGAATACAAATTTTGCACGTGTGCTAAATACAAGAAAATCTGTGTTAAACCTGCCCCAAAAATAAGCTAATTACAGTTTAGGAAATAAGATTTTTGAAATCCAGGATTCTCAAATTTGGGTCCCCATATGTTGTTGGGCTAATAATTCCCTTCATCCTCAGTCACAATAGCCTCTAGGCCAGTTCAGATGAACACTTACCCTATTCATGGTAAAGTTTGGGCTGTGCTGAGAACACTTCCGGCCTGACATCAATGGGTGACATGCTGACACATTATCCGCATGTCCTTTAATTGTGAGGAGTGTTCATCAGAATCACCCCTACACATGCTACAAAACCTTGTTGAAAGTGTTCATTTGAACCAGCCCTCTGTGATAAGATATTAGAGATATGATCCAGTACTAGTAAAAGCAGGGGTTCTCAAATGGGTCCCCATATGTTGTTTAACTGCAACTCCCTTCATCTCATATGATGGGCATTGCAGTCCAACAAGGCATAGAGACCCAAGTCTGAGAACCTCCACGTTAAATAGTATTTACAAGATGCTCTGTGAAGATAAAAGTATTAAGTGATCTTTGGAGACCAAACATCTGAGATGTAATGCTAGAATACCAAATTGATGACCAATTCCTTCAGTGGATACTGAATTTTTCTACATTTTATTGGCGTGTTTATTTTGTTGGTGTGTTTAATTAATTAAGTATTGTTTGCTGCTGTTGTCTTTGTTTCTGTTATGTATATTTGCACTTTAATGAAAATATGAGTACAGAAATTGCCTCTGTCAGCCATCCATCCAGACACCCACACAGTACTGTCACAGGAAGCAAAACTTGAATTCACAACTTCATGTTCCAGCCTTCTATGAAACTAGGGAAACATTAATTAAGGCTAGGACTGAACCAAAACTATTTACTAGTTTCACATTCATTTTTCTGTGTTGAAAGGCACCTCCTAGTTTGGGCCATTTTTGACACAAAATGTTTGCTTTGTTTCAGTACTGTTCTTTGCACCTTATTTTACTTGGATAATTCATTCCCCACCCCTCAGCCAAAAAGGCATTCTGAGTGGCTTACATAAGATTATAATACAGTAGTACACCATATACACATAATTTAATATGACTGGCTGTGATAAACCATGCAAATTTGTTGATGATGTCTTCACACTCTGAGGTGATGACATTATAAAAGCCCATAAACAAAAGAGCCACAATCAATGAGAGTAAACAGTGCAAGCTGAGGCCAGTGAGGGCGAGGCCAGTGAGGGCACAGTGAGGGCAGCACCCAACGGAATAAAGGAGTAACAATGAAACAACACAAGTATTTGGTGAGGGGTTTCCCCTCCTCTGGGTTTGGCTGTGTCAAATAATTTTGAGCAAATATCAGAACTAGAGAATGTTCAATGCAAACCAAATTAAGACTAGAACAGTATTCGCGTAGGACCTGGCACTGTGACATCAGTGGCCTCCTACACACCTTCCACACATCCACAATGTTTTCACATAACAAATGCTGGCAATTGCTGGCTGCTCCATATCTTCAAGGAAGTGCTAGCATATGCAGTGTGCACAGGAAAACATTCTCTGTGAACAGAGACAAGCAGATTTATGCAGCCTGCCCTCCTACGGGGGTGTCACTTGTGATGTATGCGCCCGGTGCTACATGGCAAACCATTTTTATGGAGTATTAGCCATCTCGGATGCCTTAAAAAAAAAAAAAACAGATGGAAGGGTGAAATATAAATGTTTAAAATAAATAACTGAAAAATAAATAATGTAAATATATCACTGAAAAATAAAGAGTGGAGTGGTTCCCACACAATAGTGGCAATTCATTCAGTGTCATTGCAAGCTGTCTTTTTCAGAATGCAACTGTTGTCTTTTTCAGAATACCTCTGAATATGGAGGTCTAGCCTATAGTCATTAGGATTAGTAATCATGGAGGATGTCTAACAGTGACTACTAATCCCAATGGCTAGAGGCTACCTCCATGTTCAGAGGCAAGATGCCTCTGAATACTTGCAGAGGAGCAGTGGCATGAGAGGGGACATGCCTTCATTTCCTGGTTGTGTGCTTTCCTAAAGCATCTGGTTGGCTCCTGTGAAACAGGTTGTAGGACTAGATAAGCCTTGGGCCTGATCCAGCAGGACTGTACTTATGAATATAAAAATCTAGACTCGTCATTTGACACTTGATGTCAGAAACGAGAGCTGCCAGAACAGATGTGCCTGGAATTCTCACACTTTTGGGAAGCTCATCTCCTTAATTCCAGTTGTGTGCTGGCTGGTAGTTATTTCTCAATGGTGAGGGAAAGGAACTGTCCCTGCGTTCCAGTGGGGAGTTCTAGCACTGAAGACACATTCCAGAGTTGAGGTCTGCAAGCTCCAACACTATCTGGTATATATGACATCTAACATATCTATAATACGTAGATGATATAGGTAATATAGATCTCTATATGCTCAGATCAAAAGCCCTCCTGTTTAAGGCAAGAATTAAGATGTTTTAAAATTCATTTATGCACCAAAAAGACATGGAAATTAATTAAGGCGTACACCTTAACTTCCATGTCGCCTAAGCAGTAAACATTGTTCTACAGTCATATGTTCTGCTCGCCGCTTAGCCTCCAGGCACCCATACTTTCCCCTTCATCTTTCAGCCCCACTGCTCTTTCTCTGCAGGTTGGGGGAAGCTATGGTGACTGTTATTCCAAATATATAAGATATGTTTGTCTTATATGATATATAGGAATAAGATATTCTTTTAAACATGTTAGATTCTGTGCCAAATTTCCTACAACCAGGACAAATTGTCTTGATTTTATTATCAATGGGTAGCATCCAGATGAAGAGTTCTACCAGCAGAACTCCTGCTCAAATAAGGGAGGAGGGGCAATATTAATTAATCCAACCTTCTCTTTGTTGCCCCTTATGCCCCTACACCTGTACTACCGAGGATTCCCCAATCCTCGGGGACATATTTTCAGGGGGCACAGGGGCTATATAGGGAAGGAAGATTAGCTAAAATCACTCCTCCCCCACTTGCTCAAGTGGGAGAGTTCCATTGGCAAAACTCTCCCTCTACCAAATAAAATCTTCAGGCTTTATAATGATAGAATGCTGAAAGAGCAGCATTCCGCTTAAGTATAAAGCCACTCCCACTCTTGACTTTAATACCCCAAAGCCAAGTTCCTATCATTCCATCCAGTTCTCCCAACATTCCATTTCACTCTCTAGCATTCCATCCTGCATGGCTGCGACCAAGAATTAGAACCCAGCAGACTTGATTTGTTAAGACTGGACTAACCAGGAACAGGGAGCAGGTTTAGGCCCCAACCTTAGTAAAGCCTTTTATTTTCTCCCATAATAAGGAAATGACTGCCATTTATTCCCAAGGGGGAAAGTCATATGCTGTACTTTGGGACAACACTGAGGTGGTGGCAAAAGATGCTCATCGTCCTTGTTAGGAAGTGGCCCAGCTACCACTGATAGTGGTACCCTGAGAAGTGCAGAGGATGCTGTCCCTCCTTTCTGTTTGGAAGGCATTAGTGGGAAAGGGGCAATACGCTGCTGATGCCAACTTCCTTCCAAGAAAAAATAGGAGCTGGAACTAAAAGGGCCGGGGGGAGGCATCTTTTCTACTCTTCCCATTGTAAGCACAGCTTCTGACTTGGGAGGAGGAACAAATATTTCTTGTCTTATTCTTGGGCCATAATTGATTTGGGGAAACAGGGTTGAGCAGGGTATTACTGCACCTAAGGTGAGGTACAAAACACTGCTTTGCCCCTGGTGGAGGGCCAAGCCCTTTTCAAAATCAACTCTTGCAAGCTTTGAAAATGCATGGGGAGTGGGGAGCAGGGTGGAGGGAAGGTTGCTAGCAGCCTCCTTTTCTGCAAGGAAAGATGCTCCTTGCAAAGTTTGCAAGGGTCAGATCAATCTCAAACAGCTGCTCCAAGGACAACAGCCAGAATCATCTTGCTGCCCTGTTGGCACCCCAAGAATCTGCCACCTGAGGCAACTGCCTCCTGAAACGGCCATCCCGTGGGGCAGAGTCTGGTCTGGAAAAGCAAGCCTGGTTCATCCCCCACTCCACCCAAAGATATACTTCAGTACAGGAGTGGGCAATGGGGTTCAGGGTAGTAAATGCAGGTGTGAGTAGCAAATGGGATGGAGGAACAACTAGAACTCTCCATTCCTACCCATTCTCCTTCTCATAAGGCTAGTCAGGCCTTTAAGTTAGTGCAGCTGTAATGACAATATGGGAAGTGATAGAGTAACGGTAAGATATTGATCAGGACAAAGAGAAAGAGGTTGAGGCATTCTTCAGTTCCCATGATCAACATGGGTGTTCCATAGATCTTTAAATGATCATGAACTGTTGAACCATATAATTCCTATAATGGAAGAAAGGGAGAAAATAAATCTTTAAAAATATGCTGAGTGTTATGGATTCTATAAAATACAGCTACAACCTTTGCAAAGTGCTAGAAATACAATAGCTCTATTGTACTAGCAACGCATGACAGATTCTGGCAATTTTTAAAGCTGTTTCCTTTAGGCTTCATGCTGTTGCTACAAGATATTTGACACAAGATATTTGACAGAGAGTGTAAGAATGAAAGGGGCAAAAGACATTTTATTCCCCCCCCACAATTTCCTCCCATTCTTCCTGCCTCTCCTCCTCCTCCACCTCCAAAACAAGAATCTCCCAAGAACATTCTACCAACGCATGGCTTTAAAAAAAATCTATGGGATTTAATTGAATGTCTTTTGGCCCTGACCTACCAATAACAGGGTTAACTCACCTCCTCCTCTCCAGCCTATAATTTTATCCTTTAGTACATCATAAGCAACCATGAACTGGTAAGCACTTTCCCGAAGGATGGTTTTTACGATTTGCAATGTGACTACCTGAATTATCTAAGAATAGATGGGAAGGGGAATCAGTTACAGCTTCTTCTATGAGTAGGGAGGATGAAAATGGATTCCACATTTAAGAATGACTGTTTTCTCATCAGGGGCATAGCTAGGGGAGGGGGGGCCGTGTTCATCCCTTTCTCTGGCGGCCCCCCAGAGAGAGGGAGATAATGAAGAAAATAGGGAGGGAGGGAGCTGGAGGGCCCTCAGGAGCTGGGGGCCCGTGTTCTTTGAACCCTTTCGCTCAATTATAGCCACGCCCCTGTTTCTCATGCTAGGGGAAAATGACTAGTCAACACTGGCTTCCCTGCCTGAGTCTGACTCGGCTCAGACTGACTTAGTTCAACGGTTCCAAATTGTTGCTAAGATGTGGATGGAGAAAAATATGGCATGTTTACTTTGAAGTTAAGTTCCATTGAACTCAATGGGACTTACTCTCAGCTAAGTCTGAATAGGACTGCAGCCTTGGTTAATAGAACCTGTAGTTTTCTTGTTTTGGTAAAATGTCCAGTCATATCTCTGTTGCTTTTTGGCTGCATGTCTACATTATTCTTCGTCTTACAGCTAACAGGTAAACCACTCCTATTTACTTAACAAACAAACAAACAGACTGTTTCAGATAAGGCAAGGCAAACATACATACATACGCATATCTCAACATTTCAGAACACCCTACCTCTGTAGAGATAGCCATTTCCCTTCTAGTGCACCGACTAAGAACAATCTAAAGAAACTGATGAAAGGGCTAATCTTTGTTTTTGAAAGCTAAAAGCACCTGCTATTTCTCAAAACTGTCTATCATCCCAATAAATCTAGGCTACTGAAAGAGTTCAGCGCCACCTAATGGCACAGCGGGGAAATGACTTGACTAGCAAGCCAGAGGTTGCCAGTAAAAATCCCTGCTGGTATGTTTCCCAGACTATGGGAAATACCTATATTTCGCAGCCACGATATAGGGAGATGCTGAAAAGCACCATCTCATACTGCATGGGAGATGGCAATGGTAAACCCCTTCTGTATTCTACCAAAAACAACCACAGGGCTCTGTGGTTGCCAGGAGTCGTCACCGACTTGACGGCACACTTCACTTTACTGTATTGAAAGAGTTCACATTAATAGGAATGCTTACCATACAGAGCCATCAGCCAAAATGATCAGGGCCATCCGTTTCCGATTCTTAATCTGGTAGGCATGTTATGGAATACTCTGCACGGTCCCCCTGGCACGGTACAAAGGTGACTCTTCCCACCACAGTTTGCACTTTGCCAAGTGCTGGTGGGGCTCCTTTAAGTGAAACAGCCTTCCTGAGCCTTATTACCATCTTGGAAGGCATGCTGGAAAGTGTTGTCCTTCCCAGTGCTTTCCCTAGAGAGCTCTGCGAGAAAAGCACTTCCAGTGCTTTCAAGTTAAACAAAGGATGGCATTCTGTGCAGCCTCCTGCAGGCATTATTAGCACCATGGGAGAGCTGCTGTGCCCTCATTTTTTAAAAAAAGCATGCACACAGTTGTGCATGAGCTTTCTTGTGCAAGCTCTAGAATGGCACAGACACAGTTGCACAATGTGGGCCATTATTTCCAGTGGCCATTATTTGAAAACCACTGCACTGGACACCATGCAACTGGGTTTGCATAATTTCAACATTTTTTGTGAATGGCAGCTTCTGCAATGTTAACCATGTCGTGGGATGCTATGCAAAATGTCAGTCAGAGTCCTTGATCCAGATAATAGATTTTTTTTCAAACATATACAGTGCAAGACTGACTGGCAATAATATGCCATTAATGAAAAGCAACATTGCACTAATATATCCACTTAAGTGCTATAATCTTCATTTTATAGAGACATTTGTACTTCTATTTCCCCCTCTTCCTAAACATGCCTTATAGAACGGATGATGAATACACCTCTTTTCTTTTAGCTGATTGCTGTGTACTCATAACACTGTGTTTGGCCAAATTCTGTGCAGCTGCATGTAAGGTTAGGTCTGAGCTGGTTTGAGTTATACTTAGTAGTAGTAATATGGAGTCTCCGGTTTTATGCATTTGTACTGTCTGTACAAACACATAATATATTATATTCTGCACTGTTTTTGTGTTTTGGGGTCAAAAGACCATAATAAAGTATTCATCCATTCATTCAATCATTCATTCAATTAAGTGCAAGTTCCATTTTATATTTGATCACAGACCAAAGTGAATCTTTGGCAACCATTTTCCATTTTAAGTTTTTGTTGTAAGCAGTTTTGAGCAGGCAGATCTTAGTTGTTACTCAAAGCCATGATAAAAATAAACCCAGCAGATGTGGCAAGGGCCAAGAAGAGTGAGCTGATCTTGAATATCAAGTGAAAAACTTCACTAACCCTTTCATTCAATCAATCAATATCGCTGGAGGAATACTAAGAAAGTCAACCGAGCACGTTTGCTTGCCATGTTCGGGAATTTAGAGGGGTGATAAGGGCGGCAAAATCTTCTCATTTCTCTGCACTTTTTGCATCTGCTGCTAACTTGGCAAAGAGGCACCTTTTAACATGATAATTCTCTTTATTGAGCAGGGGGAGAGTAACTGGCCCTCTCCACCCCCAGCACAGTACCTCCAGGGACTGTTGCTGGGGTCTAATCTTATATTTCTTTTTAGATTGTGAGCCCTTTGGGGACAGGGATCCATTTTATTTATTTATTTATTTATTTATTTGATTTATATACCGCCCTTCCAAAATGGCTCAGGGCAGTTCAGAGCATGATAAAAACAATTTAAACAAATTAACAATTAAAATAAAACTATCAAAACACAATAAAACCAATAAAACATCTAAAAGCCCTGAAAATCAGGGCAACAATTTAAAACAGTTAATCATTTAAAACCCTGGAAGGCCAGGCCAAATAGGTAGGTTTTAAGGGCTCTCCTGAAGGACAGCAATGATCTCAAATCACGAATTTTGGGAGTGCATTCCACAGTCCAGGAGCAGCTACAGAGAAGACCTGCCTCTGTGTCACCAGCGGACGAACCGGTGGCAACTGGAGACGGACCTCCTCAGATGATCTTAACGTGCGGTGGGGATCATGTAAAAGAAGGCGCTCTCTTAGATAACTTGGACCTAAGCCGTGCAGGGCTTTAAAGGTAATAACCAGCACCTTGTATTTTGCCCGGAAACATATCGGCAGCCCATGTATCTGTTTCAAAACAGGCATAATATGGTCTCTCCGGGTTGCCCCAGAGACCAACCAAGTTTCTGGACTACATACAAAGGCAGCTCCACGTAGAGTCCATTGCAGTAGTCAAGCCGGGAGGTTACCAGCTGATGCACCACTGTTTTGAGGTCATCCTCTCAGAGGAATGGACGCAGCTGTCGAATCAGCCAAAGCTGATAGAAAGCACTCCTGGCCATGGCCTCCACCTGAGATACCAGGGTGAGGCCTGGGTCCAGGAATACTCCCAAGCTGCGCACCTGCTCCTTTTGGGAGTGTAACCCCATCCAGCACAGGGAGATCTAACTCATCCCTCAGATTCTGAGCCCCCACAATGAGTACCTCCATCTTGCTTGGATTCAGCTTCAATTTGTTCTCCCTCATCCAGCCCATTACTGCCTGTATTTATCTTATTTATTTGTTGTTTTTCTGTGTAAACCGCCCTGAGCCATTTTTGGAAGGGCGGTATAGAAATTGAATACATAAATAAAATAAATAAATCATCCATTCTTTGCTGGGAAGGGCTGATTCAGGTTACCTTCCATCTGGCCGCTGTGACATGTTCGCTAGGTTTTTCACTGATAAAGTTGCTCGCCTTCAGTCTGAGTTGGATTCCAATTGCTCAGTATCCGTTGAAGTAATAGATGCTGGGTTTTGTGTTACTATTTGGGATACCTTTGAGCTTGTTGAGGCTAATGATGTGGACAGGATTTTCACCAACGTGGGCACAGCGACCTCTAGCCTAGACCCTTGTCCCTCCTGGCTTTTTAGGGCTGTAAGGGGGAATGTTCTCTCCTGGCTTTGAGAGACAGTTAATTCTGCTCTTCGGAGGGGGTTGCTCCCTTAAAGTTTTGTTTGTTTCCCTTAAAGGGTTTGTTCCATCAGCCCTTAAAGAGATGGTGGTCTATCCACTTCTGAAGAAGCCTTCTCTCTACTCTGATAATCTAGATATTTATCATCCAGTCTCCAATCTTCCTTTTCTTGGTAAGATTTTGGAGAAGGTGTTGTGTGGTCAGTTGATAAGAGTCCTGGAAAAAACTGATTTCCTGGATCCTTGCCAGTCAGATTTTAGGCCACAGCACAGCACTGAAATGGCATTGATTGTCCAGTTGAATGACCTGTATCGTAACCTTGATGTGGGAAGTGCACCTCTCTTGGTTCTCCTTGATCTCTCAGTGGCCTTTGATACCATCGACCATGCTATCCTTCTGGAGTGCTTAAGTGGGATGGGCCTTGAGGGCACTGTTCTTCAGTGGTTCCAGTCCTCTCTCACTGGGTAATTCCAGTTAGTGTTGATTGGGGGTGAGTGTTCTGTGCCTTGGACCCTTTCTTGTGGGGTTTCACAGGGCTCGGCCCTTGCTCCTATTCTTTTTAATATCTACATGAAGCCGCTGGGCCTGGTCATCCGTTGGTCATAAATATGCTGATTATACTCAGCTTTATATCTCTACCCCTGGCCAAACAGGTGATGCTATCCATGTACTGGCTCAGTGCCTAGAAGCTGTCAGGACCTGGATGGGCCAAAACAAGCTCAGGCTCAATCCCTCCAAGACCAAGTTGCTCTTGTCCAGTTGGTGATCTGGCCAATTGCTGTGTGTGAGTTTATCTCTTGACGGGGTTGCACGTCCCTTGACAGAGACAGTTCATGATCTGGGGGTCCTTCTGGGCTCATGGCTCCTGTTTGAACAGCAGGTGGAGGCCATGGCTAAGGGTGCCTTTGCCCAGCTTTGGCTGGTTCGCCTGTTACGGCCTTTCCTCAACCGACAGGCCCTGGCAACAGTAACTCATGCCTTTGTTACCTCTCATTTTGATTACTGTAATGCGCTCTACCTAGGGTTGCCTTTAAAAATTATTTGGAAGCCTCAACTAGTCCAGAATGCAGCGGCCCGCCTCCTCATGGGTGGCTGTAGATTTGATAGTGTCACACCTCTTTTATGGTTGCTGCACTGGTTGCCTGTTCACTTCTGGGTCCAATTCAAAGTGCTAGTTCTCACCTACACAAAACCCTTATGGGCTCAGCACCTGTATATCTCCAGGATCACCTCTCTCGGCCGGTTGTATCCTGTCCTGTGAAGCCTTCTCAGCTGGCCCTCCTTACAATCCTAGGCCCTGGTATAGTGCGTGGTGCCTGGGCCCAAAGGAGGGCCTTCTCTGTGGCTGCCCCTCTTCTTTGGAACACTCTTCCACCCCATATTTGTTCAGCCCCCTCCCTAGCTGCTTTTAAGGCTTTTCTTAAGACCTAACTGTTTCTCCAGGCGTTTGCCCTTGAATTTATTTCATTTCATTTATTTTATTTTTTTAATTGTTATTGGTATTGTTGTCCACCACCTAGAGTCTTTGGAGGAGGTGGTATATAAGAAAATTTTAATTAATAAATAATCTTTATTACAATCACTGACCAGTACACCCCTTCTTCATAAATTAAAGGTACAAGCCCAGTCTTTCATCATTTTCCTCTCTAATATGCCAAAGATTATTTGAATAAAATAGATGGTGATAAAACAAGAACAATATAGTTGACAAAGTATTTGGTCAGATATACCTGACAAAAGCTAATATTTTGTTCTTTTTTGCTATGGCGTCATCATAATCAGAGAGCTGCTGACTACTAGGAAGAGCACTGTTTGATCCTCAACACAATTCTATGAGGTCCATCAAACCAACGTTTTTCACTTCTTTTCTTCCAACCCAGCTGAAAGCAAACATTTATTCCCACCACCCCAAAGGATAATTTATTTTCATGAGAGTGTTCGTAGGGCAATGCAGGCCATATAAATGACTTAAATTTAGCAGTTTTACCAGAAACAAACCATACATCCTTTATCTGAATGACCATAATCCAAAATGTTGTGAATGATAGTTTAGGAGACCCAGTGCCTAATATCTCATATCCCAGTACTGATTCGTGATTAATTGAAAAGCACTGCATTGAACTGAAAATTAATGACTCCTGTGAGCTTCATGACTGAGTTGGGAGCTGAACCTACAGGTGTTTCTAATCCAGGTTGATCCACTTCCGCTAAATCTGAGAGTGAATAAGAATGAGACGACTCTGTTTATGCTTACATTGTACTCGTCTCTGTGTATGAATGCAGGTTGGAAAGAAAGCACAGTTAGAGGATGCTGATGTGATGGATCAGGCGTTGTCTTTAATCTAGCTCCGGATGGATTGGACAGGACCCAAGTAAAGCTTGGGGATTTAGTCTAAACAAGTTTTGTCCTTACGAGAACAAGTTAAAGGTATTTTTGATTTTCTGAGTATAATCTCTGAGATTAGCATCTGGCACAAATGTTAATCACTATGCCAAAAGCTGATTTCATCCTTAGGAAGATCAAGGCAAACAGAATAATCTTTCCTCTACACAATCCCAATGCAGGAAAACTCCCTTTAGCTTCATTTCCAGCTTATTTTGCATTTCAAACCACAGGGGGACTGACCTGAGGCCTTCTCCTTCAGGAGAATATTGTCTGCAGTACTCAAGTGTGAATGAGTCTGTCGCTTCTGGGTTGCCAGTGCTCCATCGAATGGTGGCAGTATTCCAACACACAGAGCAATCTGCTGCCTGTATTACAGGGGTTGGGGGAGCTGTGGAATACAGCATCAGGTTAGCTGTGCTACAAAGAATGCTATAAGGGTGACAGTGGGCACCCGCTAGAATGTTTTAAAACATCCTTGCTGCTAATATCACAACAACTAAGAAATAGCTAGGCTATTCATATTTATTATTTATAATAAAACCTTAAATACATATTTAATTCATTTGTTTTCCTTTCTCAAGGGGTAACAATGCAAACAACTATATTTTCTCCCTTTTTAAACCTTACTTTATTTCTCTTTACCTTATTTTCCTGAGCAGGGGTGTGTGTGTGTGTGTGTGTGTGTGTGTGTGTGTGTGTGTGTGATGGGGATTGCTAGCCATTAAAACAAATGAAAACCACAATAGCACCAGTAGTGGTCCAAGAGTGCCTGAGATAAAGCTTCAAAAACCACCTCTCCCCCCACCCATCATGTGCCTCTTTTTTTCATTTGTGGAGGTGGCAATAGCTGCCACTGCTTCACTGAGCACATGCATAACCACCCTCCTGCCTCCCTAGAGTGCCCCAACTGGGCCAGAAATGAAAAGGGGGAGGAAGCAGAAGAGAAAATGATGAAAGGGCATTAGCGTACAGGACCGTACACTACTGCCCTTTCTATAGATGACTGCAGATGCTCTATAGAGCATTTCCTGTACTCCTCTGCCCTGTCATCACCTCCTCTTCCACTTCCTTCCCTTTTTCATGAATAGTCCAGTAGTGGCGTGTAAGGAAAGTAAGAAAGTGAGTGCCGGGCCAGAAGGAAGACGCAGTGGTAGCTAAGGGGGATGATTTTGGCAGAGGGGTCTCTTTGGCTGGTGCCCCCAAAATCTGCCACTGGAGGTGACTGCCTTACCTTGTCCCATGAAAAGATCACCCTGAATATCATTTATTTAATCCAGAGCCCCAAGCAGGGGTGGGGGGGGGGGAGGCAGTGAGATGGTTTTATATCAAATTAGGCCAGACTTAATTATGTCCATTGAAATGGAATGGGGAGGTTTTAGTTCCACTTGAAAACTAGTGGGGTGGCATTTCATCCCACTCTAAGCAATGAATTAGCCTAAATTCATTATTTCTTGGAGGTAGCACTTGCATATGCTACCTGTGTTCAGAGTGTTCAAAGTGCTTCATATATATCATCTTATTGCAATCTTTACAACTACCCTGTAGGCTGGGTAAGTAATTATCATTCCCATATTGCAGGCCAGGAAGCTGAGGCTGAGAGGGAGTGACTTGCCCAAAGCCATCTAGTGAGTTCATGGCAAAGGCAATATCCCAACCAAGGACTGCTTCCTTCATAGCTCAGCCCCTTAGCTGCTATGCTGAACCAGCTCTCAAAATCCTTCACCAGTTACAGTAAACCGCCAACCTTCCAACAAGTGGAAGATAAAAGAAGTCGGTCTTATCTACTTTTCTGAACAAATATGATATAGTGGGGCTTGTTCTCTTTTTGGCAGGATTGGAAATTCCATTAAAAGAACACACCCCAACTTCTTACTGAAAAGGGGGACACTGGGAAGGGAGGGTCACATTAGCCAATATCAATGGGTAGGTGGAGATCACGAGGAAGAAGGCATTCTTTTAAGTCAGGGCTGCACAACTTTGACCATCCTGCTGATATTGGACTATAACTCCCATCATACCTGTATTGGCCACTGTGGCTGGGGATGATGGGAACTGTAGTCCAAAAACAGCTGGAGCGTCAAAGTTGTTCAGCCCTGTTTGAAGTTGATGAATTTAAGAATGCATATCTGCTCTTCACATTTTGTGTGCTCACTACAGGAACCCATGTAACCCAAGTATTGCCACAGCAAACATGTTTGCAGTATATAAAGTATATAAAGTATAATGCTTGCAGCAGAGGTTTTGCCTCTTCACATCTTCTCTGATACTCCTTTAGAGTTCTTCAGTTTAGCATTCTTTGGCAGAAGTAAAAGACAACTGCTCTTTGATCCAGCAGTTCAAATGAGAAGTGCTTTTGTTTCATAATAGATGGTGGCACCAAAGCCTCACTTCGACAAGAGAACAATATAATATAAATCTATTTTATTACATCTAGAATTACTTAGCAATCTAAATTTGATTATTTGTTTTATCTTCTTTCCATGCCTTACTCTTCTCCTCACCAAGGTTGTGTTAATTTCTGTTCTGCTTTGAGGAACAGAGTGATGGAATGGCACTGGGATATATTATGCCAAATATATCTGATTTCTATCCTCTGCAGCCTGAGCCTCTGAATGAACAGAAAAAAGCACATCTCAAACACTAGGTAAGGCTTTCTCCTTAACTGTTCTCACCATAGCCTTGCAATAGTGCCTGCTTAAAATTGGATTCTGAATATTTTTTGCTTATGACATTTTCTGAATAGCCCATTTCCTAGGCTGAAGGTAATTTTATTTTCTTACTCTGCTTCTTTCTATGACCTTTTCCATCCCATGATAAAATAATGGCAACCTGAGCTAAAATCTATTTGCCATTTCCAAGATGGCTGCAATATCAGCCCATAATATCAGTATCAGTGTAGTAACGTATAGTGGCGGACATCCTAACGAAGCACTGGTGCAATGGGAGAAGCACCAGTGCTTCTGAAAAGTTCAACTAACTCAGCTCCATTGCTGGCTCAGCAGTGAGCAGGGCCATCCTTAGGATGGGGCGACTGGGGCAATTGCCCCGAGCCCCGTGCTGGCACAGGCCCCGCTCTTGGCACACTGCAGTGCAGCCTGCCCTCCTCTCTCCCCCAGTCTTAGCCACTTATCTTTCCCTGCAGCCCATCTTTTGTGTTCGTGTGCAGCTTGACAGCCTCCCAAGAAATCTGCTAGAATTCCCACTCTCCCCACCTCTCGGCTGTTTGGCTTCCAGAGGAAGCCTCCATGCAGGCCTCCTTGAAGCCTGAAGCTCGAAAGAAGTAAGCAAGGGCAGGGTGAGAGGAATATGTATCCTTAAATTGAAGTGGATTTGACAAATTGTTGTTTTTTAAAAAAAATTAATTTAAAAAATCCCATCCAAAAATTCCTATGTGGCTTGTTTCATGGCAGGAAGAGAAAAATACAAAAATGTCTGGAACTGGAGCACCCCCCCCCCCGAAGGCCATCATTCCACCCCCATATGGAAAAATCTGCCCTTTGCCTTCATAAAAAAAGGGTAAAACACCCCCCTTTCTGCCCCAGCCTTTAGATCACCTCTCCTGGAATGACTTGGCATAGGGCTTTGGTACTGAGTAGAGATGCAGGGCAGGGTGGGAGGAATGTGTATCTTTAAATTGAAGTGGATTGGACAAATTGTTGGGTTTTTGGTTTGGTTTGGTTTGGTTTGGTTTGGTTTGGTTTGGTTTGAAAAACCCATCCAAATAGTCCTATAAGTGGTTTGTTTCATGGCAGAAAATTACAGGAACTTCTGGAACAAACAATATATAATATTTATTTATTTATGAATGCACTATGCTCAAGTTGATTTGCAGCCCAGAAGGTCTGAGAACTGTGAAGCATGTGTTGTGTTTTTTATTTTTATTTCTTTAGAAATGCATTATATGTCCAAGCTGGTTGGACATGTCCAAAAACCTCACTCACACTATTTACACTGTATGTCATCAATCAGTATGATTCTGTAATGATATTAAATGTTAAGGAGGCCCCACACATGCTGATTTGCCCACAGCCCCGCACTCCACTAGGGAAGGTGGTGCCCTGGCGGTGGGGACAAATTTCAGTGACTTCCCCTTCCCTAGGAAGTGCTCTATGCTGCCTGAAAATATGTCCCTGAGGGTCATGCAGGCCTCAGGGGCATATATTCAGGTATGGCATAGAGTGCTTCTGAGGGAAGGAGAGGTTGCCTACACACACACAAGCACACACCATCACCGGTACAGCATTAATCTGGAACTTTTTAGAAGCACTGGTGCTATATTAGTCAGGATGTCAGCCACGGTTAAAATAATAAAGTAATATAAAAGTATTTAGCCATGATTCAACCAAAATTAAGTCTCTGGGCTGGTTTGCACAAGTGATCTCATGTTAGTTTGATGAGAATCTGAGATTCTCGAGAAGTGTGTTGTATGAACTATGAATCTCAGACTGGCACTGCACCAAACCACCATAAACGTGAGATTTTCAAGCTAACTTCAGATCTAAGATTACCAGTCTCAGCTTCATGGTGCCAATCTGAGTGTTATGGTAATGGCTGTGTTCATAGAACACACTCCAGTCCACAGGAGTACATGCGTCTCTGGAATTCCCATCAAACTAACATGAGATTGATTATATGAACCTGCCCATAGATTTCAATGAAAGCACATGGAACTTAAAAGTACATAGCGTTGACTGGATTGCAGCTACCACAACCACAAGCTTTAGGAGCAGGTTCTGGTGAGGAGCAACCCCAGAGTTTCTGTTTCTTCTTCATTTTGTCACCTGCACAGCTTTATTTAATCCTATCCCATAACGAGAGCACCCGTCCATGTTATCTTTTCTTTGATCCCCTCTGACAGCCAATTTATACAGCTGAAATTTGACCATGACTGAAAGTGAGTTCAATGTACATTACAGCTGGCTAGTGACTGAAGCAGTCATTGGTTTCTGCCACTGAAAAGCCAGATAGATTTCAGCGTACAATGGAACTGGGCAAGTTTCCCCCTCATGCCTAACATGGTTGGCATAGGAAAGTGAAACCCAGTCCAACTGTGCTATGAACCAACCTACTGACAGCTTCACCATGTGGGCAGTTGCAATGTGCATTGCAAAGAAGTCACAAAGAAGTCACTGGTTCATACATGCATGTTCATCACTTGGAGCTTCTCCAGACAATGACTTTACTTTGGGAGGGTGGGTGCACGTTCACATATTGGCCACATTTACCCTGAAGTCCATATGATATATCAGAGAGCACTCTATACATGATTCAGGGTTTTCCCTGCACATTGGAGCTTAGCTTGGGGTTAAAAAAAATCCACTTTTTGTGTCATGTTTTTTGTGCAAATTCAAACTCACAGTAAAGCCTCACAGTGAATCCATGGTGAATCCTGCTGTCTGGGAAAGCTCCTAGTTACTGAAAATGATGAGTTGCATGTGTGACTGCATCATCACAAATCTGATACCACTGACAGAACTTTCAAAGCAGCTAATGGGGCAGTGGGGAAGCAACCTTCCTAGAGAGCAGGAGGCTGGTGGTTCGAATCGCCGCTGGTGTGTTTCCCAGAAAATGGGAAACTCCTATAGCAGGCAGCAATGATATAGGAAGGTGCTGAAAGGCATCATCCCATACTGAATGTGAGTAAGGGTAAACCCCTCCTGTATTCTACCAAGAAAACCACATGGCTCTGTGGTCACTAGGAGTCGACACCGACTCATGGCACAACCATTCCTTTCCTAAAAGCAAAACCAGTCAATGGAGTCAGTTCACAGATTTTGTTGCCAGTTGTCAAGTGACAAGAAATTAAGCAATGCCTATGCGTGTGTGAACCATCCCACTGTGTGTCCCACACACATTTTAATCCCTAAGTACATATGCATATCAGGGAGAGCTTGAGGAGGAACTCCTCACTTAACAGGGAGGGTGAGGAGGAGAGACACTTTTCAGACGAAGAAAAATGGAAGATTTGAGTTATTAGATTTGGAAAGGGGAATTCAGTAAAATGCGGGGAGGACTCTTCAACTGCTTGGTGGCGGTGTGAGCGGGTGGGGGGGGGAGATCTGCACTTCTGTGTATCTGCACATTGTATGCAAATGCAAAGCAATTCCCAGCTGCCCCTTCCATTATATCTCCTCTGTACTACACACAGGAAAATTGCCAAGACTGAGAAAAAATGGTTTTCTAAGTCCCTGCCACTTACCAGTTCTAAATGTAGATTTGTTACTAGGAAAGCTACATCCTGTGTAGTTCACAGCCATAACCCACACACTGTAACAGTGCCCAGGTTCCAAGTCTTCTAAAACGCAGTTGCTCTCCTTCACAGTAACACGATATTCTTCCACCAAGCCTGAAACCAGGGAAGAAAGACACACACATGTGCAGAAATTAAGGATGAGAAATGTGCTTCTCAAAAGGAAACCATAGATTTCATGGCTTGCATATGAGCGATGTATACCAATACGTGACTAGCAGTTACCCATAAAGCATTAGAGACATAACAATAATTGTTTTCCAAAAGTCATAAATCATGGCTGTGAATATCTAGCTGAAATAGTACAGTATTCATTTAAAAAACAAGGAATTATTTGGGGGTTCAGTGAATGGGAGAACATTTTATTGTCAATATTCTTTGTGTTATACGGGTAATTTTTCTTCTAATATATTACTCCAGATTCCAGTATACAAAAGGAAGCTGGCACCTTGAGAATAGAAATGTGACATCAACAATGTGACTAAACTATGCAACTAGCTGCCACCGGATATGGTGATGGCCAGCAATCTAGCTGGTTTTAAAAGGGGATTTGACAAATTCATGGAGGATAGGGCTGTCAGCAGCTACTAGCCTTGGTAGCTGTATATTTCCATCAGGATCAAAGGTGGCATGCCCCTGAACAGCAGGTCCTAGGGGACACCAAGAGGAGGCGGCAATTTTCCTCTTTAACCCACTTGTGGGCTTCCCTGATACAACTGGTTGGATACTTCATGAGGCAGGATGTTGGACTGGATGGGCCTTGGCCTGATCCAGCAGGGCTTTTCTTATGTGTTTATGATTATCCCGAACAGCCAAATAAATGCTTGATTACTTCCATATTTGGCTAGTGGCTCTTCTTTCTCATGTCTGAAACGATTCTTAGTTAAGCACACCTGCACAGGATTCAAAACAAAACAAAGAAGTCATGTGGTTGCTTTGCAATGTGCCCAAATCACAACGCAACCCACATTTCCTCATCCTACACTAATGCCAATTTGCCTGAAGTAAGCTGAGTGATGGCACGATTAAAAAACAACAACAACACTCAGTTGAGTTAAAGCACATAGTGTGCATAGTGGTACATCTGGCACAAAGTAAAGCTATGAGGAGAACTTTCCAACATGCTAAACTGCATGGATTTTGGCTAAGTCTATATTTGCAACAGAATGAGGTGTAGTAATAATCAGGCTTGAGGGAGGACACAGACTCAATTAAAGTAACTTCTTGGAGGGTGGGCTTCTCCAAATAAGGAATAAAGCCCAAGAGAATCAAATCTCTGTGACCCAATCCAGAGTGAAGGCCAAGGCTTATTGGGAAACAGCCTATAGCGAAGTAGGGGAGGGGTGTGTTAGAGTTCAGTTCTCCTCTAGAGGCCTTGGAGTGAGGTCTGATCAGTGAGGTCTGATCAGTACTGTAGGGAAAAGGGAGACTAACAGCCTTGGGCTGGGAATCAACTAGAAAATCTTTACCTGAAGTAAGAAGGATAGGGACCAGTTTAGCTAGACACATCAGGAAATTTATCTTTGTTTAAGTGCTTGGATCTGACTGCATTGTTTTGTAGTTCCTGGGGAAGGGCTTACTTGAATGGAAGCAGTGATTGTTGATGCCTCAACTATAGTTTAATTTATCATCAAATGATTAATACATCCTTGTTATAGAGTGACACTCCTTATTGGGTCCTGCCCTAGTTACAGCTCTTAAAGACCTAAGACTGCTCAAGCCTTAATGTAGGAGGGGTTTTCCACTTTACTCTCCCAGAATATTCCCTTGGAAGGGTGAATCTGCTCATATAAAAAGTGAATGGTGGCATCCTACCCAGGACTCCTCACAGCTAGAGAAGGGATTTTGTATTCTGCTACCCCTTTTGAATATTACATGCAACATGAGGTGTTAGAAGAATCTGTACCATTCCATACCACAGATGGGAGATACTATTTCTAAATACTTCCCTTATGATTAAATAAAAAACAAAAAAACCTCCTTGCAACAGAAAACTAGCATATCAGGGTGACAGTGACCTGGTTTACACAATTGTTTGAATCTAGGTTTAATGTAAATTAATGGCATTAGCGTGATTGTGTGAAGGCAGGGGTTTGTGTGAGCCAAGACAGGAATCTCAGATTAATCTCAGGTCATAAATAACGGTGTGGGTTCACACAATCATGGCAATGTCGGTAACCCACACCAAACCTACATTTGAATGATTGTGCAAACAGGCCTAGTATCTAGCCCAGTCCTTGTGTGTTATTTATTTGTTTATTACATTTTTATACCGCCCCATCCAAAGGCTGTTTTTCTATTTGCAGGGAGTTTTTAATGTTCAGGAATATCCAAAAATGTAAGCCCCCACCTGCAGTCTGAAGTGGTTCTTCCTCCTCAGCACTTTACCATCTAGTTTTGTTGCATATTTAGACTGAGCCTCTGACAAACCCACATTCTCTGTCCACAAATTAGACAGGATGAATTGGGTCTAAAATTGTCAGGAAGCTGGAAGAAAATCTTAAATATGCCTCTGGATCTATTTTTATGGGCACATACAATAGCTACAAATTTCAAATGATGTACTGAGATTTCACAGATACGCATCTGTTGGGACTGTCAAAGCATATCCATTCTGGAAGCAATGCCAATGTGTTGGGTTTTTTTTTACAGATATAGCATGTTTAGGAAGCCAACTCTGTAATTTATATTGAAATGCTTAGCTGCTATTATATCATTATTATATTTCTCTACGAATGCATCCAGACCAGCACTTTTGTCACATTTCATTAACTTCATTTTTGTCACTCATTATCCTAGTAATAATATTGGACCATTTCCTGTAAATATGTTCTCCCTCCTCCTTGAAACTTCATGCTTGGTCCCCTCTGCTCCCTCCTGCATCTTCACAAATACTGAAATCTCTACAACTGCACCCTTCTCATACCCATTCATCCTAATAAATTGATGCTGGTTGCCAAAATGATATGGTGGGGGAAAGGATGCCTTGAAAATGGACTGTCAGATCTCATTCACTCATATGAACCTGCTAGGGCCCTCCATTCTACAACTTGGGCCCTGTTTGCAGCTCCTGAGATCCAGTTGGTGGAGACCAAGGACAGGGCCATTTTGGTTGTGGTCCCTCAGCTTTGGAATGCCCTCCCAGCAGAGCTTCACTATTCTCCCTCCCTTAGGGTGTTTAAGAAACAATGACCCATCATTTCAGAGAGGCTTTTTAGTTTTTATTCTCTGTCCCCAGTGGATATTTATGTCATGTTTTCATGTCAGTCATATTCATGACTAAGTCTAGTTTTAAACTGAATTGTATTAATTAATTTTATTATATTGCTTTATCTGTATTGCTTTTGCAAGCTGCCCCAAGCAGTATTTATCCCACTAGATGGGTGGGATGAAAATATTTTAAATAAATAAGTCGTGAAGGAGGTAGGTTTAGCTTCTAAAAGAAAAGAAAGATCTCCTGAAACTAAAAGGCTGTCTGTGGTGAATGTGTGCATGGACAGATGGCACCAATGTACCATTTTAAAATAGAAAGCGGGGCTCCAATCATGGAGGAGAAATGGGACAATGGGCAGGAACTGCTGGTGTGAGAATTCTGTCCAAAACACCTGCAGGTTCAATATACTCTACAATTTGTGCAAAACATTCCAGAGAGCAAAGTGCAAACATTGATAGATTACGGTACAGATTTTCTATCACAGATTACATGAAAAACTGCTAGTCCTAACCATCCTTAGATATGATCATGTTTATCATATTCACACTTCCTAATCATAAAGCAGTTATCTCTTATTTCATACATTTCTGACTTTATTATTAGAACCCTTCACTCTTCATCTGTGTTTGTGTGTGTGTGTGTGTGTACGCACACACATACACAGATCCGCCACCACCACCATCACCCCACCGCCTGAGAGTCTGAATCACTCACACACCACTTTGTTCTTTGCTTTCTGGGTGTTCCTCCACACAATAGACCTGGAAGAAATCAATGACATCATCTTCATTCACAGTCCAGTACACTGCAATCGATGTGCCTGTTGCTGAGTTTGGATCCTGAGGCTGTAATTTTGGAGTGTTTGGAACTGGAAGGAAAGACACCATTAGTTACTCACACGCCTCACTGTTGGGCATAGCATGCAGCAGCAGCAGCTTTCCTGAACAAAAGTGGAAGTGGGTTAGCCTGTAGGGAGAAGTGCCATCTATCATGACAGCTCAGTATTAAAGTAACTAATTGGGACTGTGTTGATCCTGCTAAACCTCTTTGGACTGGCACTGACAAGCACACTGACAGCTATACTCCTTATGGGCTTACAAAACCCTTCCTCTGAACTGCTTTAGGAGTCAAACAGCCTATCCTAAACATGCTTATTCAAAGCATACTTTATAGTGCTCCAGTTACAGGGGGAGCAGAGAAAAGTTGGCCTTTTCCCACTTTTTGAGGTGGCCAGCACCATTGTTCCTCCTTTTAGAGGACATGATTTGCCTAAATTTGGGGGGAATCATGGTGGGGCCTGAGGATTTCATTAAAAGCCCTGTTATCTTCCCACCCCTCAAAATCCAAGCACTGTATACTGTACCATGCCAAGTTGGGGTGTCCACCAAGACAGGGAGGGACACAGAACTTGGCAGTGGTGGATTAACAGAGAGGCAGAGTAGGCATTCGCCTGTGGTGGCAAAATTTGAGAAGCAGCAAATTTTGCTACCCCTCTCTGTGGGCAGTGGCTGCTGCAGCAATGGTGGAGTGGGCGAGGAGAAAGTTCCCCCTTTTAACTTAAAAAAAGGTAAACCTTTTTTGTTTAAGGTAAAAGGGCAGCAAAAGCCTTTTTGCCTATGGGCAGCAAAAAGCTTAATCTGCTCCTGGACCTTGGACAGTTCCAGGGGGAAAGAGTTCAGGACCTCTGATAGCTCCAAGCAAAACTATGAGGGAGTGGTGTATAGCAGTGTAAGAAGGATGTTGCTCCAGCAGCTGTTTGGAGCAAGCTGCTGGTTTTTGTGGCTGCTGTCCTGGTAGGGTGGATTGGCTGTGCCCCTTCCCTGGTGAAACCTCTGTTGTTTAAAGGGGCCTTGCCTGACTTTTTAAAGCACTAGCTCCAGCTAGGGGTTCTCTAATTGGGCTGGCAGTTCCTTGAGGGACTCCTCCACATTAGATGACCATACCATGTATTTTGGTTGTGGTGGAGATATTGCCTCTGGTGCTTCTGCTTCTCCTGATGTTTGGAAGTGGGGGGAGGGGGGTGTTCCAGTGACATGGGGTCACCTCAGGATCTCAATCATAGGTTCTTCTCACCCTGTCTCATGGCCTGAACTATCTACGTTATCCCCCAGTTGAGGGGGGGCAGATCCAGGAACATGACACACGGAGGTCATTGGGCTTTTCTCATGACCCTAAACGGGCTTGGAGGAGCACCCCACCAAGATAGGAGAGCCATGCACACTCTCAATCAGTGGTTATATGTTTCCAAAGATCAAGGCAAGGGGAGAAGTAAGTGATCGTGTGAGAACTGGGAGCTGGGAAGGACAGCTTTTTGTCCACCCTTGATAAAATGCTGGGGACAGAATGTGAGCTGGCCACGCCCATCCTATCCAGCTCCCAGCTACTACACAATCACTCTCCCCTCCTTCTGCCTTGATTTTTGCAAACACACAACCATTGACCAAGGGCACAAATGGCTCTCCTCCCCTGAATGGGCACTCTTTTGAGCCTGTTTAGGGTTGTGAGAACAGCCCTCTTATCTACACTAGAAATGGTTGGTAATCAGCTTAACTGTCATTGCTTTCCCACATAGAATTCTGTGAATTGTTGTTTGATGAGAGTATTGAGAATTGTCTTGTAGAGAGATGGTATAAAATCAAAATCGTCTGGTGGCTCCTCCGGAATGGGCCTTCTCCATTGCTGCCCCCGGATTTTGGAATGCATTCCCTGTTGAAATCAGAGCCTCCCCATCTCTGGAAACTTTTAAAAAGGCACTGAAGACACATTTATTCACCCAGGCTTTTGATTAGATTTATAGTTTTAATATTTTTAATGTTAGGTTTTAAATGATTTTAGATATTTTAATGTTTAAATGATTTTGTTTAATTGATTTAATATTTAAATGATTTTAATTGTAAACCGCCCAGAGACACAGGTTTGGGGTGGTATAGAAATGTGTTTAATCAATCAATCAATCAATCGCAGCGTCCATGCAGTGTATCTCTCCAAAGCTAGAAGGAAAGAGTCACCTCCTCTTTCGTCCTACAGATGACCATATTATCCCTAAAGCCCCCTTCTTCTCCACTGCTGCTTAGTCCTTGAGAGACCCAACCCTCACTCACATAGCTGACCCTTGTGACAGCTGTGACAGAGTTATTAAGATGTGTATATGTTCCAACTGAGTAATGCACACACTGGGGCTATTGATCCAAACTAAACTAACCAAAAGCAGGATATCTTCAAAGGACAGATTAAACTCCAAATATCTCCAAGTTAAATCATTTGGTGGAACAACAGGAAAAAAAAATAATCCTCCTTCCTTTCCCCTGGGCTTTTCCTGGCAGATTTCCACATTATGTATGAAGATCCACACAGAAAGATGTTTTGCTGCTTTCCAGTTATTTTCAGATGCTATCACAAAATCCTGTGGCTCAAACAAAGCAAATGCTGAAGCTAGCAGATTTTCATGTGATTAAGAAAAAAGAGCTGGCTGCCATTCAAAACATCCATCCTTCCCATCACTGAATAGGAACAGAAACTAAATTATTTCTATAGTTACTGGCTGGAAGCAGACCATAATTATTTCAGAAAGGTGAAGGGAATGGGGAAATGGCACAGGGGAAAGGATTAGCCTCCTCTTCCCACAGCACTGCAATCCCAGTCAGATTTGGGCGGGGAAAGGACGGGGGATAAGGGGCACAGCAGCAATTAAAGTTTTTAAGAAGTGGCATATCTCATCACAGATCTTCCAATATCATGTTTAATGGTGTTCTCCTTTCACTCTTATTTCAAAACCCAGTGTGTTGCAATGGTTAGAGCGTTAGACTAAGACCGGGGGAAACCTGAGTTCAAATCCCATTCAGCCATGGAATTCACTGGGCGACTCTGGGACAGTCACTTATCTCTCAGCCTAACCCACCTTACAGGGTTATTGTGAGGATAAACATAATCATGTATTCTACTCTGGGAGCCTTGGAAAAAGAGCAGGACATAAATGTAACATATAAAATAAACAGTAAATAAAATCCTGCGACATGTGGAATGATCAGAGACGAGTAAGGAGCAAAAGAAATGAATGCATATATCATGGTTAACAGGGCTGGCATTAGCAGAAAACACCATTGGGCAGCTGCTAATAGCCCAGCACCTCAGGGATTTCCAGTTATTTTCAGATCCTGTTGCCCACCATGTTTTCCCCCCACAGTGCCTGTGATACAGGGAAACATGGGGCATTGTGGAGGGGAGGGGAAAATATGGTAGGCAGCTGCTACTCCTACAATGCAGCCACAACTACAATGCAGTTGTGGCTGCTGTCAGCTCATTGAGGATGATAGGAGGAGCTCATATCTGCTGCCACAATAAGGGAAGGAGGGCCCATCCACCCAGTGAGGAGGGAACCCACCAGAGGTCACCTTCTGGGAGGGCCTCAAACCTTGCCAGGGTCACCTTTCCAATGGTCCCCTCAAACCCTGATGGACAATTGTGCCACTGTCACATCAGTGTCACCTTGCTTAAGAACTATCATCTGCCTCCAGCCCCATTTTTTATTTATTTAGACAATTGTATCTAATACCTGATAAATGAGATAAGTACAGGCTTTTAAAAACAATCTTCACAAGGAGTGAACTCTTGGTTTCTCACTGGCCAAATCTGAACGTAACATGAAACCGGAATTAAATGGGGCAGAGGTTGGAACTCCATTATGTCCGAATTTGTGCAACTGCAGTTTTGAGCCAAAAGTGACCCGTAGTTTGCCTCACCAAGCTCCAATCTGAACCTTTGGCTTGCAATAAGGTTCACTGCCGAGACCTGAGATTTGGCCGCCGAAGCATTATGTAAGAATGTGGACAGTGCCATAATTGCAGTTCCATGAGGTTTTTGAAACCACAATCATAAAGGTGGCACTGAAGACCTGCCTGGGATCATGGCCACTCCATGCCTGTGGTGGAACTTACTGGTCACCTCTCCAAGCACCAGCCCCACCCCTCCTGTTTCTGATGCAGCAGTGCAGTTGCCTGGCAGCAATGCACTATGCTGGCCCAAACCCATGAATTTTGAATGGGAATAAAGATCTGTCCACACACCCAATGTTCCCCCTGTCTACACATGTAGCTAAGCTCTGACGCTTGTGGAGTGTCAGAGTCTCCTTTGGGTCCATGCAAGGCTTCTCAGAGCCTGCGGGAGAGAGGAAGAAGAGGATACCATCTCCCCCAGGGTGTGAGACTGGAGTGCCTGCCTGGCTACCTCTTCTCTTCTGCCCTCCCTGGTTGCCACCTCCCTCCCCCCAGGACTGCTTGCAGAGAGGCTTTGCAGGACTGGGGCTGTAAGGGTGACTGGGCAGTTTTTCCTGGTTCCACCTACTGAGCTTGCTGCTCAGCCTATATAGGAAGACTGCCAGTGGCCACAGCACTCAGAAGCCTGCTGGAGAGAGGAAGAAGAGGATACCATCTCCCCCAGGGTGTGAGACTGGAGTGCCTGTCTGGCTACCTCTTCTCTTCTGCCCTCCCTGGTTGCCATCTGCCTCCCCCCAGGACTGCTTGCAGAGAGGCTTTGCAGGACTGGGGCTGTAAGGGTGACTGGGCAGTTTTTCCTGGTTCCACCTGCTGGGCTTGCTGCTCAGCCTATATAGGAAGACTGCTGGTGGCGGAGGGCCCGCCACTGAAGGGGTGACACCAAAGGGGGTTGCCCTTTGGGGGAGAAATGAGGGCAAGGGCTGAACACTTTGTCCAACCATTTGTATAGAGGGAGGCATTCAATAGTGGGGCTTCTATTTAATCAATTTTAAGTTGTGCTGAGGTTGGGTTGAAGTTGCAATGTGTGTGGGTTTGTCTGGAGATGGGGAGGCAGGGAGTGCCTTCGTTGAATGTGGGCAGCTATTCCGGTGGTGGTGGGGAATAGAAGAAGAAACGTTAGCAGGTCAGCAGGCTGTTCTAGAGGAAGGGTGGTCAGAAATCTAATAGCTGTCCCCCTTTCTGGCTGTCCTGCCAGCTCTTTGACCTCGGGGAGCACTGCCAACATCCCACATAACCTTACCTTGCTCCTCTGCAATGCCAGGTCGGTCCAAAATAAATCAGAACTCATCCATGATTTGATCATGGATGAAGGGGCCAACCTGATGTGTATTACTGAGACTTGATTGTGGGAGGCTAGTGGCCCAGTTTGGTCCCAGCTTCTCCCTCCAGGATTTTCTGTAGAGGAGCAGGTGAGGGGACGTGGGCGGGGAGGTGGGGTGGCCGTGGTCTATAAGGATAACATCTCCCTTACTAGGGTCCCTGTCAGGTTATCGGACCATATTGAATGTGTGTACTTGAGTTTGGGGACCAGGGATAGATTGGGACTTCTGTTGGTGTACCGATCGCCCCGCTGAATCCCTTACTGAGCTCACGGACTTGGTCGCGAAACTTGCATTGGAGTCTCCCAGACTTTTGGTGCTGGGGGACTTCAATGTTCATTTTGGGACCAATTTGTCCGGGGCAGCTCAGGAGTTCATAGCTTGACACCGCCCCTTAAGGATTGTGGCCAATTGCAGCTGTTCTAGTGATGTGCTGACCCTTTGCCCACAGTCCGGTGACACAAGTGCTACGGAGGCTACTGGGATGGGCCTTGGAGGACCAGGAAGAGGGAGGGGCTCCCCTCTCCTGAAACGAGAGACTGCAAGACCGCAGTTGGATAAACGTCCGCGATGCAATTTACAGTTTGAAACTGAAACTGGGTTCGTCAACCTCCAGTTTCACGTTATGTGAAAATTCAGCCTCTGGGGTAGAGACAAAGAAGACAGAACTGGTTTGCAATATTCATCTAAGGCTGATAGAGCCAAAACTATGATTTTTAATATGCAAAACATGATTCCATTGAAACGTTTATTTTACTGTAGTAACTGGGCATCAGTTCAGCTGAACTGGTATTTTTCACTTAGCTATGCAAGACCATTACAATCAGTGGGGAAATATTAATTAAAAATGGAGAGATTTTCCAATACTTTATGTGCCTAGCCAATGAAACACCTGTCAAATGACAGCTTTCCACATTGCCGGTTGTTCCAGTCAATGGCCAGTCTGGTAGTACAAACGTACCACTGCCACAAAGAGAGATGTGCAGTTGTGTAGGGCTTTGTGCACGAATCCCTCATTTGGACTGAGTCACCAGTGCTGATCCCGCTAAATTCCCCAGTCTACCATTTGTGTTAGTAAGGATCAGCTCAATCCCCATGTTGCTTGCTGCTCTCATACGTACTCAGCCTGCACACTTGACACGCTCTCCAGAAAAATCCTCTATGTGCACTGCCTAAGGAAGCAACATTTGAAAACAAAAACAGAAAGCACTTGACTGTTCTGAAGGAAGGTACGGACTGAATGTAACAGTTGGCTCCAGATACCGTGGCATATTATAAGTTATATACCATCTGCTAGACCTGACTGAATCACAGATGACCAGTTTTTAAAACGGTCATTTGGAACACAGATCTTGTTGCCATCACAAATACAATTTGAATGGCAACACTGCAAAAGGCTACTCAGACAATTTTTAAAAACCAACTAGCACAGAGCATTTGTGCACTAGTACTTGATTGCTTCCCTCACCCCCTATCACAGCCCCCCTCATCACAGAGATCTCTCCATCCTCCCCTGAGCCACGCTCCTCCTCCTCTTCCATCCCATTGCTTCCACCCCCCTCACCTCTCTTGGTCACTCCTCCATCCCTTTACTCCATCTCCCTCACCCCCTCAGTCGCGGCTGCAGCGTTGCTGGTGCCTATTGGCGAAGCTACAGCCCCCTATCCCCAGAGACCTCCCCACCCTCACACGAGCCCCACTCCTGCTCCTCCCTACAGGAGCAGCGGCGGCTGACCGGGCCTTTCATTGCTGCCGCCACCAACATGGTCGCTCATTCCCCTCAGGTTGCTGACAGGCTCAGGCCTGTTCCTCAGAGAGGCATTGATGTAAAATCATTAGCATGATAATAGGGATACTCTCTTTACAAATGCAGATAGATGTAGCTCTTTAGTAATCTCTCCCCACCCCACCCCCTGCATTGGCTAGAAGGAAAACACTATGTGAACTTGCATCAAAACAAAACCCGAGAGCAGAGGGGAGGGGCTGCTTCTATCAATGCCGCGGGTGTGATTCGAAGTGGCTCCACTCAACATTTACCCTGCAGCCTGAAGCCATGTGCAAATAACTCCCAGGTAGAACTGGGAAAGACTCTTGCCTGACACCCTAGAGAGCCACTGCATTCAGCGTAAACAATACTGTGCTAGATGGGCCAATGATCTGGCAGCTTCCTATGCGCCCATGTTCCTAACTGTTGAGACAAGGACCACCTTTAGCTCTTTAGATTTATTGTGAATGTTCTGTCTTTCCCCCAGTGAAGAGAGTTAGCTCAAAACGCATTGGGATGCTTGCATAAATATTTTTCTGCCATAGTAAGTTTTTCATTTTCATACATTCTTTGCACCAATTGATTTTCTTGCTCTCTCTTTTTTGTTTTTACCGTTGGTGCTGCCCTCTGTTTTTCTTGTGCTGGTTCTGCAACAGCATCAGCAGGGTTTACATACATGCAGCAGCTTGGGGTGAATGTGCTCAACTACCCATGTTTTGCTGCACAGCATGTGGGCCAGTGGCTGCAAATAAGCAGCTAGTTCTCAGGACCGATCTTTCTTCTTAAAATGCTTTAAATAAAACAAATGATTTGATGCAAATCAATGGGGGGGGGGTTTCAGCTGCATTGCATTGTCACCAAAGGGGACCAAAGAGGTATATGATGCAAAATAGCAGCCTTGAAAAGGAACACATTACCAGGGGGCTTTACAGACAGGGTTGTTACCCTGAATCTCCTTCGGGAGAGAGAGTGTGTACGTTCACACACCAGCCAAACTTACCCCCAAGTCCCTTCAAGATCCTTGGACCCAGTCCACACACAAATCAGGGTTTGTCTTGCGAATTCTAGCTTATCTCGGTGTATTTCCGGGTTTTTAAAATGCTGGTTTTAAGCTACTTTTTCTGAAAACGGCAGAACAACTAAGGAGAGGCACTGACATAGAATCATTAGCATGATAAGAGGGATACTCTCTTAAGAAATGCAGATGCAGCTCTTTAGAAAGCTCTTTCTCCCCCACCCTCAGTTGGCTAGAAGGAAAACACAGAGGCATGCCATGTGAACTTGCCTCAAAACAAAACCCGAGAGCAGAAGGGAGGAGCTGCTTCCCTCAATGCCTCGAGTATGATTCGAAGTGGCTTTGCTCAACATTTACCCTGCAGCATGAAGCCATGCACAAATAACCCAGGGGGGTTAGAGATGCTTCATAAACACACAGCTTGAAACTCACACCCCTGAATTGAATACTGCATATTTTTCCAGACTTGTTTCTGTACACAGGTCACTGTTAGGGGTGGGTGAAACAGGGGTAGCCCAGGGCACCTTCCTGAAAGGGGGACTAAGCTGAGTTTGATGGTAGTGGTGTGCACGGAACCACAGAGCTGTGGTTTGACATTGGGTGTGTGTGTGTGTGACTCTTTAAGAGCGGGGGAGGGTGCACTTACCTCCCCACCACCACTCTTCCTCCACTGGCACTCCGTTTTTTGGAAGGTATATCGGGCAGCAGCGTACCTCCCTGCCACCCCTTCTCCCGTTCTCGGCTGGAAGTAAGGTCTGCATGTGTGCCTGGCCTGCACGTGCATGTGCACATCGCACCCAACGCATGCACGTCATGCATGTTGCATGTGCACTGTGCGCATACCGGGCGTGACATGCACATGCACACACAGGCTGGGCACATGCGCAGACATTACTTCCGGCCAAGAACGGGAAAGGGAGCAGCAGGGAGATATGCTGCCGCCCCATATACTTTCCAAAAAACAGAGCACCGGTGGGGGGAAAGTGGTGGTGGTGGGTGTAAGTGCACAACCCCCCGGCATCAAACCTTTGAACAGTGCCACATTCAAACCAGTTCGGAGGCCTCTACAATGGCCTCCGGACGAGTTCGTGCAAATCCCTATTTGATGGTTGTTTGTCAAGAGTACTGTTTGCACTGAGCTAGGTAGAAAAGAAGTGGCAACACTGATTAACTAATGGAGGTGGGGAAGGTGGGACCTGTTGGAAGTGAAGGACTTTGGGCTGTCTCTTGTCTCAAAGACAGTGGAGGACAGACTAGTGAGTCAGAGGGCTAGAGGGTCAAGACATTGGTCATCCCTTCTCTACTGCTCTGACACTATCCCTTTGGAATGTAGATTGCTACTCTTAGGGACTAACTTCCTTCCTTCCTGCTTTGCACTTCCTCTTCCCCCTTCTCTTCCTGTTCCTTCTAGCTTGCAACATACAAGCTCCTCTCCCCTGCACCATGTGTGCAGAGATGCAGAATCTATCTGCATCCAGCTAGCTAAATAGATTAGAGATCCTATCTCCTCACTTTCCTATCTAGAATGGAGTTATCTAATAAATGCCATATATATTGATTTGAAACTAGGAACTGGCTCCAAGTTACTTTACTCTCAGCATACACGCATGCCTAACCAAATTCCGCTGTGTTGTGCCTCTGTGCACTCTGCTATAATGAAAAAAGGGATTCTGTTACCAGAGAGAATTCCTAACAGGTTATGGGAGCCCAGTATTTAGAGCCCAGTATTTAGAACTGCAACTAAAGAGTTAGGTTTGTTCCAGGAGATCCAGTGAGATCTAGCCATGGATACTTTGAATTGTTAATCTACAGCAGCTGCCCTTTCTTGGAGCTCAGTGAGGATGGCTACTTATCTAGAGGGAAAGCTCAGGCTGACTATCCTGAACCCAGACAATTACTTGGAATGGAAAACCCGACTGAGGCTTGCATTGCGTGCCGAAGGACTACAGAAAGTCACTGAAGAGGAACCCTCCCGCAGATGGAACTACAGCTGCTGAGAAAACTGCTAAAGAGATGTGGCTACGCAAAGATGCAAAAACTCAAGCTTTAATAGCTGCTTCTGTGAGTAAAAATTATCTTTCTACTATATGTGATCTTGAGACCTCAAAGGAAATGCTAAGCAAACTAGATTCCTTGCATATGAAAAAGGGGTGGGCATACACCTTTAACTTGAGAAAGAAAATGCAGAATCTCCAGTATAAAGACAGGGATTGTTTTGCCATGCATGTAGCATTGCTGAAAGATTTTTTCTTTGAATTTAAAGCTGCAAGGGAGGAATTTACAGAGAATCAGAAGCTGGAAGCTCTGTTCCTAAGCATGCCGCCTAGCTATAGCAATATAATTGGCCAATTGGAAGTACACACCACTCTAACATTTGAGAGAGCTGTGGAAACTATCTCTTCTGAGGCAAGCAGAAGAAAAGTTTTGAATTCTCGATATGAAGGTGAATTGGCAAATAATGTTGCTCTTAAGGCAACAATTGGGCATTCCAGAGGAAACCCAAGGTGGGGAGGGAATGCTGCAAGAGGAAACTGCATGGGCCCCTCACATTTGCATACAAAGAGGTCTGGCTCCATTGCCAAGGGGACTCAATACAGAGAGAGAGGTCACATGACCGCCAGCAGGTAGGGGTGTGCACGGAACCGCGGAGCTGCGGTCTGGCACTGGGGTGGGGGCTTCCAAAAGAATACGTGGGGGGGGGGCTTTACTTACCCCCTCAAGAATTTTTTCGTATTTATTTGAGTAAGCGGGCGGCATACCTCCCTGCCGCCCGCTTCATTCCCCCTCCTTTTGGCGGCGCGCGGCTTGGCTTAAACTTCCTCCTCCTTTGATGTGGAATCAATGAATGCTCAATCGGGTGGCAGGGTAGCTCCCAGTCCCTGCTGCCCGGCTCTTCAATCCCCCCGTCTCGGCTGGCGGCCGCCCCCTGAGCAGCCCCAAGACCCCTGCCGCCCCTTCCCTTCCATACTATAATGTTAATAAAGTTAACTTCAGAGAGCGGGCGGCGGGAGAACTCCCTGCCATCCGCTCGCTTCCCCAGCTCAGCTGCAAATGGCTTCTAGGAAGCCTTTTGCACAGGCGCGCAAAAGGCTTCCTAGAAGCCATTTGCAGCCAAGCCGGGGAAGGGGACGGGGTCGGCAGGGGAGCTCTCCTGCCGACCCCTTGAGTATGGAAGGGAAGGGGCGGCAGGGGTCTTGGGGCTGCTCAGGGGGCGGCTGCCAGCCGAGACGGGGGGATTGAAGAGCCGGGCGGCAGGGACTGGGAGCTACCCTGCCACCCGATTGAGCATTCATTGATTCCACATCAAAGGAGGAGGAAGTTTAAGCCAAGCCGCACGCCACTGAAAGGAGAGGGAATGAAGTGGGCGGCAGGGAGGTATGCCGCCCGCTTACTCAAATAAATACGACAAAATTCTTAAGGGGGTAAGTAAAGCCCCCCCCCCGTACTCTTTTAGAACCCCCCACCCGAACCAAAACCACCCCGTGTCCGGACCAGTCTGGAGGCCTTTTGAATGGCCTCTGAACTGATCCATGCACATGACTACCAGCAGGGAGACTGCTCCTGGAATGAGGCCAACTGGGACTAATGCCTTTAGATGTTTTCTGTGTAACCAATTTGGCCACAAGGTGGCGAACTGTCCCAAGAATCAGACAAAGAAAGCTGACTTTACAGAAAGAGATTTAAAGGACTTTAAGATTGCTGATTCAAATAAGAATTTCAGTGTTTCCCTGTTTCAAGGAGATGGAAAATTCATATTAGACAGTGGTTCCACAATTCATATCTCAAATTGTTTGGATTTCTATACTGAACTGTTTGATATTCCTGAAGAGATTGTTCATTTGGGAAATAATACTACAATTAAAGCAAAGAAGAAAGGTGAAGGAATTTTGTATTGCAAGTTATTGGATGGGTCAATTAATGATTTTTTGTGTGAGAGATGTTTTATATATCCCTGACTTCTCAAGCTCCTTGATTTCAATATCCAAGCTAGAGAAACAAGGCTGTGAACTGTATATTAGAAATGGACAATGTGTTGTTACCCAGAATGGAGAAGTTGCCTTGTAGGCTCTGAATACAAAGGCCTGTACAGCGTGCAGGAGCAACCTGTATCAAAGACAGACAGAGAAAGACCAGCTTGGTCCAAACCTGAAGCATACCAGTCCAATGAAGTGAACCTTGCTCAGTCATGCCTGCATGAAAACTGCTTGCAACTGTGGCATAGACACCTGGTACACAGGAACTATGAGTCAATCCAGAACATGAAGGAAATGCCAAAGCTAATGGCATTGATTTTTTATCATGTGACATTGTGACTAACTGTGTTTGTTGTCTTGAGTCCAAAGCAGTTAACAAGCCATTTCCTAAGCAGAGTGAAAGGAAGACCAGAACACCCCTGGAGCTGATCCACAGCGATATATCTGGACCACTACCAGCAACCATAGGTAATTTCAAATATTTTCTCACATACATCAATGATTTATCATGATACACACTTGTATTTCTACTAAAGGAGAAATCACAGATGCTCGAGAAACTCCAGGACTATGTGGCCATGGCAAGCAACAAATTTGAGTGGAAGCCAAAGATCCTGTGTACAGACAATGGAGGAGAGTATATGTCCAGCGCCACACAGCAGTTCCTGAGAGAACATGGAATCATGCATCAAACCATGGTAACTTACAAAAGGAATCTCAGAAAGAAAAAATAGAAGTCTCCTGGATATGTAAGATGCATGCTTGCTGACACATACCTCCCACAGAAACTCTGGGGAGAAGGCATAATGACTGCTACATACATACAAAACAGAATGCACACAAAGCCTGTATGAACAACACCATATGAACTTTGGCATGGTCACAAGCTGTCCATGACACATTTGCATGTCTTTGGAAGCATGGCTTACTCATACATCCCAAAGGAAAAAAGGACTAAGTTAGGGGCTAGGGCCACAAAAGGGATTTTTGTAGGCTACTCAGCACAATCCAAAGGCTACAGAATTCTGGATCCTGACACCAACAAGATAACCATAAGCAGAGCAGTGTATTTTGATGAGAATGAAAGAGCTACATCTTCAGAGGGGGCCTACACCGAAGCAAGCAACCAGACTAAACACCCTGACGACTGGATTATGCTTCCTGATCTCAGAGGAATTGAGGAGGAGGAGACAGCTGATCCAAATCCAACCATGCTCGACACAGAGACCCCCAGCGATCCACCAGATACACCTGAGATAACGGGAGAGACCTCAGAGGGTGAGGTGAGGCTATCAACACACTCAAACAGAGGTGTTCCAGCTCCGAGACTGTCCTACCTCACAAGAACGGCAGAACAATCAGAACCTTCATCATGGGAGGAAATATCCCAGCTACCACAACCAGAAGCCCAGAAGTGGAAACAAGCTGCAATTGAAGAGCTTAAGGCTCTACAGAAAAACAAAACCTCGACTCTTACTAAGTTACCTCAAGGAAGGAAAGTTATAGGCTGCAAATGGGTTTTCAAATTCAAAAATGATGCTGAAGATGCGATTCAGCGCTACAAAGCCAGATTAGTAGCGAAAGGATATTCACAGAAATATGGAGAAGACTTTGATGAAACTTTTGCACCAGTGGTTAAACATATCACAGTAAGGACTCTGTTAAGTATTGCTGCTAGCAAAGGAATGCATGTTGAACACCTAGACGTGAAAACTGCATTCTTGCATGGCAAACTAGAAGAGAACACTTACATGCAACAACCACCAGGTTTCTTAGAGAAAGGCAAAGAGGACTATGTATGCAAACTGCAAAAGAGCATTTATGGTTTAAAACAGGCTGCCAGAGCATGGAACACAAAACTGAATGGTATGCTGCTTCAAGCAAACTTCAAAAGAAGTGAAGCTGATTCCTGCCTGTACACGAAATTCAGAGATGGCAAATGGACTTACATTTTGGCGTATGTTGATGATTTGATTCTTGCCTATAAGAATCCAGTTGTCAGCAAGGAAATAATGCATCATATGAACAGAGATGTGGAAGTCAAGCAACTTGGCAACATTGCACACTACTTGGGCATTCAAGTACAAAGAGAGAAAGATGGAAGTTTCCTCATCAACCAAGACCAGAAAATTAAAGACCTGATAAACCTGCTCAGACTGGAAGATGCAAATCCTACACCAACTCCAATGGAAGTGAACTACATAAAGCAAGAAGATCATACTGAGCCACTATCTGACAACCATAGATATCGTGAAGCATTGGGTAAGCTTCTATACATTAGTACTAGGCCAGATATTAGTACAGCAGTTGGCTTACTTTGCAGAAAGACTGCATCACCAACAGTCAAGGACTGGAATGCAATTAACAGACTTGTTAAGTATCTAAAGGGTATAGCACACTTTAAGCTCAAGCTGCCAGCTAACAGTGAACCAAAACTAGAAGCATACGTAGATGCAGACTGGGGTGGAGACCTAACAGAAAGGAAATCCACCAGCAGTCCCATAATTTTCTATGGAGATGGAGCCATAAGCTGGTCAAGCACCAAGCAAGACATGACAGCATCATCAACCACTGAAGCAGAATATGTATCAGCTGCACAGGGCTGTCACAAGATACAATGGCTGTGTCATCTACTGAAAGATCTAGGTACAGATGTACCACAGCTTGTACCAGTGTATTAAGATAACCAAAGCTGCATTCAACTCTCCAAACAAGAAGATGTAAAGAGGCATACGAAACATATTGATGTGAAGTATCATGTAGTGAGAAATCTGCAAAAGGATGGACTAATCAAGCTGATCTACTGCCCAACAAATGAAATGCTTGCAGATCTACTCACTAAGCCACTACCAAGACCCTGCTTTGAAAAGCTGAGAGAGAAAATGAATCTTGTGAACTGAGTCACGAGACATCGAGAGGGGGTATTGGAAGTGAAGGACTTTGCACTGTCTCTTGTCTCAAAGACAGTGGAGGACAGACTAGTGAGTCAGAGGGCTAGAGGGTCAAGACATTGGTCATCCCTTCTCTACTGCTCTGACATTATCCCTTTGGAATGTAGATTGCTACTCTTAGGGACTAACTTCCTTCCTTCCTGCTTTGCACTTCCTCTTCCCCCTTCTCTTCCTGTTCCTTCTAGCTTGCAACATGCAAGCTCCTCTCCCCTGCACCATGTGTGCAGAGATGCAGAATCCATCTGCAACCAGCTAGCTAGCTAGATTAGAGATCCTAACTCCTCACTTTCCTATCTAGAATGGAGTTATCTAATAAATGCCATATATATTGATTTAAAACTAGGAACTGGCTCCAAGTTACTTTACTCTCAGCATACACGCATGCCTAACCAAATTCCGCTGTGTTGTGCCTCTGTGCACTCTGCTATAATGAAAAAGGGATTCTCTTACCAGAGAGAATTCCCAACAGGACCAAAGGCTGTCCTCACTTAGGGTACAATTTGTCTCAGGGCCCTGTCTATCTACTGTGTTCCCACTCTTGGCAGGGTGGGGGGGGTTGCTCCAAAGTGAAAATAGCACTATGCCCTCCTGCACTCTCCACCATGAACCTCCCCATTCTCACATGATATTAATTAATTAATTGATTTGATTTCTATACTATGGCTCAGGGCAGTTTATTAGGATATACTAGGGTTTCATATGCAAGAATGTTTCTTTAAATACAGCATGGGTTTATAAGGTTTTACAGGCCACCTAATGGTGCAGCGGGGAAGTAACTGGCCTAGGGAGCAAGAGGTTGCTGGTTCAAATCCCCGCTGGTATGTTTCCCACACTATGGGAAACACCTATATCAGGCAACAGCAATATAGGAAGATGCTGAAAGGCATCATCTTATTCTGTGAGGGAAATGGCAATGGTAAACCCCTCCTGTATTTTACCAAAGACAACCACAGGGCTCTGTGGTTGCCAGGAGTCGACAACGACTCGACGGCACAACTTTGTAAGGTTTTAGGAGGAGGGGAGGTAGAAGAAGACATGGTCCATCTTCTCATTGCATCTCTTCTTCTTGGAGTCACACTCAAGACAAGTATGCTTGTAACTTCTGAAGAGGCCCTTAGATATGGCACTCTTCCTGTTGAAAAGAATAGAGATTGTTCACAATGATCCCAAATGGATGAAGAGACCATGTGTTCAAACAGTTTGAGTAGTCATTATATCAGCCAATAGTATTGCCTTTGCTAGCACTATACAGAAAGACAGAAGTGTAAAGGGACACTCTATATTTGTAACTTCATTGCTACCTGTTCAAAGCCTGTGGGATGAGGCAGGCTCCAAGTTCAAGCAGATAAATATAATACCCCAGGCTATATCTACACAGAAGTGTGAGCACTGCGAGATATTCCCCTCAGGGCATGGAGCTGCTCTGGGAAGAGCAGAAGGTTCCAAGTTTCCTCCCTGGCTTCTCCAAGATAGGGCTGAGAGAGATCCCTGCCTGCAACCTTGGAGAAGCCGCTGCCAGTCTGTGAAGACAATACTGAGCTAGATAGACCAATGGTCTGACTCAGTATATGGCAGCTTCCTATGTTCTTATGTTCCTAATAGCTATAGCCATTGACCTCTGTCCCATTGGACAATGTTCGGTTTTCTTCAGACTTACAGTATTTTATTTTTCCCTACAACTAGGAACTGCCTGCCGCTCTCTTCTTGTCAAAGGGGAACAGTCACCATATGCTAGACTACAGAGAATCTTTCAAGAGCTCAGTGCAAAAAGCAAGACTAGTGACGCTGTCTATACCAGGGGGAAACCCAGATAATTAGGCCATGATATGGACCCCCACAGAAATGTTCCCTTTTGCTACACAGCTGAGCTTGGAAGTAGAAAGTGGAGATGGAGAGGGGGAGAGAGAAAATGTGAGTCATGCTTCTTTTTTGTGTTTCCAGGGCAATGTTCAAAGGAGGGAACTCTCAATGCAGGGATAGTTCAGAGAAGAGAAGCAGAAGTTTCCCCTTGGCACAGTATCCTGGAACTGCAACTCATTAATGCTTCCTCTTTTGACACTTCTCCATAATATGTTAAGACACTCTCTGTAGTTTACACTTGACATAATGACAGCTCCAGAACTTCAGGTGACTTGCCTTTTTAATATGAACACGATGTGTTAGCTGCGACTTCTCCAGTTCCCCCCACCACAATCCAAACACTGAGGCACAATCAGGCTTCACTTCAAATCCAGCTGATATCTACATATAATTAGCAGGCTGCAGCCTCACATTTCCATTCCCAAAGACATTCCTTTTTTGTTTTAGTTTTGGATACATTTTTCAAGCCTTGCACCAAATGTCTGTGCAGATTCTTACCCGGCATATGTTTTAAGGTCTGGTCGCCGTTTGCTGAACTGCTTGCATAATGTTCAAACAGTGAGAATGCAGCTGGCATCTTTTCTAAAATCAGAATATTCTCCACAGCAGAAAGTATCCTAAGGGACAGAAGATTTATGATATACCCACATAAAGGCATTCTAGCAATAAGCAGTTGTCAAGGTCAATGCTGAGAAATAACCTTTATAACCTACAGCTCTCTAAACAGTCCTGTACATTTTGTGAGTCACCAATTCAAAGTCTGCCCGTATGGCAGCCCACCATTGGCTCAATAAAACTCCTGCAGTGCTGCCTACCTGGAAGGACAAACACAAGGAGGCTTTATTATTATTTTACTTTATTTATTCGATTTCTATACCGCCCTTCCGAAAATGGGTCAGGGCGGTTTACACAGAGAAAAAATACATAAATAAGATGGCTCCCTGTCCCCAAAGGGCTCACAATCTAAAAGAAACATCAGATAGACACCAGCAACAGTCACTGGAGGTGCTGTGCCGGGGGTGGATAGGGCCAGTTACTCTCCCCCTGCTCAGTAAAGAGAATCACCACGTTAAAAGGTGGTGCCTCTTTGCCAAGTTTGCAAGGGTTGTCAAGGATTTGGAAGGAAAGACATGAGAACAGGAAGGGAGGGACAAAGGAGACCTCAAAAGTGCCCGGAGCACAATATATTACGGCCCAACAGATTTCAAGTCATAAGATACTACGTTGGGAACAACCAGGGGCACCTGAAGTGTGGCACCAAATGCCAGCCCACACCCCCTTACCCAGCACTGTGCGTAGCAATTTGATGCACCCAGTCAGTGGGTGCAAAGAACTGTTCTTTTTTCTCCTGACCGTCCCTTCTGCACTAGATTTGAAAAAGAGGAGGAGGGTGGAGTCAAAGTGGAAGTGGAGGAGCAACTCTGCACCACTCTCCTCCACTTCCTCTTCTGCATTTTTTCAAATCCAGCACGGAAAGAGGAGCAGCAGGAGCAGAAGCGACTTTCATGACAACTGGCTGGCCGTATCAGATTGCAGTTGCACAGTACTGGGTCAGAGAGCAGGGCGCGATGCTTTAGCCCACCAGTTTTCTTTCCTCTTATAGAGGCAGAAGCACGAGCAGAGGCTTTCAGACCATGTTGCTAAGCAAGGCAGCATCAGCAGGATGATGGGGACAGCCGCACCATTCTGTGCAATATCCCATCATGTGAGGGGCTTAGGGATGTGCACGGAACCAGTTTAAATGCCAACTTTCATCAAGCTGGTTCAGAGGCGGGGGAGTTGCTTTAAAGCATAGGGAGGGTGCCCTTACTTTGCACCTGCCACTTCTGGTATTATGCTGACCGGGGTGGCAAGAAGGTACTCAGCCACCCCGCGTCAGTGGTTTTGGCAGCAGCACCAGCGGGGGAGGTAAGGGCACCCTCCCTGCCCCTTAAAGCAACCACCCCTACCACCCGGAAGTCTGCAGAATCGGTTCTATGCACATCCCTAGAGGGGACTGCTTCAAGTCATCTCCTGGTGAGGCTGCCTCTGAGGAACAATTGACTGGATTGGTTCAGATGTAAGGCCAAGCCACAGTTTGCATAGATCATAGTTTAGATGCCAAACTGATTTGTGCCCCAAATGTGCAGTTTCACTCTTCCTCCACCTTCGCTGAAAAACTCAGGATGGGATCCCAAATAGTAGCCTTCTGAGAATCAAGGAAGGAACATCCCAAATCATGATTTGTTGGATTTGATATAACACCGCCAGTTTGCCCAACCTGCCATTTACAAGCCAGCTTTGAACTGCGATTTCAGATATTGGTTTTAGTGGCCACTCACAAGCTATGGTTTGCTAGATAGCATTGGCTCAGACACCACAACAAACCATGGTGTGCCATGACATCTGAATCCTCTTAAATAACAGCTAAAACTATTTTGTATACTAGTTTTAACTATCTCTTGAAGAGACTGGGGCCATTCACACAATCTGTTGGGTGGCCAGGTGGGTTGGGGAAAGGCTTTTCAAACCTTGCCTTCTCCCCCAGATGATCATCCTATGCTTGGTGGGAGCATGGAGTGTGCCACACATGATCTGCTCTGCTCCATGCATCATGGAGCAGGGCAGATCGCTCTGAGGCCAGGACTAATTATTCTGGCCTCTAGGTATCCCACAATGCATTGTGTGCTGATCACGGTGCACTGGGAGATTCCCCCAGGGGACAGGTGCTCTAGGCCCACATCTCTGTGTCAGTATGAGCTGCAAGTAGCCCATGCTGGCAAACAATCCCAGCAGCCCGGTTATAGGTGCATCTGCGCCCTTAAACTTGACTAAGAGCTGGGCTTCGGTGCTGGGTTTGGTGCTGAGGCACTGCCAGGATCCATGTGAGAACAGCTCCACTCAGTTAGTTGACTCAAAGAAGAGACTTACGACTCCAAATGTGTTGGGTCTCAACACACCATTCTCACTGCACATTTCAGGACTTCTCTCTCCTTTGTTCCTAAGCATATGGCAGGCCACAATACCTGGCACATTTTCCCATATCTGGTTGTGTTTTATGTATGTATAGATTTCTCAGTGCTAAATTATTCTTCATGCAGATCCCTAACTATGAATATTTGGAGAATGCTATGAAAAATGAGCAGCTGTAGAAATAAAGGAGTGCACTGAAGACAAGTTTACTTGCTAGATTTCATGCTGGCATTCCCACTCATTCCCTTGAAAGGCCTGAGGCTACCAAAGAGAATGCAGGTATTGCACTTCCTTCACTGTTACAACTTTTACCTATCCTGTTTCAGGTTCAGCCAGAGTTTCTGCTGAGGCAGGGATTCTGGAGGTACATGGACTTCAGACTGTTCCAAGGGGAAAGGGGTCAGGACCTTCAATAGCTCTGAGCAGGGCCACAAGATAGTTGCGTATAGCAACATAAGAGGGCTGTTGCTCCAGAGGTTGTTTGGAGCTGACTGCTGGTTTTTATTACTGCTGCCCCAGTAGAGTGAATTTACTCTGCCCCTTCCTTGGGAAAGCCTCCATTGCTTAAAGAAATACTGGTTCTGGTGGATCTCTGCTTGGCCTGGTAGGTCCTTGAGGACTCCTCCAAGTTAGAGGATGAAGGCAGGGATATGTCCTTGTGTTGTGGTGGGCATGCTGGCTTTGGTACTCCCAGTGAGGGGTCATTTGGCATCTGGGTCATAGGGTCTTCCCATACTGTCTCATTCCCTGAATGGTCTACTTCATACCTCAATGGTGTGAGTGGTGATGGGGGCCCTCGATCTGGAGTCATAATATTACCTGCTCTCCTCCCACTATTGCTGCAACTATCTGGATCCTAGATTTTTTTTTTTTGGTGTTTTTTTTTTTGTGCTCCCCACACCCAAGGGTGGGGGGGCGGAAGAATGGGCAAAGCCACATCCTCTCCCACTGCCTCAGAACTTTTAAGGGGGATGGCAGGATTTCTGGCTCATCTCTTCGAGACCCTATTTGTAAATGAAGGTACATCAGGAATAACTGTCCATTTCTGGACCACAGGGATGTTTGAGACTTCAGTTCGGAAGAAACTATTTAAGAAAACAGAAATTCAAATATGTTGACAATAGCTTTTGAAGTATTTTTAAATGCAATAGAAACATTAACTGTAGCACACAGGAAGCTGACTGATTCCAAAGATATAATGCAAAACAGCTGGTGGCGAGGAGCTAACACAACCCCCCAAAAGAAGAAGAAAAATGAAAGCAAAATGGATTAGAAGTAATTAGCTCTTATTTGCTGAGCTTGTTACAGAGGGAGAAAAGAAAATATTTTTAACCCCGAGACAGAACAAATATCAAAGAATGTGAAAAGATTTTTATGCAAAGAATGGTGCATCATTTTTTAGACTTTACATCTTAAGAAAAGTGATTATTTTTGAAATAGGACATAGACAATGAGTTTGCATTTTTAAACAATGCATGGTTTTAAAGCTGTTTCTACAGCCAATCTTTTGACTTTGGGATCTTGAATGTGAAGGAGAAAGTTGTGTCCTAAAATATTTCACATTCCATGCACCCTATTTTTGAGGGTGAAGGACCCTCCAGGTCTAATATTCATACATATAACCCACTTTGTATATTGTCTCAGGGCTGTCCCTAGGAGGTTATGCAGGAGCCAGGGCAAAATGGTTTGTGCCCCACAGCACCACTTAATGAATCAATGTTGTTCCAGCCCTGCTGGAACTAGAAGAGTACATATTGCTGTGCTGCAATGTGGGGTCCCTGTAAGCATAGGATCCTGGGTGACCACTCCCTTAACCCCGTCTTTAGACAGCCCTGCAAGGCATCATATGTGCAATGCATGCTACTTCACACTCTTTAGAGGACTGCTGCTTTGGGGCAGAGGGTGGGTCTATCACTGGGAAGTCAGTCAGCCAGGAATGCCGGTCCTGGCTGCCTCCATTTTGTTCAGTTGCTCCACAGCTTGCCACCCACCCAACCACGCTGCACTCAGTGAGGGATAGCCGGTCGCCTGCGGGGGCTGAGTAGGAATTTTTTTGGGTCGCACCAGATTGGCTCTAGGTGTGGACTCTTTTCACCTAATTCTCACCGAGTCCTTTGGGTTTGAGGTCATAGGTAGGCACTGAAGGTAACTGGTCACTTGGCAGGAGAGTGCGGGGATTGGGTAGGTAGATTGATTAATGGTGTTGGGCTGGAGGGGCATTTGGGGTTTTGGGGGACAAGGACCAGCCCTTCAGGGTTTTTGCAGCCTGGAGGATTGGGAAGGGCCCCCACTCGGTGGTGTGTGTGGCTCAACTCACCAGCTCAGAGCTTGGTGGCTTGAGTTGGGAGTGGGTCGGCCCCCCCCCCCCAGCGGGGTAAAGCCTTGCGGTGAAAGGAATTCAGGACCTGACACCTGACCGAATCAGTACCCGGCCCTTTGCCCTGGTGTGGGACGGACCTCCCTAGGAGGCGGTCCCACACGGGAGTACCCACACTCTGGTTAGTTAGGTACCTCGTTGCAAGTCTTATTTCGCTATACATTAATAAAGTGGCCCTATTTTACTCCAACTAAGCATGTCCTGTCTTCATTGGGGCTGGGGGCGCAATTAGAGGCTCCTGGCAAGTGCATGCTCCTGATAGGCATGCTGTCTGAACTCTCAACTGCAACCCATTTTAATCCAGGCCTGAAGTTAGGCAGAGGAATGCAAAAAGACCCTCTCCAAAATCAGTACAGTAGTCCCTGGATGGATAGTCATTGTATCACTGGGAGGAGCTCTTCAAGAAACAATCCCAAACTACCTATAGGCTGTATGTAAACCTTCAGGCAGAGGAAGCAGAAACAACAAAACAAATTCAAACCATACTAAGGTGCAGCCTTTACTTATGATCTAAATTTAGCCCAACCTACCAAACTGACACCCAGGTTCATTTACATTAACATTTCATCAAATATGGGGATTAAATCAGCAAACACGAACACTCATAAATATTGCCATTTAACAGAATGCAATTGGAATTTTAAAATGCTCTTATACAACCATTATAAACACCTGCTTAGAAACAGCTACACAGATGCAAGAGAGCCTGAATTTAATAAAGCAATCTGTATTAGTATTTAAATTATGAATGATAAAATGCATGCAAAGTATTTCAAAACACTTGCAGCTGCATTAACAAGCACACAACCTCCTCCTGAAGATGTAAGCATTTCTAAAATGAGGTATTTATCCTGGCACCATGCTCTCAACACAGCTTGAAAATATTAAAGCATTTAAACATGCCAATCCTAATACTCACTACAATGCACCAAAACTACATTCCATATACCTTTTATTTATCTCTTCCGCTGACTAAGGGAGGGAAAGAATTGATTAATGCATGTTACAAAATATACCTGACATCAAATATACAAGATTCCATTCACTCTTTGGGCCAAATATTATACTACTAAAAACAGGTACAACTTTCCTAGCTTCATAGCTATTTTGTGCACTTACACCAACAGACACTTGTCAGACATTTCAGCGTACCAAACTGTAAGTTATTTCATATTTTCTTAAGTTATTTCAGTCTCGCCAGAAGGCACCTCTCCATATATGTATATTTCATAATAAGTTATTTGTCTCATATTAGACACCTGTATTTAATAATCTGCACAATTATTTAAATATAATTGGTTCATTCATTCATTCATTCATTCATTGATCCATTAGAAGGCAGAGATCAATCCACCATAATCAGTCAACAGTCCTAATTTGCATTCACTCAGATCATATTTTTAAATGTGTGGAAAAATTGAACGCATTTAAGAAGCCATTCCACTGTATGAATCTAATTTGGACATTTTCTGCTGAGCTTTGGGACATAGGAATTAATTAAGAGACTTTGCTAAATCTGAGCAGCTAAATAGTTTAACTCTGAAGTTTTGCAGGGTCTGCTTACTAGGTTTTTAACATGAACTATCAGCTCAGATGTACTAAAGTCTCCCAACCCTCAGAGACATACTTTCAAGAAAGACAAGCAGCTGAATAAAAAAGAGGGGATAGCTCTCTTCTTAGTCTGGCTATTAGCCTCTGTTTTTCAAACATCCAAATTAAAAAATCCAAATTATTTTCAAATTATGAATCATTTTATTAGCATTAATGTTGTAAGTACTTACCCTTAAGAAAACAAAATCATCCATTTCTTCAGTTTCCTTTATGATTGCCTCCAAGGAGTCTTTTGCTGTGTCAATATATTCTTGAAAAGTCACCATCTGTTCATAAAGATATTCCATTTTTGTATTCTTTATTTCCTCAAAGCTCTGTGCCTTTTTGTCATGGTGTTCTATCACAGTCTTGATTATGCTTTCATTTTGTTCTTCCAAAAGTTGTTCCTTTTCCTTACAGTTTTCCTTTAAAAATATATATTATTATTATTTTCATAAGAACCTGCCATATATTGAGTCAGACCCTTGGCCTATCTTGCTTAGTATTGTCTGCATTGACTGGCAGAGACTCTGCAGGGTTTCAGATGGTCGTTCGTGGTCCTATCTGAGGATGCCAGTGATTGAACCTGGGACCTTCTGCAAGCATGCCAAACTGATGCTCTACCACTAAGCTACAGCCCTTTTGGAAAAATAAAATCAATTGTTGAAACCTTTCTCCTAACCTCCTAGAAATGTCATGGCCACCCTTCCCCAGTTCTATATAAAAATCCATGTATTTAAAGCACGGTTTGTTTAAACTGTGTGCCAATATAGACACTATTCATTCAAACTATGTGCCAAGCAAGAAGGACTGAAGTGTGCTTTGATAAATTAAGACACTCTGTTGAATGGGAATGGGCCAACTCACAGTGGCCAACTCACTGCGGCCAACTCACCGTGGCCAGGTTTGCTGGGAGGCTTCCTCTTCTATTTTGATGTTGCAAAGGAAACTTCACTATCGGGAGAATGACGACAACTGCTCAGCGCGTTGAGTTGCCCTGCGGTGAGTTGGCCGCAGTGAGTTGTCCTAGACCCCTGTTGGATGCCTCTACCACTCTACAGCCTGTGGAGCAGGGAGAACCCATTCAGCATTGATTCCTCCCACTCTCTGCTATCATATAGGCAGTGGCCTCATCCTGAGCTAGGGGATAAAAACACACTGGAATCAGAGATGCCCTTACCCCTGGACTTCCAAGCCAAAGTCCAGGGCCTCCACACCACAGCCCCTGGGGGCCCCCAAATCCTCTTTAGTCTGTCCCAAGTGGTGTGGTCGCCTGGCCGAGCATGATGATGCTTAATTTGTGTGTGTGTGGGGGGGGGGGGTGCTCCAAAGGCCTTTAGGCCCAGACTCCAAAATTACCTAGGTGCACCTCTGACTGGAATGCCCAGATCCCCCACACTACAGGTGACAAGTGTGGGGGAATCCCAAAATCATCATAGTTGCCCAGATAATACAGTCCCTCTTAGGGCTGATAAAGTCAAATCAGGGTGTGCAGTTAAAACATAATAGAGTTTTGAGATCATGCCTTTGGTGGCATAATTACTCTGCCAAACTAGTCACTCAAATTCTGTTAGGGGTTAAAGGTGTAGTGGAAGAATGGCAATTGAGTCCCCAAGTAGAAAAGCAAAACCAGTTTGGTGAGAAAACAGCAAAGCAAGAGGTCTTGAGATAGTTCTTTAGTATTGAGAACTGTAAGGATTTATTTAAAGAAAAGTTTACAAACAAATGTGAAAAAGCCTACAGCTTAATTTCAGCTGTAGCTCATGGTTGAAGAGAGAAACCAAAATGAACAGCCATCTCTGGAAAGACAAAATGGAGACTAACACTGGAAGAACAAAGAGGGGAGAAGTCCAGCACTTTTATCCATGACCCTAACCACCGCCCCCTGCACTCACTATGAGACATTGCAGCTGAGAGCTGATGCTGCCAGGGTCATAGCTCCAACAGAAGGGCCTGTGCTTTTACAATTGGAACAGAAGTTAATCTTCATACTTGAAGAAATTGAAACCAATTTAGTTTAACTATTCCCAATTCTCCGTCCATCTGATTATAGGTTAGATCTTGACTCCTGTACAGATTTTTTTGACCACAAAGTCCTTGATCTTTCTAGCCTTTGAATTGGAAATATTTCTAAGGGTTACAAAACAGGGGGTGGTCAAGAAATGGGGTCAAGGAAGAAACAGGTGAGGCCATTTCACACACACACACACACACACACACACACACACACACACACACACACACCACTCAGCACTTTCAGAGAATTGTGTTGAGAGCTGTAGCCAAAGCATGGCTTAACTTCACCAGTTGAATATTTGACCCTTGATCACATTTAAGATAAACAGAACATGTTTTTAATCACATTGTATTACCCAGACTGGTCGGTGGGTGAGTAGGAAGCTAGAGTAGAGATTTTCTAGTGCTCCAGCACCTTGCCATACTAGGTTCTCCAGCAGATTATAGCTCAAGTAGCTGCCTCTGAGTTTCCATTCAAGGCAAGCATAAAAGAGGGCCCATAGCTTTGCATACACAAGGTTCCAGCAGGGACACTGACAGCCTTGAGCCACCCAAACAAGTGCCCCAGATGAATTCCGTGGTGCCTGGCCCTCCGTCGTGCCTGACATTGGTGAATGCATTGGTGATTAACAGCTTCAAAAACTGGAGTAGAGCACTGGATTCCTTGAGAGAGCACGAAAAGATGCAATTATCAAAATGCCCCCATGCTAAAGAGGACACGAATCTTTATTCTGGAAAGAATGGAAGGTATTGCATAAGAAGGGATGCTGATGGCACACTTACCTCAAGAGAATTGAAAAGGGCCTCTATCTCACCAACAAACCCTTCAATCTTCAAAGATCTTTCTTGTAAAACATCTAGGAATCCATCCAATTGACCCTAAAATATAAATTTTTACATAGCCATCTAAGTGAAATGGTCAGAAAGAGAAGAGAGTTTATACATTTTGTATACACAGAACTAGACACAAATAAAATGTATAACCACAGTACAACTTAGCATTCTCTCCTCTCCCGCTACTAGATATTTTTGAAATCCCCACATTTACCTCTTCATGATCTGCAGATGAGGAAGCTGTAGTAGAAAATAAATCACATTGCAGAACAGGAAAGTAATACACATAATTGCTAAAAACCTAAAACAAGCAATCAGCTCCATAAAAAACAAAATCAAATGGGAGGCACTGTAGAATTTTTCTAATTCGCCTTTCGAATTAAATTTTGTTTAGCAATGAAAACGTGTATTGATTTTTTCAGTAGATTAACCCCCTAAAGCAGGGGTTCTCAAATTTTGGTTTCCCCCAATGTTGGACTACAACTCTCATGATCCCCAGTCACAATGATCAAAGGCTGGGGTGGTGGGGGTGATAGGAGTTGTAGTCCAACAACGAGGGACCCACATTTTAAGAACCCCTGAACTAAAATCACATTTTGGCTCTGACAAGTTACTTTAGTAAGGAACAGGGCAGAAAAACTGTTAAAGTTGGCCTTTTCTTCTAACAATGAATGGCTGCTTTGGTTTATTAAATTAAAAAGTAATATCCTCCAAAAGGCACTTAGACTGAGGTTCTGGTAATGTGCACATTTAATTAAATGGAATAAATTAATTAAGCAATCAGTTCATTTGTTAAAAGCAAAGGCAAGGATCCAAAAAGCTCCATGCGTGTCTTCAAAGCACTGCTACACATGCATGGAGGTAGCAGAGTGGCTAGTTTTCCATTCCAGCTGCATATTGCACTACAACAAATACAGTTCTGGATAATTCCTTCGAGAACCATAACTCGGTGGAAGAGCATCTGCTTTTCATTCAGAAGGTCCCAGATTCAATTGCTGGCATGTGCAGGAGCATTTAGTAGCCACTTTAGGAATCCAAGGGGGCTCCCTCTCCCCGAATCCCTCTGAAGCCTTGCACATGCATGTGCCCCGGAGGAGATCCTGACACCCCATGTGCCATAGCCTGGCCACATGAACGGCTGTGGAATGTGTCAACAGGACAGTGCCAGCAAATTTTAAAACCCCTGGTCCACTTCATCTGTGCATCATGTGCAAAAAGGTATCTTGCCTGTGATTGGCTGGAGAAAAAAACCCTGAAGCCAGCTGTAGGAACTCACATAGGGAAAAGATCGCAGCAATTGTGGAGAGGAGTCCACCCCAAGAGGGCTGTCCCATTTAATCCCAGAAGTAAATATCTTGCAAACCTGCTGCGAAGTAGATTCGCTCTTCAGATACCCCTAGGCATAAAGGCATGTGTGAAAAACCTCTAGGGGAAGTGGCTGGGACCCACTTCCTCACCCTTTCTTTGTAGAAAAGGGAAGGAAGGAAGGAAGGAAGGAACAGAACCCCCTTAAACCTTCCCACCCTCCTCCCCTGTGCAGATTTTCATACACCCAAAGGCTATCTAGACTGTCCTTGCTCAGGTGTGTGTGTGTGTATGTAGGGCAGGGAGGAGTTGACACATTCAACATTCCCAGGTCCTGGTCCATTGTTGTACCATAAGCAGATATCCCACTGCGAGGATTCTTGGGAGAGGAGAGCCCCCATTCCCCGGCCACCACAGGACACCAGGGTAAACACTCCAGGGTGCTGGCAGGGGTGCACATGTACACATGGGCTGGCGGGCTGGCAGGGGGCACAGCTTTGCAGCAGCTTGTCCACAGTCCCCAAGACAAGGAAATCTGGGTTAGCCCTCCCCGTGGGTCTCCTGCACACAGCAACCTGGCTCTCTTTTGAGTCCCCATGGCCTGACACTCTTGTGAGGGAGGTGTTAGTGGGGAAAGGGGATGTTTTGCTGTCTGTATTCATATCAGATTTGTCCAGGCAATTCTCCCCTCTCCCCTCTGATGGTCCTTCTCATGAGTTGCCTGGGTGTGTGTCTCCGTGGAGTTCCCCTCTCATGCCTCGCCAGTGAGCCCCAGGCTGGGTGGCTTAGAAAAGGATCTCAGTTTACCCAAGACTGACCCTGGTGACCAGCTTGATCATGAGTAAGCCATGAACCCCCCCCCCCCAAAAGGGGAAGTTGCTGGCTGCCCCTTCCCCAACTTGAAAAAGATAGAACTTGGCTGCTAGGGCATCCCTGCTGTGGGTGCTATCTTTCAAAGCCTGCCAATTGCACCTCCACCCAAAGCATTTGCATGGATGGTGGGGACAAGGAGCTGAAGCACAGATCCTTAAACCCATTCTAAATTCCTGGGTCTGGCCTGACATGGTACTGGATGTAGATCTCCATGCATGGGGATTCCCAGAAGTAGAAAGTGCCTGTTTCCAGCTTCCCGGGGATGGCGGCATCGCCCATAGGGGTAATGGGCAGGAGTATACATTTCCACATGGGCAGGTGGGTGGACTGGCAAGGGGCACATTTTTGCAGCAGCTTAGCCATGGTACCCAAGATGTAGAAAGATGACTCCAGGGTACCACTCCTGAAAGCCACCATCCAAAAAGCAAACTTGCTCTATTTAGAGCCCCAATGGCCTGATGCTCTCATGAGAGGGCTGTCCCTGGGAGGAGGGGATATTTTGTCATCAAGCATCGATAGAGTTTTCACTCGGCAATTCTCTCCTGTCCCCTCTAAAAGCCTTCTCATGAGTTGTCTGGGGCTGTCCCCATGGCCTGGCACTCTCTTGAGCTGCGGTTTTTGGCACACTTTCCGATGGTGGAGCACTGCAAATCCAGCTGCCTGGCCCTGCTCAGGAGTGAGCTTGGGGGGCACAAACCCACAAAAGGGGAAGGGGCTGGCCTCCCCTTGCCCAACCTATATGTGAAAAAAGTAGAACTTTGCCGCTTTGGAATCCCTGTTTGTGGCAGCCTCTCAAAGGGGGATGGGGTGCCCCCAAGAAATATTTGCTCCCTGGCCAGAGAGGGGATGCCCTGAGCATACTGGATATTCCTGCCATGAGGGGGCCATTTGCCAGGGCATACCTGCTTGCATGGACAGTGTAGGCACAGGAGTTGGGCACGGACCTTTAAACCTGTTCAAAGCTGGGCTGGGTCTGATGTGGCATGATATGTTAGGGATGTGCCTAGAACCGTTCCGGGGGCAGCGGGGGTGTTCCCTTAAGGGCAGGGGAAGGTGCACTTACCCCTCCTGCCGCATTTTCCCTGCCGGTACTCCGTTGTATCAAAGCACCTTGGGGCAGCAGCATACCTCCCTGCCTCCCCTTTGCTATCCTCAGCCTGAAGTGGCCGGAAGTACCAGGCGCCCATGCGCTCTGTACCTCTGGCCACTTCTAGCTGAGGACAGCAACAGGGCGGCAGGGAGGTATGCTGCTGCCCGAGGTGCTTTGATAGAACAGAGCACCAGCAGGGGAAATGCGGCAGGAGGGATAAGTGTACCCTCCCCCACACTTAAAGGAACACCCCTGCCGCCTCTGATAGCCGAAACAGCCCCGGTGGCCGAAACACTTCGGAGGCCTCTATAATGGCCTCTGAAATGTTCCGGGCACATCCTTACTATATTTAGATCTACCGGTGTGTGGATTCCTGGGAATGGAGAGCCCCGGTTTCCAGCTGGTCTAGGACAATGGGATGGCCCTTCCGGGCTTCAGGCAGTGGCACACATCCCCACATGGACGTGTGGGCTGTCGGGGTGCAGGGTTTGACAGTGGCTTGGCAGCAGTCACTGGGATTGGGACAGCACCCACGCAAGTGCATATCCCCACAGCTTTCCTGCCAAGAGCATCCAGGGAGCAAATATCCTCACCTGGGGAAGGAGCTATTCCCATACTATTTAATATGTACGCAGAAATGTTTATGAGAAATGCACATTTTGAAGAATCTGGTATTGGAGGGAAAATTGGTGGAAGGAATATTAACAACTTTCATTACGCAGATGATACAACATTGCTCGCGGAAAGCAAGAAAGATCTAGAATGGTTAATTTTAAAAATTAAAGAAGAAAGTGAAAAATTTGGATTGCACCTTAATATCAAGATATTGACGACTGCAGAGAATATACAAGTCAGAATGAAGATCAATAATGAGATAATTGAGGTAGTAAAGGAATTTATTTTTCTTAGCTCTAAAATCGATCAATGTGGTGACTGTAGCCCTGAGATCAGGAGGCATATAGCATTTGGAAGAACCGCAATGTTCAGCATGAGTAAAATTTGGAAGAGCAAAGATATTAGTTTCCTAACCAAATGCAGATTGGTTAATGCAATAATATTTCCAATAGGCACATATGGCTGTGAAACTTGGACTTTGAAGAAGGCAGATAGGAGAAGGATGGAGGCTTTTGAGATGTGGTGTTGGAGGCGATTGTTGCGTATCCCATGGACAGCGAGAATTACAAATAAGGAAGTTTTAGATCGAGTTAAACCAATAATATCGCTAGAAGCTAAGATTACCAAACATAGACTGACATATTTTGGTCATGTCATGTGAGCGGACTCACTCAAAAAGACAATTATGCTGGGAATGATCAGCGGGAGAAGGAGACGGGGACAGCCTTGTACTCGGTGGCTGGATATTATAAAAAATGACACTGGAATGACCATGGCGGACTTAAAGGAAGCTGTCCGAGATAGGATGGCATGGAGTGCAGTGATCCATAGAGTGACCAAGAATCAGACACGACTGAACAGATAGAGAGAGAGGGGAAGGAGCTGACTTCCCCTTCCCCAACCTCAAAAGTAGAACTTTGCTGCTCTGCCTTTTATACCCAACCCTGGGGATTCCTCTCTGCCCTCCACCAAGCATTTGCTTTCCTCCCGGGACTGTGATGGGATGCCCTGTTCATGTTGCCACTTGGAGTGTTTGTGCTTGTGAGCATATGTAACTGTTGCTCCCTTTTTGGAGAGCAAATCACTTAGTGCCTGTCCTGTCATCCTGGGCCTTTGCCCTACTACTTTCCAGGTGGGGGGAGCAAGAGTGGGAATTGGGGCTGCCCCTGAGCAACTGTGCGGCTTGGCAAGCTGGCCAGTCTGGGATGGGGCAGGGTGGTATCCCTGTAGGCTGGCAACAACATAGTCGCATAGCTGACAGGAGGGGACGTGGCTGATTTTCCAAGAGGTTTCCAATGAAAAGCAGCGAAATCATGAAGCAGCCATGTCCTCAGGTGGTCTGTGTTGCCGCCTCTATGATTGCAGTTTGAAAACCAGCATAAAACCACAGTTACAGCTGTGTCAGCAGTTGGATGTAAAGCCTCGACGGCAAAACTCAGGGGTGGGCCTTTTCCGTTGCTGCCCTGAGGCTTTGGAACACACTTCCTGCTGAAATAAGAGCCTCCCCATCTCTTGCAACTTTAAAAAAGGCAGCCAAAATGCATGTGTTCACCCAGGCTTTTAATTAATTATTTTATTTATTTATTACATTTTCTATCCCGCTCTTCCTCCAAGGAGCCCAGAGCGGTGTATTACATACTGAAGTTTGTCCTCACAACAACCCTGTGAAGTAGGTTAGACTGAGAGAGAAATGACTGGCCCACAGTCACCCAGCAAGTAGCATGGCTGAATGGGGAGTTGAACTCGGGTCTCCCCGGTCCTAGTCCAGCACTCTAGCCACTATACCACACTGGCTAGATATTGTTTTAATCATGTTTTTAATAGTTTTAATGTTTTAAATATTAATTGTTGTAATGTTTTAATCTTTTTATCCATTGTTTTTATTCTTTTGTTGTAATCCACCCAGAGACTTGCATTTTGAGCAGTATACAAATGTGTTACATACTGACAGACATACATACATACAACCTCAATTGGTGGTGAACCTTAGAGATAACCAAAGGTTCCAACTGGAGTTTGGCGAGGCAAACCGGAGATAGCTTTCAGCCCACAATCACAGTTTCGCGTGTTCAGGTGTAATGGAGTTACAACCTCAGCCATGATTAACTGCAGTTAGCTGTTATGTCTGAATGCAGCCTTTATAACTATCTACAACTTGCAGGAGTGGCTTGTGAAGAGGGGCCTGAAAACCCATTGTATATGTAGCTCTTTGGGTTGTCTGGTTAGTGTTTTTGATCAATGACAACACAAAATCTTTTTTCAGTGACTTGGTCCAATCTTATTTGACCTGCTTTTCCTGAACTGCTGCTCAGAAGTTATGCAGTTTGGGGTTCTTCAAATAAGAGAGACAACTGTCATAACTATCACAAAAAGCAGAAGCCCTCCTTGACCCGCCTTTGATGCACTTTACAGAATACAAACTGCCTTTGAACAGATTGCAAACACCCTTGGCATTAATCAGATTTCTATATACCTAAAAGGAAGGTTAAAATCAGGTTGGAAATTAGAATATCTGAATATCTTTCTATATCAGTTAGAAAATGAATACTAAACTGAAACATTAAATTGAGTGTGCACATAAATACACAGAGAAAATTCATTCTGTGCTTCCAAGGTGAACTTTTGTTTTACATGGTGCGTGTCTGTCTGTCTTTTAAAAAGTCAGCCACACTACTAACAGCTTATTGCACAGAGTGTATTACACAGCTGGTAAATGCTGCAGTGGTGATCTGTACACCTTCTAAGAGAACACAACATGTGAATAAGAGAAAACACAAAGATACTGTGTAAGAATGAGGAAGATCTTTGCCTGGCGAAAGTCACATGATGTTGGGTCTGCTTCATAGCTAGATTTCATTTCTGGCTCTCACTCCAAGTAGCAGAGCCAGGAGATGATGTAATGGGACGTGCTCATCCTCAGAGCAAGCCCTTTGACTTTGAAGAAACTACTCTAGGGATGAGACTGAGGCATATGACTTTCTGATATTCTTAGTAACTGTTTATCATTCACAGTTGTGCCTTGGATTCCACGTACCTTGGATTCTGGTTTTCCTTGGAGGACATATGACTGCAGGCTTGGTAATATTTGGTTTGTTTACACAAGTATACCGTTTGAGCACTGAAGAAGTTGGACAGCAAAAACACTCCCATAGGTCATCAACAGATAAGTTCCTAAAGAGTAACACTGCCTGGCCTATGCATGCTCTTTTCATGTTGATTTAATACAGACCCCCCTCACAAGGGTGGAGGACAAGGTGATGTCACTTTCCTCCCCTCTCTTTTAGGCTTGGGTGAAAAAGAATGCATGCCATGAAAGCTTAGGACTATAATAAATGTGTTCATCTAAGGTACTACAAGACTCCTTTTTTATAAATGCAGAGAAAGCTGCAAATTCCATTGAAAATAAATGGGAATTTTGTAACGAACACCAGTGCATTCCACCCTTATTAAAATGTTGTTCATGGGAGCAACTGGGCATGGTTGCAAGCAGCTTATTTATGTGAGCTTTGTGGGTGACTCTAAAACAGGGGTGCTCAACTTCTTAGGCCCTCCTGCGGATGTTGGCTTACAATTATGCCAGATAACTCCATTTCTGGAAACAAATGACCTTAAAATGGTGGAACATATGCTGGCAACCTCTAGGCTTGACTACTGTCATGCACTCTATGTGGGGCTGCCTTTGTACGTAGTTCAGAAACTACAATTGGTTCAGAATGCGGCAACCAAATTGGTCTCTGGTACAACATAAAGGGACCACATAACACTGATTCTAAAAGAACTTCACTGGCTGTTGCTATGTTTCCTAACAAAATACAAAGTACTGGTTATTACCTATAAAGTCCTTAATGGCTTAGGTCCAGGCTACTTAAGAGAGTGCCTTCTCTGTTGTGAACCCTGCCACCTATTAAGATCTTCTGGAGAGGTCCGGTTATGGTTGCCGCCAACTGGTTTGGTGGCAACTAGGGGGCGGGCCTTCTCTACGGCTGCCCCAGGGCTTTGGAACTCGTTCCCTGCTGAACTAAGAGCATCCCCTTCTCTGTTTGTTTTTAGGAGGAACCTGAAGACATACCTGTTTTCCCAGGCCTTCAACTCATAACTAATTTTAACATTTTAATTTGTTTATCTATTTTATCTTTTTATGTATTTTAAATGTTTTATATTTTATATTATGTTTTAATTCTGTAAACTGCCTAGGGATTTCGATATTAGGCAGTATATAAATTCAATAAATAAATAATAATAAATAAATAATTCCTATAATAGGGACATAGGAAGCCGCCATATACTGAGTCAGACCATTGGTCCATCCGGCTCAGTATTGTCTTCACAGACTGGCAGCAGTTTCTCCAAGGTTGCAGGCAGGAATCCCTCTCAGCCCTATCTTGGAGAAGCCAGGGAGGATCTTGAAACCTTCTGCTCTTTCCAGAGTGGGTCCATCCCGAGGGGAATCTCTTACAGTGTTCAGACTTCTAGTCTCCCATTCATATGCAACCAGAGTGGACCCTGCTTAGCTAAGGGGACAAGTCATGCTTGCTACCACAAGACCAGCTCTCCTCTCCTGACCTTTGGCCACTGTGGTTGGGGATTATGGGAGTTGTAGTCCCAAAACAGCTGGAGGGCTGAAGTTGAACAGCCCTGCTCCAGAACTACTACTTTGGGGGAGCAAAGTGGTGGCAAAGAACATGATTAGGGATGCTAATAGAGGTAAGGTCGTTTACCCTAATATACTGTGACTGCATTGTATGACACTTTGCTGTAATGTTCCAGTCCAGTGGATGGGGGAGTGAAAGGGGCAGAGGGAAATATATTTGAGAGAGCACCTCTACCCCTTGGAGTCGTTCTTGGCGACAGAGTCTCATTCCTGCTCAGTAAATAGCATTCGGCGAACCAGTACTCACTTGGCCTTCAGCAACCATCTGTAAGGTGAAGCTAATCACACTGGTCTATGTTATATAACTGTTGCAAGGATTGCTAAGGTATGCAAAGTGAGCACCTAAATTGCTCTGTAATATCAATAAGTTGTTTCTTTTCGTACAGCCGACTTACGGCTTATATTTTCAAGGTCACTGTGAGTTTTCTTTCAGTTAGAAAAACTGTTGAAATGGTATGCGAAGAGGCACATCCAGGGGTTCAGGCATGCCTCATGAGGTTTTCCTTTTCTTTTCAGCAGATTCCCAAGATACATTGCAGTCTGTTTTTTCAAAGTGCTCTCAGTTCCAAAGGGCCTGTGTGAGGAGAGGCCCCACCCCTGAGTGACAGTGACATCTGGTGCTGCTGGGTAACACACTTTCTGGAGTGCGGGCCATTTCCCCTGGGCTCATCACAAGCTCCTAAGAACAGCCAAAGGAACACCAGAGACGTGGGGAAAGCTCTAACGTCATGTCCCCGCAGAATCTCTTTCCTGGCCCATCTCTCCAGCTCTGAATTGCAGTGTGCAGTCTATTGTAAACCACTCTGGGGGTCTTTTAAATTGAGATGTCTACATCTTTAAAATAAATACATGCATAAAGCTAGTTTGCTGTGTGGGAAAAGGAGACCTATTGTCTGAGAAACTCAAACAGAAAGTTTCCTTGGATGTATGGAAGTCCTGGTGTGATATTTTATTAAAGGTAAAGTTGTGCCATCGAGTCGATGTGGACTCTTGGCACCCACAGAGCCCTGTGGTTTTCTTTGCTAGAATACAGGAGGGGTTTACCATTGCCATCTCCCACACAGTATGAGATGATACCTTTCAGCATCTTCCTATATGGCTGTTGCCCGATATAGGTGTTTCGCATAGTCTGGGGAACATACCAGCAGGGATTCGAACCAGCAACCTCTTGCTCGCTAGGCAAGATACTTTTCTGTTGGAGTCTATATACTTGGTATTGGCAGACCAACTAAAATTGCTTATATCCAAGGAGGAGAAGTTTCAGCAAAGAATCAAAGTTCTGCTTTAAAGTTAGGACTTCAAAATACCAAACGAAGGGCCAAGACTGTTGCAATGTGAGAGAACCTGTGACTGGATTTTCCAACTTTTATCCTTTTCTTTAAAGCAGCTGCAAGCCTTGGCTTTGACTGGAACGGAAGTGTTCTGGCAAGGAGTATTGAACCATTTCCCATGCACTATTTTCCTCAGTTGAAGTTGCCCTCCACCACTGATATTAACTTTGCTAGGGAAAAATAACAGGTAGCTATGTTGTGCTTTTATTTCTTCCCCACTGTGGCTAAGCACAGCTTCTGAACAGGGGTGATTTAGAGATGGAAAACAGCATGGGGAAAAGGGTTAACTATCTTTACATTTGATGATGAATTTCTCACAGGGGCCTAGCTAGGGGAAAGGGGGCCTGTGTTCATCCCTCTTCCCAGCAGCCTCTCAGAGTGAGGAAGATAACAAAGGAAGAAGAGAGAGGTGGAGCTGGGCAGGGGGAGCAGGTTCTTTCAACCCATTCACTCAATTATAGCTACACCCGATTTTCTCATAACTGTTGAACTCTTTAAAAAACCAGTGGCTATCAGGGAGAAACAGGTAACAGGTACAATTCAAGGCAAATCCTCACTCTGTAAGCAATGAAAGGGAAACCTGCAATGTTCATTAATGATCTAAATGTGGGACTTCCCTCCCCAACTTATTATTTATTTATTGTATTGATGAGTTGCCTCTCCAATAAAGAATTTGCCCAGGGCAAGATACAATAAAAATACAAAGAACACATATATTTTGAACTGGCTTCCAAAGTATTGTTTACAACAGTTGGCTTCTGAGTTTGTCACTAGCTAATCAATGGCTTAAATTTACACTCTTAATTGCTCTTTTCCTATTGTACTTTACAACCATAACACACATCTTCTCCTTTTTTACGGACAAATAAAGAGTGGCCCGAGACATGGCGGTGCCTGAGGTAAGGCTGAAATGCTGCCTTGCCCCATGACCCTGATGTGGGGCAACTCCCTTTCAAAGCTGGCCTCTGCAAGCTTTGCAAGGGGTAGGGAAGAGGGCAGTTGCCAGCAGCCCCCTCTTCTCTCCTCATGCTTCTTGCAAGCTTTGTAAGGCGTTTGAGGAGAGGCTCTCCTTACAAAGCTTGCAAGGGTCAGTTTTGTCCTGAAGAGCTACTCCAATGGCAGCAGCAAGGGGCATCTTCCTGCCCAGCAGGCACCCCAACAAGATGCTGCTTGAGATGGCCGCCTCACCTTGCCTCATGAAAGAACTGCCCCTGAATGTATATACCACAACTCTTAACAGTTTTGGCCTACAGATACATTCTGCAAGGCCAATGGGATATTGCATACAAGGTAGGTGAAGTTTCAAAAGTTCACCCACTTGTTAATTGGCTGGCAATTAGGTAAGTACATTAATATCTTTGCTTGGGGAAGTATGATTAAAACGTTCCTTTCATTTTAGAAAGCCTACTGCCTTTTAAGGTTTCATCAGGGTTGTAGTGACTATTGAGCAAGGGGGGACAATTGTCCTTGGGTCCCAAGGGGACCCCAAGGCTCTCCCTAACCCTCGGCCAGGGCGCCTCCTTACCCCCTTCCACACCCAGCTGGCAAGCAAAGCACTCACCAGCTGGGAGCGCAAGGCATGCCCCTCTTCTCTCCTCTCAAGTTGGACACTCCTCTCCCCCCAGACATTGGCCCCTGCCCTGCATCTGAGGTCACATCATTTTCATTTCATCATTTTCAGTGAAAGGAGCTCCCTTTCAGCAATTCCACCAACCATTGACAGGGGAAATGAAACTATGTTGGTGCTGTGACAGCCCCATTCTCTGCACTGGCCCTGCCCCCTCGCATCTGACATCACATGCAGGGGGTGTGGCTTGGGGTAAATGTGAAAGAACACTCAGGGAGCAGGAGAGCAGCCAGTCATACTTGGTTCCCCAGCCGCTGGAAATCTCCCTATGCCCCTGGGTTCATCCTCTCCCTCTCCCTCTCTCACATATACACGTTTTCACTAATATTTTAATAGAAGGAGGATTCCGTTGAAATACAAGCACAACATAGTTAAATGAATGTTCACCAAACAGCAACACAAGAAGAAATAGACTGTCTCAAACTATAGCAGACATGTTTGTGTTCCTGTTTCTGAAGTAAAGGTCCATGTTGAAGCCTGGCTGCAAAGTCTAAATGTTTCAAGACTGATATTTATTTATTTTTAATTAATTTAATTTTTTGACACATTTTTATACTGCCCAAAACTTACCCCGTGTTGCTGGGATGATCCCAGACCAGTACAAAATGATTACAGACACACCCCTCCTTGGGCAACTTCTGTTGGTGAAAATGTATGCAAACTTTGAAGTTGCACAGAGCTAAAAGGGCACTTTTCAGAACAAATTTTAAACTGTCCTAGGAAAGGAAATGGGACTCACAGCCCAAATCTATTTGTCTGGAAGCCCCAGTGATTTCAAAAGAAGTTGCTTCCTAGTAAATATACTTAGAACAGTAGCCTCAAAACATGCTGAGAAGTGCTCCAGTCCTACTGGTGATGACTATCAATATGTTATGACTACACTTCTGCCTGCTTAGGTCTACTGAAGACATTGTGGCATATCCAAGAGCCAGTGTGGCATAGAGAGATTAGATATGCAGGGCTCTCCATTTCTTGTAAGACTGCAATTCCCACCATCCCCAGCCTTGAGCCATTATGGCTGGTGATTATGAGAGCTGTAGTCAAACAACATCTGGGGACCCAGGTTTGAGAGCTCTTGGTTTAGATTGTTGGACTCAGACTAGGGAAATCCAGGTTCAAATCCCATCTCAGGTAGAAATGGTCACTGGATCAGTTACACCCTCTCAACCTAAACTACCTCACAGGGTTGTAGTAAGGACAAAATAGGGTAGGGTAGCAATTTATCTGAGAAGGAGAAGGACAGCATGTGCGTGTGCATGCGCACATATATTCAACAAGTAAGGAAGTATTTTTAAAAGCAGCTTCCAAGAACTATTAACAGTCTTCTGCAGTAACTATACAATAGAAGTGTGCACAAGACACGTTCCTTTTCAAAGCAAGTTGGATCCACCAACCACCACCACCACCCCTCCCTCCCTCCCTCCCTCATGGTTAGACTTGGGCGGCTTTGGCTGACTGCCCCTTTTCAGGGAACCATGAGGAAATCCCACCCCCCTTCTCTCCGATTGGCCATGAGCAGGGGGGATTTTCCTCATCAGGCCTATCCTGCCCAAGATGGGCTAGTCAACCTTACCAATTGTAAGGGGCATGTGGAGCTGAAAGCAGGGTCATATGAACAGCATGGGCTGACTACATTTTTCAGGTTACAGAGGTCTGGGTGAAAGAATCCTGGTTTAATATTTAGCTTTAGTTAAGCTTTGGAAATTTTGTTACCATACAGTTGATAATTTCAAACCTGCCTTCAAGCCTAAGAGGCTGGGGAGGTCACATCATGTGCTTTAGATTATTGTAAGCTGGGGTGGGCTCATCCCCACTTGGGAGTAGATGGGCTACCACAGATCAGGTTAGTTAGACAGAACCTCCAGCCCTGCCTTCCAGCTATCTTGACCCCACGTCTGTTAACAGTTTGGTTAATAAAACTGGGGCCAGACATTTGTCTGTGCTCCCCTCATCCCAATGTTTGTGATTTGTCTCTTCATTGATCTCAATACAATTGGAATATTTCTAGCAAACAAAGCCTATATTAAGCCCCTAACAATTATAGGCTCTTCTCCAGAGGCTGCAGTATATACTATATATATCCCAGTGAAGCATCCTCCACTAAACATCAGCATCAATGAGAATTAAAAGGAACTAATTCCAAAATGTTAGTTGCTTACCTTTAATTCAGTTGCAGCTGTCTCCAAGTTTGTCACATTGTGTTCTTTGTGGTCCCCAAAAAGCTTGTTGTCAGCAGAGATGAGACATTTGCACTGGTAGCAGTAGGTATCCAGTTGGGCCTCTTCTGTTTCTTTCTGCCAGATCTCGCTTTCTGGAAGATTTTTTGGTAACTTTTCAGGACCCATCAACTCAAACCCCTCTTCTTCCGCATACGTATTTGCCTCTCTTTCACTCACAAATTCATAAGTATCACTAATGCGGTCTAAGGATTTTCTCTCATTAAACAGCAGCTCTTCACGAGCAACTTCTGAGGACGTCTCTTCCTGAAAAACATCATCTTGGGTAACCATCTCATACCCCATGAGCTCTGCTAGATCTTCATCAACATCACTGTACTCTTCCTCTTTTATTGAATATAATGGATATGTATCAAAATCATGTGACAAAAGAGAATAGTCCAGTTCCCCGAAAGTTTTATCAGATATTGCTTCAAGCCCTGCAAGTTGTTGGCTTGCTAAGCTGTTGGTCTGTGTTGCAAAATCATCAGGAATATGTTCTCCCAGCCTTTCTTCCAAAGCTTGCCCCTCAGTGTCCCAACATGGAAAATGTTCATGGTTTAAGTCATGTGTATCTTGTGCTTCAGGTTCAAGAGCTGAAATGAACTGGCTTTCTGGATGCCCCTCACTTTGCAAGTGAGTGTCAATATGCTGGAATGTTTCATGAAACTGTGTGCTCTCTTTGACAGGTTTTGCGACAGCATATTTATCGGCTTCATGAATCTCTGTTTCTTCAGATTGTTGGTTTTGATCAACTGCAAGGAAAGCAGTGTCTTTTGATCCATCTTGTGTGAATGCTTCCTCTGGTGTAAATGCTTCCTCTTGTATGGATGCTTCCTCTTGATAGACAGTTGCTGCATAATCAAGTATTGGACTCGACTCTTCATCACTGGTTTCCTCTGGTAACATTTGGTTTGTTTCTGGAGACAAGGATCCTTCTTCTCTACTTTGACTGCGTTCATCATTACTTGCACCTGAGGTGAAGAACCTGCTTCTGAATGGAAGTGCATGCGTTGGTTGACATGTCACAACTTTTATGTCACTCATAATCTCAGCTGGCCCTTCTATTAATGCATCATTTATCCCTGTGACAATTCCTCTTGGAGACAAGAGCTCCGTTTCATCAAATGCTTTAGCTAGAATATGAACAACCTCATGTTCCTTTTCATTTGGTTCATATATATCTTGTGAGAACCCTGATTGGTGTAAAACTTGTTCATGAATAGGCTGATCTTTTATAACTTGTTCCTTCTGAGGTTCTTCCAAGTTATTTGAAATGTCATCTTTATGAATGTCCTTTTCAAAGTATATTCCAGTCCCATCATCTCGGATTTGATGTCTACCATCAAAAGGCACATTGGTATTCTCCATTTCATCAACAAATGGAGGCTTGCAGCTATCTTTTTTAAGTTCTCCCATTGCTTCTTCATAGAGATCTTCATATAAAAATGCCAGAGCAGATGGCCCCTTCAAAAGCTCAGGATTAACAGTTGTGACTGGCAAGGGAACTTGTGATGATTGGAATGATGTGTCTTTTTCTGTATTAAATTCTTCCTCTGTATCTTTGTTATTTTTCCTAAGAGAATCAGTTAATTCATCTTTATTTGAGATCTTTGAAGTATCTTCCTCAGTTGTTTTCGTGTTTTCTTTTTTTGCTGTTCCTTGAAAGGTTTCATCCAAGTCTCTTCCTAATAAGGAAAATTCCAAAATGTCTTTTGAGCTTGCAGGCAGAGAGGTGGCTTCCTCAAATTTTTCTTCTGTAACATCAAATAGCCTCTGTGTTCTTTCAGTAGACTGTTTTTTTCCTGTTTCGGTGAAGGATCTGTCCTCAATCAAGGCTCGCATTCCAAAATTATCTGTACCAACTTCTTTTAAAATACCATCATCATCATTTTCTAGACAAACAAAAGTTTCCTTTTCAGCTTCTATATTTCCCTGATCATTTATTCCTTCAACAAATCCCTTTGATTCATTGCCTTTATCCTTATGGTTGCCTTCTTTTAAGATTTCTGGAATTGCTGTATTTAATTTACACACTGAAGGTTCATGGCTAACCATATCTTCAGCTTCATGAAATGTTTTTATTTTTAGAGATTTTACTGTAAAATCTGATCTCTCTGGCATATGCTTGTTTTCTTCTTTATCAACTGAAGAAGTCAGTGGAGCAGCATAAGTACGCACTGCCTGAAAACTTTTAGAAATACCAGAAGTGTCTTTCCCGTGAACAAGTTCAGCAGCAGATACAGCTTCCTCCCTCTGTTGTTCATGCTTTATTTCCCTTTCTTTTTGTAAATAGTGTTCAGGTTCTTTCATGGTTTGATCTCCACTAGACAAACATGTTATTTCTTCTGTTTTGGGAAGGTCTTCCATACAAATTGTTATAGCCTTGTTTGCAGATGTATCTGAGTCTGCTGATGAATGTAAGTTGCGTGTGCAAATATCATTCACAGGTTCTGACAGTACAGCATTATAAGGCTCATTTCGAATTAAATTTGGTGTTGCCGGGCTATCAGGGATGTGTTCCCTTTTATCTTGATCAGTAACCTCTGTTTGAGGTTTACTAGAAAATGGTTCCAATGCAAAATGTGCTAGAGGGCTTTCTTTCTCAATAGATACATCAGTCGCAGGAGGGCCAGCTGAATCATTTATTTCTGCCAACAATTTAGCTTCTTCAAAAGGTGGTTGAGCCTCTACGTTCTCTTTTGCTTTGGTCAAATAGAAAGAAGTTTGAATTTCTTTTGCCTCAGAAAGGAGGAATGCAGCTATGGACAAGGGCTCTTCTGGCATCACGTTTTCTATTTCAGGAGTGGAAGGCTGGGTTTCCTGCTTCTCAGCAAGATCCAGCAGAATAGAGTTGGACTGGCCCAGTTGTGAAGACATTGAGACAACTGGTGAATGTGAATTAACTTCCTGCTTCTCAATTTTCTCAGGGTGAAGAGGTGAAACTGATGGTGGCAGTTCCAAGGTCTGATTTGGGGCCTCAGATGAATACAGCTGTGCTTCTGTGGAAGAAGATAAATCTAAATGTCCCAGATCCAATGGTGCAGTTACTAATGGATAATGCTGTTTCCTCCCCCTTTCTTCTGTGAGTGAAACAGACTGTCTGCATTCTAACTGCATAGCTTCCAGCTGGATTTCTGGTTTCTTTGCTTTATCCATGAACTCTGATAACACAGACACTCCAGAATCAACTTCAACAGTTGTAGGCAAGTAGCCCTGACATTCCTGTATTCCTGACTCACCAGCCAGCTGAGATGAATCTTGAGCAGTTACAGATGAGAACAGTGGTGTTCCTTCCACCTCCAATTCTTTTACTGATGGCAGTGAATTTAGATGTTCTGATGTCTGTTGCAGGATGGGTGACTTTAAAGAAGAGTTTTGCACCTTTGAAAGTTCCGTCTCCAAAAGTATTCGCTCTTGGTTATCTCTTTCCTCCCCATGATACAATAATTCTTGATGTATGTGTGCTGACTGTAGAGTCGTCTCTTGTTTCATGATCTCTTCAGTGGAATTAAACAAACTCAAATCTTCTTGTTCTGATTGTGATGTCACAGGGCAATATGGCTCAATATCTTGATTCCTTGTTTCAGACTGTGCAGTAGCAAGAAAATGGTCTTTTTGCATGCCTACTTTTTCAGCAGCCAGATGCACTGACTCTTCAATTGAAAGTGAATGGGAGTCATCATGTTTATCTCCATCAACAGCATATAATGCAACGGTTTGTCTGAAAAGGTGTTCTGCAGATACAGGCAAGGAAGGAAGAGCCATTTCCTTTACTGCTTCAGAAGCGACGTCTTCTAGAATGGCCTTTGATTCCTCTGGCACAATCTGTGTGTCCATGGGTGGATAAGGTGGTCCCTTCCTGGCTTCACCAGTGAGGAAGGGGGCAATGGGCAGTGACTCCTCTGGCACCATTTTTGGCACCTCAGGAATGAGGAATTGACTTTCTTCTATCTCAGCTTTTTCCTTAAGGGCTGGTGAAAGTAAGTTTGATTGCTCTGAAGGTGGCATTGAATTTGGCATGGATGCTGCAGAAACTGCCTGATCATTTATTTGAAGAGATAATGAAATTTCTGGAGATGGTTTGGCTGTCTCATTTAGTGTACCAGGTAAATAACTTTGACTTTCCTGTGTCTCTGGACCAGCAGTAGGGCTTCGCAGCCCCAATACTGGAATTATGGACAAATACTGTTCAGCTTCTTCTCTCTCTTTCTCAGGTGATATTGCATGTTCAGCTTCTGATTGGGGAGCCACAGAACTCTCTGAATGAAGGTTTCCTTTCTCTGTGCTTTGAATATTTATGTGTTTTCCTGATTCACATACTGAGGGCAACACCTGTGGATAGTCTGGCTCCAACTCTGTACCAACGGCCTGAATACCTTGCTTTGTCATATGTTCTGAGTCCAGTTCTGGAGTGTCTTGTTTAAATATACCATTTGCTATGGGTAAAGTGGAGAACGACCCAGTGTCTAGGTCTGCTGCTCTTGTTGAAATACTGTGATCTCCCTGTGTTTCCATTACACATACTGACTGGGGTAAACCTAGTCCAGTTGCAGGCAAGAGAGCCTGGCTTCCATCTATCTCCATTTCTTCCACCCAATTCAATATATCTGACTCCACTTGTAGAACTGTAGTTGGTAATTGCTGAGCGGTTTGCTCTGTCTCTGACTGCACTCTCTCTTGCTCTTCGGGTACACAGATAGGATACGACGAATCTGGAGATGAAGGCTCAGTGAAGGATGTGTCAGGATGCATATCTTTCTCATCTCTTTCATGGATAGAATGTGATGCAATGGTTTCTTCCAAATGGGATGATATGGAGGAATTATGCCCAATATTCTGTTCCCTTGCTTCCTTGCACTCAGATTCAACTGAGTGCTCCAGTTCAAGTGGTGAGGTAGCAAGTAAATGAAACTGATCTTCTCGCTGGTTTTCATCTCCACAGAGACATGTTACGTCCTGATCTTTGGGATACAGCTTTGCATTAATAAGTGAAGAGACCTGGTTTTCTAACTTTGCCACTTCTTGGGATGGAACAGATGCTTCAGGAAGAGACTCTGCAGGTAAAGGTGAATCAGATGGAGTTGTTTTCCTCTCCTCCACAGCACCATCAGACTCTCTTGAAACAGACACTAATTCTTCTGATGGAACTTTTGTGTGTGAGTAGGGCTGGATTTCTACTTCTCTTACATCAGTGGTTTGAAAGGCAGCAGAACGTGATGCTTCCTCTGATACTACTGTCTCAGAAAAATAGGGCAGATTTTCTTGTTTCTCCATTTGTTCATTTTGGTATGGTAAAATAGAAGTTGGCTGTTCTGACAGTGGCATTGCACTTACTGGCAAATACAGCTGACTTTCCTGCTTTTCAACATTTTCAATGTGGAGAGATGAAATAGCCAGGAGCTGTTCTGAGGAGTCAAGTGCTGCAGCAGGAGCGTCTAGACTGGCTTCCTTACCTGTGGGATGTGACAGCTTTGAGTGTTTTGATCTCAGTGGTGCCTTTATGAGTTCAGAGATAACTGGATGTTCACTTTCTGGCTCTGCTACTGCTGAGGAGTGCTGGTGAATTTCCTCTCTCTCTGCATCCAGAATGGGGAGTGATGAATCTGGGCACTGAAATTCAATCTCTGCAGTCTGATTTTCTATTTCGTCTCTTAAATGTGATTCTTCAGTATGTTCTGGCTCTAATGGTGAGGTCACAGGTAACTGTGCCTGAACAGCTTCCTCTACCAAACTTGATTGCAATTGCTCTTCTTTTTTCTCTGCTTCATTCATAAAATAGGAGGACTGTAATAATGCAGAAGCCTCTTTGTAGGGATAGTACTGGGACTCCTGTGCTTCTGTCCTGCTAGCTGTAGAAGGAAATTCAGGTACAGTCTCCATTTCTCTTGCCTCTGATTCTTTCACTGCATGGACCAACTGCTGGTGTTCTGACTCTGTTTGTAAAACTGTGGTTAATTGCTCCTGTATCTCTTCTTTCTTTGAATATCCCATCTCCATCTGCCTTATTTCTTGCTGTTCAGTGTCAGGCACAGAATGTGGTGATTCTGCATGTTCAGGCATAAACTCTGTTGCTGCCAGTGAAAAAGGAGGCTTGTCTTGCTTCCCTGTTTCTTCAACAGAATGCAACAAGGTTGCATCTTTGATCTCTAATTGCGAAAGGTGTGGTTGAATGTCTTGGTCTGGGGTTTTGGCTAAATCAGACTGTGGAGGTTCATGCTGCTTTGCTGCAAGATTATTTGGGTACTGCACATCCTGAGTGGCAGGTTCTGATAGCGCCGTTATTGTTGATTCAGACTGACTCTCTGTTTGCTTAGAGTAAAAAAGGGGTTCAGGAGAGACCAATGCACAAGGCTGAGTTGTTTCCATCTCTGACATAGACCCCGATTCTACTGATATACCATCGACTCCTGTGGTCATTGGTAAATGATGCTGCAGTTTCTCCTTCTCAGTTTCAGCAAGGAAGTTGGACAATTTTTCCGACATGATATTTGCTGTATTCCAAAGAAGAGAATGGTCTTCCTTTTTCTCCATGGCCCAATGATCTGATGGAGCAAAGCTTGCCTCTTCTGACACTGATGGTTGACTTGTGGGTGGATTTGGCTCGGTATCCACCTTATTTGCTTTGTCAGCAATGGAAGATGAATTGAACGGTAGTTTTTCTGACCTCTTATTTTGAGTTTCAGACAAAAAAGATCGTCTTGGTTTCTTCTCATCCTTGTCATATGGAACAGACACACCAGACTTTGGAATATTTGTCTGCACATGCTTGAGATTATAACGGAGAATTTCTTTCTTATTTTTATCTTTGGCTTCTCTTTCAACATGCCTTAGAGATACAGAAATGCCTTGCCGGGAGAATATTTTGGGTTGTTCTCTTGGCTTCTTGATTACAGGTGGAGGTGGAGGTGGAGGCACATCTTTTCTGTCCACCCTCCGGAAAATCTTTTTATGTCTTTCTTCCAGCACTGCAGTGATCTGGAGAATCCTTGCTCTTACTGTTCCTTCGAGGGGGAGCTCTCCCTTTTTCTTCAAAGAATTTTCTTTCTCTTCTGGCAATGAAGGCACCACTTCTTGTGTGATTTGTACCAAATAGTCTTTGATCTTTGAAGGTTGTACTTGATAGGGCCATGACTGTGGATTTGCAGGGTCTAATTCTCTTTCTTCAGCTTTGTCTTGCATCTGCCTTCCAGAATAGTCAAATTTCTTACATTTTTGGTTTGGAGACAATGGTGTTTGATCTGGAGAGTTGCTTCCAGTTCCCTGGGCAATTTTTCCTTCATCCATGAGAGGCATAATTTTCCCAGCTGGGGAATCTATGTATGAGTTTTCCATACTATAGACACCAGATGTAGCACTAGTTTCTGAGGCTTGAGACATTGAACATCTACTGGAACTGGTCTCCCACATCAGTCCATTATCTTCACTTTGAACAGCATCCATAGCATCAGAAAACTTGGATCTCACCTCTTCATTGTGGTTAAAGTTTTTTAAACTGATAAAGAAACAAATATTAAGAATGTATAACCGTTTTCTTAAGTAACAAACATATATTCAAATAATTACTAAACATTTTAAATGTGTTTTTATTTTTAAAAAAGAATATGGGGCAAGTTTTACTTTATTTATATTTTACTTTACTTTTATTCACTTTTTTATAGTGAGCCACAAAGCAAATGAGTTACCCCTTTTTATTGTGAGTACCAGGACATGCAGATGAATTTTATGTCTCATTTCTTCTCTCAGACAATCATGTATCTATGATTCATAGTGTAGCTAAGTTTTGTGCCATCGTATGTAGAATTCCCCATGATTTAACTAAGGCTCTAAACTTTGTGGCTGGCTGAGAATACTATATATTGTTTTATTTTATTGTATGCTGGTCATAGGCCAATAACAAAGAATCTGATTTTTTAAAAAAAGAATGGGAAGTAATATTTAGGTTGAAAAACTGCTGTATGGTTGTTCTTGTTCTTCTCAGTTCATGAGTATCTGAATCTAGAAAAAAGTTTCATTCCTACCTCCTGCTCAAACTGTGTATAGGAATGGGAGGGAGGGAGGGAGGGAGGGAAGAAAGAGCGACTGCTGGGGAGTCCAAGATGACAAAGGGGCAAAGAATATGACACACACTCCTCGTCAGTGGGTGGGTCCTCAGCATTCTTAGGCTATGCTTTTGAGACAGCAGCAGTTACACACAAACACTCTCAGACTATACCACCAAGCCAGGTAGTGGCAGCAGGAAGGTTCCTAGATCAAGTTGCAAAGGGTGGGGAGAGGGGAAAGAGGAAGCATATGCACTCCAGCAGGGCAAGGAAAGGAAAATAAACAGCATGTTCAAGTGGGATGAGGAAGGGCTGTGGCAGGATGGCTGTGAGGTACTGTCATGGTGGTGGTGGGTAGGAATGTGCACGGAACTGGCTGGCCCAGTTCGGTTTGAGGCCAAACCGGCCTCATACCCAACCGGGCCAGTTATAAAAGGATAGTGGGCAGGGCAGGTCTGTGAAGAGAGGGGTCATAAGGGAGGAAAGCACCCCTTCAGGAGAAGGAGGCTGCTGCTGTGTGAATTAGATGAGGAAACAAGATGAACAAGATCTGTTAACTCAGGAAGGGGGAAAGAAAGACAGAGGGCAAGAGCAAGTGGAAGAGAGAGAAAGAGAAAATGAAGTGGGGGAGAAAGAAAGAAGAAAGGGTGAGGGACGGGCCTGAGGCTGTCAGTGGCCTGAGGGGAACGAGCAGCCATGGCAGTGGTGGCAGTGAGGAAGGGCCAGGTCAATCATTGCTGCTGCTCCTGTGGGGTAAGGGTGGGGAGGTCTCTGGGGATAGGGGGCAGTGCCAATAGGCACCAGTAATGCTGCAGCCATGACCAAGAGGGGCGAGGGGGATGGAGGAGTGACCAAGAGGGGTGAGGGGTGGTGGAAGCAACTGGATGGAGGAGGAGCAGGAGTGTGGCTCCAGTGAGGGTGGAGAGATCTCTGAAGTGAGGGGAGCAATCAAGTACTAGCGCGCAGATGCTCTGCATGGATTAAGCCAGTAGCCTGTAATAAATCGACTACTGTTTAGTGCTGCACTTTCTGATATTTTGCTTCAGAGCTTGTATTTCATTTCAAAGGCATAAACTTTCTTTTAATTGGTCTGGACAAAAATTTGACTATTTGATTATCTTTCTGACTATGGTCCCACCTATCTAGACCTGCTTCATTATCCTTTTCTCTTATTTCACTCCTAAATGTACATCACCCATGTGCCTATTAACCATTTTCACCAATGTGCTCATTCCTTACATTAGTTCTAGCAGAAGCTGAATTTAGCTTCTTCACAATCCCAGAACCTGGTTGCATCATTATACTAACTAAAATTCTCCCATTGTTGCCAGCTTTTGACCATCCTGTATCAAATTCATTGGGGACTGTATATATGGCATGTGTGGGGTGGGGTGCTTGCACAAAAACCAGTGCTGTTTACAAAGGGAAAAAAGCCAAGGCCCACAGTTTTGGTTAGGGGAAGTATACATCTACAGGAACTATGTAATAATGAGCCCCTGGTGGCGCAGTGGTAAAACTGCTGCCCTGTAACCAGAAGGTTACAAGTTCGATCCTGACCAGGGGCTCAAGGTTGACTCTGCCTTCCATCCTTCCAAGGTCGGTAAAATGAGTACCCAGAATGTTGGGGGCAATATGCTAAAAATCATTGTAAACCGCTTAGAGAGCTCCGGCTATAGAGCGGTATATAAATGTAAGTGCTATTGCTAAGTGCTATTGCTATAACTAGCGGACGCGCACAGAGCATCTTTGTGCTTTTGGTCCGGCTGTTTCCCCCTCCTGCCCAGGTCTCTCTTCTCTCCCCCTCCCTCCAGCCCCGCGCTCTCTTGTGCTCCCCACTTCCGTTCCCCCCACCCCCCGGAGCCACACCAGGCAACGGGCAGCCAAAAAGAGCCCCACCGCTGCCGTTACCACATGTTGCCCACTCAACCCTGCCAGCAGCGCTTCCTGCCTCCTGCCAGCCTGGGCTGCGGTGGTCGCAACCAAAGCCGGCTGCCTCCGCCTCCTCACAGCGGCTGGGCTGCCCCGGCCACTCCAAGCGGCGGGCGGCCAAAAAAGGCCCCGCCACCACCGTTACTGTCCGTTCCCTTCACTCCTGGCAGCCCGCCAGGGCCAGTCTGTTCTACTGCCTCCCGCCTACTCCTAGCCCAGGCCGCGGACGCGACGGTTGCAACCGCGGCTGGGCTAGGCTGGCCGAGCGCGGCGGGAGCTAATGTGCAACTGGAGGCGCCGGCGCCGCCATTTCCCCCCGTGGCTGCATCTCAGCTCGCGTTGCGAGCCGCCTCCGCCCAGCCAATCCGGCACTTCATCTGGGTTGCTGCCGGGACGCATCCCCACAGGCACATCTACGAGAATTAAATATATGGATTAGTATCAGGAAAATGAAGAAAACTACAATGAAATACAGGTGGCCCTCATCACCTGCGATTCCAGCAACCACAGTTCCTTGTATCTATGTATTTATTTAACACATTTGTATACCACTCAAAATGCAAGTATCCATGGACAGGTCCTAGAGACCTGATTTCTTTATCCGCAGTGCGATAAATGCACCTATACGTGGTTGCAGAGAGGCTGGAAATGACTTCCAGTGTAACTTATGGCTGCCATTTTGAGGCTCTCTCTTTAAAAACAATTTTTGTCAAAAATCCAGATGATTCGGAGGGGCTTGGGGGTGTTATTTCTGGAGCCCTGCAGAGCAAGCTACTGTGTAGTTCTACTCTTATTTCTCCCCATTCCCACTTTTTAGGCATCTTTAGGCTTTTTCTCAGAACAATCTCCCAGTCCCCATAGAGTTAAGATTTCGTTGTCTGAGGTTTCCATATTCACAGGAACGTAACCTCCACGAATAAAAAGGGCCACCTATCTGACAAGAAATGCAGTGTTATATCAGTTGCATCACTGCCTTGGGACACTTTTTCATTCCTGCTTTCTGGTTATGGTTAGTAATCCCAAAAGCAGGGTATCACTACACTCTGAGTTTGCCTACATCTGTATGCAGCAGGAGCAGGGGTGGAGCCACCACTGGGCAAATGGGTTCAAAGAACCCGGGCCACCACCAACCAGGGGCTGCGAGCACGGCCACAGACACTCTCCCCACATCTGACGACAGATGTGAGGGGCATTATTTTGGCCCCAAATGAGGCCACGCAGCCCCATTTGGAGCCAAAATCGGCCCGTGCTGCATTGGCAGCACAGCTGGAGTGACTTTCCCTGCCTTAAAGGCAGGGAGAGCCGCTCGCTGCCAATGCAGCAGGGCCGGTCGATCTTCCTCCCAAACAAGGCCACATAGCCCTGTTTAAGAGAGAGATCGGCCCACACTGCATTGGCAGCACGGTCGGAATTGCTCTCCCTGCCTTTAAGGCAGAGAGAGTCACTCCGGCCCACTCTGCCCAATGAAGTGCAGGCTGATTTCCCTTCCAAACGGGGCTGTGTGGCTCTGTTTGGGAGGGAGACCACATCTCCCGCATCAGACATCAGATGTGGGGGCATGGCTAGCCGGGCCTGACATCAGACATGAGGGAGGGGGCCAGGGGGCTGTGGCGGCCACCACACACAGGCCACAGCCAGCCTCCCTATGCTGCTAAGCAGAAGTCAATGTCTAGAGAGATGAGGAGGAAGCCGAGGGCCCTTACTACTGTGGGCCCTGGATGTCCCTCAGTTGCTCTTCAGTTTTGTCTGTATTAACTGCAGTTAGAAAAGTAGTGCCATGTTGTCTAAAGGCTGCTCCTGCTTGGAATGGAGTTGAGGGAAGGAAGCTCCTCCCTCTCCATCACCGATTGGCTGCTATGGCTGTCCTTCAGGAGGAGGAAGCCTGCACAACCTGTCTACCCCGCCCAGTCTCCAGATCAGATTGTCTGGGAGCGCAGCAGGGTGGGGATGGGGGGAAACAACGGGGAAAATGGGCCAAACCCATGATTTCCTGTTGTGTGTGAAGGTGGCCAGAATGTCTGCTCTGACCCCAAGTTTTATCCCTGGCATCTCCAGGTCAGGCTGGGAAAGACACTTGCCTGAAACCTTGGAGAGCTGCTGCCAGTCAGTGTACAATATCGACGGACCAATGGTCTGATATGGTATAAGGCTGCTCCCTATGTATTAGAAATAAGTTCAGCAGCTGCCTCTTTGAAGCCACTGCAGTACTCTGGTGGCAGCAGAATTCACAGCAACTAGAGATTTCCTTGCTACTAAGCTGAAAGAACATGAGCAGCCAGGAAAGCACTGGCAATCCAGAATCTGCAAATACAAAAAACTGACATAAACTTATAAGTTCATAAATTTATGCCCAGTAGATTTATGAGGCTCCTTGAAGGGAGCAAGGTTCTTCAGGTCTGTGGTGTTTGCTGAAAATCTTAAGGTACAAAATTGTCTGCCTTGCAGAGTTGGAGATCCATCTACACTAATCTGAGGATGTGCTTCAATTACATTGGACAGCTGAAGATTGCAGTGAGACACTGACCCAACTATATAGCCGTCTGTTGTTGCTTTAATAGCACCCCCCCCCAAAAAAAAATAATTGTGGGGTGGTCTGCTTTCAATTCCCCTGTCCTCCCATCCCCCCCAACAATTCAGTGTTTAGAAAGAAACATCTCGGCATGAATGGTATTTATGCTGCATTATAAACTGAAATATTCTGCTCCCACACTGCCTCCCCTTCTGCCCTTAGCAATACACCAGCATAAAGCTCTGACTTAACTGGAAGAAATATTGACCATGTACAGTAACAGCAACAAATCTTCACTCTTTTTAATGCAGTGCTCGCTATCAAACAGATTGCCCAGCCCTGCTGCAATCCATCAGTGTCTCACGGCTCGCTGGCATCTCTTCGGCACTTTTATTTTGAATGAACCGAACCTCCCAGTGTAGGATGACATGAAGCCAGCCTTGGCTCTGGCAGGCAGCCAAGAGGGAGGCAAGTGCCAGCGACACACTAGAGCAGCTCCCTTCAAAGATGAGGACTGCATCCAGGTCTGTGGCTGAGCTTACGGAATCCACAGAAAGAGAGAGCTGGAAAAGACCAAGAGGCCATCTTGTCAAATGTCCTGCTAAAAGGCAGGAACAGATACAGACCTGTCTGGCATCTTCTGGGTGGAACTATGTGCTATGGGGGATAGGAGAGGCATGCCAACAATAGTGGCATCTCTGGGCTTTCTTCCTCCCTTCTCCTACCCCATAATCTGTAGCAGTGCTTATTTGTTTTATATCATCACACTTCCCCATCCCACCTGAAAGTAAAGGTAAGGTCGTGCTGTCTAGTCGGTGTCGACTCCTGGCACCCACAGGGCCCTGTGGTTGTCTTTTGGTAGAATACAGGAGGGGTTTACCATTGCCATCTCCCATGCAGTATGAGATGATGCCTTTCAGCATCATGCCTATATATAGATGCCTACATCACTGCTGCCCGATGTAGGTGTTTCCCATAGTCTGGGAAACATACCAGCAGGGATTTGAACCAGCAACCTCTTGCTCCCTAGGCCGGTTACTTCCCCGCTGCGCCATTAGGTGGCCTTCTACCCCACACTAGTAGCTGCTAATAGGGTGAGGTAGGAACATAGGAAGCTGCCATATACTGAGTCAGGCCACTGATCCATCTAGCAGCACTGGCTGGCAGTGGCTTTCCAGGGTTCAAGGCAGGGATATTTCTCATCCCTACGTGAGGATGACCCAAGTTGAACCCGGGACCTTCTGCTTGCAAAGCATGTGCTCTACCACTGAGCTCTGTCCCCATCCCTAGAAAAACCACAGCCCAATTCCTTCACAACATATTCATTATTCTTTATTATTTTTATTTATTCGATTTATATAATCTCACAGGGTTGTTGTGAGGAGACACTTAAGTATGCCCTCTTTATGACACTTTATGTAGTACACCGCTCTGGGCTCCTTGGAGCATCAGGATATAAAATGTAAAATAAATAAATATACCGCCCTTCCAAAATGGCTCAAGGCGGTTTAAAACAGAATAAAAACAATTCAAACCAGTTAACAATTAAAATCAAAACTATAAAAACAGAATAAAAACTAATTAAGCATTCAAACCACTAGGGAACATAGGGAAGTGTTGCCACATTTTATGGGATAAACGTATGGGGTAAACTTGTAGCACTGCCCTTGACAGTGTTTGCACAACTGGATCATAATCACAGTTTGACTATTTTGGAGTGAACAGCAAGAAACCCTGACTCTCCTGCTCTCAGCATCCCTAATCCAACCTTGATCTCATCATGAAGATGAATTTCCAGCTAGATTTCAAAGCTATTGCCACAAGGAAGAAGCATGGGGATAACTTGGACGAGGTCCCAGAGAGGTCCGACACATTTATCAAGTTGCACTAGTCATTTCCATTAATCACATTCCCATTGGTTTGCATTAGCTCTACACACACACAGAATATGAATGAATCTATTTTGCTAATTGAACTATGTAGAAGCAATGCAAACCCACATACATACCATACTCATGCAAATATGATTTTCTGAGCAAGGGCAAAAAGTTTTGAACAAATCTCCCACGAGAGGCCCTCTCTACTGCAAAGTTGTCAAATTCAAAACAGTCTGGAGTGCTGCATTCCCCACACAGTGCTTGCAAAGGAAGATACTCATAATTTCCCACCAAAACATGCCCATTTAACATGAAAATGAGCCCACCAATCCTAAAAAGAGACAATATCCTGGGGAAGGTGTTGGGAATTCTCTCTGGTAAGAGATACCCTTCTATTACAGCAGATTGCACAGAGGCATAACACAGCAGAGTCTGCCTAGGCATGCGTGTATGCTGAGAGTAAAAGAAACTTGGAGCCAGTTCATAGTTTCAAAGCAATATAAGGAGTTTTTATTGGTGAACTCCATTCTAGATAGTAAAGTGGAGAGATAGGATCTCTAATCTAGCTAGCGAGCTGGATGCAGAGGGGTGGTTTCTGCATCTTTGCACACATGGTGCAGGGAGAGAGGAGCGTGGGTGTTGCAAGGGAGAAGAAAGGGAAGGGGAAGCGGCAGGAAGGAAGGACCTGAGAGTAGCAATCTACACACCAAAGGGATAGTGTCAGAGCAGTAGAGAAGGGATGACCAACGTCTTGACCCCTCTAGCCCTCTGACTCACTAATCTGCCCCCCTCTGTTATTGAGACATGAGATAGCACAGAGCCCTTCACTTCCAACAAAAAAGAAGAGCTGCCTTTGCCAACAGCAGAGAGGAGAAAAGACTCCTAAGCTGCTGTAAGTGGAGAGGGCTTCCAAACACCAAGGTATTATACACTATAATTGGGAAGGATTGTTTCCCCAATCCTCCACAGGGAACTGGGCATCTTGGACACTGAAAAGCATCCCCTTGGTTGCACAGTGGAGAAGATACCCTCCCAGACTTGAAAAAGGAAGCTCTGGACAAGGAAGGTCAAATATAAGTCGAGGCTCCTTAGTCCTTGTCCTTGACATTTGAATTTCCTTGACATTCAAATTTTTAAAACTCATGAAGGAAGCACTGGGAAGCCTTTGGCAAATCACTCATTCTCAGCTCTCCATCAAACAAATAAAAAAGGAGGAAGGATTAAAATAATCTGCTGAGAGGATTAAGGAAATAAGGGACTGTAAAGTGCTTGGCACACAAGTAAAGTTAAAGTTGTGCCCTTGAATCGGTGTCAACTCCTGGCACCCACAGAGCCCTGTGGTTGTCTTTGGTAGAATACAGGAGGGGTTTACCATTGCCATCTCCCATGTAGTGTGAGATGATGCCTTTCAGCACCTTCCTGTATTGCTGCTGCCCAATATAGGCGTTCCCCATATTCTGAGAAACCTACCAGTGGGGATTCGAACCAGCAACCTCTTGCTCACTAGGCAAGTCATTTCCGTACCTCCATGGAAAAACTAGCTGCAAGCTGACATCAGGTGGATCTTTGCTTTGCTCCCTTGCACCCATATTTAATGTGAACCTTTGATAAAAGAGAGGGTTTAATAAAACTGCTTAACAGCTGTGTTAATGGAACTGACCCAGGGGTGATTGGTTGGCACCCCCAATGTCCGGGCTTGTGTGTGGAATTAGCTATTAAAGGGGTCCAGCAGTTTTAATTTGTGCAGATTTTGGACTCAAGAAATGACTGGATATGAGACAAGGATATCATTTCAAAATTAAAAGGAAAAATTCATTTAGAATAAGGGGGACATAGGAAGAAAATGATGTGATTAAGGCAATAAAGATATGTTACTAAGCAATTTAACTATAGCAAGGTGTTTCTAACTTTAAAGAGCAATACGGTATGTTTCTAAATAAACCAACTACAATGAGGCGTTTTTAGCTTAAGGTCTAATTGCATAAGTTTCCCAGGCAGGCAAGAGAAAGATGCTAAGAGGAAGGGGGAAGTTTGAAAATAAGTTATAGATTGGGGTCCTGAAAGCCAGACAACCCCTGTATTGCACCTGTCTCTAAGCAGCAGAGCTTCAAAAAGCTGGAGACTCACTTCCTTCATGGACAGTATGGTGGAGAGCCGGAGGATTAGTATAAGGAGGGATGCCCACGAGAATGGTTTCTCCATGGGTGCAGCTTCTATAGGTGCGAGGCAAGCTGGGTGGATTGGCACAAAGACTGATCCAAATAGTGATTTCAAGCTCTTCGTAGGGAGAGGAGACCTGGTCTCATGGTAGTAAGCATGACTTGTCCCCTTAGCTAAGCAGGGTCCACCCTGGTTGCAAATGAATGGGAGACTTGATGTGTGAGCAATATAAGATATTCCCCCTAGGGGGTGGAGCTGCTCTGGGAAGAGCAGAAGGTTCCAAGTTCCCTCCCTGGCATCTCCAAGATAGAGCTGAAAGAGATTCCTCCTTTCAACCTTGGAGAAGCCACTGCCAGTCTGTGTAGACTATGCTGAGCTAGATGGACCAATGGTCTGACTCAGTATATGGCAGATTCCTATGTTCCTAGTTGCAAGAGAGTGAATGGAATGCTCAGTGGGGTCCCAAGTATACCAATCAAGGGAAAGTGAAGGTTACTGGTTGGAGTGCCAAGTATAGCACATGGTGGAGTATACAAGGAAGCCCACTATGTCATGGAAAAAGGGATACTTATATCCCAAAATGTGCCTTGGGGGCATATTCCTATTGTCATGCTTTGCTGTCTAGAATTGTCTGGGTGGACCTGCGTGGAATGCATTGTTACTGATGCTTCTTCCTGGGTGTGACAATGTGGGGATCACCTTTTGTGTGTAAGGCTGTTTGTGATGAAAATCAGAGTATGCAGATGTGTGAAAGAGTATCTGTGCTGGGAGGGACTCTCCAATAATCCTGTCAATAGTTTCAATGGGTACACCTCTGAGCCTACGTCACTGACTCATTTCTGTAATGGGGAGATCATTATTTTGCTACCTTATTTGCCTTTCTTCCTGCTGCAACAATCGGTTTCTTAATAGGTGTTATCTCCTGTGAAAGGAGGGAAGTGAGCTGGTTCACTCTAAGTACAGGGTGTCCTTGAAAGTTAACAATGTCCTTGAAAGATGCAAGCCAACAGGGAGGCTCCTGGGAGCTGGGTAGAATAAGTGTAGCTGGTAACAATTGTGACATCGGGTTTAATTGCCATTGCACCCTGATCCAATTGTCATTGCACCCTGTATAGCCACAGCTATACTGTGGTCATTTTTGCCTATGGTAAACCCAGAACCACTAGTCCAGGGGTTCTCAGTCTTGGATCCCAGATATTGTTGCACTACAACCCCCAACATCCCTAGCCACCATGGCCAAAGGCTCCAGTGGTGGAGATTGTGGCAGTTGTAACCAAAATGTTGGGGACTGTGATTATTTAGCAAAGCACCAAGGAAGCTACCACTCCAGTTACAGAGTGCAGAGTTTAGTTGTTGCAACTATTTAAGTAACACACATGGAGATCACTGTAGATTCTAAGTTACTTAATTAGTGTATTGGTGAAATACATTTGAGATAGGAAAGACCTATCCTATCAACTACATAATGAAGAGGTAGGGAGAGAGGGCGGGAGAGAGAGAGAGAGAGAGAGCGATGTTTCCATCTTCTCTCTAGGAGGAAAGGAAGAGGACTGACTCACTACAAGAAGTACCGGAGGAGTCAAAGAAGGGGTCATAGAGTAGAGGCAAGCAGTGACAGGTAAGGAGACCCTCACTAGCTGCCTCTGCTCCCAATGCCCCTAGTGGTCATTAGCATAGTTGGTGCAAAAGGTCGCTGCACTGGAACACTCTCTCCAACACCAACAACATCTGGTGACCGAAGTATGAGAACCCTTGCACTAGCATCCAAAATCGGGCTAGGGCGAATAAGCTGGGGCTTGGCTGCCCATGAGAACTGCCAGGAGCTGTGTGGTTACCAGCTGCACCTTAGCGGCCAAGCCACCTAGGATGAAGCCCGCCAGTTAGCTGAGGTTAAGGGCACACAAGTGCACCCTTAAAGTGGGCTAACTGCCCATGTGTCAGCGCTGGCTGCTCCCAGCCTGTGCTGACACAGGAGTGGGCTCCCAGCCATCGCCTGGGCGCTTTCCAGATTATCCGCTACAACTATGGTAAAATGCTTCAGCATGGCAGGATTGAATTGAAAATGATCCCCAGAATCTACAATGGGAAAATTTCCCTTCAACAGGAAAATGTGCTACTTTTTCTTTTTTTGCAATGGACGCACAATGTTAGAGCACTAAATCGCAGTGATAAAATCTGAAACAAGGCACTTGAAATGTGGATGGCACCCTGCTGTCAGCATAGGGCCTGCAATGTCACAAGACAGGAAGTGTGGAAGCACACTTTTAATTGATTGATTGATTGATTGATTGATTGATCGATCGATCAAATTTGTACACTGTCCCAAACTTTCATCTCTGGGTGGTTAACAATAGCATAAAACAAGTTAAAAACATATACAAAAAAACTTAAAACAATTTAACAATTTAAAAATAAACCAGAAATTAAAACCTAAGAAAAAATTAGGAAGCTGAGAAAGCTTGGGTGAAAAGATGGGTTTTCAGGTGTCTTTGGAAAATTGCCAGAGATGGGGAGGATCGTATCTCAGCAGGGAACGCATTCCACAATCTCGGGGCAGTGACTGAGAAGGCCCGTCTCTGTGTAGCCACCAAATGAGTTGGTGGCAACTGGAGACGGACCTCCTCGGATGACCTCAATGAGCGGTGGGGTTCGTACTGAAGAAGACACTTAGCAGATACATTATGAGACTGTTGTAGCGGTTAAGTAGGAAAGCTCCTGGGGGGATCCCAACAATGCACTGCACACTTGTGCAGTGCATTGTGGGATTTCCAGAGGCCAGGACAATGCATTGTCCCGCCGGCCCCCCAAACCTCCGTGCTACCTCGGTCAGCAACAGCTCATATAGGCATGCGATCTACATGCCCAGCAACGCTTCTAGATCATCTGCAGGGAAGGTAAGCTGCTACAGCCTTCCCCGCCACCTGCCTTCAAGCCCACTCTTGGGACCTGGAGAAAGGACTCCATCTGTACAAAGAACCCTGTTGCACCTTAATGCATAACTAATCCCTTTAGTATTTTGGTAGCTAACCAAGACCTCCCTTTCCTGACGGGCATTTCCTCAATTTGTATGCAACAACTTGTAATTTGGTTCTCCAGCATATTTCTTGCTTTATGTTGCATTTTATTGTTTTTAAATTTTGTTTGTAAGCAGCCTTGGATTTATTTAAAACTAAGGCAGGATATAAAAGTTTTAAAGCAAGAAAGAAACATGAGCTTTCATAGGTAAAACCCTACTTTGTTAGAAGAATTAAGCAAAGAACATGAGGGAGATGATTCACTACAGGATAAATACAGACTGCAGTGTAATTCTGCAGTCCTGTGCACACTTGAGAGTTTGGTCCCACTGTGAGCAATGGAGCTTATTTCTGAGTAAGTATGCTTAGGATCAGACTGCTATTCTGAAACTGGACAAATATGTCAAGTATATAGCAAAGGCTACCGTTCTAAGCACACTTACTTGGAAGTGAGCCCACTGAACCAAGCAGGACCAAAGTCCAAGTAAACAGGCATCGGATCAGGTGCAAAGATAATCAAGACTGACATCCCAGCAAAAAGGATACATTTCAAGCCACATAATTTCCGATATGAGCAAGGAAGACTTTGGAATGTAACCGCTGCCTACGACTGATTTAATTACAGGGAGCTCCAATGTCTCCTCTCTGAGAGGGTGTCCATATTAACCACATTTTAAGCTTTTTGCCTGGATGGATTATTCCGATTCTTATTGGACCAGCCATGGGAATTGGACCACAAGTCCACACATTTGAGAATAAAAACAGAATAGAATAAAAACAGAATAGTGGCAGTTAGTAATAGAAAAGGTTGAATAGAATAGGTGTCTGCCTCCTAGCTTCCTCCTGCTTTTTGTATGAATGCACACAGCATTTCCTATTTATTTTTGATGTGGAATCTTCCTACACATTAGTTGGCTCCAGGTTACATAGGTAGCTGTCTTATACGGAGTCGGACCATCTAGCTCAATGGGCTACACTGACGGGCAGCAGATGTCCAAGGTTTTAGATGGGTTGTACCAAGCCTTACTTGGAGATTCCAGGGACTGAACCTGGGACCTTCTGCACGCAAAGCAGATGCTCACCTTGTGGTAGCAAGCATGACTTAGGAACATAGGAAACTGCCATAACCTGAGTCAGACCATTGGTCTATCTAGCTCAGTATTGTTTTCACAGACTGGCAGCGGCTTCTCCAAGGTTGCAGGCAGGGATCTTTCTCAGCCCTATCTTGGAGAAGCCAGAGGGGGAACTTGGAACCTTCTGCTCTTCTCCGATCAGCTTCATCCCCTGAGGGGAATATCTTGCAGTGCTCACACATCAAGTCTCCCATTCATATGCAACCAGGGCAGATCCTGCTAAGCTATGGGGACAGGTCATGGTTGCTCCCACAAGACCAGCTCTCCTCTCCACAGACTTGTCCCCTTAGCTAAGCAAGGTTCACCCTGGTTGCACATGAATGAGAGACTAGAAGTGTGAGCACTGTCAGATATTCCCTTCAGGGGATGGAGCTGCTCTGGGAAGAGCAGAAGGTTTCAAGTTCCCTTCCTGGCTTCTCCAAGATAGGGCTGAGAGCTGCCTGCAACCTCAGAGAAGCCACTGCCAGTCTGTGAAGACAATATTGAGCTAGATGGACCTATGGTCTGACTCAGTATATGGCAGCTTCCTATGTTCCATGAGCTACAGCCTTTCTTCAGTTTGAGGGGGGCCCTTGGTAAAGTGACCTCCTTCTTGAGTGCCCCCCCCATTTTGGGTGGGTTGCATTATTATTGGGGCAACAGTAGTAACGGAGTAGTAACATTCCACAACTGCCCCCCCCCCCCAGAATGCTACTGCTTGTGTATGACTGGAATACTGCATCAGCACTGTGGGTAAAACACCAAATTGCTGTCGCCAAAAAGATGCTGGACTAGATGGGACTTGGGCCTGATCCAGCAGGGCTGTTCATCCATCCTGTTTTGCCTAAAATGTCCCTATCCCAAAGCAATATCCAAAGACACTATCCACGATTAGTTTTCTTTTGGCCCAGTTTTCCTGTTCTAAAAATAAGCAACTGTTCTTCAGGTGGAAGCAGCTACACTGTAAATTTAAATGGATTAGAAAAACGCACACACAAAACCCTAATGGGGTGAACTGGTTCTCCAGGGTGTTTTCCAGACTATGAGATTTGCAATGGTTAATGCATTGCCAACTGTGAGGGAATAGTGTAACGCTTAGAGTAAAGGGTTGTTTGATGCTTCATTGTAAGCTTGTGGCCGTTCATATTTTCCAGACCCTGAAATGTATTTTCCAGGCAAGAGTGTCCATATTCTCCTTGAAACACATTTATTGGCCCCTCCTCCTGCTCCATTGGGGCCAATGGAGTCTTGGAGTGTGTGTGATGTCATTTTAAATACATACATATATATTTTTAAATGGGAGAACAAAAGGATATCCTGTGGGGTGCCTGGAAGGGGGAAGAGAGGAACTGGCGCACCTGAGTGGGCATTCTCTTCCATGGCGGTGGCGGCCAGCAGTCCCTCAGCTCCCGGGCAGCCTCGCCAAGCAGAGCAAGCCACTCGCCACTCGCTGGCCACCACCGCTGCTCTCCCCCTGCCTCAAGCCGAGGCAGGTGCACGGGCAGCCTCGCTGAGTGGAGCAGGCTGCTCACCACTCGCTGCTCACTCGCTCACCACTTGCTGCTCACCACTCGCTGGCTGCCGCCGCTCCCCCCGGTCCCCCCCCCGGTCCCCCCGCCGGTCCCCCCGCCGCTCCCGCCGCTCCCCCCGGGCAGCCTCGACAAGCAGAGTAGGCAGCTCACCGCTTGCTGGCTGCTGTCGGTCCCCCCCCCCCCCGCCGAGCCAAGGCAGGCATGTGGGCAGCCTCACTGCATGGAATAGGCCCTTCACCTCTCACTGGCCGCCACTGCTCCCCCTTGTAGACAAGGCGGTGGCCATGCCAGCTCTGGGAGCCAAGGCGGGCTAGCGGAGCAGGCTGCTTACCGCCCACTGCCTTGGCCGCCGCTTGCTGTCCTCCCTTGGATGGCACGGCCAGCGAGAGACTGGAGCCAAGCAATCAGTGAGGCAGGCTGCTCACACTGCCACCACAGCAATGCCACTGTGGGGCAGCACTACCACCATGGGGCCCCTCATCTGGGGGGACACCAGACAACTGTCTCCCCTTGCCCTATTATAGTTATGCCCCTGTATCCAAACCCCTCTTAAAGCCATCCCGATTGTTGGCTGTCACCACATCTTGTGGCAGAGAATTCCACAAGCTGATTATGCATTGTGTGAGAAAGTACTTTAGTTTGTTGGTCCTAGATTTCCTGGCAATCAGTTTCATGGGATGACCCCTGGTTCTAGTGTTATGTGAGGAAGAAGAATTTATCTCTATCCACTTTCTCCACACCATGCATGATTTTATAGACCTCTATCATGTCTCCCTGCAGTCATCTTTTTTCTAAACTAAAAAGCCCCAGATGTTGTAGCCTTGCCTCGTAAGAAAGGTGTTCTAGGCTCCTGATCATCTTGGTTGCCCTCTTCTGCACCGTTTCCAGTTCTACAATGTCCTTTTTTTTAGATATGGTGACCAGAATTGGATGCAGTACTCCAGGTGCGGCCACAACATCATTTCGTATAAGGGCATTATAATATTAGCAGTTATATTTTCAGTCCCCTTCCCTAGCATGGAATTGGAATTGCATAGATTGAAGCCCAGATGTGGACTAGTTCCTTCTAGCCAAGATTCCTCTTTGTATACTACTGCCATCTTTTCCTTTCCAAAGTTTATGCTCCCCTAGATGCAGAGGTTTTATTATATTTAGACCTATTCCATTCACCCAGCAGGTATGGAACCAAAATAGGTAATTGCCCCATTTTTAGAGAAATGTGCTGTTGGACCAAAGCAATCATGCATCGAATCCAAGAAACCAAATGACTCCCAGCCTCTACACCTAACACTGAGTCACAAAACCACTCCATTTCCTTTACTAAAGGCAATGGATCCCTAGAGTTTCAAGTTCTCTCCCGCCTTCCATCACGGCACAAAGAATGATGGTATATTCGACGGGACAAATTAAAGGCCTGCTTTTCAGACTCTGCCATTTCACAAATGCACAAGTCCCCCAAGAGTAATTGAGACTGATATGCAATGAGTAGCCAGCTAGGGAGGAAGGGGAGATGCCAATCCAACTGGCACAACACAGGATCTTTAAATAGAAAATGCCTTTGGTGCACAGACCAGGGACTTTCAGAATTACAACCAGCTGTATTCAGATTTGTCAGAAAACTCTCCCTCCTTAAAAACCCAATTTCCTCCGAAGCTACACTGCATTTGTGCAGAGCTACTTCCCTTGGTCTCAGTTTTCCAGGACTTCTTGACAACCAAGAAGATGTACTTGCTCATTTTTGAAGATGCAATACCTGTTAGAAAGCTGTTCTTCTTGGGATTCCTCTTCATCTTCCACTGAGACATCAGTTGATCTATCATATGCTGAGTTGCAGTCGGGCTCCATTTTGTCTTCAGGTTGGTTCCACTTAGTGTCTTCTCCCCTAACTCAGCCCTCTCTAGGGTTGCCCGACGCAAACTGTCATCCACAGCAGCCCAGCTCTCCTAACTCAGGAAGGTCTTTAAATAGAACTACGGAAAGTTGAAACATCAAACTGCTGCTGCCACCTTAGACTTTATGCTGGGTCCTAGCACCACCTGATTCTAGGGCCAATGCAGTAAACATCAAGTCTTTGACAAACATGTGTTAGATCTGCAGTTCAACTGGATTTTTTCCCCCCTTTTAAAATTTTTATTGGTTTTTACAGTATCTTAACAATCCCATTACATCTAATTAAGTAAATATTGACCTCCCGCTCACCAATCAGCACGATTCATTAACTATACAAGTCAACCATTGCTATAGTAATTCAAAACATATATCCTACACATTGCAAACTCAATTTTACTCTACCCAACCTGCTATTATTACTAAATTTCAAACCCTGCTGAAAAGTCGATATTAGAAAAATAGTTCTTTAAGTATAGTAAGAATAGTTTCCAATCTTCTTTAAAACATTCCAAGTTTTCATCCCTTATCAATACTGTAAGTTTTGCCATCTCAGCATATTCCAAATTTTTTATCAACCAATCTTCTTTTGAGGGCATTTCATTGTCCTTCCATTTCTGCGCATATACTATTCTGGCCGCCATGGTTGCATACGTAAAAAATGTTAAGTTTCTTCTGGAAAACTCTCCTTGCGTTACTCCCAGCAGGAAGGATTCTGGCCTCTTAGGAAATGTCATTTAAAAATTTTTCTTCAACTCATTATATATCATATCCCAAAAGGCCTTTGCCTTCCCACAAGACCACCACATATGAAAAAAAAAGTTCCTTCACAATGTCCACATTTCCAACATTTGTTTGGAACATTTTTATCAGTTCAACTGGATTCTCAGGCAACTAACTACATGTTAAACACGCCGACAGGCTTCTTCATTTGCATTGAAAGAAGCATGCATGTAATCTTAATTCTTACTATCTGGTTTTGGATAGATGTGGCAAGAAGCCAAATGAAGCTGGAAATAGCCAATGATTATCATCAGCCCGTCCAGGAGGAAACAGAGACATCAGCATCCGCAATTCCTTCACCACCAAGGTCAAATTACTTCAGGTCATTTGCATTTGGGCACACATTGTATTTAGCCCAGGGGTTCTCAGACTCAGGCTCCCAGATTTTTGGCTACAACTCCCATAATCCCCACTGCAATGGCCACTGTTTCTAAGGATGATGGGAGCAGGATTCCTAGGAGCCGCCCTGAATTAGAACTGCAGACTATTTTTAGGAGCATATCTGCTTAGCATGGAGAAGGTCCCCTGCATCTGCAGGTGGGACTGGGAAAGATTCCCATCTGAAACCTTGCAGGGGCAAAATGGAGCTGCAACAAAGCACCCAAGCCTCATTCTTGGTCAGGTAGCCAGCCAGGTTGAACTACACAGCAGAACCAGCGGAAGTACTTTTTCACACAACACATAATCCACTTGTGGAATTCTCTGCCACAAGATGTGGTGACAGCCAACAACCTTGATGAAACCCTTTAAGAAGGGTTTGGATAACTTCATGGAGGAGAGGTCTATTCTTTGGCCTCGATCCTTGGTTTCCTCTGTGGATGGAGGTGTGGAAAGCTAGAGACGAACTGCTGATAAAGGAAAGCCATGTTTTTCTCCAGTGAAAGGAGTGGCTATAAGCAGCAGGAAAAACAAAGGTTAACAACACAAGAACAGCCCTGCTGGATCAGGCCCAAGGCCCATCTAGTCCAGCATCCTGTTTCACACAGTGGCCCACCAGATGCCACTGGAAGCCACAGGCAGGAGTTGAGGGCATGCCCTCTCTCCTGCTGTTACTCCCCTGCAACTGGTACTCAGAGGCATCCTGCCTTTGAGGCTGGAGGTGGCCCACAGCCCTCTGACTAGTAGCCGTTGATAGCCAAGGATCGAGGCCAAAGAATACAGGACACAAAGTAGCTAGCATTTTGGAATCTCTGCCCAGATTCTATGCTGTCCATGCAAAACTGTTCCCCTGCAGAGCCAGGAGGCAGACCGTCATTCCCCCCCTGAAATGCTGTGACCTTGCTCCCAGAGGTACCGCATTCCAAAGCTGTGCAAATAATTAACACACATGGAGCTTTACCTTGCCTTTTCATAAATGTACGCTTTGCACACTGTTTTGGATACCTTATAAAAGAAGCATTGCTGTCTATATTGTGCATAAGGGAAACAATCCAAAATCTTAAAGGTGCGTTTGTAAAGAAAAACAATTGCGCTCCATGTGTGGGGCCCCTTAAAATAAACTGCAAGATGTAATTCAATCAGCTAGCCCTTCTTGAAATCACAAGACTAGGACAAGTCCAGTTTTCTGGATGGAGCCCAAGCTGAGAACAAGCCAACAACTATATTATGACCAGAGCAGTCATTGCCACTTATTCCTAGACACCAGAAGGTATCCATTCTGACTGACTTGTGGCTGCAGGCACTTGAGAGAGCAACCTTCTGTGAAGTCAGCAGCACTTCCAATGGATCTGTAACTAAAACTCATGAATGCTAAACCACCATACTGGCACAATTTCTCTTTGGAGCACTTCAAAAGGTACCAGACTGCACAATCAAACAGATCTTAGGGACCATCCGGTTGCAGATGGCTGTTTTCCAAAAGCATTCAGTATTTGACAATTCTGCTTCCATACAGTTGACTATTACAGGTGAAACTCGGAAAATTAGAATATCGTGCAAAAGTCCATTAATTTCAGTAATGCAAATTAAAAGGTGAAACTGATATATGAGACAGAAGCATTACATGCAAAGCGAGATAAGTCAAGCCTTAATTTGTTATAATTGTGATGATCATGGCGTACAGCTCATGAAAACCCCAAATCCACAATCTCAGAAAATTAGAATATTACATGGAACCAAGAAGACAAGGATTGAAGAATAGAACAATATCAGACCTCTGAAAAGTATAAGCATGCATATGTATTCAGTACTTGGTTTGGGCCCCTTTTGCAGCAATTACTGCCTCAATGCAGCGTGGCATGGATGCTATCAGCCTGTGGCACTGATGAGGTATTATGGAAGACCAGGATGCTTCATTAGCGGCCTTCAGCAATTCTGCATTGTTTGGTCTCATGTCTCTCATCCTTCTCTTGGCAATGCCTCATAGATTCTCTATGGGGTCAGGTCAGGCGAGTTTGCTGGCCAATCAAGCACAGTACACTGTATACTTTTCAGAGGTCCAATATTGTTCTATTATTCAATCCTTGTCTTCTTGGTTCCATGTAATATTCTAATTTTCTGAGATTGTGGATTTGGGGTTTTCATGAGCTGTACGCCATGATCATCACAGTTATAACAAATTAAGGCTTGACTTATCTTGCTTTGCATGTAATGCGTCTGTCTCATATATCAGTTTCACCTTTTAATTTGCATTACTGAAATTAATGGACTTTTGCACGGTATTCTAATTTTCCGAGTTTCACCTGTATTACATTGTGTACATAATCTAGGAAACTTACAACCAAACACTCATACCTAAATTCACATTAATGATATGGCAGGACTGTTGCTAAAATACACACTTCCCTGTGGTCACACCATGTCATGGTAATAGTGTCAAGGTGAAGTGTACCGTCGTGTCGATTTCGACTCCTGGCGCCCACAGAGCCCTGTGGGGTTTTTTTTGTAGAATACAGGAGGAGTTTACCATTGCCTCCTCCCGCACAGTTTGAGATGATGCCTTTCAGCATCTTCCTATATCGCTGCTGCCCAATATAGTACCAGCAGGGATTCGAATCGAAATGCCTATTATATGGACCACAAGGGCCAAGTCATATCATTCTTAGAGCCAGAATGGTGTGGTGATTAGTGTTAGATGAAGAAAGGGGAGACCTGGTCCAAAGCCCTGCTCAGCAATGCAGTCCACCTTGGACCTGTCCCTACCTCCACATAACCTACCCCAAAGGGTTGTTGAAATATGATGGCAGATGGGAAGAGAAGAAACATACTGCACCTTGAGCTCCATGAAAGAAATTTAAATGGCCAACATGATGCACACTCCGACATTAGCGTTTCTGGCCCACAAGGGCTGCTGTACACCTGAAAGTCAGTCCTGAGCGTATTGTGGAAGCAGGCAGTTGCACAACTAATTAAAACAGCACACAGGCACTTCTGCAGTATACTTTCAAGGGAAACAATGGAAGTAACACAACACAGGAGCCCACACATTTTTTAAAGTTGCGCAGCTGCCTGCCTCCACATGCATACAGAAGTCCGAGCAGGTTGGAAACGCAGACACTGGAGTGCATGTCATGTCAGCCAATAAAAATAACCAATAGCAGCACAGCAGCTCTGTTGGGAACAATAAAAAACTAGCGTGGAAAGTATATGATCCAAGTAGCCCAAATAATTGACCCATGAAACCAATTACTGATGCAATATGGCACCCATACACGATGGTGGTATATTTTCGTCACAAACACAGCACACGAGTGATATGTAAAGTGGATCTTAGCATCCAATTATAGCCTGTCATGGTTGAGCTCAAAACATAATTTCCATTCTTCATAACACCACTACTACTACTTGACAAAGTACCAACAGGGGGTTGAAAGAAAGAGATGATATATACAAAATGGTAACTTTATTTTTTTTATACAGAAACTTTATTCAACTTGACACAATAAAAATATTAAACTTAAAGAGGAAAAAACCAAAGTTGACATCAGTGAAAAGTAATGCTTAACATATGAATTGGTCTGCAATAAATATGAGAGGCACAAATTGTGCTACAGCAGATCTAAAAGAAGTCCCATACTTCTTGAAAAAGGTTAAAATTTTCAAGATTTTTTAAATCTCAATTAATATAGCAGCTGACCAATTTACAAATATATACACAAAAACAGAAACAAAAATAAAATAAAAACTGGGCTTATCGTAGCAGCTATTTTTAAGCAGTCATCATTACTACTTTATATCGAAAGGAACTTGTACAAAGAGGGTCCTGACCTAGGGTGGTTTCACACCTTACAAAGCACAAGCGTTGGAGAGAAAATACAAGGAGGCTGCACTTCCTGACACTGCTATCCTGGTGCAGGGACCTGGGGGGACAGGGGCAAAGTCTAAAAGCAGAAATACTGCCATTGCAAGTTTATTTTACGGAGTATACAGGAAGTGCTGCAAGGGGAAGCACAAAGTGTCACTTGCACTTCCTCTCCCCCTACCTCATTGTAACGTGTGAAGCTGTCCCTGGGCTGAAGTGAAGCCTATTAAGCCTTTGCTACGTTTGCCATGGATCGGGGCTTGCCATGGATCGGGGCTGCACAGCCTGTACCTCAAGCTGAAAACAGCCCAAAAGCGACACATTACGGCATGGAAAATGCCCAACTATCTCCTGTTTTTGCAACCCTAAGTAGGCAGAACACACACAAGGCTTATCAAGCTCTTGGTGAACTGCTTAATGCGGCTGGCAGGCTGTGCTTGGTTTGGTATGTCAAAAGTTGGGGAGACCTACTGCCTTGAAGCAGCTCTGCTGCCTTAGATTTCCAGTTGAGATTATAATTCCCAGTAGTCAGAAGTTCTTATCATGGTACTGATCCTTTGGGCTGTGCCATTTCAGACTACTGGTGGGGGCTCACATGACTGACTGCTCCTCTATACAAAGAAAGATCCCTATACAAGGAAAATGAAGGGTCAAGAAGAAAGGTTCTAGCCTAGGCTTTCTCCAACATCCAATGTTGTAAGTGCATGGAATTCCTTATATGGAATTCATGCAAACCTCCACCTGCTCTCTGAAGTAGTACAGCCCAGACTTGGGTGTACCATCTCAGTGAGAACTAGGCCAGATCAACAGCATGACTAAGGACCTAGTTATTTTGCAAAGAAGTAGTTGTTTGTTACAAACACATTAGAAACGAAGGGGCCAAATTGAACCAAAGTGCATTTTGTATTTAGCAATTGTAAAGCAGGAGCTACTTACTCTTAAGGAAATGTGCACTCTGTGCTATTCTCTCTCACAGCCAGGCTGCTGAACATTACATAACTCTTCATCTTTGTATTTCAGTGTGGTTGGGTCAACCACTACAATTTATGTTAACAACAAATCAATAAACTCCTGACAGATTTGCAAATGTGTATTATAGCAGTCTCTTTATTGGTCACTGATTCAAGCTGTTTTAGAGAACGGTCTTCACAAGATTATTGAATGTCATAAAGGTTGCTTGTTTAAATTATTACAAAAGTTTCTTTAACAAAAGCTTGAAAGAAAAATCTCTCTTTAAAAAAGTGCAGGGCAGGGCGAAAAACTGCATCTTGGGGTTTTGATGTCCTTTGTATCGCATAATTCTGAAGGGTCCATTTAAGAAGGAAGCCAGTTATCTTTTCTGTATAGTTGCTCTTAAAGGTAGTATACAGTTCAAGTCCCTCCTGTCTCTCAGTCTCTGCCATGACTATGGGATACAACAAAACACATAAATGATTACATTGCAGTCACTATACAGTTGAAGAAAACCATTAAGTATGCTAAACAGCATTACTACATAATTAATAGCAATTCTTGATATCAAAACATCTCAGAAGCACAAAAGATGATATCCAAGTGCTTGAGCGTGCCCATTTTTGACATTTTCCTCTTCTGAAGGCAAATACTCATGCTATATAGAAATTCTCTTCCAACTTATCCAACTTTTATGACTCTACATAGCATGATAGGAAGCAGATAAATGAGCTTTTCTACATTAAAATTAAAGCCAATACAATTCCTCCTTGGTCCTTTCTGCATAGCCCAGAGCAAGACCACCAGAGGCTCCAAATTGCACTTAGTTTGTGGTTGCCTTTCAGTATTGCATGCTAGCTGCCATAGGAAGACACCAAATTAATGCTGCTTATATTTCAGTACTTTCAAATCATTAAGGAAAAATGGTATAGCTTCTGTAATATAAGTTAACTTGTAGCAGTTATTTTAGTGGCAATCCCTGTTCCTTCTAGTGGATTTCCAAACGTTTACTACAACTCCCAGCATCCCCAGCTGCAATGGCCTTTGACTGGGATTATGCGAGTTGTAGTCAACAACATCTGGGAACCCGTTAGAGGGAACACTGATGGCAATAGCACAGTAGCTGCTACACAGAATGTAGAAGTTAGATGATCCCTACTCACCAATTTCAATTCAAACATTTTAGAAAAAAATCTCAAAACTAAAAAAAAAAATGCCCACATGAACCTTAGCACCTTTGCTTTCTGCTGCTCATGGGTGACAAATGGGCAGCTGCTTACAAGAGTTAGGAAATTAAATGTTTAGCTTTAAATAATGCAGAAATACCTACAGACAACTCAAATATGTTAACATCATATACTCCACAGACTGGATCTGCTCCATCACTACCTTTCCATACATTTCAGCTTATTAGGCTATAATCTGGGAAATCTGCACAAGTTTCGAACCCAAATGATCAAAACAAAGTGCCAAATAATTGTTTGTAACTGGGGGGGGGGGAGTACCTAGGGAGAAGCACAAGTCTTTCCATCTTGGCCACGGAAAGAAGTCAAGAGTACCACTTAGATTCTGAGTCTTAGCACATCAATGAAGCACAAATACATATTAGATCTTAAGTTTCAGGGGGTGGGTGGGTGGGATCACCTAGTAATTAGAAGGCAACGAACAACAGGTAGTAGTTAAAGGACAACAAGTTTGTGTAAAGCTTTATTAGGACTGCTGCATATTTTACCTTGCAAAACTCATCTATGATTATGTCAAACTTCTGTTTTTCATGTACTGCTCTAGCAGTATTTGTTCGGTCAAAGGGTTCTGAAAAGTTAAAAGAACATTATAAATAATGTAGCTTTTATTAGCTTTTGTAATGTACCTAAATGCAGTCCTATAAATATTCATACATGGTTCATTCTACTGGAATCAATGAGGCTACTTACAGATGGACATCTTCAGGATGACTGTTATCTATCTATCTATCTATCTATCTATCTATGGCATACCCGTGGATAATCCCATGTGTGGCAGCTCTCGCGAGAGTTTGGAGAGCTGCTGGACAGGCTAGCCACGGGATGGGTGAGAGAGAGAGAAATGGCAGTGGCCGAAAAAAACTGCAGTGGGCAGCACTGTTCCCTCTAAGGCATGTGCACATGCATGCACTCACAAATTTTTGGATGTTTACTCAGTTCACTTTCAAACCCACTCAGATTGAATCAGGAAGGGCCCATTCTGAATGCATGTGCGCACACACTGCCCTGATACAGCCGCCCAGAACAAAACTCATTCCACACAGAGATGAAAAAAAATAAGAGGGACCACTGGTGGGTGGGTGGCATGACCAAAGAGCAGCAGGCCGCGCACTGTGTGGGCAAGACGGCGGGGGACGGCAGCTGAAGAAGAAGGTGGTGATGGTGGCCGGGTGGGCCAGCGGGCAAGGGAAGGAAGAAGCTGGGTGGGCAGGGGGGGTGGGAGAGAAAACAACGGTGACGGGGAAACGGTGGTGGCGGGGCAAGCGGCTAGAGGTGCAGATGTTCTGTGCCTGGCCCAGCTAGTTTACTATATTTTCTTATCGTAGTTTAACAATGGTTGCATCTTCCTCCTTTGGCATGTGTACATAGAACGTACAGTGGGACAAAACATGAGCAACAATATCCAGGAAATCACAACCCCAAGCTAAGTCACCTGAATTCACTCTGTAGCCTTCCACAAACATGCATGCTTATCTTACGCAGCACATACAGAGGGCTGTGATTCCAGACAATGTAGTGTTTTCCAATGTCAGCAGAAATTAAGTACTATCTGAATACATAATAAATGGAAACAAATTGCTACAATGTTAGATTCTGTGAATTTTGAACAATTCTTTGGGAGACTTAAACCCACATGTTTAGAAGTACAGTAATGACCTATGGGCGGCAAACAAGCAAAAACCATACTAAAGAAGAAGGCACTACAAAACTTGGGGGCAGCCTTGCATGGGTTAGCTCACTGTTGAGGAAGCATTCTAGTTCCTAAAAACAATTTAAACGTGCATTTGTGTGTGTTGTGTGGCTATTTAATCGCTGGCAGGTGGCACTATCATTTTATTTTGCCTTAAAGAAACCTCCAGTTAAAGGGACAGCAGCTCTTTTTCCCAATACACTTTTCTTTACTGTGTCATGCCAGATAAAACTATTCCAGGGCTATTTCTCTTGGAGGGAGGTTTGAACATAGACAACCTTGAACAAGTCAGTCTTCCTGTATTTTTGTTCCCTCACTGTAAAAATTGTAACAACAGTGACTGGCTTTACAAGAACGGTGCAGGGATGAATGGGATAATGACAGAGAAATATTGTGCACACAGTAGAACCTCGCTATTTGTACTTGTATACTTGTACAAGACATGTACTTGCATGTGTCTAACTGACACTCATTTTCAGTTACAAAACCCATGTATCTGCAGTTCCCAGGGGGTCGGAAGTGACCACAGAGTCACTTCCAGCCACAATTTTGTCTACAGGAGCAGTCAGGAGACAACATTTTGTGGCTCATTTCTTTAAAAAAACAAAACACCCAAGACATTTTTTCCCACAGAAGGGGGGGGCATGGTACAGTAAACAGTTTACATTATCTTTATGTTCTTTTGTGCTTTTTTCACTGTTTGGGGTGGTTTTAAAAACTTTTTTAATTTATTCCATTCTGGAACCTAACCTCCCTTTCCTCATAGGCATAATGCCCTGTTACTCGCAGTGTGGGCAAGGAATGGAACCCCCGCAAGTAACGAGGTTTCCTTGTACTAAAAACCTCTCAGCACAGTGCAATGTACTGCTCTAGATTCCTCAACTGACAAGACAGGGCAAGCATTTCACTCAGATTTGCACATATTCACCTGATACCAAATTACTTGAGTTACCCACTCCACTCCACTCCCAAACAAACCCCTGAGAATGTACCTTCTACGCAAATGAACTTGTTTCTCCATTCAACACCATCAGGTCTTGGAATGGCTTTGGCTTCACGAACTGAGATCATCTGACCCCTCCAGCTAGCAAAGAGAAAAAAATTCAATTTAAAATAAATTTAAACAGTGGTGCTATTTAGTAAATTTACACATAGCAGTAGTTGAAGACTATCCTTATCTAAAATTAAACAAAGTACTTTGGTGCAGCTGTTAAGAAATTTAGCAGCTGAGAAAGCGTAAACTCAGTTCATGGCTGCGTCCCTTAGAAATACCATTTTGGTTAGCCTGGCCCACTTGGTGAAAGATATTAGGAAAAACGTAGTGCTGTGCCAAAGTTACTGAAGTCACAGGGGGCATGGGACTAGTCAGAAATTCAGAGGGATCTAGAAATTGGCCCCCAGACCACCAATTATGGCTGGCTCGCACTAGCAAAATTCCAGTTCAAAATATAGGTCAGAGGAAAGAGAAATGTTATGGCATCATTTGGCTTGCATCCCAACTTGTCAATAAATTTAAGAAAAATAAGCTAAAGGGAAGAGTTATATAACAGAATTAAGCAGATCACAGCAGGCAGTAATGCCGTTCTGCTGCACACTGAACAAAACTATTTTTCGCAGAATCCATCTGGTTTCTAAGATCACTCAAGAGCAGCAGTTGCATCTTCAGCACAACAAAAGTACACATTTTAACTTCAGAAAACCAAAATATTAATAAGCGACTTTCAAACTGAAATATTTGAGGCCACACTGCACATCTGCTAAAGTGAATCTGAGGAGGAACTTGGAACTTTAAGGGCAAATGTAATTACTAAGTATTCACAGGGGTTCTGTTCTCCACAATTACTGCAGATAAGGAAATCGCGAATACTGAGTAATTGTGTCCATGGGCTCAGAGGGGTTAGGTTCCCAGGTGTCAAAAAAGGTTCCAAAAATGGGTAAAATTGCCTCAAAATCATGGGGGAAAGTGCTGTCCAGCAATGCCCCCCAAACACAGCAATTTGCTGGGGGGGGGGGTTTGCTGAAAAAAAAATCATAGTTTTTTATTTAAACAAAAACGAGCCAGAAACTGATAAAATTGCCTAAATATGTTGGGGTATGTGCTCAGTATGTCCCCAGCTGTCCAACAACGCTCTCAAAATACTGCCATTTGCTGGATTTTGGCCAACAAATAGTTTTTCCCCGTTCTTTAAAAAAAACAAAAAATGAGTCAGAATATGGCTCCCTTACACAAAATGGCAGGTGGAATTGCCCTCAGGGGTCATTTCTGTTGGAAGACTTTGCGCTGTCTCTTTGTCTCAGACAGTGGAGGACAGACTAGTAAGTCAGAGGGCTAGAGGGTCAAGACATTGCTCATCCCTTCTCCACTGCTCTGATGCTATCCCTTTGATATGTAGATTGCTAATCTCAGGGACTAACTTCCTTTTCTCTCTCTCTTTCCCTACCTGCCCTTCTACCTTGCAACATGACAAGCCTCTCTCCCTGCACCATGTGTGCAGAGAAGATGCAGAATCCATCTGCAACCAGCTAGATAGATAGATTAGAGATCCTAACTCCTCACTTTCCTATCTAGAATGGAGTTCCTTAATAAATGCCTTATATATTGATTTGAAACTATGAATTGGCTCCAAGTTACTTTACTCTCAGCATACACGCATGCCTAACTAAACTACCGCTGTGTTGTGCCTCTGTGCACTCTGCTATAATGAGAAAGGGATTCTCTCACCACAGAGAATTTCCAACAATTTCCACCCACCACGGCCCATGGATATGTGAAAATTAACCCTTTGGGGCTGCTTTTTGGGCTGGCATATCCTCTTTTTGGGATATGCAAAAACGCAGATGATGAGCTTGCGATTAACAAGGTTTTCCTATACTTCAGAAAGGGATAAAGGGAGCCAATAATGGGTACCCACACAGTACCCTGAAAGGCAGGGAAACCATAAGCTTTGGACAAAAGCCGAGGTCTCCCAAACATAGTGCCTATGAGCGAAACAATGTAAAATTACAAGGCTAAACAGGCCTCACGAAACCCACTGTCCCGAGTCCTAAAGCAGGGCTGCACAATCTTAGCCCTCCAGCTGTTTTCAACTAGCTCCCATTACAGTAAGTCACAATGGTCAATAGTCAGGTGTGATGGGAGCTGTATGTAGTCTAACTTCTAAAGAAGGGCTGAAGTTGTGCAGCCCCGCTCTAAAATGTTCTTGTTAGATGGGTGTCCAACCATGTCTTGAAAGCTCATAAGAGGGGATTCCAGAACTTCCCATGACAGATAACTTAATGGGCAAACTGCTCTTATAGCCAGGAATTTCTCCTAATGCTTAACCTAAAGTCAAACACCATTTATCTTGATAGGCCAGGGCGAAGTATAAGGCTCAAACAGTATACTGCAGGGAATACCACAACACATTTGAGCAAGAGTCTCAGCCCAATGCTGGCCCTGAGCACAGGACAGAAGTGCATGAGTTAAACTAATCCAAGTATCAGCTTGAGCTTTTGAAAATTTGGTGTGTGGGGGGGTAGGCAGGGGGTGGGGAGAGTATTCTAGTATGGTTCATTTTAAGTTATAGGTCAATCTGGCCTTTGCCACAACCCTCAAAGATCACATGGCAAATCCATACTTATTTTTGTTGTATCTATCAAAATACAGATTAACCATAAGATGACCTTAAATCTGAACCTAATAGTATCTGTTATGTAACTTTAAATACAACGCTAAAAAGTAGGATTTTACAAGTGCCCCAAAGGGACATTTTATATCTTGCACAAATTATAGTTAACACTGTGCAGATTTATAAAACATTGTTTCTAACATACTCCCAAACATCCAAAGCCCCGAAGCTTTGGTATTTAAAGGGACCCAAAGACTTAATACAGGAGAAATCATTTTAAAGATAAAGTCTTCTTTTAATCTTAAATTCCCTAGTAAACCTCACTGGACATAAATCTAATCAACACTTGCTCTGCTACTGATTGCCAGATGAAAGCCTGCTGCCCTCACTCAGAAGTGCAGACGAAATAGGAGACACCACTTTCAAAGAAGTTTGTAAACTTGGAAGAGGGTTTCAGGAGGCATTCTTTTCCCCACCCCTCTTCAAAAAAATATTTTGAGGTTAAACTAGAAGCAGCTAGCATTTTTAGTACAACAGTGGCTGACATGATGAAGAAAATTAGTCAAAGGAGTCCCATTGAAATGAAAAAGAAGAGTCAGGCAATGCCTTAATGTAACCATGCCTAACTTGTCCGTTTAATTTCACTGGGATTACTTTGAATCATTTCCTCATATGTCAGTCAGTAGTAAAATCCCCACCCCCACAATATCCACAATTACAAGCCAATACAGACATTCAAGCAAATTTATTTTGGAGGGCAACCAAAGAGAGGCATAATTAATCTCGAATTCACAGTTGCTGATGCTGCTGTACAACTAATTTTAAGTTCTCTTATTCTCATCAACATTAGTTTAAAAACTTTTATCCTCTCAAATCAATAAGTTCAGGTTCCAATAGGGCCCAGGTATATGTTGCAGGGTCTTCTTTGCTGCTGCCATCAGATTACGGAACACCTTCCCTGACATATGCATTGTGTCCTTGCTCCTGGTATTCTGCACCCTTTTAAAAACTCTTTCTTTTCATCAGAGCCTTCAGGTACTGGGGCCAGAGATCTGGTGCTGTTTCACATTTCAGAGTTTTTATCTCCAACATTTTATGGCTATTTTGTTTAAATCATTTTTATTGTATCTTTTAAACATGCTTTGATATTTGGATGTTTTACACAGTCTTGCGTTTTTAACACCATTCTGGGGTTATAACAAAAGACACTATAAAAATGTAAAATAGATTGCCTCTACATGTTGATATACAGCCTTCTTTCTCCTTATGGCTGATTCAGATTAATACTCAGATGGTTTGATATTTTAGTTAAACTCAGATGGTTTGCAAGCCTAGTGTCTTAACTGACAATGGTTTGCACAAACCAATGTTTCCCAAGTTCAGATAAAATGGGAAACTACAGTTAGTTACAAACTGCAAGCAGGTGCTTTTTAATTTATTCATAAATGATCTAGAATTTGTGGTAAGCAGCAAGGTGGCCAAATTTGCAGATGACACCAAACTCTTTCAGGGAGTGAAATCCAAAACAGATTGTGAGGAGCACCAAAAGGATCTCTCTGAACTAGGCGAGTGGGCAACAAAATGACAAATGCGGTTCAGTGTTGGCAAGTGTAAAGTGATGCACATTGGGATGAAAAAAACCCAACCAAGTATACATTGATCAGATCTGAGCTACCAGTGACTGACCAGGAGAGGGATCTTGGGGTAGTGGTGGACAGCTCATTGAAAGTATCAACTCGATGTGCGGCAGCTGCGAAAAAGGCGAATTCCATGCTAGGGATCATTAGGAAGGGGACTGAAAATAAAACTAATAATATAATGCCCTTATACAAAACTATGGTGCAGCCACACTTGGGAGTACTGCGTACAATTCTGGTCATCACATCTAAAGAAAGACATTGTAGAACTAGAAAAGGTGCAGAAGAGGGCAACCAAGATGATCAGGGCCTAGAGCACCTTCCTTATGAGGCAAGGCTACAACACCTGGGCTTTTTAGTTTAGAAAAAAAGATGACTGTGGGGAGACATAACAGAGGTCTATAAAATCATGCACGGTGTGGAGAAAGTGGATAGAGAAATTTGTCTCCCTCACATACAAAACCAGAACCAGGGGTTATCCCATAACACTGATTGCCAAGAAATTTAGGACCAACAAACGGAAGTACTTTTTCACACAACTCATAATCATCTTGTGGAATTCTCTACCACAAAATGTGGTGACAGCTAACAACCTGGATGGCTTTAAGAGGGATCTGGCTAACTTCATGGAGGAGCGGTCTAATCAATGGCTACTAGTCGGAGGGCTATAAGCCATCTCCAGCCTCAGAGGTAGGATGCCTCTGAATACCAGTTGCAGGGCAGAGGGCATGCCCTCAACTCCTGCCTGTAAGTTTCCAGCAGCATCTGATGGGCCACTGTGTGAAACAGGATGCTGGACTAGATGAGACTTGGGTCTGCTCCAGCAGAGATGTTCTTATATAAGCTTTAAATGTCCTCCCTTTGTGTGCAAGGGAGGGGAAAACACACACCCAATGTGGTGTGTTCTCATAACAAGTCATGATTTGTCATTTTGTCTTAGTACTATGAGTTGGATCTTAATTTTCCTGCCATTTCCTCATCTCCACCACCTCCCTACTCCCCCTTCCCAAATCTGCTCCTCAGGGTTTGGGGACCCTCAGGAGACCCACAGAAGGAAGGACATGCTGGCAAAAATTGGGGGATCCTCTTGCATGTGTGGAAATGCCTTCTACTCGGCCCAAGAGCATTTTAAGAGCCAAGCCTATATAAATATTGATGAACCACTTTTCAACAAGTTCACAAAGCAGTTTACATAGGAATGGAATGGAGAAAATGGCACCTTGTACCAAAGGGACTCATAATCATATCTTTAACATCATAAGCATTTCCACCACAATTAAAGAGGAAAGAATTCACCCTTAAATGGAAATACATGACCTTGATTTCATCTGGAAACAGCAGTTACAGAAGAACCAATCTAAACTGCAAGTGCAAAAAAAAGGGGGGGGGAGAGAAAAAAAGGACTTCATTAAATGAAAAACTGCAACACTCACTCAAATTCTGTAGCATAATATTTCAGGAAGCCCAGCAACAGGTCTCCAAGAGTTGATTCATTTTTTGATAGGTAAGGAGGAATGGTGCATGGGGCTTGGTGCACAAGGTGCAGCTGCATAGAAGGATCAAAGGATTCCTGCCAAAACAATTAGACACAAAGACAGAGAGAGATACTATAGTTTTGTTCAACGCCTATATTATGATATCATATTCATTTGTCAAGATGCTGTCTATAGTAAGCATGCATACTCCAGGCCAAGTATTTAGAAAGTACCAAATTTACACAGCACTGTTTCTAATGAACTGAATCCAAAGAGATGAATAAGAGCAGAAAGGTAGCAGTGTGTCTGTGTGTGTAGAGGTAGGGGTGTGTGTGTGTGTGTGTGTGTGTGTGTGTGTGTGTGTGTGTGTGTGTGTGTGGAAGGTCCCCACATCAGGATTGGCTGGGTGCAGGGCACGACAACTGGGGTGAAAGGAATGGGAAAGCCTTATTCTACACTGTTGTGTGTGTGGCTGGATCAAAGCCAAGTATAGTCAGCCTATGGAATTCTCTGCCACAAGATGTGGTGACAGCCAACAGACTGGATGGCTTTAAGAGGGGTTTAGATAAATTCTTGGAGGACAGGTCTATCAATAGCTACTAGCCTGGCGGCTCTAGGCCACCGCAAGCCTCAGACACATGATGCCTCTTAATACCAGTTGCAGGGGAACAACAGCAGGAGAGAGGGGGCATGGCCTCAGCTCTTGCTTGTGGGCTTCCCAGATGCAGCTGATGGGCCACTGTGTGAAACAGGATGCCGGACTAGATGGCCCTTGGGCCTGGTCCAGGAGGGCTTTTCTTATGTTCTTAATCAAAGCTGCAAGACAAGGAAAGCAGAGTGACTGGACTCTGCCTAAGAAGAGAGCCTAATCTCCAAGGCAAGCGCCTCCGAACTGCTTTTTTCTGTCGCATACATCTGTCGTGGAGGCAAGCAGGTGAGAGGTGCTTGCCTCCATGACTGGGCTCTCCCTGTGGGCAGAGCTCAGTGGCAGCAGAGGCAGCCCCCTCTTCTCTTCTCCACTGAGGCTTGGGGACCCAGGTGCGGAAGGAAACAGAGGCGGGGAGAGAGGCTGCCTCTATGACTGGGCTCTGCCTATGGAGAGAGCCCAATACCCAAGGCAATGGCCTCTGACTGCTTTTCCTCCACGGTGGCTAGATGCTGTGGAGAAAGCAGTTTGAGGGGTTGGCAGCTGCCTTGGCAACTGGGCTCTCCCTGTAGGCAGAGACCTGTCACAGAGACAGAGCCCTGTCTCCCTCTGCTTCCCTCCACGGCTGTATGGATCCCCACTAAAACAATAAAAGCTGCCCCCATCAACCAACATCACCACTGATTGGAGGATTGTAACATGATTGCTTCAAAGTGGGGCATATGTTTGTGTGTCTTGTTTACAGCACACTCACTGAAAGAATAGTACTTCAGTTACAGTGCAATCTTATGCATGCCTACTCAGAAGTCCCATTGAATTAAATGGGACTTACTCCCAGATAAACATATATGATTGTGCTTATACAACGTGGCAGCCTAGTGTAGATGTCTTCCCAACAGCACACATGTATAGCTTGAAGAACATCTGACCAGTAAGATTTTTGTCTGGCTGGTGAACTGAGCCAGCATTTATTGACCTGTTTACAACACTTGTACAACTGATCACCTATAATAGTTTTATGGTGCAGCCATATCTGGAATATACAGTCGTGATCACCCCATCCCTATAATTTCCCTTTGGAGACTAAAAAGATGCAAAAAAAGGCAATCAAAATGTTCCAGCTAGAGCAACTTCCCCACAAGGAAAGGCTAAAGTGAGATATTTAAAGTTTTTTTGAAATGACAACATGATCCAGTTCTTGCCTTCATGCCCTGGTTATAGGCTTCCCAGAAGTATCTGACTGGGCTTTTCTTACATTCTTATCTCTCAGGAACCTCGAATTTATCTTACCACTTGATAGAATCATGCCAAGCTTGCTGGCATCACTAGTACCAAGTAAAAATTTACTGCAGTGCACACACACTATGATAAGCTATCACTTAGTAAATGGTTGCTTGTATTAGACAGACAGGACTAGTTCTTATACCTGTTAATATGGGCTACAGGTTAGTTGAATTAGATAGCTACAATATCTTTTTAACATAGAGAGAAGTGGCAAGGTAGCTACATTAGTTATTCCTGTAACTACCCAAATCCAAGAAGAGGTTCCCCCCAGTTCTTTCCTGTTAAATATAAGGGGGCCATTTTGAATTCAGAGTCCTCTTTTCCTTTAGGTAAATACAGTTATAACCTGTATTTAACCACTATCTTTAAGGCATCATATTACATTCAGAGTCACCTTCTATTTGGGTAAGTACAGTATTGAAATATTTATATACTGCTTTTCAACAGAAATGTTCTGAGAGTGGTTTACACAATGTATATGCCACTTTATCCGAATCCATTTTGAACTTCACAGTATTTTGCAGTATAGTGTATTACTGCAATACATTAAGTGCAAATGTGAGCCATTTAAAATGGGGAAGAAGGCAGGCAGACAAAATGTTAGAAAAAGTGTTTGTCGAGGAAAGTTGCAATAATTTTGTATATTAATCCTTACTAGTAAAACTGCTAATACGAACAATCACAACTGCATAATCCAACAGCATTCTGCACAAATATGGTTTTATATCCAACACGGTGGCCTGGTTCACCACACTACTAAACCAGAGTTTAGTACTAAAAGACCAAGTTGTGTCAAACCTTGAGTTCCTTGGTGTGTGAGGAAGAGAGTGAAAGTTTCCACTTTCATTTATGAATAGGCCAACTGCCTGTTGCATACAGACTCGGGGAATTGCAGTTACTAGCTGTATGTTTCTATACGGATCAAAGGTAGCATGCCCTTGAACACTAGGTGCTCGGGAATACTACTAAAAGGGAAAAGCTGCCCCCTTTTCCTTGCTTGTGGTACATCCCAGATGTACCTGGCTGGCCACTGTGAGAGGCAGGATGCTGGACTAGATGGGCCTTGGTCTGATCCAGCAGGGGCTTTTTTGTGTTCTTAAATCAGATCACAACTTGATGCTGTTGTGTTTGTGTTTTAAAACTAAGCTGATAAACCACACTTCCTCAAATGCATACATAATGGGAAACTGGTTTACATAATAAGGAGGGAACGTACACAAGCCTGAGACTCAACATGGTTTGTTTATTATCTTAGTTCACATGATCACTTGAATGGGGCATACGGGTTTTAAGCATCCCAAGTAAAGCATATCATTCACTGAAGTTTTTTTTAAACACCCTGTGATGATAATATATGGGTGTTAAATGGGTTAAGATTAGCAATTACTTTAAAGATGAAGCAATACCAAGTTTAGGTATGTCTCCCTCCCCCTCCCCCGTTCTAAGGTTATTACACTTCTAAGGGGCAATCACTAGGGATGTGCATGGAACCACGGAAGAGTGGTCCGGCACTGGGGGGGAGTGTGGCTTTAAGGGTGTGGGGGGGTAGTACTTACCCCTCCCGCCGCTCTTCCCCTTCTGGCGCTCTACTCTGCTGCAAAGTGTGTGATGTATGCAGCACGTGCACCAGCGGGGGCAGGTGCATGCCCACCGGGCGCATGCGTAGTGCCAACTTCTACTTGTTACAGAGGATGCAGACAACGATGGGGGCGGGGGCAGGGGCAGCAGGGAGGAACTCTGCCGCCCCAAAAGCCTTGCAGCAAAGTCGACTGCCAGGGGGGAAGAGCGGTGGGAGGGGGTAAGTACTACCCCCCCCCCTTAAAGCCACACTTCCCCCACCCCCCACCAGACCGGCCGAAGTCCAAACCGTTCCGGAGGCCTCTTGCATGGCCTCGGACCGATTCGGGCACACTCTTAGCAATCACATACTCTGTCAAAGCTAGAAAGCCCCTGGGATTTCAATTAGATATGTGAATGTAACCCAGTATAAGTTTGTAGTCCTGGAATAAGAATTTACAATCCCAACATTCTGTACATGAATTTCACTCTTCCTATTTTCTATAAAGCTAACAAATAATTAAGTTACAGCAGATCAATACAAACCCCTAGAAGTAACAAATGGATGTCCTAATGCAACCAGACCCTGAAAAGTTCTAGGACTGTGTGTTAAAATAAGGTGGACTATTGTCTGACAGAAGTAGAGATATTTCAGGGCCGGTGTATTTTCCAAAGCAGATCAATGGAAACCATATGGTCTGGTCAGATCTTCATTTTTGTATCCCAAATGAGAAGCAAGAGGCTCAGATCTGCCCTTACTCAGATCTGCCCTCTGTTCTCCAGGCAGAGTATTTTGTAATCTGGCACAAATACGGCTCACCTGTGCTCAAGGTCTCTCTGAATTTGCTAGCAATGTGTAGCTAACACTCACTCCCCTTTCACAGTTGGTATAGAAAATTAATGTCTGATCAAGTTAAGCCACAGTGTTAAAGTTAACTTAGCGGGGAATTTCCCCCACTAAAACGCTATTCTTCACTCCCAGTAATAAAAGTATCGTATTAAGTCAAAGTAATGACAGAGCAGATATTAGAACCAAACCTTCTGGCTACCAGATGTCAGCTAATTAGGTGCATATCTTCTTATGGAATGTGCTCAACTGGTATTTGTGTTCTACAAGCTCATCCCCTCATTGTCCTCAAACATACTTGTATGTCCTTGACTGACTATGCAAGATGAACTACTACTACAAAAGGTGTTGCACAGATGATCACAGCCACACCAATGATCTTGCCAGAATATATATTCTTAAAGCAGGATGAAACACTGCAAAGTTCATGTGACTGAACACAATAGAAAGTTACCATTCACATGAGCTGTTCTAGTGGCTCATTACCAAGTATATGAAATTCAGTTAATCAAAAATTGAAGTGAACACAGTTTGGTTCTAATAATGGGCAATACTATGTTAATAATATTATGGTCAAATAAAAAATGAAAAAATGAAAAAAATTTAAAATGTTTCAGACATACTGCAACAGTAGTATGTAAGATAAGAAATGAAACTACAGAGTACAGTAGCTAGCAGTTACTAAGAAAAGTGTGCTGTCAAGTCGATTTCGACTCCTGGCAACAACAGAGCCCTGTGGTTTTCTTTGGTAGAATACAGGAGGAGTTTACCATTGCATCCTACCGCGCAGTATGAGATGATGCCTTTCAGCATCTTCCTCTATCGTTGCAGCCCGATATAGTACCAGTGGGGATTCGAACCTTTAACCTTCTGCTTGTTAGCCAAGCATTTCGCTGCTGCGCCACTAAAGGTGGCAGCAGTTACTAAAGCATACCCTTTTTTTTTTTTTTAACAAAGTGCTGTGTTAACACTAACCTAAGACATGAAGCCTCTGAAATATAGATAAATCTGCTTATTCTAAGATGTTACCATATGTCAGAAATTTTCTATTGTTCTTTGCTAGCCTTTTAAAAAACAGAAGAATGTGCAACTGCTGATGTTCGATGTCTTTTAACTGTGCATGTTCAGCATTTTAAAAAACAGTTTTCCAATGTGAAGTGATAAACATATGCAAAGAGCGTGAGCACTTTTATGAAGAGTTGATTCAGCAGAACTGGAACAGCTTAACTAGGAGAACACAAATATGGTGAACCATAATATCTTATTCTACACATATACTAACAGGGAAGCTGTGAAGGGCATGAAGAGACAGAATTATTAGAGAGAGCTGGAACACTGAAAGAATTGTTTAAAATGAATTTCATGTATGCATTTCATTTAAATAATAATAATTTCGTTTTCTGCAAGATGAACTTATTGTGCTTGCTGCTGACACAGAGCTTCAGCCCCATTTTTATTCCAACTTTAACCCTTTCTGTTCAATACAACTTCAACATATTTTTAAAGAAATGAACCCAATTAAGACACAAGTGGCCTCCAAACAGACTATACCAACTTTTTCATGCTCTCACTCTTGCCAAGTGACCCCTTAAAATCAATAGTGAGCTGCTTATACCAGGAAGTCATATTCATTTCATTGGAGTTTGAATATATTTGTGTGCTCTGCACATTACTGACAACACACCTAAAGCTCTCTCTTGTCTTGCTTGACCTTTTGGCCAAACTGTATGGAAAAAATACTGTATTTACCTGAATTCAAGACTAGATATCCTTCAAGTTTTTTTGATATTAGGAATCAGGAGAATGTCCTCAATTCAGAGCCCTGTTCATTTCAAGCAAATGCAGGTACAACCTGTATTTCACCTCTACTTTTTAAGGGGGTCATGTTAAATTCGGAGTCACCTTCGATTCAGGTAAATACAGTAAAGAGAACCATGTTTGTTCCTTTGCTCTGTATTTAGGGTATCCAGACACCTAATCACTTAGGTGACGACTTCGTGCATCTGACTAAGTGGTCTAAACTTAGCCTACAATAAATGTGTTACTCCAGGGCTGCAAACTTTGGCCCTGTTGAACTTCAACTCCCATCAAGCCAAGCCACCGTGGCCAATAGTCAGGGATGATGGGCACTGTGATCCAATATGTGCAGGAGGGTTATTGTGCATCCTTCCTGCACATATTGTGCAGCCTTGTGTTACTCTAAGGCACCCCAAGCTTCTTTGCTGCAAAACACCAACATGACTACCCCTCCTGAACACAGCCTGGTGATTATACTTCCCAAGTTTCATTCATTGCGACTGCTACTTATTCAAATATTCCACTGTCACAGGCAGCCATACACCTGTGACATAGGAACTGGTTTCTTTGGGAGGAGGGGGGATAAGAAAAACCTCTGAATCTGTATTCAAGGCACCCCTTCCTAACTAAGCAGTAAAAGTTACTTATCTATGACAAGGATTTGTGAACACATTGCCTGTGGAGAACAAGTGACCAGTCTCTCATTTGGAGACTTTCAAAATGGGCAGGACTTCCTTCACAGCTTCTAATACGATGCTGTGTTTGAATTTAAATTCAAACAGCATCGTATTGGGAGAAGGGTAACCTCACTGAGACCTAAGCCAATGCATCAGCAAGCTTCCCACCAGGCTCACAACACTTTTGTTGCCTCCTGCACATGCTTGCAGCAACGCTGTTATTCCAATACTATAAGAACTCAACTGCCCACTTGCCACAAAAGTGCACACATATTTAGGAGGAAGGCAAGACAAGCAATTCTTAGCCATACATCCAAACTAAGCCTAGTTAACACAACATAATCCGGGGGATACCCTGGAAATAAGAAAATCGGATTTGCTTCAGAAGTATGTGAACTACAAGATCATCCCGAGGCAAATGAGCTACAAGCATTAAAATCTAAAACAGCACCAGAAAGAGGGGAGGCAGTTTATAGCACTAACACATCCTAAATATAGAAGAGACCATAAGTAAACTAGTGCATTTGAAAATAATGCACTGCCAGCCTAAGCACACTCAGCTGGAAGTCCCATGGAAATAAATGGGTTTTGCTTCCTAGAAAACATGGTGAGAAGAAGTAGTCTTTAAATTTAGCTCAGATGAAAGAAAGGGAAATCAGTCCATAGGGGAATTTTCTATACACATGCACACACAATGGTGGCTCACTGCAGAGTTCTCACAAACAAGGTCATAGGCATGTTCTGCCATCACCCATATTTAATAGTTAAATAGCAACAGTCACAATGTAGGTAATCAATGTTTATAAACAAATTATGTAGTAATTTATAAGAAGCACTTACTGGGTAATTTTTTTGGAGGGATGGAAGGATAGGTTCAGGTAGGGCTATAAAAAAAAAATTTAAAGTCGCTGTGATTCATGTACTTCACAGAAAACAACATACCAGCTACACCAGTGGTGTGAACTGAAGATCTAGGGTTAAATGCTTACTCCTAGGCCTTTTAAGCTAAACAAAATAACCTGCATAAATTTGTGTGAAACTTGGCTAAACATTCTAGAATATGAAAGCTGCTCATGTAAATTGAAGTTAGTAATTTCTTGCTATTTGATATAGGTATATATAGGGTTCAGCTAGGGCCATGTGGACATTTTCCAGTATGAAGACAAGTTAATTCAATATAGAACACAAATACCATTTAGCCTATTGCAAAAGAAACACTGCTCATCTCAAGCAATACTGAACTGTGAAAATAAGAACAAACTGTGAATGCCTTTTGCCACACTCTGTACTACTTTGGATACAAAAAACACAATTTGCCTCACACAACAGTCACAAGTACTAAATAAATAGTTGTCTTCCTAATTATTTACATATATTTTAAAATACCTACCAGATACTCAAAGCCAATAAAACAATGAAGATAATGCCTCACAAACATTAAATGCTGCAGCTATATATATCCATAGCAAAAGGTGGAGGACAGATCTTCTTCCAGTTGAGTTGCTTTATGCACAATGCAGTTTTAAAGCATTTGGCTGAATGTCCATTCTGTCCTAATTGCTCCTCTTTAGTAACTGACAATCTGGTGAACAGCTATGAAAATGTCCACCCATAAAGAGCTGATCTATACAATTGTGTTAGGGAATGATCTTGCAAATGGGAGCATCAAAATGGAGGACATGTTTTTTAAAAAGAAAAAGACGACTGCTAAAGAAGTCTCAAAAGCATGACATTCAGCTATTAACAAATGGCTAACAATATTCAATCTTGCTCTAGTGCTCAGATTTTCTTTTGGAAGAAGGCATGAGTGAATTTGAAATTCATTTTTTCCTGTGCATTTAAGTTTTCCTCTGTAATTTTTACACTATGTTTCAGCAATTCTAGATTGTAATACACCTTCATCCAAGTCCATGTTCAACCTCAAACAGCATTGAGGAGACTACTGTAAATCAGAAAGGTGGATAGTTACCAGTTACATTTGTTAACAGAGCTCTGTTTTACGATTACTGTAGAGCGACTGTAGACTGTACGCTGCAAGAAGTCTAATGCTCATATAAACTCTGCTATAAAACTAAATTCATCTCATGTCCAAAGATAGCTTCCACAGTAACTGTGAATAAGGGGCAGAATGAAAAACAAAGCAATTCCCACTTCAGAAAATATTACATCTATAGAAGGTTTTCTATTGTTTGTTCTCCACTTCCCCCAATTTAATTAAAATTTCTCGGCATGCAAGCCTCCTACCAAAAGCAAGATCCAAAAATGTTAATATTTATCCCAATTTTATCTTGCCCTTCTTTCAGCAATCTCAGACTGTGTGTGTACACACAGGGTCCTCTCACTTTAACAATGAAAGGAATCAAGCTATAAGTCAATCAAAGGAGAGGAATGGCACAGCAGAGGAAATTATGTACTTGCATCTGGAATCTGATCTTTGCTTTGCCAAGGACTAAATAGATAATCACTATCTCAGCTCACCATCTATTAAATGGGTACAACAGTGGCCAGATATATAGGATTATTGAGAGAATGAATAAAGCTTGAAAAATAATCTGAAGAGTAAGTGCTGTATGTATAACAGCAACACTAGGGGCATCTTTATACACACACACACACACACACACCCCTTTTTAAATCTAGAATCAGAGTCAAACCACATGTTAAGGAGGTGTTTCATCCAACCAGTTGTACCTCTTGCTCAAAACACAGCTGCAGAGCAGGGATCAACAGCAGCTAGGACTGTGGATTTGGAGGGTGGGGTTAACTCTTTCCACACATGCTGCTTTCCTGCTGAAAGTCACACTCAAAATCTTAGCAGTTATTGCCTCAGATGCTTCTTTGGGGGCAGATCACCGCTGTAGGGGAGCAACTTTTGAAGGGAAAACTAGTGCAAGGGAAATCATCAACTTTGAGAAAGAAGCTTTCAATTGGAGGTGTACCTCTTTAGCATGCGTTCCCATGAGCACGTGGCTAGACACGTAAGTCACATGATAGATAGCAGAGATGCTTATAGATGCAGATTTTCCAGTTTGTTTCCTGCTGCTAAAGTTGTATTTAAGAAACAGCAGAAAATCCAATCATCATGCTCCTCCTAATGCTGTTTTTTCCTAACAGAATGGAAAATGTTAGTCTCCACTGTGATGGGGATAGATTAAGTTCAGCCAAAGAACCTTTCATAGCAAACATCACATCTCTGGACAAGCATCAAGTATGTGAAATAAGTGAGAGCAAGGAAACATTAAAGCCCTTTAATTAAAGAATGACTAGAATCATTACAAGGAGAAACAGAGAGAAAACCAGAGAAGTATGATTAGGGGGGTGGGGGGTGGCGGAACCATTTCAAAAGCAAAATATATACTTACTTTGTAAATAGTGCAAAACCATCAACACAAGACTATAGCTGCTTAAAGTGCCTCGACTGGCATCATTTATGCCACGAAAGCTCGCCCACTTCTTTACAACCAGCACTAGTGGACGAACGCGACTCTCAACTGGAAAGAAGACAAAGGTGTATCAGGCAGAGCATTTGGTGCACTGCTAATTATTAAGGTCTCTTTAAAAATCCCTTCAGGCTATCATGGCAATGCCTCCCCAACCAAACACATTTTTACTAGAGATATCCTTGCCCACAACCTTTTATCCTTCAACTCTGCCTACCATGTGGCTGTGCAAAGGTCTCTTGCTTTATAGTTCTCTGTTGCTACCCCTTGTGCATTGTTCTACGCATTTCTCTTCCTTAAAATCCTCCTACAAAACTCACATTTTCCATCAACTCTTTGACCTTAATTCCAAAGTATTGCAATCTGGCTAATAGTTACACATTACTGCCAGGTTCAGCACGATTTATCTACTATTCTTGAAAGTGCTTAAATTTGGGGTCCTTATGGTCGGATAACTGTAGAGCCTGAAGGCAAGAGGGCGGCATCAACAGACTTGGGGTGATCTGCAGATATGTCAGTGTTCAAAAAAACTGATGAAATAAACCTGGGGGGGGGCACCCAGAACTACTCAATTAGTCAGTAAGATGGAATGTTCATGAGCTCGTACAATTGACAAGCAAGAGAGTGGAGGTAATGGAACTTGGTGGTGGTGGGGGAGCAGGGCTTGAAAAATAAAGGGGGTGGGAAATTCATCAGCTTGAAGAACAATAGACAATCACAAGTCCTTCTGCTTCTGAACAGGAAAGGTGTGTAAAACATCTCACCAGCCATTTCACAGCTTTGTATTTCTGAGGGAGAAAGGCTTCAAAGAGGAGCTAGGACTAAGCACCAGTCCTGTTTTCTTCCCCCACAAAAAAAACCCCACATCCACACAGAAAACAGGAAAAACAGAAGTTGCATACGAAACAAGACCCAGCTTAGAGCAGCCACTCCTGTCTCTGTTGCTAACTTTTGTTTTTTCACCATGTGCAGCCACAGGCTCACGGAATACTTGTACACCGGGGATACACTGCAATTGTTTGTTGCAGATCCATTCTTGTTCCTTTGAATACCAGTTTCTGGGAAACAACAGCAGGAGAGGACTATTTGCCTACATGCCCTGCTTCTGGGCTTCCCAGTGTCATCTGATAGATGGCGCCTTGCTCCACTTCAGCAGGGTCCTTCTTATGCTATGTTCTGAAACTGCCTATGCTTAGATTCATCCCGGGGACCTTTGCCTCTCCAGCCCCCTCTTTGCTCCACTTATTATCCTGGACTCTGCCTTTCCTCACTTCTCTCCATTCCCCAGGACCGGGAAATTTATGTTGTAAGCTCCTTTCAGTAGAAACCTGCCTTTTTAGCATATGTTGTTCTATAAAATGCCATGTATGTTAATGGTACTATCTAAATAAACCAATAATGAATCTATCTGGCTAATTTATGTTGGAACTATATTCAAAAGAAAGCATTATAAGTTGAACAGGCAACCCTGTAGCTGTCTTTCATTATTACTAAATTCTGTACTAAATGCTGGTACATTTGGTACCAAAAAACCCTTCCAAAAAGGTTTACACTCTGATCCTATGCAAGTTCCTCAGAAGCCAGTCCTCTTGAGAACTGATTTCAGTCCGAAGCCAGTCCTTTTGAGGTTTACTCCCAATTCAGAGATTAGGACCAAAGTCTTAGATGCCTAGCAGTTCTCAAGTCTAAAAACAAAATAAGAGTCTCCAATTGTAACTGTCTGGAAGAATCTAGATTACTTACTGTATGCATAGGTTCTGAGAAGGAATGTATTTCTTATTCCTACAACATTGTTTACATTCAAGTCAAACTCCACACAGCTAGAGATAAAGAAGAAGAAACAAATTTGCACAATTGTTTTGAAAACAAACCCATGTTTCACTAGCTTATAACCAAACACACTGATGAAACTTTGATTTTCAAAGATAAATCTCTTTTGCCTCTTAACTTGAGGCCTGATAAAAATATGTAGAATGTAATCTGTTTCCTTTATGTGCAACCACCCTGAGCCCCTTTAGGAAGAGTGTAATATATAAATTGAATAAATAAATAAATGTATGCATTAGGTGTGAATTATGCTGCAGTACTTCTTGCCTCTTTACAGCATGTAGTATCACAAATTTCAAAGAGATAGCTTATAACTTCTTGGTATGGCATGCTGTCATCTGCATCTTGAAATAATCTAGCTAGGCAGTAAGTGTAACATTTCTTGCCATCACAGATTATTTGTCCCCAGCTAACTGAGCAAAGAGGCAGTTTTTTAAAGTGGTGATTATCTTCATTTATCAGAGGGAGAGCAACTGGCCCTATCCATCCCCAGCACAGCATCCCTCCAGTGGCTGTTGCCGATATCTATCTTATGTTTCTTTTTTAGATTGTGAGCCCTTTGAGGACAGGGAGCCATTTTAGTTATTTGTTTGTTTATATCTATGTAAACCACTATGGGAACTTCAGTTGAAAAGCTGTATATAAATATTCGTTGTATTTCCTACATGGCTGGCACTGCATAGCTGCTCCACAGGGGCGGAGCTATAATTGGGTGGACAGGTTCAAAGAAACGGGCTGCCCAGCTCCTGGGAGCCACCTGGCTCACACTGACTTCCGGCCAGCCTCATTTTCCAGCCGGCTTGGTATTTTCTTTGTTCTTGGATGAACTTGGCTCACAACCAAGTTGGCTGGGAAATGAGCTCCAGAGGGCCGCACGTGAGCCCTTCCGGGTGCTGACCACAGCCCTTGCATGTGACGGCACCCACAGGGGGTGTGGCTGGCATGCTTGAGGGGCCGCCAGGGAGAGGGACAAACACAAAGCCCATTCTCCTCTAGCTATGCACCTGCTGCTCCGCATTTCCCACAAATGCATATGCCCACAATGGGGGTGGGGCAGCTAACATTGAAAAGACTTGTGCCCGTGTCTAACTTCAACATTCTTAATCATAGGAATATGGCGAAGACTCCAGAAGTCTTTCTGTGTTGCATAGCCAAACATATAAAGTTCTCCAAATATTACAGTTTCCACCATACAGTAACTTATGGGTACCCTCCCAGAGAAGAAACATGTTAACAGGAGTAGCATCCCTCAGTGCAGACAAGAAAAATACAAGTATATCTGAGCTAGCGATTAATTCATTTTTAAAAAAGATTAAAATGAGCAAGTCCTCATGCCAGGCTGGACATTGCACTCTCCAGCCTGGCAGCATTACCTCTGAATTCTAGATATGTGGAACTGGGCGGTTGATTCGATGGTGAAAAAAACACACTCGGCTTTTGCTCAGAGGCACTCACTATTTTATATGTTTCAGTGCTGAGCACAGGCAACAATTAAATACGGCACAAAACCTGACTCTCAATCCATGTATCGAAGTAGACACATCATTTATCAAAATCCTGGGGAAATGGATTCTAATGAATTCTAAAGCAGGACTGAACAACGTAATATAATTAAAGTAAGTGTAATGGATTGGTCTTCGCTGGAAACCAAGGCTCTTAAGAAACTGCAAGTTATAAAAAGGGTACAAAATCCACTTCCACTTTACTGTATCAGGAAAGCCCAACAAATAACGGATACAGAAATGATGAAAAGAATCAGATAAACTCACTATCGCTGAAATACTTGAGCAATAATAGGAAAAGGCACTTCATCACAGAGATTAAATCAAATGTGGATGTTGGAGAAGAGGTGAGATAAAAGGGCTCTAACCTCTCCCTCTACTCTAGCCAGAGAACAACAGAAAACAAAAAAAAGTTTTTTCTTGCAAGTTAGGCTAGAGAAAGAATTTTGCAAATTTTTAATTAATGCAACTTCTAACAACCACAGATGTTACAAAAATGAACTGGTTTTGATAGAAGTTGTATTGTGGCAAGAATGTTATCATCTACCCCTCACTTAAGACCTATTACTACAAAAATCAACATGCTGTCTCTTTGTTTTCAACTAAAAGTGTGAATTGTCTTTAATAGTCACTGCCCCACTGAAATCTACGGAACATTTCTCTTTTTACTGATTTCCCATTAATATTCCAGTAGTGCCAGAAACAAACAACACAACCCAGACTAAATTACTCATGAGTACACCACTGAAATTAATGAGATCTATTATTCATTACTAAATTGTCCCATTTGTCCCATTTCAATAGGACTACTCCAAAGTAATTTAGTCTGGATGTTAGCAAGAGTTTTAAAAATTTCATATGAATGAGTGGGAAGACATGGAAGTGAAAATTTGGACAAAGTTTTATAAAGGAAAATCCTAAACTAGAAGAATCTACAGAAATGTGCACTGCCTTTTCTGCCCCTTCTATACAGAGTCCAAAACAGACACATTTTCAGTAACATGTCTCTTAACCAGCTGGATTTCTCTCAAGCATTTTGCAAAGCGGAAAAAGGGGAGCCCTTCACAGCCACCCTTGACTCAACAGGGGTCAGGTTGTGCCCTCAAACAGTATAATGAACTGGAGCTTCTTTATGTTATCTAGTAAAAGCCGATGGAAGCCATACAGATCTACTGAACAAAATAAATCCAGCCTATGACACTGACAGGTGCTTCTATAATAGGAAGAGATAGATAAAGGCACAAAGGGAGAGTACAAAGACACACAACAAAAGACCACAAAAAAGATGGCACATTTTAAGCCCACTGAATTCCATCTAACACTAAACCTTTTAGTGATTTCCCATTAATATTACACAAGTGCCAGAAACAGACTAGGAAATAGTAACAATTACCTCATTCAGGAACATGCCACACAGTAAGGAAAAAACGAAGCACATTTTCATAGTGCATATTATACCACCTTCCAGAATGAAGACCTAAAAAAAACTACAGGTACTTGCCTGACTTTGTCCCTGAACTTCACTATTGGCACTTTTGCTCGAATCAGTTGAGGTCTCTCAATGTAGCTTGCTGAAGTGGGGGTGGAAAGAAAAGTCTAGTGAGGTTCAGAACAGATAAGTCTGCAACATACAATTTATATTGTATATGAAAAGATATACAATTATAAAAGCATCAATAACAACTAGATACAAGCAAGTGTGCAGATTAAAGGTGTTATTTTTGTATGTATGTTATGGCAAAAGAACACTTAAGCCACATTACAGTAAGTTCTGATCAGCTGTTTCTATTCAGTTCATGGATAAAAACATTCTTCTATCAGAAACCAGGCTGATACATCACAACAGTCAATTGTTTTTAAAAACACCCTCTGTCTTTACCATGACCAATACTTTCAATTATTATAGCAACACAATAGCTGTGCATGTGATTTAGGAACAACTTATTTTATCCCAGCACTTCTATGGTAACTATACAAAAGAAAACCATGTGCATGATAATGATAATGTTTATAATGTGTGTAAGCCATATGCATAATTGTTTCCCCCTCCCAATATGCATAATCATGTTTACTTCTTTAGAGGATTTATATTTGCTTCCTAGTAAAGTGCTCTCAAAATGGCTTACAAACAAATCTTAGGTCCTTTTGTCAGGATGTCTGGTGCCAACAGTTGTGTAGGAGCCCCCTAGCGCTGTACGGAGGTGAGAACTACCCACTCCACACTGTACCTGTTGTTTCCAGTGCTGGCAGTGGGAAAGCTTTCCTAGGGAACCAGAGGCTACAGAGACAACAGGAAAGCACAAAGAGGATGCCAGGAAAGCATGTAGGGGCAGCTAGGTACTCAAGTTCCAAGCTCCCCATGGCCCCCTCTAGCATTGGAAATGGCAGATACTGTGTGGAATTGACTGTGCCAGGAACACCTATTTTTATGCAGTGCCAGGAGAAATGCTACACATGTGTTAGAACCAGACATTCTGTCACATGGACCTAAAAAGTATGAAGCTTTCCAAACATTCTAGCGTCAAAACGCTTACAATCACCAGACAGTAAAGTAGTAGTATTAGAATTACTTAAGATTTCAAATCTAGACCACCTACGCAGACAGGCACCAATTCCTTAAGAGAACAGTCTTAATTATTCCAGTTACATTTAAATATTTTCATGCAAGTATTCCAGCAAGTATTACTATATCTCATAAAAGATTGCCAACAATCTCTCCACCATAAAGTAGTCTAGAACTTACAAAGCTTCCTACAGAAGTGTTTTTGGAGTAAGCTGAGTATGTGTCTTGCTTCAGTCTTTTGATTTATCTGAAAAATAAAGCAACAGACATGACAACTTGGACATGAATGGAAAATGTGCATGTTTTATTATACTGAAAACATCTACTAAAATGTATGGATATATATATATATAAAAAACACAGAACAAATGTAAAACATTCTAGTCGTCTTTAGATCTGCTTTTGCAGCAACTTAGGCATTTCATACCAACTCCATATACCCATTATGGAACAAGATTGCAAGGACTACAGAATCATTTAATGGTGTTGCTCTTTCCCCATCATTTGCTGCAAAATACTCAAACTCACAGGCTAACTTTCACTTAAATTCAGAGAACAGAACAGTCAAAGTGAACACAGACCCCCAGCAGTCAGGCTGTACTTCACAGAATACAAACTGAAGCCCTGACATATACGCTGTATTTGCATAATTAGCATTGTTACTTTAGGACTGCAATCATTAACAGCTTTCACACCAGATGCGAATAATGCAGGTTTTTAAAAACATGATTAAAGCTAATGTAGCATGAAGGACTTTTCATTACCACAACTTTTAATTTAAGTGATAGTACCCAGAAAAGTGATTATTTCATTCAAATTATCTGGTGGAGCTGTATGGTTTTAAAAGCTGCACATTATCAGTCAATAATTGCCCATTTTTTCTAAAGAGGAATACAGCACACAGGTTATGTGCCTGGGAGGCATGCCTCATCTGATCTAGAAGATGGCAGGCAATGTCAACTGTCTATTTTCTTCACACAGAGCAGGGATTCCTAACAAGGGGTACTAGTACTCCTGAGAGTACTTGAAGGGCACCCAAGTGGTACTCAGAGCTCTCCTGACTCCCCACACTGCAGCTGTGCCATTTGTCTCCCATCTGAGGACCACCAGATTCAAGCCGACACGGCCTCAGAGATATGTCCACTGATTGGCTGGCTATGTCCTGAAGCTCAGCATACCCTTCTCCTTAGCCTGACTGACAAGACTTCAGAAAACCAACACTGAGTATTCCCACTGAAATTAATAGGACTCCCACTGAAATTAATAGAACAAGTAAACTTGTCCCATTAATTTCAGTGGGGGGACTCATGAGTGGCTTCATCTGGAGGTAAGCCAGTGACTACAGTAGCCTATCTCATAACCGCAACGTGAAGGTGAAGGTGAGAGATACACAAAATCTCCATTGAGTACCTGAGCTGAAAAATTGTGACAGAAGGGGTTAAACAAGGATGGGAACCCCTGACAGAGTAATGGCTGTACAAACCCACCCATTTCCACAATACATATGACTTAACATACAATGTGAATTGTGCAATGGGAATCTTGAGTGCCTGATTACCCATCTTGTGACCAAATGATTTATGAGGTGGCCTTATGAGCACAAAACCAGTAACAGCTTCCAAAGTATAGTAGGACTGTACATATCTGGGGTGGTGGTGGGTCCTTTAAAAGCACTGGCATGGGGAAAGCTGGGTGGCTGCAATGAATCTCAGGAGCATCAGGGTGGGTGGGCAGGGAGAGATGCAGGGGAGGATGGCCATGCACGCAGGGCAGATGGGAAGCGCTGGGATGTCTGATGGTTATAGTTCCCAGACCTTCTCCCATAGGAAGAAGTTTCAAAATGGAAATAAGATTTATCTGCCGTGCACAGCCCTAATGATAACTATAGGGCTGTTTGATACAATCATCAATTGATACAATTATCAAGCAGTTTGAAAATTGTATCAGTTTGATACAATTCGATTCAGTTGCAGAACATACAAACACAAAATAAATTCAATCATGTGTGTCTTGTGAGAACAGCTTTAGAATTTTATTAGTTTCCTATAAAAGGAATATCTATTCTTTCTACTGTAATAAAGCACATTCACACAAGACTAGATTTTATTCTGTTTCACCAGCATTGCCTCCTATTGTTACATTGTGATCCTCCTTTGACCCGTTCTCAAAATGAACACCACAGAAGTGGAGAATCGATATTTTGGTTAACCATACTCATTCTTTGAGCAAATATTTCATACTTACTGGCTCCTCTTTAACCACCAGGCACAAGTCACCATCACTGCTACGGGTACCAAATCCATTCAGTGAAGATCCAACCAAAAACAATCTACTATCTGCAAGATAAGAATCGTGAAAGAAGATTAAACCCATGGCTTCAGAACAAGTCACTTATTTGAGTATTCAAGTATGTAAACAATAATATAGAGGAACAACATACTTGGAAAGATCTGCTGAATTTCCCTTTGGAGTTGTGTTCGGCAAAGCTCTTTTTTGTTCAAGTCAAAAGACTGCTGTTGACACGCTTGAAATAACTCCAGTACTTGCTGACTTAGCTTTACATATACAAAACAACACCATAAAGTTAGATTTACTATAAGATTTACTATATGATCTTCTAAATATACACTGTGTGGGTGTACACACATTTTTTAACAAGGTTTTCTCCCTCAAATCATTTTGTGTGTGTATGTGTGTATACGTATACAGAGACACACAAATATTTGCTTTTGCAATTTTAATTATAAATACACACATAAACACAACCAAAGAGTGCTGCAGTTAGATACATAGGCTCTGGATCCTAAGGATATTGTAAGACAAGAAACCATAATATAAATAAGTAAATGATGCAACACATATAACTTTTTAAAAGTTCATTCAAATGTTTCATCTCCTGCTTCTCTCAGTAACACACAGTTGTGATTTAAATTACAACTTTTCTCTGGTGAAAGCCAAAACTGTTTTGTCATTCATTTTATTTTCTTACACCCACCCACCCATTCATAGGCTAGTTTTGCAATTCTACAGGTCATTCCCTCAGCCAAAGAACTTCTATTTTTGGAAACCACAATACTAAAAGCCATCGAAAGTGAAAGATGTTTCCAACTGAAGAGTTATTTTGGTGACAGAGAAGCTAGTTTTGCTCCAAAGGTAGGTGGGTACAGTGTGTTACTATTGTTTCATAACCTAAGCCACACTGGGAACTTTGCTACAAAACCTGAGACTTTAGTAGCTAGCTTGGAAGGAAAGGCTTCAGCTTGGGAATGCCAATTCAACTAATGGGTTTATTTTAACTCCCCCCTACACACACTTTTGAAACCAGTGTTTCACAAACATTTGGTACATGGGGCCCAGGGCTTCACCCTTCCCCACTCACCCAGATTATGTGTACTTCATCTACAGCCAGACAATATAAAATGAGTTTCTTTGATCCACTCCCAGAGCACTGGGAAGGCATACTCCTTGCAAATTCAAGTATGCTCGGTTCCTGTTGCCTCTACCGCATTCTATTATTCCTATCTCAGGGCCAGTCAAGGATCAAGGATGGACTGTGCTTATTAGCAAAGATGCTATGTCTCAGATTCTCCCACACCTTCCAGATGCAGCACTGGCTGCATCAAGGAATCCCTATGCATTCTTACTCTACCCCTCAGGATGATGTCACTGCCTTTATACTGGCATATGAGCAGAAGGGAACATCCAACACAACAAAAGGTGAATGCATTCAACACACCATATTTACCCAAATACAGGACGGCCGTGAATGTAAGATGAGCTCCGTAAAAAAACAGAGGTTAAATACAGGTTATACCTATATTTTCCCAAAAGAAGAATACTCTGAATTCAACATCAAAATGATTTGCTAACATCAAACAACTTGGGGAAAACCTAATCTTGGATGCAGGTAAATACAGTATTGGCTTAATTTTTCAAGCCCCTCTTGCAGCACACTAGTGAGCTCCAAGAGGGTGTTTAGGAGTCACTGTCTTGTATAGAAAAAAACTACCTAAAACAGAACGTGACCCTTTATCCATCTTACCTTATCTTTGGCCACAGGGAGCGCAATTTCTATGGGGTCAGGAAATGAAGCTTCTTGTAAGGGTGGCACACATCCAGTCAAATCTGAGCTGTAATGTGCTTGATATAATGGCGAAGAAATTGACCCAGGGAATGAACGCCTGTGATCTTCTGGTAAAGGCACTGCATGGTTAGCTGAAGTTGACTCCCGATGAGGTGAATGAAATCGCTGGCGCTTCACTTCATAATGAACATCCTGCTCTTTCAGCCTCCTAAAAATTTAAAAAAACAATTGGCTATTCCAGTGTTGCTACTTAAACAAAACATGTTTATTGTAGAAACTGAACTGTGAATACTACCACGTGATCACTGTGAGTTTTCCAGCAAGACCATGTTTGTTTGTTTTTGTTTTAAGAAGGATGACCAACTTTGATGCTGAGCAAATAAATACTTTAAACAAGGAACCCAAAAAGAATGCAAGACTGCTCAAGCAGAATGCAGCAACTGCTCAGTTTGTGTCCCGTGGAACAATGATGCTAGATCAAATTGAAAAAACAATTTTAACTACTCAAAGCTAAAACCTGATTAAGCCAGTCCTGTGTAGAGTAAATACCATTTTCTCTCTGAAATACTCACTATGCAAGAGAGTAATTCTGAATCTTAAGGGGGAGGGGGAGAAGAGTGTTGCAGTGAGAAGCTGTGTGCAGTGTGGACCCAGTGATAAAGGCAAGAAGAAAGAAGAGAAGAGGGGAGAAAGAGGGAAGAGAAGAGGGGAGAAAGAGGAGAAAACTTACCACAATAGCCATTCAAAATGTAGAATGTGTCTGTGCAGGTTTAGATTGTACAGACAGTAAAGTGTTTGATCTGGGCAAAAAAGAACCTCTGTTTCATTTGGCAAATATTTTATAGATAATAATGCAGTTACAGTCAACTTGTATTACAAAATGTCTTGCTTTCAAATACCCTCATAAGTTTGGCATGATGTTATTACTTTCAGAACTATAGCACATATACCAAATAATCTAACTATACATCCAGCATTAAAGCTGGTTCATAAATTCTGAGACTCTAGGAGTACTGGCAAAGGTTCCTGTCCCACTTGCATGCATAGCTGCAGCCAACTACTTGTAAGGTAAGGGCTCTCTGGATGACAATCCAGAGTTAATTCCTAATGGCTATCATGCCTCATACCGGCATTAGAAGGACTACAGAGCTATCAGAAGAAGGTGAAAAGATACCAGACACTGGATGAAAGGAAGATCCCCAGAGAAACAGACAATCAGCAATATAAAACTGATCTTTAGTGCAATTTCAGAGGGAAAAAACATTCATGGGGGCAAAATCTATTCAGCAGCAGTTAAAACATCAATGCCCAAATAGATCTGTAAATATGTTTACATGCCTCTTTTTCACGAACCTGAAAAGTGTGTGCACTCAATGTATTTTTATAAATAAAAGTCACTGTTGCTGGCATTTATGTTTATGTAAGTTATGAGACTATTCAAATTCAAGCAAATGTAATAGAGAAAAGCACTCAGGAATTCTTCTGACACACAACTATTGCTTTGCAAAGAAGGCATATTCAGAGATTTTTCAAATGTATGTGTACTGGGGTCAAAATTTTCATCTCTGTCTCAACAGTGAAGGTGGGGACTCTTGCTATTACATAGTTGCATTGCATCAGCTGGCCCGTTTACTACAGTCAACAAAAAGCATCCTAATACTTATAAGTACTTGAACACTCTCTCTCTCTTTCTCTCTCTCTCTCTCTCTCTCTATATATATACACACACACACGCATGAGCCTACTTATGGCTAATTATGGGGTTCATGGTATACAAACATTTTCAATCAGGAAGTATGGGGGTGGGGAGACTCTTTAGAAAGAATGGCCAACATGATGCACAGTCTAGCACTCCTGTTTCCTTTCCACCAGGGCTGCTTAACATATAAAACTCTAGCCTGGTCAGGGCTGTTAAAGAGCTCAGTTGCACGACACAGAAATACATGCCTGTGCTACAGAGCTTCCATTAAAAACAACGGAAGCTTTGTAGCATGTGTGGATGTGCATTTCCAAGTCACAGCACAACTGAACTCTTGTGCAACACCATCAGGGCTAGCTTTTACATGGGCATCAGCCCCAGTGAAAGGCAAATGTTGGTGTTAAGCTACACATCATGGCAGCCACTATTACATTCTATAAACGCAAACATGATTGGAAATATTCAAGTACTCAATACACTCATCATAAAAAATAACTTGGAATCCAAGTCAAAAGTATTCTTTGTCTACTTTCTCAATAAACTTAAGTAAACTTTTATTAGAAAGCAATTCTATTTTAACTTGAACATTCCTACAGATTTTTTATACACACACACACACACACACACACATATATATATATATATATATATATATATATATATATTTGAAAACGTTGATAAACTTTTAATATTTTAAAGTAGCATATAAGGATAGGATTGCTCAACAAGTGCTTAATTTGAAAGTCACAAATCACTACAATATAAAAAAGCCAAACAAGGCTTTTGTATCAATATATATTTCACAAATTACATTTCCTGCAATTTCATAGCAGCTAGGGACCAGGACACAAAAAATTCCAGGGTCTCCTTTGTTTACCTGCATATTGTATGGCTCCATTATTTCCAGTAAAATATCTTATTGTCTGCACTGACTGGGTGCAGCTCTCTAGGTCTAAGCCAGGGCTGCTCAACTTGGCCCTCCTGCAGATGTTGGCCTACAATTCCCATAATCCCTGGCTACCGGCCACTGTGACTGGGAATTATGTGAGTTGTAGTTCAAAAACAGATTGGGGGGGGGGGGCGCCTAGGTTGAACAGGCCTTGTCTAAGCCCTGCCCTAGAAATGACAGGGATTAAAGCAGGGTCCTTCGGCACGCAAAGCATGTACTCTGCCAATGAGATACATCCCTTCTCAAATAATCCAATTCAACAATTTTACACAAATCCAGTACTTACTTTCTGCCTCGGAATGATGCAGGTGCAGATGATGAATGCACTGGGCTGCCATTTCTATAGGCAAAAGGTGGTGGTGAAACAGCTGGGATGGTCGAAAGACTACCACCCAACAGAGCTCTAGGAAGATTAAAATGTGGTATCCCATGCATTACTATCAAACATTAAATGTTTTTTGAAGTATAAATATTAAATAAATAAATAAATATTTGTGTTATTTGTTTATTTACTTACTTATACATGCACATACACACAAACACACCCCTGTGTTCAACTGCAATAATTTTCTGACACTGTACAACTACAATTTGCAACAGAACACAAGCTACTCAACTAGATTGCACGCATTTGATTTCCTATGGAAGACAACCTCAAAGCCCAATTGGACAAGTGGAAATTAATCAATTTTCTGTGACTTTACAATATCATTTCAACATATGCTGGTAAACCTAAGATTTGTTTTGAAAGCACAGGTTTTTCATCCATCGGTTTCAGATTACGGTTCTACTTTACTTACGTTGTGCTTGGGAACTGGGGATGATCAATAATTTGCTGGTGAAAAAGAAGAACAGGAGGTATGTTCACTGGAAGATTACTGAAGAAGTTGTATTGTTGGCGTTCTAGAGGGAAGGGTGGACGACCCAAGTTGGAAGAATTTGGGAACATGCTCTTCTATGCTGAACGTGAACATGTATCCGTTGACCTATATGAAATAGTTGGGGTGGGGGGGAAATCTGAGATCAGGTAATTAAAAGGCACAATGATTACATGAATGTGGGGGGCCCTGGCTTCCAATGTCACCCCTCCACCAGGTAAGAGCTGTGCTGACTCACCCAACCATCTGCAGGAAGAGGTGCAAGAAGACACCTCCACTGATACCCTAGTCCAACCTACTGTGTTAGGTTCAGTCAAGTGCACCCGACAACATTGGCCAGACTGATGAGTCACTATCAAAGCAGCCACCAGAGTAGCTTTCAGACATGGTCCCGCAAGAACCAGAACTTATCTCATCAGAGCTGAGTGAGCCCTCACAATTCTCAAGAGAATGTGGGTGGGTGTTTTATATGGCAATGCGGGGAACAGATTGTTGAGGTCAGAATGGTCATAACTGAGGACAAGGTCCTCAGAGTCAGGTCTAGCCCAAACAAGCAAGTCAGCTATGGGTAATTAAACTGCCCTTCCTCCCATTGGCACACCAACCACCAAAGATTGGAAGCTCCCACAGAAAGCCATGCCCAAACATAAGCCTGACTTTTGGCACCCCAAAGTTTCACACACGTTCAGAATATCACGTGAAGTTATATTCTGAAAGTAAACGCAAAGAAATACATTTTAACATTTTAGGAAATCCAAGCAGCACTGTACATAATATTCCAAATGCAGCTGCATCTTTGATATAAAGGCATTACGTACAACACTGGATACCCTGCTTATAACTGGCATTACCTACCACCTTTCTAGTGGTGGTGGGCATTTTAGAGACAAGTTGCATATTTTGTTAGAAGTTCATCGGTTTCACATTCGAGTTAAGAATGTCCACTGGCCTCAAATACTTGTTAATGTTTAATCTGTCAGCTTCACCCTTGACTTAGTTCTTGACTTAGTTCTTTAGGTGCCCTCCCAAAAATGGAGGGTTCAGGTGTTATCTGACCAATATCTTCCACAGAGAAGACTGTATTCTTCTTCACTATAATCTCTATCCTGTCCCATTAGTCTCTCCCCTCCTTTGTCATCTAACAGGCCAACCACCCCCAGTGTTCTAATTTTTTCATCTGTGTGCGGAGTGAGTTTTGTTCTAGGCGGCAGTATCAAGGCAGTGTGCGTGCACATGCATTTAGAGTGGGAACTTCCTGATTCAACCTGAGTGGGACCTAAAATTAACTGAGCGGACATCAAAAAACTTGTAAGCATGCGCACATGCGAATGCCTTAGAGGTGCATACTGACCACCTCTCTGGTTACTTTCTGATGTATTTAAAACAATCTGATGTATTTAAAAAACAATTTCTGATGTATTTAAAACAAATGTTACTGTTAGTTATGTTATTCAAGTACTGTTAGTACTATGTACCTCAAGTTTTCTTCACTTGCCTTATTAATATACATGTCTTTTGCTAGAGTTTGTGCTCTTTTTTGTTTTCGTCTGGGCAAGACTTCTGTCTTTTAAAAGGAAACTTTCTTGCCTTTCATAGTTTCCTTGATCCTCTCATTTTGAGAAGTTCCTTCTTTCGAAATGTTGTATTTTAAGTTGTGTACACCGCCTAGAGATACACATGAGGCAGTATATAAATATTATAATTAAATTAATTAATACATACATGCAGAAACCACAGTTGCTCCCACAGGTGTGGCACAAAAAGGTAAAGAATGAAGAAAACCCTGCCGCCACCACTTGCCTTTACGTAATTCCTGGTTGTCTTTTGACCTTAAAAAACCAAGGAAGAATCACAATTCTTTAACTTCCATTCTCTTCCTCAGAACAATTACCACAGTACACTGCTGTAGTGTACATAAGGAAAGGGGGCATAAAAAGCAACGAGCAGCATGCAAATTAAGTGGGTCGTGATCAAGTGCCATAACTTAGTCATGACTAACTTGTCTCACTGATGTCAGGAGTGTTGCATGCCACTCAACAACATTATTAATTTCTGTTATTTTCTTACAAAACGAAAATGATGGATTCTATATTATTGTGCATGAATGGATCTAAAACAGTACAAAGTGCCCGAACTGTGCCTCTGTCGGCAGCAGCAATTTCAGAAGCATTTGAAGTGCTGAAGCTGCCACTGTTTGTAGAAGCAATGTGCAAATTAAACAAAAAACAGTCCTGCCACCAAAGGCAACTCCTTACTTCTGAAACTCTTTGGAATTTAAAAGCAAGTTAATGGGGGGGGACACATGACAGACTATTAACTTTTGAGGGTTTAGTTAGGCTGCAATATTCCTTCTGACTTAACCCCACCCCCGCCCCCAATAATATAGCAGCAGCAGGTTCCCCAATCAGCATCAAGACCACAGCATTCAGGGAGGGAATACTGACCACAGTACAAAAAATACTCCCCATCAAAGCCGCTGTTAGTCCTGGAAGCTCTTGTAGGTGCCGCAGTGGAGCTTCACTTATGGGACTAACAGCAACTTCAGAGAAAGGGGTCAATTTTCATCAGGAATGTGGTGCCAAGGGAAGAAAGGAAGTACCCTCTCCTCATATACTGCAGTCCTAATGCAGATTAGAACCACTGTGGCTGCTATTTTACAGCCATGGGGGGAAAGAAGGACTATTAACACTTTTAGTATATGTATTTTGATTCTTGACCACCTAATGGCGAAGTGGGGAAGCAACCTGCCTAGAGAGCAAGAGGTTGCTGGTTCAAATCCCGCTAGTATGTTTCCCAGACTATGGGAAACACCTATATTGGACAGCAGCGATATAGGAAGGTGCTGAAAGGCATCATCTCATACTGTGAAGGAAATGGCAATGGTAACCCCATCCTGTATTCTACCAAAGAAAACCACATGGCTCTGCGATTGCCAGGAGTCAACACCGACTTGACGGCAAAACTTAACTTTTATTTTGATTCTTACCTATACTGCTTTGACTATAGTGTATTCACTTATATAAACAGCTTCTACACCATGAAACTAAGTCTAAAAATATAATCAACCAAACCATATGAAGTGGTTTTATTCTGGGTAGAGTGTCTTACCTAGGCCACCAGAAGGAAAAAACTTTAAGCCTAGCCAGTCAGGGAAAACAACAAAATGATTAAAATAATCAGGTTAGAACTGCTAAACAGCACCCCTTCCCCATGCCCCATACACAGACTTTTAAACTGAGCTCCCTTTCCACTGCTTTACTCAATCTCATCGCCTTCTCCCGCCAAACATGATCTGCCCTACCCAAAGCAAGGTCTAAGGTAGGATTTAAATCATAATTTTAAATTGCTTCAAAAAAGGACTCAATTTTAATTATTTAAATCAAAATTTAAATCACTAGTCAGGAATATTCTATTTAATCATCATTTTCTATCAAAGTGCATTCTTGTTGTCTCATATGACCTTAATATTAGGGTTTGCACAATTTGAAGTCGAATCGAATCACAGAACCATCCAATTGATTTGTCAAGAACTGCCAGCTTAGCCAGGGAGAGGTGCTCTATCAATTGGGGTCAGCAGGTAGACCAGTCCTCTGAAGCATGCTGACACCTGAAGTACAAAGCAGAGGGCTGGTCTACCTACTGATCCCAATCAGTAGACCAGCTCTTCTGTTTTTCCAGGGAGAGCTGGTCTACCGATTGGGGTTGGTGGGTAGTCCAGCCCTCCACTCTGGACTTAGCGCATTTGCCTGCCTCAGGGGGACTGGTTTACCCTCCTACCCCAATTGGTAGAGCAGCTCTCCCAGGGGGAAAGCACCATTTTTGCACACTCCTACTTCATACATATTCAGAGATAGATGTAGGTTCCATATTTAGAAGGTAGGTACACACTTCTCATAATGTAGGCAATCATGCCTGCAATCATTCAGGCAATCATGCCTTGAATTTTGTTGTTGAACTGTTTGCATTTTGCACACCTGCCTGTCCTACCCACAGGTAGTGAGTGTGCCATCGAGTCAGTTTCGACTCCTGGCAACCACAGAGCCCTGTGGTTTTCTTTGGTAGAATACTGGAGGATAGAATACAGGAATACCATTGCCTCCTCCTGCACAGTGTGTAATGATGCCTTTCAGGATCATCCTATATCGCTGCTGCCCAATATAGGTGTTTCCCATAGTCTGGGAAATATACCAGTGGGGATTGAAACCAGCAACCTCTGGCTTTATAAGTCATTTCCCCACTGTGTGGTGGGTGCAGGAACTTTATTAAAGTATTCCCAAATGGTCTCTCTCTTATGCCCTGCTTCCATGACAGGCATTTCCCAATGCAGAATACACTCGGAAAACATTTCCTCATGACTAAGACATGAATATGTTCTGTTCACTTTTGGTTTCACTTTCTATTCCCCTGCCTCCCGCGCATTTATCTCCAGACTCTTCCTCCTTGCTCAGATCTACTTCATTCCCTCCAAATCCTCTATTCATTCATTGACCACCTTTGCATCTACACTTTTTGAGGGCAGGGCACACAAGGGCTTGAGAATGAGAGTGTGATAGAGAATGATGTACACCACCTGCAAAATAGGATTGATCAGGTCTGTTATCTCTCTTCCTCATATACTGCTGTTAACATATTCACATAATATAATTAGAGGTTATGATTAATATTCATTATGATATCCTTGGCCTAGGTTCTTTATGAATTATTTTTTAATAATCAATTTAAATTAAAAAAATATTTTTTAAATCATCAATTTGTATCAACCCTGGTCCAAGGGCACATGCTACAGCCACCTTCCTGAAGCTGGGAAACCCATGTATACCACTTTTGGGTACAGGGCCTTAGCTCAGTGAACATCTAAAACATCTGCCCCAGGTTCAACATTTGGCATCTCCAGGTAGGGCTGGGCAAGGCTGCTGCCTAAAACCTTGGAAAAGCCACTGTCAGTCACAGAACAACATTAAGCTAGATGGACAATAGCATAAGGCAGCTTCCTGTGTTCCTACCCCCAGCTCCTTAGAGTTCAATCTCTTCTTTCAATAAGACCGACTAACTAGCAAAAATGAAAAAACCAACCCCGTTTAGGCGGCATGGTAGAACAGCAAGGAGAAACTGCCAAGGAAATAGAAGTTTCCAGCCTTAGTTCAAGAATCTTCCACACTGAGGCCTTGCTGATAGACAAGCCTCTACCTGAACTCTACCAATGCTAGACTTTGTCTGCTAATCCTCTCTTGTTCCTCTTCCCCTTTTCAGATGACTAACTGGGAAGTATAGTTCTTCCAAATACTGTTACAGCAGACAGGAGCCTTGACCAGCCCCTTAAATAATCTTCTGAATGTCTTCTTATTGAATCGGTTGCCGCTTTTTAGTTTAGAGGGTTGGCTCCAGTTCAGGTTCAAGTTTTTTGCTGGGGGGAAAGTGTGAGCCTCTAAGGCAGGGATTCTCAACGTGTCGGTCCCCAGATGTAATTGGACTTCAACTCCCATAATTCCCAACCAAAGGCCACTGGGGCTGGGGATTATGGGAGTTGAAGTCCAATAACATCTGGGGACCCACACGTTGAGAAACCCTGCTCTAAGGCGTGCTCACGTGCATGCGCTCACACGTTTTTTGATGTCCACTCAGTTCATTTTAGATACCGCTCAGGTTGAATCAGGAAGGCCCCACTCTGAATGCAGGTGTGCACCCACTGCCTTGGTACTGCCACCCAGATAAACACTCACTCTGCACACAAATGAAAACAGTTAGAGGGACCACTGGTTTGAGCTTCAAGTTCTGTTCAACTACTTGGTCATAGCTATGCTTCCCCCCCACTTTTTATTGCAATTTGAATACACATATATCCAGTTAATGTTAATGGTAGGGATGTGCACAGAGCCATTTTGGAGGCCCTTTATGAGCACACACACTAGGTACTTCCGCTTACTTCCAGTCTGATGAGGAGACAGGGCAGAAGGGAGGTACGCTTCCGCCCCGCTGGACCAGTTTACAATGGAGCACCAGTGGGGGGAAAGCAGCGGGAGTGCACCCTCTCCCACCCTAAAGGTCATCCCCCCCCCGCCTTCAAACTCTCCCATGCTGGTTTGGGGCAGATTCCTAGTTAATGGTAGTTGAAGTCAAATGTTATTATGGTATTTTCTTCTTTGATTGCCTCCCTAGCAGATAAAAACACATCAAATTACCCTCAGAGATTTGGTGAGGTAGCAACATCATGTTCCACAACTTAACTGTCTTTCAGGGCAGGTATTTATACTCAGAGATTTTGTGAAAGAATTTATTTCTCTTGAATATACTAATGTATTTACTTTTGTAAGCAACCCCACATCAAGCACATATTTCACTGGCCTTTCCATACATTTTATATCTTGGAAAAACCATAAGCCACTGATTTCACCAAATTTCTGATATGCCCACTATATATAGGTTCTCTTTTAGCACAAAGCATGCTAGTTCCCTCATCCTGATTTGGAGGTTTCTGGCATTATCACCTATACATTGTGTCTGCCTTCAGGTGCTCAACATTTCCCTATAACATCATCATCTTTTTAAATATTATTATTTATATCCCACTCTTCCTCCAAGGAGCCCAAAGCAGTGTACTACATACTTATGCTTCTCCTCACAACAACCCTGTGAAGTAGGTTAGTCTGAGAGAGAAGTGACTGGCCCAGAGTCACCCAGCAAGTATTATGGCTGAATGGGGATTTGAACTCTGGTCTCCCCGGTCCTAGTCCAGCACTCTAACCACTACACCACGCTGGCTCACCACGCTTTAGACTCATTAAGCAGCTGTCATTTCTTTCTGTGTGCTCATTGCCAATTTCTACCCCATACCCTTTGATGGCCTGAGACATTCACACCATAAAGGATGTGACTTTCTGAACTAGATGTCCCTAGCAATAAAAGCAAAATAAAGTGAAAGCTAATGGATTAGACTAGAGGCTTTCAGAGTATCTTAAGAAAGCCCTTTCCATGTTGGAAACGAATCCCTGCATCTTTATACGGGATTGCCGAACAACGCAGAGGATTCTTGAGTGCATACTCAGTTAATATGAGACACTAGAGTCTGTTGCCCAAAAGGAATAGAAAGTGAAACCTAAACGACACCCGTGTTCCTAGCGAACTCGGAAGCGGCTGGCAAACTTCCACAGAAACTTGACTGTCAATGCCGATTTTGTCAAGAGTTTTCCCAAACACAGTTTGAAATGCGCACATTAGGAGCCTGAATAAACATCGACGTCTAGAAAGCGCATTTTCTATGGACCAAAATCTCTCAACAAAATATCCCTGTTTCGCTTGAAATCGTCTGGGGACATTTGCAAGACTGGGAGATACCAAAGCAACGCAAGCCCCACCGAGCCAACTTAGCACGCCTCTGAGAGGGAGGAGGAGGAAGCCACAGGGGAAAGCAAACCTTTAGCCCTCCACGGTTTCGCTCAGGATCCGCTGCCGACTGGCACATAAACAACCTGGATCCCCAGCGCCGGCCACGTGCACTCCTCTCGGCTGCTGTGAGAATATCACAACTCGCCCGCACCAATTAACAGCCCCGATTCCCTTCAGGACTCTACACCTCCCTTCGCGCATCCTCTGCACCTTTTTGCAGCAGTATCAGACCGAATACCTGCGCACCCCAGACCTCAGCGGGAACCACTCACTTGCTCGCCCCCGAGCCTTCTAACCAGACCTCAGCGAGAACAACCCCTCCAGGACAGCCCGAACTCCCCACCCCACCCACACCGGCTGGGCCTAGCCCCTCACTCGCTCGCTCCCAAGGGAGGACCCAGCACGGTCTACGCCTGCCCGAGTGAAAGCCGGGCACAGACCCTCTCCGCCTCCGCTCCAGCAGCCGTCCCCCACGGAGGCTCCTGACTTACTCCGGCGCGTGGGGGTTGGAGACAGCAGGAGAGCCAGCAGCCTGGGCCAGGCCCAGCGTGCTCCCAACCCAGCGGCCTCCTCTGTTTTTCTTCCCCTCCTCTCTGGAGAGAAAGGGGGGAGGAAAGGGAGGTGGAACCCTCCGGAAGTAAAACGAAAATGCTCGGCAGCAGAGACCATCTAGGCAGAGACCTCGCTGGCTTCCGGATCCAGCGGCAGACGGCAGGAAGTGATGGCGTCGGCGCTGTCTCTCGCTAGGTCCACCACGGTGGTGCTCTGCGCATGTGCCAAAGCTGGCGGCTCTGAGATTCCACCGCGTGGGGTGCAGCCACTAAGACCACGTTAAGCATGACTGAGGAATCGGATGGGGCTGTTTGGCCATGTGGTTGTTCTCAGGACTGGGGCGAGCTCCCAGGCAGGCAGGCAGGAGTATGGATGGATGTGATGGGGATCCCAGTTCCAGAAGGATGAAGGTTAGCTTCAAGTTTAGGTTTCAAGGCACGCCGCTGAAAAGGAAAACGCATTTAATTTCTTATCTCTGACCCGCTTTTCAATAACGTTGTAACAAAGAGGCTAAAAGAAAAGAATAAGGGGAAAGCGTCAAAGTATAAGTAATTAAAATACGTATTTTAAAAGCATCAGGGTAAAGTTTAGGCGTAGCAGCAGAACAATACAGGACAAAGACCAGTCAAGATTAAAACTAGAGTGCAAGTTAAAAGGCAGCTGCAACAAAAAGCGTCTTGGTTGAGTGTCAAACACAGATAGCAATAGCAATAGCACTTACATTTATATACCGCTTTATAGCCGGAGCTCTCTAAGCGGTTTACAATGATTTAGCATATTGCCCCCAACATTCTGGGTACTCATTTTACCGACCTCGGAAGGATGGAAGGCTGAGTCAACCTTGAGCCCCTGGTCAGGATCAAACTTGTAACCTTCTGGTTACAGGGCGGCAGTTTTACCACTGCGCCACCAGGGGCTCTTATGGGGGCTCTTCAGATGAAGAAGGTGCACAGAAAGTGTGTGAAAAATATGGGTAAAGTGCATTCCCCATGAAAGCCACATCCATATGATTATTGATTTCACACTGGGGGTGAAGTTTTCCCTTTAGCTTGTCTAAGTGTCACTGAGTTTGATGAGATTTCGTCCCCAGGCAGAAAGGCCATAGTGGTAGTGTAATGCACACAGTCTTAAATTACAGATGAGAACAGGACAAGCAAAGTGAGGCACTCATCTCAGGTGATGGGTGCAGTAGGCACCAATGCACCGTCTCCTGCTGCAGGTATCATCCGAGCAGCCTACCCACGGCCACCACAGACTCCCCACCCAGCCATGGAGTGCTTTGTCCAGCACCACCCACAAAGTGCCTCCACACACCACTCTCATCCATTTCCTCTGGAAGATGACAGTATCTTTAACTCCTCAATTTTTCCTCATATCCAGTTTGGTGCCAAATCATGTCACTTTTCTGCTACACTGCAAAAATACCTTCCTCACTGTCCCCTCAGGGGAACCTCAGTTTCATTCTCTGATCATCTCTCACCTTGACTGCTGCAACCTTCTCTCTGATCTTCCGTTGTCTCATAGCGTTTTGCTGCCAAAATCATTCAATCTCTTGTCACTCAGGTCACATATTTCTCCCCATTAAATCTGTTCACTGGCTTCCTGTCCTCTCCTGGATCCAAGTCAAGATCTTTGTTCTTATCTTCAAAGCCCATCCCTGCCTCTTAGCTCTCATATCCCATTACACTCCTGCATATGACCCCACCCTGCTACACTACCCTCAACTGTCCAAGCTCTCCTGGCTGCCCACCCACCTCCCAAATTATTCTACCTTTTCACTTTTGCTTCCCCTTGTGATGAACTCCCTCCCAGATCACTGTTATGAACGGTCTATAACATATCAGAACCAGAGGTACCAACTCAGAAGCATGTGAAATATAGGCCTGTGTCTGATTTATTTTATATTAAGAGTTCAATTCAATGTCTGAACTGGAGGTGAATCTCATGACTGCCTGGTCAATGATTTGTAGAGGCAGGGGAATCTAGCATTGGTTATCTGTGGAAACTCACTGAAACAATGGGTCAGGCTTAATTACCAGTCTCACACTGCTGAAATTAACCTGCTGTCCAGTAACAGGATGCTTCTGCTTTAAGTCAAATGTGTTAATTAACTTGCCGCACTCATGCTTACCCTTTTGATGTTACTTTGAATATTTTTCTGTTGCAAATACACACTAGATAGAGGTTTACAAGAAATAATGTCTAACACAAATAGAACTAACCCCCTCTCACTAATTGCTGACTTTTAACACCTTCTGGGACCAGGTTAGCACATCTGGGATGCAGATTTGCTTTTGGACTTTGTCCCCTCCTCAAGATAACAGTTTACAGAAGATAAGATTGAGATCTCTCTGAACTGACCAAATATCCTGAGCTAATTTTGGTAATTAAAAAGGCAATATTCAGAGGATAGCAGAAAAACGCCTTTTGTGATCCAGAAGACATCAAAGGATGGAACCACTATAACAAGGAGTCTCTGGACATGGCAGTTTGGCAGTTCTGTGCCTACGGGCATTCTGCTCACACGCTAGCTATCTTGTGCCTACAGCAAGATTTGCTCAGGAACTCTGCCCATGTACAGGAACTGTCTGTGACTTCTACTGCGCAGTGAGAAGCCAAGACTTTTCCCCCAGCCATGGCACCTTCACTCTCTGCCTCACTCTGAGCAAACTGTCTGCTTAACCACGAGAAGCCAGACCATCGCTCTGTTGCTGTTCCCAGCTACAGTCTCTCCTCTTCAGCTGAAAGATCCACCATTCTCAAGCCTGGTAAATATGCTGCTCCTTGAGTCCCTCCATCCTTTCCCCTCCTTCTCCTTCTCCCCTTCCTTTCCTCTACTAACTCCAAACCATGCCTGCCCTCAGCCTCTCTCAAACCCACCCCCACCTCTTTTCTGCCTATATCTGAAATGTATTAGAATCTAGGAAGATTTAAGTACACACACATAAGTTAGTTAGGCACACGGTGAATATTGGTACTGGTTAGGATGTTCTGTTTAATTACTGTTACTAATATTGATAGAGGGTTCTGCTTTTTGCCTTGCTAGATTAAGTCTTTTATACTCAATAAAGCCCATTGAATCTTTGAGTGGTTTGATCTCCTTTCTTGCTTGCATCCAGATCATACGTGGTCACTAATACAAAAGAACTTGGTCCAGACCTATTTTATATACTAGCAAATGAGCATATTTAGTATATAGATCAGGCCTGGTCTGTAACATCACCTGCTTGATTGATTGATTAAGTGCTGTCAAGTCAGTGTCGATGCTTAGCGACCACATAGATAAATTCTCTCCAGGATGATCTGTCTTCAACTTGACCTTTAAGGTCTCTCAGTAGTGCATTCATTGCTGATGTAATCAAGTCCATCCACCTTGCTGCTGGTCGTCCTCTTCTCTTTCCTTCAACTTTTCCCAGCATTATGGACTTCTCAAGGGAGCTGAGTTTTCGCATAATGTGCCTAAAGTATGATAGTTTGAGCCTAGTCATTTGTGCCTCAGGTGAAAATTCTGGATTGATTTGTTCTATGATCCATTTGTTTGTTTTCCTGGCTGTCCATGGTATCCTCAAAAGTCTTCTCTAGCACCATAGTTCAAAAGCGTCAATACTTTTTCTATCTTGCTTCTTCAAAGTCCAGATTTCGCATCCATAGAGTGTCATGGGGGAAACCATCGTCTGAACGATTCTAATCTTTGTAGGTATAGAAACGTCACGGTATCTAAATATCCCTTCCAAGGCCTTCATTGCAACCCTACCAAGTGCTAGTCTGAGGCGTTTTTCTTGACTGCTGGATCCTTTACTGTTGATGGTCGACCCTAAAAGGTGGGAGCTATTCACCGCTTCAGTGTCTTCATTATTCAATTCTGAGGCTGATTGGTGTACCTGTTGTCATTAGTTTAGTCTTCATTACATTTGTCATAGTCCCATTTTTTTCATTGTGCTCCTTTCATTATTTAATTTATGGAATTTGCTGCCATAAAATGCTCACAGTTCAGTCTCAAAGCAGGTTTTCTTCTACTGTGCAGCAGTTTGTGCCCAAAGCCAAACAGAGCCCTCAAATATGAAGCTCCCTTGCGAGGTATGCAAAGTTATCTAGTCAGTATTTTCAGCTCTATTAATGGCTGCCCAAGCCAGGAGTCATTTCCTGCCCGGCTGTCCTTTTAAGAGGAGATGCCAGGAATGGAACCTGGGATCTTGTACAGGAAAAGCATGTGTTCTATTGGCCCCTCCATTGGCCCCTTAACTGAAAATGAAAAAAAAAAAGTCAGTATGCAGTGTTAACAATTAAGAAAATAATTGAACATAAAATGCCATTTTATTAATCTGCCATTTTGATCATAATGCTCTTTTATACATCTAATATGAACCCTATTCAGACATTATGTGGTCCATGCATTTAGGTATCTCCACACCTAAGAAATAATGTTGTGAATGTTGTGTGAATGACTGTACCTGAGTTCATTTAAAAAGTGAACCTGGCTACTGGCCCCTTGATATGCAGGACAGAGTTAGGAAGTGTACTGCTGCACCTGCATTCAACATAACTACATGCATACAGATCTGTATGTGTGTACACTATACACACATATATGCGTTGAACATAATATGTGAATAGGGCTATGGTGTGGCTACATTTGGAATTTAATGTATAGTTATGATCTCCACAAGGATATGGTAGAACTGGAAAGATGCAAAATACATTAACCATAATGGTAAAGGAGATTAGATCACCTTCCCTATGGGGAAGACTAAAGTGTTTGGGGCTTTTTAGTTTATAAGAAAACCTGAAGATGAGACATGACAGAGGTGCATAAAATTATTCACGGTAGATGGAAAGCAGATGTCACTTTCAGCTTGTCAGCCTCTGGGAAGGATCTGACTGATTAGATCAGAAATCTAATCCAACAGGAAGATGGATTAGATGAATCCTTGCTCTGCTCCAGCAGATTCTTACGTTCAAAGTTGCATTCACCGTACTGGAGGGATAACACTGTTATATACTTAGTTTTTGTGGGATATATCTGTTTCATTATTATTATTATTATTATTTATTCAATTTCTATACCGCCCTTCCAAAAATGGCTCAGGGCGGTTTACAAAGAGAAATAATAAATAAATAAGATGGATCCCTGTCCCCCAAGGGCTCACAATCTAAAAAAATTTGGTACATATATATCAGCCATACAGTCAGGGGCATAGCTAGGGGAGAGGGGACCCATGTTTGCCCTTCTCCAGGGCAGCTCTTCAGAGGGTGATAATGAAGAAAATAGGAACGGGTGGAACTGGGGCCTCCAGAGTCTTTCAGTTCATCTACTCATTTATAGCTATACCCCTGCATACAGTATTCCAGCACAGCTCTAAGTATCTTTACTCAGTAAGTCCCATTGACATGTCAGATGGACTTGATCTCTAGTAGGTTAGGACTGCAGCTGTACAGCCTAGTCCTGTACTTATTTACTTGGAAGTTAAGACTCAATGTGTTCCGCAAGGCTTACTTTTAAGTAAATGTGCATAGCGTTAATAAAAGTAAAGTGTGCCGTCGAGTTGGTGTCGACTCCTGGAAACCACAGAGCCCTGTGGTTGTCTTTGGTAGAATACAGGAGGGATTTACCATTGCCATCTCTTGCACAGTATGAGATGATGCCTTTCCGCATCTTTCTATATTGCTACTGCCGGATATAGGTGTTTCCCATAGTCTGGGGAACATACCAGCAGGGATTCAAACCGGCAACCTCTGGCTTGCTGGTCAAGTCATTTCCTTGCTGTGCTATTAGGTGGCTTGATAGCGATTACAACATGCTGCCTAATTTGCAACAAGAAATTATTGTTGTTATTTTTACATATAATTAAATTTTATACTAAATGTCAGGATCAACGTGACCTAGTAAACCTAAAAGAACTGAACAATGTATTTCAACAGCACAGAAATAAATGAACGTTAATTGGGTTTAATTTTATTCCATACCCACAGAGAAACTGTAGCTCTTTAAATATAATACCCATATGAAATACTTTGAAGTTCATTCTGGGATAGAAGCCAAAAGATAGACTTAGCAATAAAAGACATTTTCTTTACCAATAAAAAAGCATCTTTCTCTGAAAAGGCAATATAGACCTTTAATAGTACAGGAATGCATTTCTAAAATGTACATTAAGAAACAGTGAAATAACATAGTAATACATGAAAACATGTTACTGCTGCTAAATGACAACCTAACTTTATTTTCTAACTTCCCAAAAGTTAATAGGTGGGGATCAGACAGATGCTCAAGAGTATGATCTTATATTTTGTACATGTGCAGAATATTATTATTTATTGAATTTATATACCTCCTAGTATAAAAAATCTCTAGGCTGTGTACAGAATTAAAACATAAAATATAACACACTTAAAATTCATAAAAAGATAAAAATCATAGATAAAAACATGTTAAAAACACATTAAAATTGAAAAATTGAATCTCAGTTGAAGGCCTGGGAGAACAGGTACGTCTTAAGGGACCTCCTAAAAGCAAACAGAGAAGAAGGTGCTCTTATTTCAGCAGAGAACACATTCCAAAGCCCTGGGGCAGCCACAGAAAAGGCCTGGTCCCAAGTGGCCACCAAACAAGTTTGTGGCACCCGTAGTCGAACCTCTCCAGATGATCTTAATCAGGGTAGATTTGATTTAAATCAAATCAATTTAAATCATGATTTAAATCACTAGTCAGTAAGTCTAGATTTAAATCATGGTTTTTTACATAAAGACTCATTCTTGCTGGTACAATCTTAATATTTACAACCAGATGAAGGTTTCATTTTTGGTCCTCTTCTAGATAGAAAAATTGCCCAAAATAATCTTACAGAAACCTATGAAGGAGCATGACATTGTGAATAGATTAATGGAATTCATTTACCAAAAAAATTTAAACATTGCATACATACAGCCTTATGCTACATAATTAAAAAACAATCCTTATTTCATGATGAATAACCTTTGGACTATAATGTATCTTAAATAGAAAACTATCTTTAGATAATTTTTTTCTTCAAAAAGCATTTTATGTTTTAAAAAACTTGATTTAAATAAAAGATTCAATTTAAATTTGATTTAAATTAAATTAATCTGATTTTATTTATTTAAAAAAATATTGATTTTTATCCCCCCTGATCTTAATAAGCGACAGGGTTCAGAACAGAGAAAGTGCTCTCTTAAATACCCTGGACCTAAGCCGTTAAGGGCCTTATAGGTAATAAGTAGAACTTTTTATTTTGTTTGGAAACCTGTCGGCAGAATAGACAAAAGTTTCCCCACCTCAATGCAGCACAGGCAAGGAGCTCTTCAATTTCCCTTTGCTAAAGGCATATGTGAAGCTGCTGTCCAGTTCCAACCCATTTGCTTCACTTGGGATGCTGTGGCAATAGAAGCTTTGATGTCTCTGCACCTACCACAGTATCCTGTAGGGATGTGCACGAAGATCTTCGGTGCTGACGGGGGGTAGCACTTTAAGGGCGGGGGAGGGTGTACTCACCCCTCCTGCCGCATTTCCCCCGCCGGCGCACTGTTGTTTTGAAACCCCTTGGGGTGGCAGCGTTCCTCCCTGCCGCCCCGTTTCCCCCGTCGGCCGAAAGTGGCTGGAAGTCGTGAGTGCACGTGCGCCCGCCATGCGTGCGCGCCCTTCTGCCATGTGCGCGCGTGCACGATGGGCACATGTGCACTCGCCACTTCCGGCCGACGGGGGAAACGGGGCTGCAGGGAGGAATACTGCCGCCCCGAGGGGCTTCAAAACGACAGCGTGCTGGCGGGGGAAATGCGGCGGGAGGGGTGAGTACACACTTCCCCACCCTTAAAGTGCTACCCCCGTCGGCGTTTCGGCGCCGAAACTGCCCCCAGCACTGAAACGTTTCGGAGGCCTTCATAATGGCCTCCGAAACGTTTCGGGCACAAGCCTAGTATCCTAAATGAGACAAATGGGCAGAACTGGGCAGCTGCTCCCCATGTACCGTTTACAGGACACTGTCAGATGGCTAAAATACATCCTTAATCCATAAGGGGTGTGTGTCTATGATAAACATAGGAACATAGGAAACTGCCATATACTGAGTCAGACCATTGGTCTATCAAGCTCAGTACTGTCTTCACAGACTGGCAGCAGCTTCTCCAAGGTTGCAGGCAGGAATCTCTCTCAGCCCTATCTTGGAGAAGCCAGAGAAGGAACTTGAAACCTTCTGCTCTTCCCAGAGCGGCTTCATCCCCTGAGGGGAATATCTTGCAGTGCTCACACATCGTCTCCCATTCATATGCAACCAGAGCAGACCCTGCTTAGCTATGGGGACAAGTCATGCTTGCTACCACAAGACCAGCTCTCCTCTCCCAAAACAGTATATCACAGGTACTCATGGAATTTGGGTAGGGGCTGCCCAAGGTATTGCAATTTTTGAGGCAAGGTGACAAATGTTGCCTTGCCCCATGACATTGGTGGTGGCCAGCACTGTTAATGGAAGTGTTCTGGGGTGACTGGTGAGCACCCCTAACTGCGTCCAGGCTTGTGTGGGGAAATTAGCAAACGAGAACGGAGCAGTCCCATGTCAGAATAAATTTGTGCAAAGTTCTTGTCCTGGGGAAATTAACTGACACACAGAAGGTTGAGATTCAGAAATACAATCAGTTTATTGAAGGGTTTGGGGTACAGTGGAAAAAGAGTCGATTAAGGCAATACAGTATTATCACTAAAATAAATTATAGAGATTAACCAGGTAGCTTGCAAAGAGGCAATTTAGCTTGGTGTCCGAATTAGATGGCTTCAGGCTGGCTAGAGAAAGAAGGCTTTTGAGAAACCAGTTTTTGGATTTAGGAATGAACAGGGATAGGGAGAGACCAAGAGGAGCACAGTGGTTATTATACTACCTCGCTCCTTCCTTATGGCTAAGATGCAACTGAAGGACCTCTTTCCTCAGGAACAGACGAGAAGCTGGGAGGCAGCAGCGGAGAACAAAATGCCATTTGTGGGTTAGGCAGCAGGAGTAAATCCAAGAGAGGTCTGATCTCATGTGGCCAGCTTCTCGTAGCAGCGAGGTGTGTTGTGCAGATCAGGTCAGCGAAGAAGACTGATCTGGAAGCTGAGAGCAGGAATGGTGTGAGCAAGACACGGCCTGGTGTTACGATGGGTGTCCGGTCAATTGCCCAAACAGCGGGTTGCTCCAAGGTGTAGAGACCAAAGGAATCACACTAGTTCATGGAACTAGGGCCAGTTATAGCCCAAAACATGCCCTAGGACAAAATGCTGACCTCTTGTCTGAGGAAGGGAATTCCTGTGGATCTCAAAAGAATCAATGGTCTTTGTTGGTTGTGCTAGAATAAGCACAATAGCATGAAAAGGTCAAGAACAACCTGTATGTAAATAGAATGAATGGACATGCAAGGACTAATCTGTCTGGTCAAAAAGACCCAGTACACCAATCTGGTTTTTAATGAGCACATGTCCTGAGTTTCTGTGGCCATTATCTTCTTTTGTTGTGGATGAGAGCAGCTTTAGCAGTGCCTTATCAGCTTTCCTGCTGAGATGATTAGTTTACCTTGTTTGAGGCAACCAAAGAGGGAGGAGTAACAGGGTCAGTCTTTGGGCAGAGAGACCTTGAAGTTATCTCGGGTCTGCTTAGACATTCCCACTAGAGGGAAAGGTGTGAGGCTAATCCCCTTTCGATTTGTTTGGTAGTTGGTGAACCTGGGAGCGATTGTCCCACTGCCTACTAAGTGACCTGACCCCATGTAACAAGAAACAGCCCACGATCCCATGAGGCTCTGAGCATGTTAAGAGTGGTTACTAAGAATGTATCAGATAAAAAAACCTGCTGGATCAGGCCCAATGTCACGAGCTCGTCTGTCCGAGGCTTGGTCCAAGGTCACTATTGGAGAAACTGGTAGTTCAGGGATCCTCTTGTGTCTGAAACAAAGCACAAGAGAAACAAATCACTATTGAGTATCAAGTTCACCCTGTCTCCCCCACACCTAGGTTGCTCACCAGATTCCAAGAGTCCTGAGCCCAAAGTCCATGATGCCACCAAGGTTTCAAGGTGGGGTGAAGCAGCCCGATGTCTGGCTCAGGAACCAGGTCTCAAGTAGCAAGAGGCAGGGTCTCAAGAGTCCGAACAAGGAGTGGGGAAATCCAAGCAGCCAAAGGCTGGTCTGCAACAAGCCCAAGCAATGCATTGCTTTCCAGCAACTTGGATGTTGTCTGTTGGCTAATTTATGGTGCTTGGCTAATTGCTCTCCTCCCCCAGCCAGCTGTTGGGGATTCAGAGTTTATCTCGTCTGTTAAAAAGATGCGGGCTTCACCTCAATGGCTGCAGCTGCTGCCGGTGTTTGGCACGCCTTCGCTCTTGAGGGGTAACTGGTTGTTTCTCTTCCAGCTCAGGGTCTGATTTTTCACCCCCTATCTCTTCTGTTTCTGAGACACCTCCGGAGCTGAAGCTTCGTTTTGGCCTGTCTCAGCTGCCTCCTGCAGCCCGACCGTCAAGTTTTCCCCTTCAGGTTCCTTTTCCTGTGCTGGAGTGTTGTCAACTCCCCCCCCTTTATTCTCCGTGGGTGAGGGCATGACACTCAAAGCCCATCTAGTCCAGCATCCTGTTTCACACAGTGGCCCACCAGATGCTGCTGGAAGCCTACAGGCAGGAGTTGAGGGCATGCCCTCTCTCCTTCTGTTACTCCCCTGCAACTGGTACTCGGAGGCATTCTGCCTCTGAGGCTGGAGGTGGCCTATAGTTCTCCAACTAGTAGCTTAGACCTCTCCTCCATGAAGTTATCCAAACCCCTCTTAAAGCCATTTAGGCTGTTGGCTGTCACCACATCTTGTGGCAGATAATTCCACAAGCTGATTATGCGTTGTGTGAAAAGAAAGGAGGAAATCTAAATGGTGGTCCACCCATAGCACAGCTATGCCCTCTTGCAGTAAGACTACCCCCATCAAGATCAGGATTTTGCTGGGAGCCCAGATCAGGCTAGCTTTGCTTTATTGGTATCTTCAATTCTCCTAACAGTTAATTCCTGAGTTTAGATTGGGAGGATGCTGCTAGGCTAGACAGGAGCTCAGTCAAGGTGAGCTCTTATACCAGCAACTGTCTGCAAACACTGGGGCCATTCACGGGACCTACCAGGTGGCCGGGGGTGGGAGGCTTCCCAAACCTTGTCTCCCCCGACAGACAATTGTTGTTTTGTTGGTGGGAGCACTCAGTGTGCTCCCACTCAATCAGCCCTACTCCATGCAGGGCGGATTGATCTGAGGCCAGGACTCATTGTCCTGTGCTCTGTGAATCCCACTGCATAGGGGAAGTCCCCCAAGAGATAGATGCTCTAGGTGCTCATCTCTGTGTGCAGCCAGTCTGGAAGCAGCCCATGCATGCACACGAGCAAGTAGCCGGAGGTAAGGCTCTCCCCCCGCAGCTCTCTCGCTCGCTCTCCCCCCCACCCAGGTAAGGCACTCGCTCCCTTCACCTCAGCTACTAGCTGGGGTAAATAGTGGGGCTACGCGGCGCTGCCTATCCCGACGATTCTCACATGCATCCTAACCTGGGCTGGGCGTCCCTTGCCCGAATTAGGCTGTGCATGAGAACAGCCTCATTGACTTGGCTTTATACTCCCAGGCAGAATCTCTTGAACTTTCCTTTGAAAGGATAATGGCTGAGCAGTGAGTATTTCTCTGCATAGCCTGTACCTGTGCTGTCTGGCAAAGCTGGAGGAGAGTTGGTTGGGTTGCCTCCTGGATTTATTTATTAATTAAAAGATTTAATATGCCGCCCTGTCCACAGATTCAGGGCGGTGTACAAAACAAGAACAACATCCGAGATTTTTTATTTTTTTTTAAGATTTAAAGGGCAAACACCTGGTGGAAAAGAAATGTCTTCAATAAGGTTTTAAAGGCTGAAGGGGAGGAGGCAGACCAAATCTGGGAGGGAAGAGGATTCCAAAGTGAAGGGGCAGCAACAGAGAAAGCCCCTAATACTATGGACCTCTTTGAGACCAGGGATCAAAAGCAGGGCAACCTGAGAAGATCTCACAGGATGGGACAGGACTGGCCGGGAGAGGCAGTCCTGAAGGTAAACAGGCGCTCAGCCCTGAAGGGTTTTAAAGGTGAGAACCGGCACTTTGAATTGGACCCAGAAGCAAACAGGCAACCAGTGCAGCAACCACAAGAGAGATGTCACAAAATCATATTGTCTCGTGCCCATAAGCAGGTGGGCCAAAGTTTCCAGGTTGTCTTCAAAGGCAACCCCAGGTAGAGCACATTACAGTAATCCAAACGAGATATGACAAGGCTATGAGTTATCGTTGCCAGGGTCTGCCAGGTGAGAACACCTAATTAAATTGAGGATCCCTAGAGGAAGTGGACACAGAATCAAGTTGCATCACAATGACATGTTGCAAGGTCTGTGGCAATATAGTGGCAAGGTCTGGTTTGTCAGGTTCAGATTGCTCTTTCTCATCCCTCATTCTCAGGAATGTATTCCAAAGGCAGCAGATAATGCAGGGGTCAATATACTCTCCAGCTCTGTGGCCCTGATTCTATCAAGAAGACCATGTTTCTGTAGACCCTGGGTGGTGCTGAAGGTCTCCTCTCCATCAGAAGAGTAATAAAATATCTTGGGATTTGGTCCAAGATGAACTTTTATACTAGAAGAGTGGATAATGAAATATATTTCAACAACCTTGAGGACTTTTGTAAACTGCCTAGGGAGATTTTTATTTTAAAAAATTAATAAAAATATTATGTTTAATAAAAATGAAAAGTATAAAAATGAAGATAAATAAATGATACTGTAGGCGGAGAAAATGGAGTAGTTGCTGAATAAAAACTTTAGTTAAATCCATGTAAGATTTCAACAACAACAAATATTTATATGCCGCTTTTCAACAAAAGTTTCCAAAGCGGTTTACATAGAGAAATAATAAATAAATAAGATGGATCCCTGTCCCCAAAGGGCTTACAATCTGATTTCCTTGTGTTTTTGAGAGAAGTAGCTATAAAACAGTCGTTTTGTTTGTTATTCCTCTTTTAGATTTATAACCCATGATATGTTTTGTTTCAACTTTTCTTTGGCCTAGTGATTTTACACTTGTGTGTTTTTCCAACACAGATACTGATGGAAAGAAGGAAAGTTTCTTCATGAAGTAGGTTTTGTGAACTAGATACTAATACTTCTACTTTTTATGATTTAAAAAGTTGCTGTGAAAATTACAGTATTAGGTACTTTAAAATTTCAAGCTCCTAAATAATCCTCTATTGGCAAATGTATTCCATGCAAAATTGATAACAACACTGAGGATAAAAATTGTAACCAGCAAAAAGGAAGAGAACTCAAAGTTAAGGTTTCTATGGCAACTTGAGTTCTTGTATATGCAATATGTTATGGGTTTAATTAATCCATTTATTGATCAGCTTTATATAAGAGCCCTGAATTATTAATTTCATTAACCAACATGTAATTACCCTAAACACAGCATTCACACTATTAGTTTTAATTACCTTGAGATGTTGTTTGGTAGATGTTTGGTCACGATTGCCAATTGTGTATTTTAGAAATCTGCATAATGTTCATTTACACCGCCCTTCCTAAAGTGGCTCAGGGCGGTTTACATTAAAATAAAAAAAACACATAATAAACCATTAAAGTTTTAACAACATTGGAACCAATGTTTTAATTAGTTTTAATTGTTTTAATATTGTAACCTGGACACTGGCCCAGGCCCTACAGGACAGAGTTGGGGGACTGGCAGGCCATTGTGCTTCATGTCTCCCCATGGGGTGTTGGCCACACCAAGCAGAAGCCCTGCATTCCCAGGGGAATGCAATCTCTGCAGAGGCTTGTTTAGAAATGAGTCAGCCAGTGGCGAAAGCTGGCAACAGGTGAGACCTGGCTGGGGTGGGGCTGCCCTCTGGGTCTGGGAAGACACTGGACGTTCACAAGAGGAGAAGGGGAACTAAAGCTGATAAAGTGTGCTGTTAAGTCGGTGTCGACTCCTGGCGACCACAGAAAACAGGAAGGGTTTACCATTGCCATCTCCAGCGCAGTATGAGATGATGCCTTTCAGCATCTTCCTATATTGCTGCTACCCAAAATAGGTGTTTCCCATAGTCTGGGAAACATACCAGTGGGGATTCGAACCGGCAACCTCATGCTTGCTAGGCAAGTCATTTCCCCAATGCGCCATTAGGTGGCTTCTAAAGCTCATAACTGAGGCCAAAAATGGGTGGGGAGCGAGTAGGGCAGAAAACTGAGGGAAACCCTAGGGCTCCACAGAAAAGAGAGTGTGCACAAGGGGTAGTGGTATTTAGCATCCTACCTCAGGTGTACAGCAGGGGTGTTACATACTTAAAGGATTTGGGGCCCAAGCCCCAGGCTCCCTTTTGATAATTAATCATATCTCCCCAACGGCTGTGTAGGGAGGGTGGCGGTGGCCCATGTGCGGCCACCCCCATGGCCCCCAGGCCCTGCCCTCCGCGTCTGATATCAGATGCAGGGACCCAGCTAACCATGCCCCCGCATCTTACATCATACACGGGGATGTGGTCTCCCTCCCAAGTGGGGCTGCGCAGCCCTGTTTGGAAGGTAGAGCAGCCCGCTCTGCATTGGGCAGCATGGACCTCACGTGACCCCTGATTGGTGGCGGCACAGGTTCTTTGAACCTGTTCACCCAATAGTGGCTGTGCCCCTGCTCCCTAAGAATAATTATGTATGTTTATTAAAGTGTACTAGCTGAACCCACACAGAATATCTGTGCAGCTGTGCACTGAGCCTGTGGCATCCCCCCGCAGCTCGCTCGCTCGCCCTCCCCCCGCAGCTCTCTCGCTCGCTCGCTCGCCCTCCCCCCCGCAGCTCTCTCGCTCGCTCGCTCGCCCTCCCCCCCGCAGCTCTCTCGCTCGCTCGCTCGCCCTCCCCCCCGCAGCTCTCTCGCTCGCTCGCCCTCCCCCGCAGCTCGCTCGCTCGCTCGCCCTCCCCCGCAGCTCGCTCGCTCGCTCGCCCTCCCCCCGCAGCTCTCTCGCTCGCTCGCTCGCCCTCCCCCCCGCAACTCTCTCGCTCGCTCGCTCGCCCTCCCCCCCGCAACTCTCTCGCTCGCTCGCTCGCCCTCCCCCCCGCAGCTCTCTCGCTCGCTCGCTCGCCCTCCCCCCGCAGCTCTCTCGCTCGCTCGCCCTCCCCCCCGCAGCTCTCTCGCTCGCTCGCTCGCCCTCCCCCCCGCAGCTCTCTCGCTCGCTCGCTCGCCCTCCCCCCCGCAGCTCTCTCGCTCGCTCGCCCTCCCCCCCGCAGCTCTCTCGCTCGCTCGCTCGCCCTCCCCCCCGCAGCTCTCTCGCTCGCTCGCCCTCCCCCCCGCAGCTCTCTCGCTCGCTCGCCCTCCCCCCCGCAGCTCTCTCGCTCGCTCGCTCGCCCTCCCCCCCGCAGCTCTCTCGCTCGCTCGCCCTCCCCCCGCAGCTCTCTCGCTCGCTCGCCCTCCCCCCGCAGCTCTCTCGCTCGCTCGCCCTCCCCCCCGCAGCTCGCTCGCTCGCCCTCCCCCCCGCAGCTCGCTCGCTCGCTCGCCCTCCCCCCCGCAGCTCGCTCGCTCGCTCGCCCTCCCCCCCGCAGCTCACTCGCTCGCTCGCCCTCCCCCCCGCAGCTCTCCCCATTGGGCAGGCCAGGGTCAGGCCATCCCGCCGCCGCCTCCCACCACCTCCTCCCAGCTGGTAGGGCTTTGACCCCCATCTGCCCACCTCCTCTCCACCACCATTATTTCTCCCCACCACCGCCTCCTCTTCCTGGCCAGCGGGGCTTCGCCCGCCATCCACTCTCCTCTTCTGGCCGGAGGGGCTTTGCCTGCCAGCCCTCCACCTCTGCATCCTGACCGCTGTCATTATTTCTCTCCGCTTCAATGCTGGAACTCTTGCACGCTCTTAGAGCATCTGCGCGTTAGTACTTGATTGCTTCCCTAACCTCAGAGATCTCCCCACCCACCTGAGCTGCACTCCTGCTCCTCCTCCATCCTGTTGCTTCCATCCCCCTCACCCTTCTTGGTCGTGGCTGCAACATTGCTGCCGCCTATCAGCCAAGCTGCAGCCCCCTATCCCCAGACACCTCCCCACCCTCACCTGAGTCCCGCTCCTCCTCCAAGGAGCAGCACAGCAGCAGTGCTTGACAGGCCTTCCTCGCTGCTACCACCACCATGGCTGCTTGTTCCCCTCAGGCCGCTGACAGGCCCAGGCCTGTCCCTTGCCTGCCTCCCTCTGACAATGACCTCGGTAGCCCCAAACAGCAGCATGGTTGACTGGGCCCTTCCTTGCTGCTAGTGCTGCCATGGCCGCTCATTCCCCTCAGGCTGCTGAAAGGCTCAGGTCCGTCCCTTGCCCTTCTTTCTGTCTCTCTTTATACTCCCTTCTTTTTCTCTCTTCTCCACTCACTCTTCCCCACTCTTTCTTTCCCCTCTTTCCCCTCCCTTCATGTTTTATCTCTCTCTTCCTCCCTCCCTGAGTTAATAGATTTTGTTTTCCTCTTTTAATTCACACAAAGGCAGCCTCCTTCTCCTGAAGGGGCTCTTTCCTACCTCACAACCCATCTTTTTGCAGACCCCTGCCTGCTATCCTCTTATAGATATAGTTTCCTCTCCTCTACAATCGAGAACATATTGCGACCAGTAACAGTTGCATCCCAAATGACCTTATCCATCACAGGCTCCTCCTCCTTGTCTGCATATGGAATCCCCACTGCCCAATCACCATGGTGCTTCTGCTTTCACAGGCTCCTTCTCCCTATCTGCATATGGAATCCCCACTGCCCAATCACCATGGTGCTTCTGCTTTCACAGGCTCCTTCTCCCTATCTGCATATGGAATCCCCACTGCCCAATCACCATGGTGCTTCTGCTTTCACAGGCTCCTTCTCCCTATCTGCATATGGAATCCCCACTGCTCAATCAGGTGCAAACTCTGTCAGCCAATTGCCTCCTTTCCACCAGTCCCCATGCATGGCCTGTCTTAATTAATTAGATAGATAGATAGATAGATAGATACTATTCTAATAGAGCACCTGTGAAGGTGTAAGCAACAGTGAGCTAGATGTAGCAAGGGACACTCTCTTGCTCTGTGCAGGCATGTCTGCTGCTGCACTTCCTTTCTGGAAGAGGTCATGGAGGCTGTTGAGACCTGGGGCTCTAAGCAATTCATTAGGGCTCCTGGTGTACAGAGATCTTCAGCTGCCACTAGTGACTCTTGTGATAATCACAAACCCTCCTGCTCCCCATCAGATGGTGTAGAGTGCTGATTAGCTGGCCCTTGTGGTAATCATGAAGCTGCTTGCTCTCCCAGGGCCAGGGGGCAAAACTCCATGCTGGAATCAGAGGCAGTATCTTTCTATGTGTGGGACCTTCGCTATGGTCCCACGCTATGGACCTTCGGTGAGCTTGCGAGTTTCTCATTAAGCAGCATGGTTTATACCTTATGAATCCTCTGTAAGTTTGCAAGATTTTCACAAGCAGCATGCCTTTATACTTCTCACCAGCTGTGAACTTTTTATGGGAACTGTCTGAAGAAAGTTTGAAATGGCCGCTACTGTTCCTTTCCATCTACAGGTACTCACCACAGCTTCAGTTTTTCATCCAGATTTGATCCACCTTGGCAAACACAGTGACTTTGTTGCTTTGTAGACTTTACCATGCTACTTGCTTCTACTTTATGATTGTTTAAACACTGAATATGTTGTTTTGCAAGATTCCATTATGCTACCTGTTTCTACTTCATGATTACTTGTCTATAGTAAAGATTCTGGATTAATACTGTATATTTTTGATATGCCAGCATCACTATATTTTTATACATATGTATTACTGGAGAACAATTTTGAATGAATAGCAATTATATTTACCATTAATAGCCTGCATGGTTCTCTGTGAGATCAGCAAGCCATTCCCATTAGACAATTAATTTCACTATTGTTTTTCTTGGTTTTTGATCACTTATTTTTGGGTTGTTTCTTATTAACTGTTCTCAGCAGAATCTTCATAAAAATTAACAATCCCCCAACTGTATGCTGAGATGGCTTAGTGTGCTGCTAGAGAACCGTTGGTGTGACAAATTAACGACTTAAAACATGGTACATACGCTAGTAACCTCGAGGCTTGACTACTGTAATGCACTCTGTGGGGCTGCCTTTGTACGTTGTTCAGAAACTACAATTGGTACAGAATGCGGCAGCCAGATTGGTCTCTGGGTGTTATATGGTCCGAAGGGCCCATATAACACCTATTCTAAAAGAACTGCACTGGCTGCCGATATGTTTCCAAACAAAATACAAAGTGCTGGTTATTACCTATAAGGCCCTTAACGGCTTAGGTCCAGGGTACTTAAGAGAGCGCCTTTTTTGTCATGAACCCTTTCGCCTATTAAGATCATCTGAAGAGGTCCGGTTATGGTTGCCGCCAACTTGTTTGGTGGCAACTCAGGATGGGCCTTCTCTGTGGCTGCCCCAGGGCTTTGGAACGTGCTCCCTTGCTGAAATAAGAGCATCTCCTTCTCTGTTCTCTTCTAGGAGGACCTTGAAGACGTACCTATTTTCCCAGGCTTTTAACTGAAATTTAAATTTTAAGTTTTAATGTGTGTTTTATCTATTGTGATTTTTATCTGTTTTTATGAATTTTAAATGTTTTGTTTTATCTTATGTTTTAATCTGTACACTGCCTAGAGATTTCTATACTAGGCGGTATAGAAATGAAATGAAATGAAATGAAAAAGAAAGAAAGAGAAAGAAAGAAAGAAAGAAAGAAATTTTAAAAAGTCTCCTGTGCAAAGTACTTACTCACAGAGGAAGATGGGGACTGCACCTCTGCATGACTCAGGCTGTAATCCTGTGAGCAACTCAATGGGACTTACTTCTAAGTAGACATGTATAGGCTTGCACTGTCTATGCTCTGGCTTGGCTCCTCCATCTCCACTGTATCAGGCATGTTTTGATCGTTTGCTGATTCCCAGTTCAGAACTACAGCAGAATTGTCTGCCCTCAGAAGAGGCTGTTCCAGAACAAGGAACCCATTAAAGAAAGAGATACAGGACGTGGATTCCTTTGAGTTCAAGTAGTTCATACTTATACACTCTAAAAGAAACCCTTTTTGAGATTTAGAAGTGAAGCATGCCTCCAATTTTAATTCAGAAAAAGTGTGCCTCAGCTATCAGAGGAAACACTGATTTTAACCATAACATCTAGGTAACAATCTCTATTATAAGGAAAGGCAGAAGTCAAATAATTAAGGTAATCCAAAATCTCATCTTACTGTTTTCTTAAGGAAAAGAAAAGACTAGCTTGCACTTATTTATTTATCGTTAAATTTTTATACTGTCTTTCATTAAAACAATCTCAAGACAGATTGTTGCACCACTGCAGGCAAAAGGGTCACATGACTAAATACTACTACTACTACTATTACAAATATTTATATACCACTCTTCAACTAAAGTTCTCAAAGCGGTTTACATAGAAAAATAAAACATAAATAAGATGGTCCCCTGTCCTCACAAGGCTCACAATCTAAAAAGAAACAAGGCAGATACCAGCAACAACCACTGGAGAGATGCTGTGCTGGGGTTGGATAGGGCCAGTTGCTCCCCCCCAGCTAAATTTAAGAGAATCACCACTTTAAAAGATGTCTCTTTGCTCAGTTAGCCGGGGTTCCTCTTATTACCTCTTTTCCCTAATGGGGAACCGGCCCACATTATTATTTTAAACTGATAATTCCCTGCCCCCAGATCAACAGACTTCTGTAAATATGTGAGTCCTTCCTTGTGCCATGGAAATTAAAATACTTGTTGGAGGTGAAGCTGTCTCTTGTCTCAATGACAGAGTGGGACAGACTAGTGAGTCAGAGGGCTAGAGGGGTCAAGACATTGGTCATCCCTTCTCTACTGCTCTATCCCTTTGATATGTAGATTGCTATTCTCATTGGAAAACTTGAACTGGCTCCAAGTTTCTTTTACTCAGCATACACACATGCTTAGGCAGACTCCGCTGTGTTGTGCCTCAGTGCACTCTGCTGTAACAGAAGGGTATTTCCTACCAGAGAGAATTCCCAACAATACTGTCAGCTGATGCCAAAACAGGATTGTTGATGATCATGTATTGCATTAGAAGCGTTTCCTGTTGTCCCCAAAGTTCCAAAGGAATCTATGTAAAAGGGCAGTCATGGTCATGCCTTCTTCTCTTCCCTACCACTACCTTGTATGATTTAGGTTTAGTTCTCAGAGCCAAATTAGATGAGACAATGGAGAGCTATGATTGGATCTCCCACCTCTTTGTTTGTTTACTTATTTATTTTTGTAGAACCAGCTTGTAAAACTGGCTCCGCAATTTGGGTTGGGACCAGAAGGAGGAGCAGTTAAACTCTTTCCCATCACATTGTTTTTCTCATGAAAAAATTCTCCCCTAGCTTCTATTTGCCCCAGTGGGGGAAAATTATGGGCACTCCTCTTTTCCCTAATGGGGCAAGTAGCAGTTGGGGGGACACTTACAAGGGGGGAGTTAACCACCACCCCGGCCCCAGCACTGTCATCCCAGTCTCCATAATCTAGTCTAGTTTAACCCTCATTGAGGTAATAAACTTGTCTTAACTGCACCACTGCGGGGCGAAGCCTCACATGACTAAATACTCCTCTACTCACACATTCCCCTCTTTATGGAAAACTAGATGTCAGGAAGTAGGGTTTTAACCTAGCCTTCACCCTAACATCTAGTTTTCTATGTGTCTAAAATGTTGTATGAAAGAGCACTCAGTCATGTGATACTGACCCTGGAGGCTTTTCAGACAGCAGGCTTTGCTGTGGGTTTACCGCAAGGCTTTACTGAGAGTTCGCAAAAAGAGGATTTTTTACAGGTTACAGGTTACAGTAAAGTGGGGAAAACCTAAATCTTGTGTGAAGTGCTCTCTGTAATATCACAAGGACTTCGGAGTAAATAAAAACATAAGAACAGCCCTGCTGGATCAGGCTCAAGGCCCATCTAGTCCAGCATCCTGTTTCACACAGTGGCCCATCAGATGCCTCTGGGGAGCCCACAGGCAAGAGGTGATGGCATGCCCTCTCTCCTACTGCTGTTGCTCCCCTGCAACTGGTATTGAGAGGCATCTTGCCTCTGAGGCTGGAGGTTGCCCATAGCCCTCAAACTAGCAGCCATTGATAGATCTGTCCTCTATGAATTTAGCTAAACCTCTCTTAAAGCCATCCATGCTGCTGGCAGTCACCATATCCTATGGCAGAGAATTCCACAAGTTGATTATGTGTTGTGTGAAAAAGTATTGTACTTCCTTTTGTTGGTCCTAAATTGCATGGCAGTCAGTTTCATTGGATGACCCCTGGTTCTAATGTTATGAGAGGAGAGAAAAACCTCTCTGTCTCCACTGTCTCCACATCATGCATGATTTTATAGACCTCTATCATTCTCCCCTCAGTTGTCTTTTTTCAAATCTGGCCGATATATGAACATTGCACATCCACCCTCCCAAAGTAAAGTTGTGGTAAAGTCACCATCTGAAAAAGCCCCAGCAATCTGAAGGTGAATAGTTAAGACATGGGTTTATTATTATTATCTGTGAGAACTAAGCCATCTTTACTTTGTGCCAAGCCAGGAGGTTCTGGCTGTTATAGCAGCATCAATGACAGATTTGTTTTGCAGTGCCAATAGGTATTGTTGCACTGTGTTCAGCCCAAGGTCATGTGCCTGGTACTATTCCAGTGCTATAAACAGTGGAATTGTATCAGTAAGAAACCAGTAGTAATGGATCCTGAGCTCTCTAATAAGGGAACATGAATAATCACTCTCAGTTTGCAGTAGTCCGCCGAAACAAAAACATATGTTAATAATGCTTCATAGGACTTTGGATTTCTGTGAATCCGAATTGTACAGGAATAAAACAGACCGAGATCTATACACCTCTATTTTGCTTACCTCAGATGGCTTTTCAACCTAAACCTTTTCTTTAATATTGTTTCCAAGCCCCAATTCAAGGTATAGGCTCGGTTATGACCTTCATTGTCCCAAATGGTCTGGGTCAAGGTACCTGATGATCTACCTTCACTTCCATGAGCTTGTCCAGCTACTGTACTGAGGTCTTCAGGGGAGGTTCTACTCTATGTCCCACCACCAGAGGCGCTCTTAACCCTAGATTTCGGGGTCGAAGTCCAGGGCCTCCACACCCCCTGGGGGCCCCCAAATCCTCTATAGTCAGTCCTGGGTGGTGTGGTTGCTGCGCTGCACCCCTGGCTTGAGGTGCGCCAGGCAGCTGAGTGTGATTGTGACCTGCTCCAGATATTTTAGAGACAGAAGGGGGAGTGGGAAAAGAAATATGTGGGATGGGAATATGTTAAGTTGTGTGTTGAAATGTTTTTGCTAATATATATTTGCATAAATATAAAGGTGAAGTTGTGCCATCATGTCGGTGTCGACTCCTGGTGACCACAGAACCCTGTGGTTGTCTTTGGTAGTATACACGAGGGGTTTACCATTGCCATCTCCCATGCAGTATAAGATGATGCCTTTCAGCATCTTCCTATATCGCTGCTGCTGGATATAGGTGTTTCCCATAGTCTGGGGAACATACCAGCGGGGATTCAAACTGGCAACCTCTGGCTTGCTAATAAAGTCATTTCCCTGTTGTGCCATTAGGTGGCTTTGCATAAATATACCTGGCATAAATATACCTGTTTTATATTCTTACATTCTTGTAAGTTCAGTTGCTTTTTGTGCTCTCAAAAACCCATATGTTAAAAATACTGTGTATATCATGATGTGTGTGTGTGTGTGTGTGTGTGTGTGTGTGTGTGTGTGTGTGTGGTGTAGGGGGATGATGCTTAACTTGCAGGGGGCGGGGCTCCAAAGGCCTTTAGGTCCAGGCTCCAAAATTACCTAGGTGCACCTCTGCCTACCACCAACTGAGATAAGGTTGGTCATGGGTCTGAAGTGCATCACTCAGGAGCTTATCTGGCCCTATTCTGCACTTTTAGAAAGGTTTGAAAAGTTAAACCACCCAGTTTTGACACAGTCCTTCAATTTGATATAATCACGATAGGGTCCGTACTACTGTGGTTGCCTCCATTGTTTTGTTTATTTCTACTGTTCCCTTCTGTATTTTTGATGGTTTTTAATTTAAATTTGATTTGAGTTGTTATTTTTTGTTTTTGATGTTCATGTTGCCCACCTTGAGGGTATTTTTGGTAGAAAATATATCAATGCTTCAGGATAGAAAGAACATTTTTGTATTAATGAGCGAGGGAGTGGGGGGACCCTTTTGAATTTACAGTGCAAAGGCACACATAATGTAAGTAACACTATCTGTCTCCATACAGTGCACTGAACAATTTTGTTGAAAGGTGTTGTAGTCTAGTAGATTTATATTCCTTGGTTTGTGCTGCTGACCTCGTTTACTTCTGTAAAATGTTTTCAGATCATAGAGGGATGAGAGTTAAGAGCTAAATATTAATTAAAACTGATGTTGAGATATATTCCTTCACTGAACCCAGCATAAAACTGTATTTATTTTTTCAATACAGTATTGAATGTTTTCTTAGAACTTACTAAAATAAACATAGGTGGCAACAGAAATCAAGTATTAGTATTAGTACAGTCAAGTACAAGTATTGGACAAACAAATCTGCACTCTCTATTTCTTTCCAAATACTATTTAATGTCTCTATTGTTTTCATCACAATTTAGATTTGGCACTTAGAAACAACTATAGTGTCCTTGACCAAACAGAATTTAAAAGCCTTTGGGGCAGTTCCCACAATCAGTGGGAACCACCAGACGGGGTTAAGTGGGGAGAGCGGGCTTAGCCCACTCTCCCCGCAAACAAGCACCCGCTGAGCCCTGGGCAGATGGATTGGCCGCCCATACAACTGCTGGCTCTGTCACGGAGCCTGTGGAGGCTGCGGGGATTGGGGGCTGCATGGCCCCCAGAAGTTCCAGCATGCCCTGCGTGAGCACGCAGGGCATGCTGGAGAGACCCCCGAGCCGGGAGGCTGCTTTTTAGCCCCCTGGTCGGGGGTCTACTCGTGAGTTGCTGCATTGCGGAGTCACACTGCGGCAGCACACGATCCAATAGCCCGGGTTAGCAGAGCACTCGCTTCACTAACCTGGGCTTAGGGGAGGGTAAGTTAAGTGGGTTACCTGCTGTGGTGAGACCGGGCTCGGCTGAAAGCCCGGTGGTTCTCACTTGCGGGTGAAATCAGGCTAGGTTCCCTTAGCCCTATTTTGTCCGATTGTGAGAATCGCCTCTTTGACTTTTCAGAGACCTACTTTTGTTTGTATTGTCTTTAAGAGCCACAGTTGAGCAGCCCTGGTTTAGAGTTGGGTAAACTTCTGATTGTTCACCTTGGATTAACTCAGACATTGGGCCAGTTCAGAAGATATTTTCAACATGTTATTAGATTCCTCTACATGTGTACAAATGATAATCCAAATTTAAAAACATACATTCTCTACCCAGGATTTAAATACTAGATATAATGTAGGATTTAAAATGTGCATTAGTCACTATCATGAGGGTTGATGATTGTCCAGAGCACTAAGTGGTGTCCCTCCGCCCAACCATTGAGTTCAAATTGAAAAAACCACAGAGCCAAGGATATAGAAGGATCATTCACCCTACCCACATTGGACTGTTTGTCTGAATTTTCCAAGTGGGTATTAAAAACCCCACTGGCATAGCAAGGGGAAAGGGCCTGTATTCAAATAGCCCTCCTCCCCACATGGCAGCAGTAGTCTGATTCCTCCAACCCCTGCAGTGGTGGATGACATCATCAAAAACTGAGGTGTCCCTGTGTGTCACTCACTGCAACTGTACATAATTTGGTTTAAATCCATTAGACGCTCCACAAATTATCCCGTTTGCACCTCAGATGTTCATGCGGCTGCCATCTTGAACTGGGGTGGATGACATCATCACACACAATGCCATTTGGGCATCCCTAAGTGTCCCTACAGCTGTAGCAACTTTGGCTCAAATCGGTTAAGTGGTTCAAAAGTTAGCCAACTTGCACCTCAAAAGTTTATGTGTCCGCTATCTTGGATTGGGGTAGATGACATCATCACAAACTATGCCATTGAGGTGTCCCTATGTGTCCCAACAGCTGTAGCAAATTTGGTTCAAATTGGTTAAGCGTTTCACAAGTTAGTCCACTTGCGCCTCCAAAGTTTATGGATCTGCCATCTTGAATCTGTGTGAATGACATCATCACAAACTATGCCATTGAGGTGTTCCTGTGTGTCACTCACTGCAACTGTACCCAAATAGGTTCAAATGGGTTAGACAGTCCACAAATCAGCCCACTTGCGCCTCAGGTATTCACACGGCTGCCATCTTGAACTGGAGTGGATGATATCATCACGAACCGCACCATTTGGTTATCCCTATGATTCCTTGCAGCTGTAGCAAATTTGGTTCAAATTGGTTAAGCGGTTCACTAGTTAATCCACTTGCACCTCCAAAGTTTACGTATCACAGGTAGCTGCCATATACTAAGTCAGACCACTGGTCTATCTAGCTCAGTATTGTCTTCACAGACTGGCAGAGGCTTCTCCAAGGTTGCAGGCAGGAATCTCTCTCAGCCCTATCTTGGAGAAGCCAGGAAGGGAACTTGGAAACTAGATGCTCTTCCCAGAGCGGCTCCATCCCCTGAGGGGAATATCTTACAGAGCTCACACTTCTAGTCTCCCATTCATATGCAACCAGAGCGGACCCTGCTTAGCTAAGGGGACAAGTCATGCTTGCTAACACAAGACCAGCTCTCCTCTAAGCATCTGCCATCTTGGATTGGGGTGGATGACATCATCACATACTATGCCGTTGAAGTGTCCCTATGTGTCCCTACAACTGTACCCAATTTGATTCATATTGGTCCAGGCATTGCAAAGTTGATGGGGGTGGGGGGACACACAGACACAGAATGCCGGGTGATCTCACAAGCCTGCTGAAAAGTAGGCTAAAAACAGATTATGGAACCATACAACTACTATATTACTTTAAAATTACTGCTCTAATACTATAAAGCTACAATAAAATACTATAAAGCTACTACTCTTAGAAAATAGGGTAGCTGTGAGATTATTAAGCAGCTGTCTTTAAAAAAAATAAGCATATAAAATGTAAAATTTATAAAATGCAAAAAGTGGTGGCTAAAACGGGGTATGTGAAATAAGACGTCCAAATAGGAACACTAAAAAGATAATATAGTCAGCAGTTTAAAACTATGCAGAGCTGATGCTGTGACCTGGCAGTCACAACTCGGTGGATCCTACACGCTGCCACGCAGAACTTGGCAGTATTATATGTGAGGGCCGGGTCTTCATCCGAAAGCAGCAACTGGGTATAGACATTAGGGGTGTGTAAACCAACTCAACATTTGAAGTAGAGCGGGTTCAGTTCAACAGTACGGGGTCGAACCGAACCACCCCCTTTTCGGTCTGACCCTGGACTGAACACCCCTGACTGTTTGGGGGTTCGTGAAGGTTTTGTTTTTTGTTTTTTTAATTAAGTGACTTACCTCTGAGATGCCTGATGCGCAGGGGCAGCAGCGTCCAAAATGGCTGCCACGCCAAGGTTCGAAGACCCAAATGGGCCGAAAAACTGGCTGAACGGGCCGGAGGATGTGATAACGGAGTCTGGTGGGGGGAGGCAGAACCTCTGCGGACCCCCCCGCCTCCTCAAGGAACTCCCCCGAAGGGGGTAAGTCACTTAAAAATTATTTTAAAAAACAACTTGTGAAAACCCCCCCCCCGAACCGGGGGGAGTTTGAGGGGGTGCCAGGCTGAACTGGCCCAATTACGTTCAAGTCTGATCTGGACTCGAACTGAACCAGGCCAGCCAGTTCTGTGCACATCCCTAACCCTGGCCACCCAAACCATGCCTATTAGGGATGTGCACAGAACCGGTTGGCCTCCAAATTGGCCACTGTGCCACCGGGAGAAAGCCAAAAACCGCTATAAAGAGAGCCAGTGGGGGGAGGGGGAAGCTCCGCAGACCCTCACCCCCACCACCTAAAGGAATTCCCTCAAGGGGGAGTAAGGTAAAAAAAAATCTTTAAAAAACAAACAAACGTGCACGGACGTTCGCAAACCCCCAAACAGTCAGGGGGTGTTCAATCTGGGGTCGGACCGAACAGGGGGTGGTTCGTTTTGACCCCAGTCCGTCGAACCGAACTAGCTCGATGTTGAACCTGTCAAACTTTGAGCCGATTTGCATACCCCTAGCCAGGGTACTTGTGGAGTAGTGGAAATATAAGCAGAGCATCTGTGTCTATCCAACGACAGGAAGGTTGGAACCGTGCCTAGGTCAGCCTGGTGCTCAGTGTACATTATCCTCTGTTTGATTACTGTTTTTGCCTGGTCACGGTCCATAGCAAGTAGGGGGAGAGCAGCCCAGGAGTGACAATTTAGTCCACATGGCCCTTTTCTAGGTAGATTGAACATTGTCTTGTAGGGTCAGAGGGACCAGGCCCCACTCTTGCCACCCATCACCCCTTTCCTGCCACTCAGTTCAGCAACTGACCCCATCTGGGGAAAGAGAATGTACATGTGCCCTCCATTCCCTGGGGTCAGAACCTGAGTGGCAGGAGCATGGCAGCACATGGGCAGGAGTGCCAGAGGGCAGCAGTAGGGAGGGTGGTGAAGGTGGATGGGGGCTGGCAATGCCCCACCGTGGGTTCCAACCCCCCCCCCGGGGTCCCGTGTTCCTTGAACATCCTGGGCACCTCTAGCTCCACCCCTGAAAACCCCACAGATGCACTAATCATACGTTTAAAAATATCATCTGAACTGGCTCAGAGCCTGTTTTCTCTCTCCTAATCAGGAAAAACTCTGATAACTCACCAAGCTACTCAAGCTGGCTCAAAAATGTTCTCCACCCACTCCAATTTTTCCCTTCCAATCTTGACAGCAGAGCACTGGAGAAGCAGGAAAAACAGTAGCAGCCGCGTCATTCATGTGGGAAGAAGAGCCTTTCCCCACTTCTCCCTACCACCCTTTGCCACATTGCATACTCCAGAAGGACAGTTCGTGGCTCTCGCAAGTTTACATTAAAGAGGCTTCTCCCTATCCCAATTGTTGTTCTGACAAGTTGCAGAGCACTTGGTCAGGATAACACGTGACTCTTCACCAGTGTTCTCTCTAATTTTTCCCCTCTGTGTGCGGAATGAGTTTTGTTTTGGGCGGCAATATCAAGGCAGTGTGTGTGCACCTGCATTCAGAGTGGGGCCTTCCTGATTCAACCTGAGCCAGCCGTCAGGGGAGAACGAACTGGGTCTGAAGCGGGGGGAGCAAACTGGAGCTGAAGAGGCGGGGGAGAATTACTGAAGGGATGATGGGTGGGAGAGACAGGGAGGACTAGGGGCACAGATGCTCTGTGCCAGGTCAGCTAGTTTTTCTTAATTTTGTTTAGATCGGAAGCAGCTCAAAGATCCTCCCCTTAAATACCGTGATATAACTTAAAAGCTTCATATACAGCCTTTTTGTAAGGCTGCCTTTTTATACAATTCACAAACAGTGAATTCCCAGAATAATACCGACCATTCAGTTTCAGGGCCAAAACTGTTTCTTCTTTCCATCTGTTCTAAGCTGTAGCTTTGCAGCCTCCTGACCTGACTGTAAGGTTATGAGATGTGCCCCAAACCATATTAAACTTCAACAAATTAAACCAACCTCAGTAAAAACATGGAGGTAATGTAGATTTAACAAGGACTTTTGTTCAAAAAGTGTTTGGTTTTTTTAATTCTCTGGGAAAGTGATAAACAACCGGAATTTCTGACTGTTTTGTTTGCTTCCTTGACCTTGCTGTATTGATAGTAAGAAAACTTGTGAAAATATTTCACTTTTTCTAAAGCCGTTTTTGGAATATTACAAATTCTCCCTCACAGGGGTGTAGTAGAGGGAGGCGGGATGAGCAGGGACGGAACGTTCGCTGGTACTTCGCTGCTTCTCTGGCTGTTGAGGTAGGCATGGCCATGGGGGCTGTCAAGGAGAGTGCTTGCACTTCTGAATTTGCAACTACATTTAGCTATTCCCATGCCCAGGAGAAATCGGACTAAGGGAGGCTAGCCCGATTTCTCCTAGTCATCTACTGCCACGGGAGCCACGCGGCTCCTGGCAGCAAACTACCAAAACTACCCCCCCCTTAAACGAGTTTAGCAGAGCGAGCACTACACTAACCCCGTCCAGTTGATCGTGTGCTGCCGCGGCACGGCTCTGCGCCATGGCAACACATGAGGAGACCCCCGCCAGGAAGCTAAAACAAGCCTTCCGGCCTCGGGGGTCTCTCCAGAATGCCCCACACACTTGTGCTGGGCATCTTGGAAATTCTGGGGGCCAGGTGGCCACCGATCCCAGCAGTCCTCACCGGCTTAGTGAAGGAGCTGGTAGTTGTGTGGGTGGCCAATCCAGCTGCCCAGGACTTGGAGGCTAAGCCTACTTCCCCCGCACAAACCCTCGTGGCGCTTCACACGGGTTGTGTGAAGCGCCTCCATCACTGCTCCCTCATACTCTTCTCTCTTGTTTCCTCTTCCAGATTGTAATACCACCTCTCGCTTATTCATCTTCCTTCCAAAAACCTTGGAAGTCTTCGAATATTTCAGTTTTCACATACAAGGTTTAAATTGCTTTTGAGTCTCTTTAGTGTGTGTGTGTGTGTGTGTGTGTGTGTGTGTGTGTGTGTGTGTGATTTTTATAGTAAAATACCTGCATTTTGCTATTAAAGGTGAAAAGAACAATTATGAGAAGAAATCAACCAATGAAGCCTCCACACATCAGAAACAGAATTGTTGCATATGAATGCAGCTGGCCAATCAGCAGGGGACTTGCATGTGAGGTTGGGTTGCCACCCATTCAACATTTGGGGTCAGGGAAGAGAGCCATGTTCCTTGCTGCCCTCCTTTTAGAAGGCCAGTGAGCCACCCAAGGGAACAGGAGAAGGAGGAGACCAGGTACCTACTCCAACAAGAGGTCACCTGATGACTGAGAGGCAGGAAGAGCAAGTCAGCACCTTGCCTGGAGGACTAAAGAAGGTCCATCAAAGTAAGTGGGGCAAAAGCATTACCCAGGCCATGAAGGAATATACCTGAGGTGGGGAGCTAGAAGAGAGCAGAGTGCTGTCAACTGTGGTTGTCCCTCAGGCAAAGCCCCAGAATAAAGGCAATTTATGTGAGTGCCTGTGCCTCTCATGTCATTTATGGACCCTGGGCAAGGGTATGAAGCTAGCTACTCCCATGCGGGTGGAGGTCCCAACAGGGCAGCTGAGAGAAACTATACCTACTAATCTCCCAGCTGTGATCAACAAGAAGCAATAGAACAAGCAGGACCTGCAAAAGGGAAACTTTCAATTAAGACACAGGAAATCTGAAAAGCCTCAGTAGTACTTTGTCCATCCACACTGGACAGTCTGGTGCTGCAATTACCCATCTACAAAACACAGCGGCAAAGATGAGAAGTGCTGAACATCATAGAATTAGCTGAAGTACTGACACCGTGGATGTGACCAATCAGTGAAACACTTAACACCTGAAAGTAAGATATGCTTCTGTGTGGGCAGGTAAATAGCTAATCAAGATATTATCTAACAAAGATATATCACACAAACAACAGATGTCATGGATACGAGAGCCATTTTCACATGTTATATTCAATGCATGTACAATCTGTGCACAATGTACATATGTACAACTCAGTATGCATGTACCATTATATGTTCAATGCATTTACAGTAGTACAGTCCCTATCTATACCCTGCATTTGAGGGGGCCTGTACTTGGCGTCACTTTTAAAATGAAGACATGTGCAGTCATTTTCACAAAAACATGTATGTGACACCCGTATGCATGTTCAGCATAATGTCTGAAAAAGGTTACAGTCTTAGTGATATACAACTATTTGCTAAGCTCAAACTGAAAGCAGGATATCACCAGCTGAGCCTGATCTCAATTCCAAATTCATTAATACATTCTTCATTCATGTTGGGCTAAGGAAACACAAGAGTTCTGGCATCTTCTTATCACCGCAGATGACATCCTTGTGCACGGTAAACCTCGTAAGGAAGGAATCTGAATCTCCATTAAAAGCACTGCTTCACTGATTTAGACTCACACTACACAAACTTCCCTTATTATTTTTCCCTACCAGGAGTTTTGTGGGGGTTTTTTGTTTTTTTAAACCAGAATCAGCCTGGCAGGATTGGGAGTCAGCAGCAGGCAGAGAGAACAACAGATAGGGAATGTATTCTATCAACAGCAAACATGAAAAGGTCAACATCATTTGTATGACAAGACTTATCAAATAATAGGTAAAGCCAGCCATGTCATGATATGTCATTCTGTACTTTGAAGTTGATCCATGATCACCGGTCCTTGAACACTCCTTTAATACATTGTTCGTATATGTGCATTAGCACTTTGAAATAGCTTTTTAAAATTTCAGATGACGAGGCTGTTCAGCTATCAATTTTAGAAGGTTCATAAATTCAGTTGAAATAGAGCCATTACAGTATACTCAACCAGCAACAACAACAACAAATGCAAAATCTGCATTGGGATTGCTAACAATATGTGGATCCTTTTGTAGCGGTTGAAGTGTTTTCCAGACATGAATGCATTAGTGAAGCCTGATGCCAGGAGTCCTGATGCACACAATATAGCCTCAGCTCCTGATGGTTCTAAATAACCAAGTGAAATAAAGTATGCCATTTGAATATGAAATGGGCCAAAACAAATTAAAATGTTGTCATAAACTGGTGCTTCCAAGTCTTGTATTTGCAATGCAGGTTTTGCAACAGCCAGATAATAATGAACAGCATTTCCCCCTCCACATTCCTTTGCTACTTTCTTTAATATTTTCATTGTTTCTTATATGAAATCATACAAGTCTGTCTGAGGAGCAACTCTACATTCTCCACGTACCTTATTGCTTGAATAGGTAGTTCATCACAAGTGACAAATCAATTCCAGCCTTGATACATGGGTGTCAAATCTATTTTAGAGCATATCATCACCCAAAAGGAATCAGCTCTGTACAAATCTTTTGAGTTTTCAGATGACTCTCCTGAGAAATCGTTATATATGAGGGTGTTTAATAAAGATCTATCACTACAAGGTTGGACGTTATTAGGGAATTCCATATGTTTCAAGACAATTCTTTAAAGATTGCTTGGAAAGGTGATATTCTAAATAAGCAATTTAGTTACAACTTGCATTCTGGTATCACAATTACGTTACATATTAATATTTTACAAACAGATTACTGTTGTTCACCTTTATTGTTTGCTTTTCTTTATTTTTTGTAGGATTTATTGTTTTATTGATGTTTGTTATGGTTTTATATTTTATATTGTGGTGAGCTGTCTCTGACAAGGTCAAATTTTATTTTTAAAAATAAAGTAATGAGGGACAGGATCCAAATAACAAAATGAAGTGAAGTGAAGTGAAGTGTGTCATCAAGTTGATTTCGACTTCTGGCGACCACAGAGCCCTGTGGTTTTCTTTGGTAGAATACAGGAGGGGTTTACCATTGCCTCCTCCCATGCAGTATGAGATGATAACTAGTCCCACATGGCCAAGTGGGCTTTGGGCTTGTATATCTTCACCGACAGTTCCCATGACAAACTTCCTTTGAAACTGTGGGGACATTCAAGATCCATCCTAAATATGGCACAGATGCCTGCCATTCAAAGACCTGCTAGTTGAGGTCCTGCTAACTGAGCAAAGAGACACCTTTTCAAGTGGTAATTCTCTATCTCTTGTATTTAGCAGAGGGAGAGCAACTGGCCCTATCCAACCCCAGCACAGCACCCCTCCAGTGGCTGTTGCTTATATCTGCCATGTTTCTTTTTAGATTGTGAGCCCTTTGGGGACAGGGGACCATCGTATTTATGTCATCTTTATTTTTCTATGTAAAACCACTTTGGGAACTTTGGTTGAAGAGCAGTATATAAATATTCGTTTAAAAAGCAGGCGGTGAGGAGCTAGCATTCCACTGGGCATTGAATATGCCTGTTCTATAGTTCTATAGATTCCATTTCAGTTGCAGAGCAGGAAAGACTAGGACGGGTTTAGACTACATGGAGGGAGGCATTGAACTGCAAAAACTAAATGGAAGATAAATTATTAAGGTAATAAACAATACTAGCGCACAGCATCTGTGCACCTGTTGCTCTTCTGGCCCGCCCGCCCCCCAGCCACAGCCCCTTCACTCCAGAGACCTCCCCATCCCAGAGGAGAGCTGGTCTTGTGGTAGCAAGCATGACCTGTCCCCTTAGCTAAGCAGGGTCCACCCTGGTTGCATATGAATGGGAGACTAGAAGTGTGAGCATTGTAAGATATTCCCCTCAGCATGGAGCCGCTCTGGAAGAGTAGAAGTTTCCAAGTTCCCTTGCTGGCATCATCTCCAAGATAGGGCTGAGAGAGATTCCTGCCTGCAACCTTGGAGAAGCCGCTGCCAGTCTGTGTAGACAATACTGAGCTAAATGGACCAAAGGTCTGACTCAGTATATGGCAACTTCCTGTGTTCCTACGGTGCGGTGGTGGTGGTGGCAGCACAACTTTCCTTCCCTGCACTGCTTGTTCCTCAGGCCTCCCCCCTCTGCTGTCCTCCTGCTCCTCCTCCTCCTCCTCATCTCTGGAGGCAGCCCTGGCTGCTCCATTGGGCTCCTCTGGTTCCCCAGTCATGCCCGAGCTTTCCCTCCCTGCACTGCCTCCACCTTGGGCCTCTCTCCTCTGCCGCCCTCCTGCTCCTCCTCACCTGCCCCATTGGGCTCCTTCGGTTTCCAGCCATCCACTTCGGCCACTACCATCATGCTGCCACAGCCAGTGGCGCTCTTACCCCTGGACTTTGGGGCCGAAGTCCAGGGCCTCCGCACTCCTGGGATCCCCCAAATCCTCTTTAGTCTGTCCTGGGTGGGGTAGTCACCAATGGCTTGCACGGCACTGGGTGGCCGAGTGTGATTGTGACCTATGCCTGGTGCTTTAGAGACGACGACGACAACAACAAATATTTATTATACCGCTTTTCAACAAAAGTTTTCAAAGCGGTTTACATAGAGAAATAACAAATAAGATGGCTGCCTGTCCCCAAAGGGCTCACAATCTAAAAAGAAACATAAGATAGACACCAGCAACAGTCGCTGGAGGTACTGCGCTGGGGGTGGATAGGGCCAGTTACTCTCCCCCTGCTCAGTAAAGAGAATCACCACATTAAAAGGTGCCTCTTTGCCCAGTTAGCAGGGGAAACTAGGGTTAGACAGATGGGGAATGGAAAAAGAAATATATGAGATGGGTGGGAATATGTTAAATTATGTGTTGAAATATACTCTACCTGTTCTATATTCTTACATTCTTGTGAGTTCACTTGCTGTTTGTGCCATCAAGAACCCACGTGTTAAAAATACTGCATGTGTCACAGTTTGTGCGTATGTGTGGGGGGATGATGCTTAACTTGTGGGGAGCGGGGGCCTCCAGCAAGGGAGTGGGGCCTCCAAAGGCCTTTAGGTCCAGGCTCCAAAATTACCTAGGTGCACCTCTGGCCACAACTCTCTCTCGCCACGCATACATTTAGTGCTGCGTGGGCAGAGTGCCACATACAGCCTAAGCCTTTTATATAGAGGGATGCTTCCCCACTCTTTCAAAGTATTTGAAAATTCTAATTAATACATGTTTCTACATGTTCTTTTGTAAGGCGTACTGAAACTTGTGTTCCCAGATGTTGTTGGACTACAAGTCCTATCATCCTAAGCCAAAGTCATTGTGACTGGGGAAGATATGAGTTGTAGTCAGGGGCGCACCTAGGCAATTTTAGCACCCAGTCCACCCCTGCCATGAGGCCCCACTTCTGGATCAAGCCCCCCCCAAACCTACTTTTTGGGGGCTTCCTGCCATGCTGAACTTCCATTTTCTTTTTCTTTTTAAATTTCAGCCACCATGGGGCCCATGGGTGTCTGCCCGGGGGGCGGGGTGAGCCCCGAAGTCCTTCTCTCGTCCCCCTAGTGGTGGTGGTGGCCAGAGTGATGCTTGGCCTATCCATTTGGCCCAGCGTTTCTTTCTAACTGTGAAGTGTGCCTGCGCAGTTAAGAAAGATACTCACAAGCCTGTGATGTCACAGGCTTGTGACGATCTCTCTCAACTGTACAGGCGCACCTCGCACACCTGCTAACTGAGCAAAGAGGCACCTTTTAAAAGTGGTGATTCTCTTATATTTAGCAAGGAGAGAGCAACTGGCCCTATCCAACTCCAGCACAGCATCCCTCCAGTGGCTGTCGCTGGTGTTTACTTTATGTTTCTTTTTAGATTGTGAGCTCTTTGGGGACAGGAGACCATCTTATTTATGTGTTGTTTGTTGTTCTATGTAAACCGCTTGGAGAACTTTGGTTGAAAAGCAGTATATAAATATCCATAGTAGTAATAGTAGTAGTAGACAGGCCCAGCATCACTCCAGCCACTGCTGCTACTGGGGGAGAATGACTGCTGGGCTAACCCCCGGCAGCCACCTGTCGTAAATCTGTCAGGCTAGCCAGACAGAGCAAAAAAAGAGAGAGGCAGAAGTAGAATAGCAAAGTCTTATAGGAAGAAATTCTCCAAACCAGGTTCAGTCCAAGACAAATCCAATCAATCCAACAGAGTCCAAATCTAAGTCCACTGGCAAGGTCAACACAGTCCAGGGTCCAAACATGGTCAAGGCAATACATGAACACAGCCGATTAGCTCACAGGAAATTGACATTGCTATCAGCAGGGTAGCTATGGTGCAGTCATCTTAAATAGGCTGACCACCAGTGCTGTTAAGAGTTCCTGAGTTAGCAGCTTTGCCTGTTCTATGCATACAGTTCCTTAAGTCTTGCTGTCTCTTGGACCGACGCCTCTCCACAGTTGAGACTGGTCGCGCCTCCTCCACAAGAGCTGCCTCACCCAGCTTTAACTCATTTTCAACTCCCTGTGTGTCAGACCCACTTTCCTTTGCAACTTCTGGTCCTTGCCCTCCCTCCTCTGCTGTAACCTCTGTCCCCTCCTCTAGCTCCTTCTCGGAGTCTTCCAGCATGCCCATGACACCACCCCAACCACATGGTGGCTGAAATTAAAAAACAAAATGGAGGTTCGGTGCAGCAGGGGGGGCAAAGGGGGCTGCCAGAGGACCCCCCCTCTTGGCCATTTGGAGGCATCCCCGGACCTTGGAGGCACAGAGCAGGGCCCCAAGGTCCGGGGGGTAGAGCACCTCTGGTTGTAGTCTTGTACAGGCTCTGTAATCACTGGGGATCCAAGATTGAGAATTCCAGCCTTAATGTATTAGAATAGCTCTAGGAGCCCCAGTAGGGCCATTCGAGGAGGAAATAAGTTAGCATGAGAAGGATTATGTAAGTACCAGTGATATTTGGTCATGTAGGTGCAGCCCATCTGCTTGTTGAAACTCTAAGAGATATTTAGACTAGTAAAGGAACAGATTAAATACCATTAAATAATGCAGTAAATGCAAATTGTGCTGAAACCTGAAACCTGGCTTCCTGTCTTGTTTTCTTTGTTGGTTTCTTTCGACTCCTTTAAATACTTCAGGGACAGCAGGTCTATAAATAGCCTTGTGAATGTTTCCTGTGAGACACGTTGGTTTTCATTAGTTAATCAAAAGTGGGGGAAGAGTTGAGTTAATTATTTGTGTAGGAAATCTCCTGCTTTTCATTTTGGCTGATCACATTCACAAAGATAATGTAGATTTCCCCCACCTACCTCAGTTAGAAGGTGCTGTTCTCAAGAAGCGAACATTAGAAGTTCATTTTGTAAACAATATCCCGAGTCTCTATGCTTCTGGAATTAGAAGCTTCTAGAGCAGTTCTGCTCAACTTTGGCCTTCCTGCAGATGTTAGCCTATAACTCCCATAATCCCTGGCTATTAGTCACTGTTGTTGGGGAGTTGTAGTCCAAAAACAGTTGGAGGGCCGAGCAGTCATGTGCATCTACAGAACTTTTTCCGTGGCATGTGTGTGTGTGTGTGGTGCGGGCAAAGCCAGTAATCCAATACCCCTCTCCCTGAGAGTATGCCCCATTGAATTCAATGGGAACTGGCTCAATGTGGGGACGACTGCCCACTCTTGCCCCCCCCCTTCGGATGCTCAGGGGAGCAGTCCTGTTCTAGAGGCTTCCATGGTGTAGTGGATTAAAGCCTTTGTCTCAGAGCTAACTCAAGTGAGGGAAAGAAAATGCCGAGTCATCTCTGATGAGCTGCCTGAGTGGGCTTCTCATAAAACCTGTCTATATTTCCGGTAGATTTAAAATGCTGCCACCAAGCACCCTAAAGCTTGCCGAGAATTGGACCAGTGGATTGAGTGCTTTAATCCAAGGTCCCTCTGTAACTGGTTATTGGGCAAATAATAATAATAATAATAATAAAAACTTTCCATGTGTAGGCCTACACATGATGAAAAAACTGATAGATGCTGAGCGCTTGAGGATGCTTTTGCACCGGAGAAATCCCCTTTCCACCCTCCCTTTTTTCTTGAATTAAAAACCAACTCTGAGAGACTTGTAAAAAGAAAAGAACAAAAAACAGTTTTATTGGATTACTACAGACAGCTTCTGACTGATGCTTTTAGGTCTTAAATACACTCAAAAATACTTAGTAGGTTCCAGAAATAGGTTGTCTTAGGCTGCAGTTTCAGGTTGCATTTAAAGTAAGGTTGTGCCGTCAAGTCATTGTTGACTCCTGGCAACCGCAGAGCCCTGTGGTTTTCTTTGGTAGAATATAGGAGGGGTTTACCATTGCCATCTCCCGTGCAGTATGAGATGATGCCTTTCAGCATCTGCCTATATCGCTGCTGGCCAATATAGGTGTTTCCCACAGTCTGGGAAACATACCAGCGGGGATTCGAACTGTCAAGCTCTGACTCCCTAGGCAAGTTACTTCCCCACTGCACGAGGAAGCAAAAACTCCATGGCACTCACTAAGCCTTACCACACATGCTTCTCCAGCACAGACCACCCTTCTTGTTCCCAGAATTCTCAGCAACCATTTTCTTGGTCCCACCCACCTGGTGAACTGATTGGCTGCCCTGGAGTTCACCAGCCTGTCAGTCGAGACAAGAGTTCATTCCCTGAACTCTTGAGAGGGAGGGGAGGCTTACATGGGGATGGCAGTTAAGACTGTTGGGGTGTTGAGAGGCCTGAATAAATGTGTTTTGTCAGCACCAAAACACCATACACCTCATAGGGATATATTACAAGGAGGTGTAAATGTGAGCAAAGAATTGATTAGATGAAATGGAAACACACTCAAGAGAAATAAAAAACAGGAGCAAAGAATGACAGATTGAGATGAAAGGGAAACAACTGGCCACAGAATTACCGGTAGAAAGAACTAAACTTTCAGCCCCTTTCTTTATAAATATCAAACATTTTAATTATCCTAAATACTGTTATGTAATAATATGGTTCAATTTGTATTTGAATTTTCTTTGTAAATGCCTAACTATATTTTTGTACCACGTACAAAATTTTGTACCATTTATTTAGTAATAAAGGAGATATGTTCATGCCTAATTTTATTTCCCAAGGGCCTAGAATGCAAATGTTTACACACTGGCAAACCATACCCTCTGTTCTGCACGGATACATCCTTTGTGTGCACAGACAAACAGACTCAGGGAAAGTTCTTCCCTGTGATTGAGAGTGCCATCATTCTTAGTTAAAGTGATAGCTGATAAGACATATTATCAGATATCGGAGATACTTTGGTCTTTCAGTTGGACATTGGGCTGGGGAGGGATGCATCCAGGCAGACATTTATCAGGTGCAGTTTCACTAATCACTTCCTAGAAATGCCCTGGATGAATTTATACCCGATGCATCTCTGATCAAGGCAAACTGTGGGTGCATGGAGCTTCATTTCTAAAGCCATCGTCATATACCAGACTGAACAGAGTATTTACTCGATGAATATTTATATACTACGACTACTATTTATATACCGCTCTTCAACCAAAGTTCTCAAAGCTGTTTACACAGAAAAATAAATAATAAATAAATAAGATGGCCCCCAAGGGGTTCACAATCTAAAAAGAAACATAAGGCAGATACCAGCAACAGCCACTGAAGGGATGCTGTGCTGGGATTGGATAGGGCCAGTTGCTCTTCCTCTTATATAAGAGAATCACCACTTTAAAAAGTGTCTATCTTGTATGGTGCGGAAGTTTACAGCTTATATGGCATGGAACTTAAGATGGGCACCTTAACTTGAAATTTCAATTCTTTTTAGAGCACGAGTGAAAATGTAAAAACATCTTAATGCTCATCTTAAACTGAAGGTTTTCAGAGTACTGAATTGAAATCAAATCTGAAGATGTTCTGCTTTCACAAGAGTTTGTGCAACCCTGGACACAAATCAAAGCATGAACTGCAATGGAACCTACCGATTATAGCATTGTATGAACCCTTGCACCAGTCCTCCTCAGACAGTGCTATTGGCTATTTTCAACCTGCTCACAGTTCTTTGGATGCATCAGTAACAGTATCAAATATACAACAAGAAATACACTACAGGGCAGTAATCATATTTGACCCATTTGGGAAATTAGGTTTCAGATTTGCTGCCAGTCAGTGGGATTTCTATTATGCATGTGACCAGTTAGTGCTGTGCCTTTGGTCAGTTTCAAGACTTAATTCTTTGGTTCTTATCTCCTCTTATCTCATCACATCTATAGTCCCCCTCCCCTACACAACAAAGCACCACACAACAATATTTTTGAACTTTTTATTGAGCACAAATTATTCAAAGAAAGTGAACAGATTAAAATAAAGTAAATCTAAACATAAAGTCACATGTCTAATAGTTTGAAGGCAAATGTTATTCTCTATTTATAAAAAGGTTAAGTGAATTATAAAATATTAATAACTAGCTGGCCTGATGCAGAGAATCTGCGCCCCTAGTCCTCCCTGTCGCCCCCTTCAGCCCCATTTCGTTACCCCCACCGCCTCAGTCCGTTCTCCCAAACCAACTAAGATTCTAGGGATTCTTCCAAAAGTGTTTCAATGTTGCCTTACCCAAGACTGAATATTTTTATTTTTTAAACTAAATTTACTAAATTTGGTACGTATTTATGAGTTGCTTTTCTACTAAAACTGTCTCCAAAGGGACATACAACCATAAAATCAGCCAGTCATGTGATGTGACAAGTATTTCGCCTCTACGATTCGAGGACTAGAGTTCACCACCTGCCGTAAGTGGCTGTAGCAGCAGTTGTGAGCGTAGGACTATCAATGAGCTGTCTGGTTTGCTGTTCATTATTGTAACGCTGATTACTAACATCAGAGTCCGGATCTGATTTGCTCCAGGACATACTTGCTATTTTCATGGTGCGTTTTCCTTTTTGAAACTTTAGGGTAACACAATGAAGAGCCAAGAATCCCTGCTTTTTGGCGCGCGCGCACACATATACTGTATATGCTTTCTGAAGAAAACTACGGGGGCGGTTACAAGCAGTACCCAGGGACAAGCACCAAAGCCCTGCCTCCCCTCTGTTGTCGCTCCAGCGCCCCTTATTCCATTCCCTATTATAGAAGCGCTTCCGGCGGCGTGGAGCATTCTGACATCATCCCCCGCACCCCGGTGACGCCAGCGCCGGGAGCAGAGTGTGACGCCAGTGCGTAGGGGAACGTGGTGACGTGGCCTATTTAAATGGCCCCAAGTGGCGGATGGAGCCAGAATAAGCAGGTGCTGGCGCGTGGGGGATTGTGCAGCCTGCAGAGAAAGTCGGGCCTGAGCAAAGCGGGAGGCAGAGAGCGTGCCCAGCAAGGGACGTCCAGACGCTGCAGCCTTCGCGCCTGCCTCCCTTCACACCCGCCAGCACGCTTTTCCTCCCTGTGTTTTTTGGGTGGCGCTGGTCGGAAGGAGTGGAGCAAAGCGCCCCCTCGGCTCCTCCTGTCCTCCGAGGCCCCGATTACGGAGGAGAAGAGCCACCACGCACTAGAGCCCTGCTGAGTGCCCTGCGCGGGAAACCGGCAGGAGGAGGGAGGGAGTGGGGCGGAGGCGTGTGCGCGGGAGGAGCAGGAGGCGGAGGGAGGCTGGAGGTGTGAGGCGGAGGGAGGGAGGGAAGGAAGGAAGGAGGGAGGAAAGAAAGAAAGATGAGCGGGCGGCGCGGGGAGGCTTTCGGGTGAGCAGCAGCCGAGTATGGACCCAAGCCTGGCATTGGTAAGCCCCGCGTCTGCAGGTGGACGGTGTCTGAGGTGCTAGAGGCGACCGCCACGACAACGACCACCACCTCCTGTTCCTGTCGCTGCAGACCGTGCTTGGCCCCGCTGCTGCTGCAGAGGAGCGAGAGAGGGGCTCTCTTGCTGCTGCTATAGACGCCGCCACTCCTCCTCCTCCTCCCCTCTTGCTGCTGCTGCTGCTACTGTGAATGATTGATCTGCCAGCCTTGAGCCGGAGGAAGATGCTCGCCCGCTGCAGAAACAGGGGTGACTGAAGCGGGGGGGGGGGGCACTTGCCCAGCCCCGCCAGGAGAAGGAGCAGCGCCCTGCCTTGCCTACGCTGCCTCCCTTCTCGGCCATCTCCACCCCCGCGCCCCGTCTCCATCTCGTCCTCGCAGGGGATGCGCGGCCGGTGCCCAGCCTCAGCCGTCGTTCTACCGCAGCCCGATGTCAGCGCCGGCGAAGCGGCTTCCCCTGCCTGCTGCTTGGGAAAATGAAGCGACACCCCGCATCCTGCTGCTGCTGCCGCCGGCGGGGGTGTTAGAGGGAAGGGCGGCGCGGAGCGCTGCGCACACCGCAAGCCCCATCCCGCTCTGCACCTGAGGCGGACGGACCGAGCTTGAGGGCTCTTGGCTGCTCCAGGGCGTTTCGAGTGACTGTCGAAAGCATATGCGCGGCGGCGGCGGCTGTGGCTGCTGCTGCGGGGTTTCTAATCCGGCCCCCTGCTAGAAGAGGCAGGCGAGTGCCTCCCCTTCTCCCTGCAGAAGGAGGGCTGGCTTGGTGCTGCTACTGCTTCTACCTCCTCCTTGTCCGCCGCCGCCCCCTGGCAGGGAGCTGGAGCTGCCCTGGACCTGGTGCAGCGCGTGCGGGGAAGACTGCCTCCGGGAGGAGGCTATGGGGGAGATGCTCTTCAGGCTGACTCCCTAGGCAGACTCCTCCTGATCAGGGTTGTGGGGTGTGTGTGTGTGTGTGTGTGTCTTTTTCCTGGCTACGCTCCCACATGCCTGTAGACTCTCGTGTTTAAAAAATCCTGCTGAGAAGGAGCGTAGGGCCACCTGGCTTTCGTGGAAACACCTGGGAGCTACGAGGGGAGAGGCAGGAACCCAGACGGGAAAGGAGTGTCCAGCGTTGCTAAAGCGGCCGGGGTGCACTTGCGGCGTTGTCGAAGAGCGAGGGGAAAGCCGCGGAGCTATTGGCCTGCTCAACAACTCACCCTGCACGTCTCCATTTGGTCATCATGGGGTAAGGATTTCATACTGAATCACGGAGTTGTAAAAGGGTGGCAAGCATGCTCCGTTGCCACGAAGTGCAGGATTATTATTTTTTTTGTCTTGAGGCAGACCAAGCCCTTCACTTAATAGCGGCAAGGAAGGCATTCTACTGTAATAGGTTAATGTGCCGGAATCTCAGTCTTAATGTCAGAATACCTTCCTTAATAGCCTAGTGGATACCTTGCTTGGTCAGCAGTACTGAGAAATTACTCAATGGCCTATTCAAATTTAATATGGCTAATGTATTAAATCATATTAAGTGTTCCAGCTGTAAGGCAGAAAGCATTTGTTGCTCTGGTTTTGTCAGGAAGGTCTTGACACACCTTTTTGATAGGGATTCCGCTTTCAATAGGTGCTGGAGTCCAAAAGGGTATAGCTTCTCTTTTCTGCCAGCACATACACACTCGGAGGACACCATCTGTAGACAAAATATTTTTAAATTGCTGTTTCTTTATAGCCCTACTGGTTGCTTTCAAGAATGAGGAAAATGGCTCCGTAATCAGTTTGTGGGTTTGGTATACAGCAGTTCCAAAGTTGTTCTTACCACCTTCTGGTTTATTAGTAGCAACCAGTTCAACTAAGATACTTTTCAGAAGTGGCACTTTATTTATTTGTTTATTTATTTATTTATTTATTTATGTATTACTATTTTGCATTTCCTGCACATGTAACTGGACTACAGCATTAACATTGGCTGGAATGTACATGCATTTTAAAAATGAATCTCTTCTACTTTCTATCCTCTTAACATTCACAAGTTGTGCATTCTGGACTTTAAAAAGTGTGTTCTTGGGTTGACTTGCAAAACACACAGTAATTGAAACGGTTCTATTCGTGTATCAAGATTATAAATAGATGTGTGACTAGGTCTCATAGCAGAACACATGCCATGTTAAAAGGCAACAAATACTACCACCTTGGCTTCTTGGGGGTTCTTGTACAATTGTCTGTAGGGCCTTGATAATCAGTTAGGGTCTTTTAGGACCACTTTGAGGAGTGAGTAAAGGGTGGTGGACCAGCATCTGAAATCCCATCCTATAAAGGGCCATACTACGAGTTTCATTGCCACAAATTATCACTGTTGCAACTCTTTTTTTTAGGCTGGCAGCTGGGGAAACAAGGCAATACTTGTGGTAGGGGATGGATTTGGGCCAGGACCACCTAGTTTCTAGTCCCTGTTGTGAATAGTCAGGTATACCTGATGAACTTGCATGCCTGGCTGTGCCTGCTTAAGCTGATAAACCCACTTAAAGCAGTCACCTACATGTAAACAGTTCCCAATATGATGTGAATTTTCAGTGAATGCTCTTAGCTCACTGGTTTCTACAGCAGGAAGCAGGCCTTGCAAAGAAAAGATATGTGGGGAAATATGGAAATGGTATACCTAGCCTCATGGATGAAAAGACAGTTTGGGGAGGGTGATCATGAGCTGAAAAACGGGAAGGAACTAGTGTTGCTTCACCCACCTTCTTCCGTTTGGATATGGATTGCATTGGGCTAACATGCCCATGCACACATGAATCATGGGACTCTGTTTAACACTTTGAGCGTTAGTGTGCCTTGATTGGGCTAAGTAGTGAAGTGCCAATTATACATCGCCAATCATTTTAAAGACGGAGGCTGTGTGCTCATTGGGATAATCATTCTTGCCTGTAGACTTGATAGGCTTTTCCTCTCAAATTGTGGCCTAGCTCATTCCCTTTACCTTTGATCTACTTGGGCCTGGGCCCAAGTGGTGTCAGCAGAATGCTTTGTATTTATCTTTATTTAGTAAACTTGTTTGTTAAACTAGATAAATCTCAGTATGTAATGAGTTTGAATAACTTTGGTTTTAAGGGCAAAACATGCACCTGAATGAACATGGTCCTTCTCATCTCAGGAAAAGCCACTTTGGGTGGAGGGACTTGGCCAAGAGGAGTACTGATCTCTGATTCTGGTCATCACTGTTCTGCTCGAAATTGCCCCACAGCTACTCCTCTCCCCAGTTATAAATATATGAGAGAGAGAAAAGTGGGAAGGGAAGAAAGAAGCCTTCTCCTTCATTTCTCCAAAGCATATTTTATTTCTTGGAAGAACAAAAGTCTTGTTGGGATTCAGTTACATGTGTTGGCATAGAATCTATATTTATGCCCTGAGCATAATTCTTGGAAATAGATTTCACTGAAACTAGTAGGATATTTACAAAGTATACATATGTGCCTAGGATTGGAGTATAGGTCTGAAGAAAATCTGAATTGTTTCTTTTGCTTATATTTTCAAAGTACTTAATCTCTAACTTTTCAGGGAAATAACTGAAATGTGACAGAATATGTCAGAATGGGTTCTAAATCTACAACTATGAGTTGGTAGGCCCAGCTGGGAATCTTTTTAGTCTTACTGAGAGTACATGTGTGCAACTCTATCTTATTGACTAAGATTGTACATGTCGTATATGTAAACATTGGTATAGTCAACTGGAAATACAAGTAAAGTTACAAGAAGAGTTGGCATTCTTGGCATAACTCTTGCTTTGAAGATCTCATGCCAAGTGTAGTGATTAAAACAGCATGCTGTTTTAATTTCAGTTTGTAACAACCAGTGGAGATTACCTGATTATTTGACTATATGAACACTATTGTTGAACTGTCAGTCATGTATTATCAAACGTGGAAAGAAAACAAACACTGAGTAATGTGGAAAAAAATGCAGCAGTGCAACTCAAGTGGTAGGTATTTTTCATTATGTTAGAACCTTGTGCATGGAGTTATATGGGAACACAGTTCACTCAGAGGAAACGCAACTCTGAAGCCCAAGTCTTCATTATGTTGCTTGAACATCTGATGCGCTCAACAGAAAGCTCTCAAACCGAGACTTTCTGTACCCAAATCTAAATATTCTATATGTATCTTGCATGTAAATATTTTATATTTATGCAAGTACATCAGCATCATAAGTTCTACACATACAAAATATGTTCAAATTTGAGTATTATAGAGGAAATAACATTTGCTAATATGTATACTATCATAGAAGGGAATGGCTGCCATCTGTGTCTACAGAAAGAACTAAAAGACTGCCACAGGGACATTATTGATGGGTGCAAGCTTTGGCTTGTCCTTGATACAAGAATTGCCAACATTGGGAGCTGTGTGTTCTCTGTCTCTTTTTTTTTTTTCATCTCTGTGTGGAATACGTTTGGTTCTGGGTGGCAGTATCAAGGCAGTGCGTGTGCACGTGCATTCAGAGTGGGGCCTTCCTCATTCAACCTGACTGGGATCTAAAATTGACTGAGCAGACATCAAAAACCTTGTGAGTGCACGCACATTCATACGCCTTAGAGGGAACACTGATTGGGAGTGATGGGCTTTAACTTCTATGTCTGAGTGACCTTATTCCTTTCTCCCATTGAGATGGGTGGTTGCAGTCTATGAGAACAGGGGGGCTACAGCTCTTGACATGATGGTGGCTAGCCACTCTAAATTTTGGCCCCTGGAATTCTGCGCATCACTGAAATAAATACATTGAACCTCCCAGGTGGCTTTTTCATCAATTATAATGTGTGCTAGCTAGTTATAAGATAAGAACAAGTGGTATTGGAGAGAACATCCAATACGCAGTGGTCTTTTAAAAGCTTCAGCATTAACTGTCTACCTTTCCCCTCTTGTTTCTTAAGCATGATTGTAGTCTCCCATATTTAAACCTAACTTGTAGTATCGGCAGTGCATAGTTAATGTAAAAGACAATACCCAGAGGTGTTGGACTTTGGGGCTGAAGTTCAGAGCTGGCAAACACCCTGGGAGACCCCCAAATCCTCTTTAAGCTGTTTGGGTGGTGTGGTTTGTGCCCTCAAGAACCTACATGTTAAAAAATGATGCTTAACTTGCTGCAGAAGAACCTCCAAAAGCCTTTAGGTCCAGGCTCCAAAATTTCCCAGGTGCACTTCTGACAGTACCTATCCTAGTTGGAAGGTGCACGTTGCTGTACAGTGTATACTCAGTTACGACTGTTGGAGGATTGTGTTTGAACACCATCATGTATTATAGTTGAACTCGTATGGATGTCATCCAGTTCTGAAGCTTCTGAAGCATCTTTTCAGTTAAGCTACCAACTTCTTGAAGGGTTGATGTAGTTGGTAATTCAGAGAATTAGTAGCAACCTTTCTAAAAACAGCTGCCTTCATTCTGTATGTTGAAGTTCTCAAACTCTTGGCTTAACCAACAGATGTATTTGATGACCCCAGAGAACTTGATAGAAGGTGTACATAAAGAACTGTGACAACTGAGGAACACTATTTCTTGATTTGTTGTATAAAAATCATTTCCAGTAAAAGTTCTCACCTCAATTCTGTAAAGCAGAACTATCAGCATTAGGCCTAGGTCCCTTTTCCGTTCCTTCAGGGTCTCCACTGCATTGCCTTTATCCTACCTAATCCACACACCACAACCCTTCTCAAGGCCAAGCTGCCAATCCATGTAAAAGAGAGACGCTGATTCTCTTAGATACCATTATCATTCTCTCATCTATTCCTCCCTTCTTTCTGCCTTCTGTTGGCAACTCCTCCAAAAAAAACACCCCTACCCATCTTCATCATGATGATATGGCAGTCTCTGTCATGTGAGTGACTCTAGGGAGATCCTTTGCTATCTTAGGCAGGTTTTTGTGGCAAGAACCCCTTGAATGTGTGTGTTTAAAAAAACCCCCAAACCCCCCAGTGTGAGTGTCTTTGTCTGTAAATCTGTTGTATGCATGTCAACTTTATACATGTGGAAGGAAGCAGATTTAGTCATTCATCTGTTGTAGGCAAAAATACAGGATGGTGGGGTTTTTTTTCTTGATTGCAAAGCAGCTATAGGGTGCTGCTGCTAAGTTAATTGGCAAGTGGCACTCGGATAGGGGGAATTTGGTCCCACTGGGGGAAAATACAGCTATCCTTTCCCAGTAAAAACATTCATTGGGAGTGCTGCTAATTTGAAATAGTTGTTGGGTCAGACCACTGATTTCTCGAAATCTGTGGTCTGACCCAACAACTGTCTAAGACTTCATGGGCCTTAGAAGTTTTGTTTTCCAGTACAGGTAACTGTAACAAATGTTTGGAGACAGTTTGGTTGAGAGCAAACTCATCAGTTCTTGATACACTTAAGATTCCAGAGAGCCAACTGGGAATCTGCTAGTATTGCCCATTAAGATCTTTATCAAAATTGTACCTCCAGTTACTACATAGATCTGAAATACAGGGGCCTTATTGCATCTGGGGTTGTGGGTGTTTCAGTGTGGATATTTAAGATCCATCTTGGGAATCCTAAAATGCATCCTAGTTAAGAGCTGATACAGTCATTTTATCTGTCAAAATAAAGGAGCACAAGAGCCTATTTAATTACTGGTCTTTATCAGAAGACTGGTTACCAAAGCTCTGCTTACCTGAACAATGGTAATTCTGCTAAACTGACTCATTAGGTCAAGGAAGTTAGTGAAAGATCCACAGATAGAGGCTTTTTCTAGAATATGTTTTTGAGGATGAGCTGGTAGTAAACCCATCAACTCATGGGTTGAGCAATGTTAAGAGAGGGAAAAGACTGGTCACTTTATTAATTGTGTGCAACATGTCTTTTGTACTTCGCTTAAAGATGATATGATGATGTTTAAAGGTGACCCTATCTACTTGATTGATTAGGGTCAGTCTACACATAGAAACAGGTTTCTGTGCACAGTTTGCCTCATTGTATATGATGATGGAATAGCCTACTGAGAAGGTGCAAAATTTCTCCAGAACCAATTGCCCTGATTATGCTTGGAAATGGAGTTTAAGTTGTGATGTCTGTAAAGTGCATGCCTGTTCTTATAAAGTACACCCCATCCTAATCTTACCCTATGGTGGACCCTGGTAGTTCCTTCCTTTTAATCATCTATTTGTAGGAAGAGGAGGAAATGTGAGTGCTTTTCCATACATGGATTGGAATGTGTGTTTACAATTAATCTGGAGGCAGGCAAATTAGCTAATTGTTTTCTGCTTGGATTCATGCATTAATATCTGAAACTTGCAGCTATCTTTCTGAAATTATATAATATAGAGACTTTTAAAAATCTAAATATGTTGTATAGTATAGGCCCTGTTGACATTGTACCTCCAATAATGGCCACAGCATGTGAGACAGTATACAAAGCTGTTTGTTTCCTTCAAACGCCTCTATTGTACTTGGACCAGAACGTTTGTCAAGTACCCCCCCCCCCAAAAAAAACCCTCTGCCAACTACATGCCTTCATCGATCAAGGTTAAAACATGTTGTATGTTGCTTAGATTGGTTAAATACTTGTAGAGCCTTGTTTCCAGGCACAGAGATTTTCTGGTTTAATTCTTCTCAGGGTTGGTAGTCTGGACAAAAGCTTAAGTTTAGAAATGATGCTAGAAACTACCAGATTTCACTGAGGTTTTCCTTATTTACTGGGAAAAGGGCAAAATCAGTATGCTAAAGAGAAATGGAAATCTTGTAAACATTTTCCATTGAAGTGGTTTATTTATATTGAGCAAAAAAAGTTATTGAACGTATATGCCTGGTTTAAGCAACTGGCAGTCCTTGAGGCAGTTTGACAACCCTGATGGTACCATGTGGCCCTCTAAATTTCCAGCCTCGGAGGGACAAGAAGGGTATGGAAGAGGGTCATCTTTGGTAGCAAAGACCATTTTGGGAGATGGAATTTTGCCTCCTAACCTATCAGAGTGGCTGTCCAATAAATCTAGCTGCTGACCAGAGTGCTAGTTTTTATGTATATGGGTATCTCCAACAAAAAAAAAATCATTATGCAGGTTAGTGCAATGTTTAGCAAATTACTAAGCAAACAAAGATGAGACAATTCCAAATTCAGATATCTGTTGAGTTTCTAAGCAAACTGCATTCTGGACAGTTCTTGATCTCTTAGACAAGCAGGCTGGATTGCAGCTCTAGCAACGGAACCGAATCATGTCAAACTTTTATATTCAGTGAAAAGTATAAGTAAAGGTGGAAGTCTATATAACTCAATTGATGGGCATCTTGAAAGAATGTGGCTGATAGATGATTTTGGGTGGTGGATTTACTTGGTTGGTGATACAATATATCGGAAACCAAATACACGTGTATAGAAGGAATGTCAGACAGGTATGAACCATTGCTACTTTTCCTTTAAAAGACATATGGGCAATAACTAGAAAATGGCCGGTACACTCAAACTGAAAGGGATTGGGATCTGTCCAAGCGCAGTATACTCAGGCTGTGCACATGGAGCTGTGCAAGCACCATGTGTACCAGACTGACTTTAGAGGTGGGTGAGCTGGACAGTTGCCCGGAGAACCTTCTTGAAGTGGGTGCTGAGCTTGCTGTCATGCTGTTGAAGTGTATTGTCTGCAGAGCCAGAGAGGAAAAATGAACTTCCATCAATTACTGGACCTTATTAAAATGTTTAATTTTTCAGTTTAATTGCTAGGAAAGCCTGGAAACGAGTAGGGTCAGTTACACTATGAGGCTTTGCAGTCCTGCAGTCACCCTACAACTTGGGTTGGGGGTGGGGGTGCTGTTTATTTTAGTGTGAGACCTGGTGTGCTCTCTTCATATCTAGTAGAATATGGATGCATTTTTGTGCTTGGGTATTGACGTCCTAATGGCGTAGCGGGGAAATGACTAGAAAACCAGAGGTTGCTGGTTCAAATCCCCACTGGTATGTTTCCCAGAGTATGGGAAACACCTATATCAGACAGCAGCGATCTAGGGAGATACTGAAAGGCATCATCTCACACTGCACTGGAGATGGCAATGGTAAACCCCTCCTGTATTCTACCAAAGACAACCACACTTTATTGACATCTTAAATATCCATTTAAAAAAATCTTTCCTTCGTAGATGAAGCAAAGAAAAACACGAGTGGGAAGATGGGCCATGTGAGAAAGATTTTGCAAAAAGTTGTGGCAAGTGAGAACAGAATTGCCCATGATTACTGCTAAGGGTTTGCAAATATAGTTTGGAAGGTGACCACAGAGAGGGCTTATTGTGTTACTTAGTTTGACTTTTGTTTAGACATAAACCCTTTCAGTAAAATATTTAGTTTAAAACAATTTAGCATTGCCTGCCTGCCTGTATATATTTATGTGCCTAGTACATAAACTTGTCGGTCTTACTTTCTGTACACAACTATGTGCTTAACGTATTAAAGCATCATGTTCATACAGTTACAAGCTGAATATGTGACTAAAAGTAAACTGGCTATAATCCACAGCGATGTTGTATGTATTGACAGAATAGTTTTAAAATAGTTAATGGTCTTAAACTGAGACTAATTTTTCAGGTGGAGAAGAAACAGTGCAGAGATAAGAAGGTATTTCTGTGTAGTGCTTGTAGGGATGGCATCTTCCTGGCAGCAGCCCTTCATATCTTGAGGGCTGCTACTGCAGAGGACCTCCCCAATGTGGGGGGATGCATTTTGTAAGAGCAGAGAGCTGCTGTTGGAAGTTGAAAAGCCCTGATTCACAAACAAAGCACTACATGTGCTCTGGATCTCAGCTAAGGTGTTTTTTTACCCAGATCACAAACTCTTGGTAAACACCATGCCAACCCTAATGCTTGTACTGACATTAAAAAACGTTTTACACTTTTAGTAATCAGAAATCACCATGTTCATTCATAATACATAATACTTTGTTGGAGCAGGCAGTAGAAATAGGATTTACTACTTAGCCAAAAGAGTTGTAATGACCATACTTAATCACTGGCTGACACGTGTTATAGAGAATACGTCTTGAACTAAGAAAAGTGTGTGTAAAAGGTTTTAATGCAGATGGACCCAACAACAAGTTGTTGTAAAGTTATTTTTGGCAGAGTTTCTTGTGACACCTGGCTGGATTCCCATCAGTCATTGAGTTAGTACTCTAAACTTGACTTAAGTACACCTGATAGCAGCTGGCTAATATTTCATGTTTTGTACAGAGTAGATTAATCAGAGTTCTAAACCTGTTATCAAAAGAGTCAAATAAGATGTGATGGTAGCAATTTCATGTGTTTGGGGCAACTACATGTATCCTCTTCCAGAGGGGTTTGAGGATCTCATTGGAAGATCAAAAGGGGTATTTGGATGAGAGATGCTAAACCTTTGAAATACCCTCAGTGTACCTTCCTACAGTATCTCTTCAAGTGGTTTTCTCATCAATTAAGCTCTGGGGCCAGAAGTGACCTCAGCTGGATGAAAAGCTTGGGAGGAAAAGGCTGGTACTTTAAAATAATATTATTATAATCTCTTGAGATTGGCCCCCATCTCCTCTTTCTACATGACAAGGAAGTGTCACCATCCCATCTGGTGTGGACTTTGATATAATGTGGTGATAAAGATGTTGTGCAGCCAAGAACACGGTTTGCCTGTATATACTTGCAGCAATGTTGTTACTTCCCCACACTGAATTAATTGGTGTGATGATAATGACAGTCTAAACTAGGGTTTATTAATGTAATTCCAGATTGTTAATTTACTTGTATGTAAGTCACTTGGAAGTATTATCGTGACATGTGCTTTGGATCACAGATGGAGTTGCAAAAAAAGGGGGTGGGGAGGCAACTACTTACTGTCATGCTGAGACAGAAGGGTGTCTGAAAATTGGCAAATTGCTGCACAACAACTTTACACTTCTTTTTATAGAATCCTGAAATACTTAGTTATAAACCTGGACCTGAAAGTTACAATTAAGCCCTGAAATATGCACATAAAGGATGAGAGTTCTTTTTAGAAAGGAAATGTTAATTGCTCTTTAGGAGCAAGGTTTGACATCTCAAATTTGCTTCTCTTGGTATCTTTTGTCAAATGGTTTTCTTTTTGTTTTGTCAGTATATACACATAGATTATCTAATACGTCTATTACCCAGCTGTGCTCTATAAGTTCTTAACCAGTTGCAAATGGCACCTTCATGTGCCTGAACCTCTAATTGCAAATGCCTTAACTGTCCTGTACGTTGTCATAACAAGAGTCTGTAGTGGCACCACTCACTACCAGTGACTTCATTGCTTCTACCCAAAAGAGGAAACTGGCCCAAGGTAGCCCAGATTATCTTGGGGAAAGGCTCAATGAATTATCCTGATGAGAGGCACAAGACGGAATCTCCTGGAACCAGTTGTTGGATCTCATTGCCTATTGTGATTTGCCAGTCCTTGGCCCATTATAACAAATCCATAATGAATATTAGTACAGGGCTCATGTTTTCATGCTTTATTTTATATACCGCCTGACTCCAAAGGCTCTAGGAGGTTCACAAAAACACGTCCTTTATCACCGAAAGCACATGCTCCCCCAGTGTTCATTCTTTATGTAACAAACATAACATGTTTTTTATGTAACAAACAAACCCTGTGTTTGAGGGTAGAGCTAGCAAAGATAATCGACCGGGCATTAGGACAGGATTGGTCGGAGAGGAGAATAGGAAGCCAGTGTTGTGGATTTAAGTGTTGGAATATTATTTTACCGCCTTTCTGCCTTGACAAAGGCACCCAAAGCGGTTTACAATATTGAAGCAAATTAGAAGATTAATACAACGTCTCAGGATGTTGGTCTTTTCAGGAGCTGAGGACGAGCTCCCAGGTCTGGGTGCATCCTTTCTTGCCTTCCCCTCGGGGCACAAAGTGAAAGTTTCCAAAGTGAAATATCTGTTCAGTATTGTTCACAATATCAGACATACTGTAGCAGGAATTGTGGCAGGTCGTGACTGTGAGTTCTCCTAATGCTGGAAGTGGGTTGCATATTTTGCTGGTGGTATTAAATTCATAAATAAATGAAAGTGAAATGTATGTTAGAAAACCATAATCATGCATTGGTTCCTGGCCATTCCTGACACTCTTCTCACTGGTTCGCTTCAATATCTTACTGGGATTTTGCATGTGAGAATTTGAGCTACTAACAATGTATTCACTGCAAAAAGGAAATCATGACCACATAATGAGATCTTGAAATTCATGAGTGTTGACAGAAGCCTGTTGTGTGATTTAGTCTTGCAGCTGATTTTTTTCATAATCAGAAGTTGCATTTAGGCACACAAACCAGCAATAAATGAGCAAACACCTTGTGATACTTTACTTAGATAATCATGATGACAGAAGCAGCATCCTGCTTGGATTTTAAAAAATCCTGTTCTTGGGCAGAAGGAGTCGATGGTTTAATATCATTAGTACTACATTACAGTAAACCAGCTTGCATTTGAAATGTGTTTACTTGTCTATTTCACGTGTACTCCTTTTTCATAGAACTTAGGGGCGGGAGGTCCCAGGGCAAACCTACTCCTGCTTGTATCACTTGACATGCACTAGGACCAATGCCAGAAATAAAATTGGCTTTATTACTTAGTTCAGTACTTCTTCATGAGAATAGGCAGCCCAGTTCTGTGATCCCATTTTGGGTATTGTAGTGTAGTTGGAAGCTTGTGCTATTGCATGTAAATTGGCCTCTTCAGCTAGGCAGGTAAGGTGAAGCTGAGCTGCATAGCTTTGCATGTTATCAGTACCCCAACCACCTGTTAGTATACTACTAAAAACTAGTTTGACGTTGCAGTCAGTGGGGAAGCACAACCACTTACCCTGCAGCCCTCCCTCCCCTCTTCCTCCCTGACAGTTCTTGGGAAGAGTGATAGCTCAGCTGTACAACTCAAGTGGCAGCCACTTAGTAAGGACAGGAGGGGCTGTATTCCCCCACCAAAAACAACACCCTGTGAGTAGTTAATTTAAAAACAAAGCAAAACAAAAAACCTCAGTGTCCAGCCAGCCCAGAAGGCAACTAATAGGAGAGGAAAGAGGCCTTCACCTCATTGCTCGTTGGGCATCACTGCCTCCTTGGATTAGACATAAAAGGGCAAGAGTTTCTCTCTTGGGAGGCGGTTAATCTGGGGAGGCGGTGATGTCTAACGCTCCAAGCAATGAGGTGAAGGCTGATCAGCAGGCTGTGTTCCCCCTCCCACCCCAGTAGCAGTGCGGGGAGAAAGTTTGAGCAGCCAAGAGGAGGAAGCAGGAAGTTCCCTCCCTTGCAGTGAATTGGCTGCCTCTCCCCTATTAGTCTCCTTCTGGGCTGGCTGGACATTATGAGTTATCTTTTACCAGCCACGGGCTATTTTCTATTTCTTTTTGGTGGTGGGAGAGGACTGGGGGTGGCAGCTTCTGCTACTAGATTTGAGTGACCCAGATCACTCAACAGCTGTTAACCTGTGAGCAGGCCCATTGGAAACAATGGGCTTACTCATGTGTAACACTTGCTGTGTGGCTTGCACAGCTAGCATTTTCCACCCCACCCCAGGTCCAGGTGGCAGCAGCCATCACTGCTAGCTACCAATGTAAGGTTAGAGTTGGGTCATGCCAGTGGAGCCAAGTAAGACCTGATCTTGTGTTGTCATAGGGACCCTCTTGTAGGGTGGATTTGATTTTAAATCAAAACTATTTAAATCACGAAGGGAGAAGGCAAAGGCTTGAAAGTGTGTGCACTGCATGTATACCACCTGCATCTTAGGACCGATCAGGTCTGTTTTCTCTCATCCCCATATACTGCTGTCAACATGTCCATATCATATAATTAGAAGTTATGATTAATATTAATGATACCTTTGATCTAGGGTTTTTAAATTGTGTTTTTTAAATAAAAACTACTTTAAATTTTAAAATACATCTTTTAAAATCTATTTTTTATCAACCCTCCCCTCTTGCTGGGTTGTCTTTCACTTAATGTTGCAGAGGTGCGTAGGAGAAGTACGTTGATGCAGTTCTGACTCGCTGGTAAGAGACTGGAAATGTCATTAGCATTGCTCCTATGAAATTGTTTAGAGTGGATGTTCAGTGGATCTGCTATTCTGTATTATGTGCTGTGAGGCCACACACAGGCTTCATAGAAGTTAGTAGAAAGTGAATGGAAGAAGGTACCTTTTGCCTAATGGATATGGTATAACTTCTAGCAATGTCATAGGGACATAGGATGCAGCCATATACTGAGTCAGACCATTGGTCTATCTAGCTCAGTATTGCCTACACAGACTGGCAGTGGCTTCTCCAAGGTTGCAGGTAGGAATCTCTCTCTCAGCCCTATCTTGGAGAAGCCAGGGAGGGAACTTGAAACCTTCTGCTTTTCCCAAAGCGGCTTCATCCCCTGAGGGGAAGATCTTCCAGTGCTCACACCTCTAATCTCCCATTCATATGCAACCAGGGCAGACCCTGCTTAGCTAAGGGGACAAGTTGTGCTTGCTAGCACAAGACTAGCTCTCCTCTCTTATTCTTAGAGAACTATTACAGCAGGGGTAGAGAAACTTGGCTCTAAGACTTGCTCAACTACAACTCCCATCATCCCCAACTACAACTTATTGTGGCTGAGGATTCTTCAAGTTGTAGTTCAGGAACAGCTCGAGAGCCAAGGTCGCCAGCCCCTGTATTAGCAGCAATATATGAGTGCTTCCTATAGGCACAGAGTAGCCTGGTTTTGCATCTAGTCTGTTCTGATCCAGCTCCATGACCTAGTTGGCAGATGACTGCCTGGAACTTCATTATTTGACACATTTCTCTGCAACCTAAAAATGACTCAAGGCAGTTTACAAAATTTGAAATTCAAAAATACAACATTTAAAAACAGAAAATTAAAACATCCAAACACTTTAAAGCTAAAAGTAAATAAATAAAATCTGGTCAAACAGGTGCATCTCGAGCTTTTTCCTAAAGGCTGCCAGGGATGTTGAAGCTCTTATTCCAACAGGAATAAAAGTCTCGGTAGTGTTAGAGAAGACCTTACACTGAGTCACCACCTGATAAGCTGGTGGTGGGTGGGTGGTCTGAGCACTGGGGCTTGTGATGAAGCCATCTCATTGCCAGGTCATCCCATGCCTCTCCTAATTTTGATTACAGATAAAGTATCTTAAGAACATATAAGAACAGCCCTGATGGATAAGGCCCATCTAGTCCAGCATCCTGTTTCACCCGTGGCCCACCAAATGTCTCTGGGGAGCCCACAGGCAAGAGATGAAGGCATGCCCTCTCTCCTGCAGTTGCTCCCCTGCAACTGGGATTCGGAGCCATCTTGCTTCTGAGGCTGGAGATGGCCCACAGCCACCAGATTGGTAGCCATTGATAGACCTGTCCACCATGAATCTGTCGAAGCCACTTTTAAAGCCATCCAAGCTGGTGGCCATCACCACATTTTATTTTATTTTATTATTTTTTTGCATTTTATATCCCGCTCTTCCTCCAAGGAGCCCAGAGCAGTGTACTACATACTTAGGTTTCTCCTCACAACAACCCTGTGAAGTAGGTTAGGCTGAGAGAGAAGTGACTGGCCCAGAGTCACCCAGCTGCTAATATGGCTGAATGGGGATTTGAACTTGGGTCTCCCCGGTCCTAGTCCAGCACTCAAATAATTCCATAGACTAATTCTGCGCTCTGTGAAGAAGTACTTCCTCTTGTTAGTCTTAAATTTCTTGCCCTTCAATATCATGGGGTGACTCCTGGTTCTAGTGTTGTGAGAGAGGGAGAAAAATTTCTCTGTCCACCCTCTCCACTACATGCATAACTTTACACACTTTGATCATGTCTCCTCTTAGTCACCTCTTTTCCAAGGTAAAGAGCCCCAGATGCTGTAGCCTAGCCTCATAAGCAAGGTGCTCCAGGCCCCTAATCATTTTGGTTGCCCTCTTCTGCACCTTTTCCAGTTCTACAATATCCTCCTTAAAATATGGCGACCAAAGCTGTACACAGTACTTCAATTGTGGCCGTACCATAGATTTGTGTAAGGGTATTATAATATTAGCAGTCTTATTTTCAGTCCCATTTGTAATGATTCCTAGTATGGAATTAGCCTTTCTCACAGATGGGAAGTGTCACACTGAGATGACAGTTTCAATTAGCTGTCCACCACGACCCCAAGATCTCTCTCCTGGTCAGTCACTGACAGCTCAGATCCTATCAGCGTATATGTGAAGTTGTGTGTTTTTGCCCCAATGTACATCATTTTACACTTGCTTAAATTGAACCGGATTTGCTATTTTGTCGCCCAGTCCTCCAATTTGGAGAGATCTTTTTGGAGTTCCTCACAATCTGTTGTGGATTCCACTACTCTAAATAGTTTAGTGTCATCTGCAAATATGGCCAGTTCACTGGTCACCCCAACTTTTAGATCATTTATGAACAAGTTAAAGAGCACTGGTCCCAGTACCGATCCCTGGGGGGGGGGAGAACCCCACTTCCTACCTCACTCCATTGTGAAAACTGTCCATTTATTCCTACTCTGTTTCCTGTCCTTCAACCAGTTACCGATCCACACATGAACCTGTCCCCTTATTCCATGACTGCAAAGTTTACTCAAGAGCCTCTGGTGGCAAACTTTATCAAAAGCTTTTTGGAAGTCCAAGCATACTATGTCAACTGGATCACCTTTATCCACATGCCTCTCGAACAACTCCAGAAGGTTAGTGAGGCAAGACTTTCCCTTGCAGAAGCCATGCAGGTTCTTCTTCAACAAGGCCTGTTCTTTTGTATGCTTAACAATTTTGTCCTTTAAGTATGCTTTCCACCAATTTACTTGGCACTGAAGTTAAGCTGACCGGCCTGTAATTTCCCAGATCCCCCCCGGATCCCTTCTTGAAATCTTTCTGCATTCTTCTACATTGGAATGGCAAGCTTGGAAGATGCAGATACAGCCTTAGAATGGTTGAAGGTCAGTTGGGCCTGGGAAGCAAGGTATAAGGCTTTACTCCATTTGCAAGATGGCCAAATTGACAGGTCACCTTCATAGTGATGCAGTATGTGAATAGTTCTCTGCAAGCACATTCACAGAGCTAGATAAATGTAACCAATTAACATAGCTAAATAGATATATCTGAAGATGTGAATTAGAGTTTGTTTTTCTGAATTCAGCCCATGGTCAAGCAATTGTGATGTGCAGGAGCTGGGCAAGCTCTTCTTTTCTTTCCTCAGATTAGCTTAGAAATGATCAGATTTCTAAAAAAAAGAGTATCATTTTTGAAGAATGCTTGCTTCTCTGTCCACCCCACAACATCCCTCCATGAGCCATTTACTTAACCATCTGCTGGGGGGAGCACCACCTGTGGATGAGGAGGGGTTTTCCTCCTCCCTTGCATTTTCCTAATGTGCCCGTGTGGTGCAGCTGCAGAGCAAGCAAGTGCATTTTCTCTCCCTCTTCCCCTTCATTGCCCTGATGTGGTGGCTCACAGTATATCAAGGAGGGAAAGCTGTAATGGCCTTGGGAGCTGGAGATTCCAAGGGCCATTGAAAATAGAGGCCCCTTGTTGCTACTAATTATGCTGCCACTAGTTACTCTACAATGCACCATGGAGATGGGGGTGGGGGGAGAGAAAAAACCCTTTTCTACTTGTCACCATGCTATCATCGCCACCATTGCTTCTGCTGCCAAATGGGTAAGTAAAGTGCTGGGGGGTGGGGGCAGCATGTGCATTTATTTAATTTTTTTGGCAGGAAGAGAACTAGTGAGGAGATGCCAGCAAGCTTTTCCAAACTTCAGTTCAGAGAAGAACTTTGGAGGTCTGAAAGGTTTGCCATTCATTGGGATGGATTCTTCAAGCCCTGCAGTAGTTCTTCTGAGCCTGAGCTTGAAGTTCCCTGTCATCTCTATTTTTGGCCTTACCCCACTTTGTAACTTAGCCAACAGGTACATGCCACCACTTAATATTTTTCTTATGATAATGTACATGGTGTTGCAAACTCTAAAATGCAGCCAAGCAGTCACATAATAGCATCACTATGTAGCAGACTACACAGAATTTCTCTCTCAATTTGGCATTTTTTCATGCAAACTGACCCCGAATCAAATCTTATTTTTGGTTCTCACAAGGAACCCACCCCTTCCTTTAAACATCAAGGCAAGTTATCTCTCATTGTAGAATCTTCTGTATTCAGTTGCAGCTATCAAATCTGAAGAGGTGGTTGTTGTTTTTTAAAACCCATAATGTAAAACCACTGCAGATGGGGTGTCTGGCCTACTGCAGCATATAGGTGATATCGGAAATGCTGACAAAGGACATAACCAATAGACCTTGCATGTCTCCCTCTTGTACATTTCTGGTTGATAAGTTGCTTGGTGTTGCATACTTGCATACTAGAAAAGCATCCTCCATTGGCACTGGTCTAATAATGTGAGCCAGGCACTCAAGAACCCTGGGGCCAAACTAGATTTGACCTTTGAATCATGTCATAGTCCCTGGTATGGTTGCTTTCCTCCCCTATAGGTGGCATGCTTGGGGACCATAGTCCAGTTTTCTCCCCAGGGCAAATAGCACGTGTGCTGTTTGTTCTGGGAAGAAAAGCTTCTATTGATTCTGATGTGAGCTTTTTTCCAGGACGACAGCATGCATGGGGACCCCAATCCAGATTAGTTCTGGATCCTTAGTTCCAATCCACATTGAGCTTCCAACACATGACATTTACCAGGGCCAGTGCTGTGTGATTAAAGTTGTTTCTAGTCGGGGCCCTTTGGTGAAGCAGCTCTGGCAATCCTTTAGTGTGTATCTAGAATTTGAGACTGTAGACATTATAGCAGTTGAAATCGAAATATTTGGTTCATATCTATCTTTTCACAGGTCTATTGCGAGTCAATATCTGATGTTAGTGGCCCCCTGGCAGAGGAAGAATGGCCACATTGGAAAGTAGCTGTTTGCAAATGAATGCCATATTTACCCCAATCATAGATGATTCTGAATGTAAAATCTCCTTAGAGGTTAAATACAGGTTATACCTGCACTTACTTAAAAGGAACAGGGCTCTAAATTTGACAACCTGATTTATAATAGCAAAAAACTTGGAAAAATCTAGTCTTGGCTTCGGGTAAATACTGTACTAATTGATTTAGTTATACCTCAAACTGGCCACAGCACTGTCTTCTGTTCTCTTGGCTAGGCTTTTAGTTATTATTTAATACTTAAGTATTTTCCACTGTGTGACAATCTGCTAGGGCAATATCCTTTGGTGTAGCATAACTGTCTATTAGAATGGATATAACTCAGTGGAACTGTATCTCTTCTGAATAAGCTGCAACAACATTCACAAACAATTGTATAATGGTCATTGCTAAATATATATGCCAACATTTTTTATTGATCCTTTAGATAAGCTCCTGAAACACTCCATGGTAAGGGCTAGCGATGAGCTGGAGCAATTGGATAGATCAGGTTACATTCAGAGGAGCAGTGTGGTGTAGCAGACAGGATGTTAGACCTGATACCCAAGTTAAAAGCTTGGCTCAGGATTCACTTTGGCCTGGAGCACCAGTCACTTGTCAGTTTCTGTTCCTAGCTATAACATGGGAACATTCATGATCTTATTCAGACTTATTAAAGTGTGTGCTGAAAATGTGAAACACCTTTTTTAATGTGTGGGGTCCATGAGAATTCACGTTCCTGGGGAAGAGAAGAAGGATGGACATGTGAATACTCTAGCACTTCCATATAAGCAACTGTGCATCACACTCAGAAGATGGGCAGAGGGAGGGGAACTCAACATGTGTACGTGCAGTCTCATTTCCTCGGAGTAAAGATGGGCTAAGGAGCTTAGTCTGGGAGGAAGGGAGTTCTTGCCGATGGCTGCAAGAGCAGGGATTGGCTGAGCATGTTCGGCTAGGCTTGGCCCCCAAACCCATGAGTGGTGGTCCCATGTCTAACTCAGGGAGGCTCTGTATCAGCCCGTATGCTTGCCTTGAGCCCAGGATAGTCTCTGTGCAGCTCCGATAAAGTCTAGCCTAGAACTTAAATCTGTTTTGAATAGATTGTGTTAAATTGCTGTATGCCATCTTGGGATGTATGTTAGGTGGCTTTTAAATATGATGAATAAATAAACCTTACCTGCATCCTGAAATGGTACAGCCCAGACACAGGTTTACTGCCTCATCTTTCCCCTTTGGGAAGAAATGCTTCCGGTGCCATTCCTAGCAGGCAACTCACAGAAAGGGAAAGAGCTAAGCAGCTGCTCTTCTACTTAGGAAGCTGCCATATACTGAGTCAGACCCTTGGCCCATCTAGCTCAGTATTGTCTACATAGACTGGCAGTGGTTTCTCCAAGGCTGCAGGCCGGAGTCTCTCTCAGCCCTGTCTTGGAGATGCCAAGGAGGGAACTTGGGACCTTCTGCCAGCAAGCGTACAGATGCTTCCCAGAGCAGCTCCATCCCTGAAGAGGAATATCTTACAGTACTCACGTAGACTCCCATTCATATGCAACCAGGCAGACCCTGGCTGTTTAGCAAAGGGGACGTGTTATGCTTGCCAGTTGCCACCACAAGACCAGCTCTCCTCCCTGTGATGGCAGCTTGCAAGGCTGCTTTTCACTTTAAAGAGAGTGTGACTTGTATAGGAGCATAGGAAGTTGCCATATACTGAGTCAGACCATTGATCTATCTAGCTCAGTATTGTCTTTACAGACTGGCAGCAGCTTCTCCAAGGTTGCATGCAGGAATCTCTCTCAGCTCTACCTTGGAGAAGCCAGGGAGGGAACTTGGAACCTCCTTCTCTTCCCAGAGCAGCAGCTCTATCCCTGAGGGGAATATCTTACAGAGCTCACACTTCTAGGGACTGACCTGTAGAAAACTGTTCTAGAGAAGCTTCCACATTGTAGCTTTGGGACTGCTACCCCTGTTACTGGGCAAGTCCAAACATTAAATGTAAGCTTTTAAGAAAGTCTTGTAACTGTCTTGGCTACTAGACTTTATTTTTAAGAGTACAATACAAAAAAGATCCAAAGCAGATCTGTCATTTCTACTTGCATATAGGTGTATACAATTATCGGAGACAAATTGTAAATCCGGCACATTGTATTTCCTGTAGGATACACTTAGAACTTGTATATTGTGCTTTCTGTTAAGGCAAGCTGGCTCCTCCTGCCCCCATATATACACTGTCCAGATGAGGGTATGCTTGTGGGTTTTGTCTTAAGTAGGCTTCCTTTTGAAACTGGTTTTTACCTTTTTAAGTTATAAGACCCATGAGAGAGTAAGCGTAAGCCTTCAATCAAAATCTTTTAAAGATTGCTATAAAAACTTTAAGGAATGGAACCCCACATGCTGAAAAAAATCAGCAGAACAAGTTAAGTGAGAGAAGCAGGGTGCAAGTGCCCCTGCTGTAAGTAATAACTTTGAACCTGACCTTCTAAGAACTATAATGCTAGACACCTGTGTTTGAGAAATTTAAAGACTCCAGATAAGCACTTGAAGAATAAATCTGAATAAATGCTGTGAAGATAACACAAGCAAAGCAGCACTGGAGCTTGCTAAAGCTGATTATACAAGTAGGTCTGGTAGCTCCCTAACGCTAAGCATGATCAGCAGCTGAAATTTCTCTTGCACACTCTTGTTCTGTTCTTGCATAAATGTGCAACTAAACCAGACCTATGCATCTTCTGTTTACAACACTATAGATTTCACTTTTTTATTTCTAAACAAATGGAAGCCTGCAGATCAGCTGTAGGTTGGCACAGGAATAATCTATGTGATAAAAATAAAGGTTGGAGTTGCAGTCTGTACTGGCTCCATCTTTGCAAGACTTGAATACCTATAAGGAATCTTACTTCAGCTAGTATAGAATATGTTGCAAAAATGCATCTTGGTTCTCTTATCTCCCCTGTTACCATTCCTGTAGTGCTGGCTGTCTCTTCTGGCTTAATAATCGCAGCAGTATCTTGAACACATGAAGTGACCTTAGAGTCAAACCCCTGATCCATCTAGCTCCGTATTGTCTATTTGGCTGGCAGAAAGTCTCCAAAGTTTCAGACTAGGGTCGTCTCCAATTCTACCTGGGGGCGCTGGGGATTGAACCCAAGCTACCACTGACTTTTGGCTCCATCCTTGAAGCCAGGGCTGCACAATGTTGGCTCTCCAGCTGTTGTTGGACTACAGTTCCCATCATCCCCAGGCACAGCAACCAATAGGGAACATAGGAAGCTGTCTTACACAGAGCTGTGTAGCCTGGCCTTAAGGGGATGGATCCTTTGAAGTTTAAAAAGACCTCTACTTCCTGCATTTTACAATGTGGTTTCAAGAGGAAGAAAGTGCGACAAGGCTCGCTAAGCAGTGCTTCTCCTCTAAGGAGCTGAGGATTTTGTTGTAGGTCCCATTTATTTCAAGATATCTTTATGCCAAGTTCCTCCACTCGGAATGTGCTAAAAACTGTTCAAATCCAGATAACCTTGTAGTCCGAAAAGCTTGCCAGGACCAACCTGTTTCTGAAAAGCTTTGCCACTTGTACATCTACTCTATTTTGTATAAGTAGAATCTGTAGGTGTCGGCTGGGCTGTGGGCAGCAGTACTTGGGGGTGTTGGTCCAGAAGCCAGGATTGAGAGGCAGGAACAGGGTGCTGGCTAGGCAGATGGACTGGGATGGGAGGGTCAAATGGGAATTGAGAGCCACGTACACACCAGACATCAAGCCAGCTGAAAAACCATCAATCGGCAGCCAGAGTGTGAGACACGAACCAGAAGCCAGCAACATGCAGAATGTCAAGCCAGTGAGTCACCCAGTTAGGTGGTCAAGACAGGAGCCAAAGTCAGAACCTTGCCGAAGGTCAAACCAAGAAGGATTAAGCAAGTAGCAGGAGTCGCACCGAGTGCTCAAGAGCAGTAACTGGGAGATGCACACCAGATCAAACAAACCTTGATCATGAGGCAAGGTCTGCCCCAGCCAGGGAGTCTCTTTATTCCTGCTGTTCCTGTGAGTAGATGCCTGGGGTGGGGCTTGCTCAGAGTTGCAGAAGCCCAAGAGTCTGCTTGCAATGTGGCCAGCTGCTAAGGGGTGGGGGTGGGGGGCAGCAGTGTTCAGACCAAGCAGGGCATGACAGTGGGATAACACCTCTGCCAATAAGTGGTGCAGAACATTGGGTTTAAAATACTATATGTAGCCAATAACAAATTGGGGCTCAAACTGGAGTTGCTGCATAATCTGCAGTTCACTGCAGAACCCTGGGCTCTCATTTAAGGTGTTGCAGCAGGGAAATGACTTTACTAGCAAGCCAGAGGTTGCCGGTTCCAGTCCACGCTGGTAAGTTTCCCAGATTATAGGAAACAGCCGATTTTGGGCAGCAGCGATCTAGGAAGGTGCTGAAAGGCATAATCTCATATTGTGTGGGAGATGGCAATGGTAACCCCCTCCTGTATTCTACCAAAGACCAACCACAGGGCTCTGTGGTTCCTAGGCGTCGACACTGACTCGACATCGCATTTTACCTTTACACACATGTATAGAAATTGTTCTTTGTGGTCTCTGTCCATTCCCACATATGCCTGTGTGGGCACAGTGTCCAAAACATTTTGAATGTTTTGGGCACTAATGCACTTCCCCATGAGACTTCTCACCTGCCTTCTCATAGTTATTCTGCTTACCCTTCTTATAGAGACCTAGATGAACAACGGTATGGCATCTGCAATAAAGTCTTCTCATCACTGTACAACCCCTCTTGGTCCTGTTCTTGCTTTCTGCCTCCATACTGATCTCCAACTCTGTACATGTAGAGCCATCGGAAAAGATCTTGATCCAGCTCTCCATTGGTTCATGACCACTGGGATGGTCTTCTCCCTGCTATTTTTGGAATGAGCCTTTGTGGGCTACAAAACAACCACATCATGAGGCCCAACGCACTGCCACCTCCTATTTTTCTGCCTTTGCTTCAGCATCTGCTACAGCCATAACATATAAATCCCACTGCTGGACACAGTAAATTGCCACTGTGTAAACACACAGTTACTGTGTGTTTATATAGTAAATATACAACATCACCTCTAACCTTGCACCAGCCCCACGTTTTTTAAAAAAGACCTCCACTCTGCATGACTCTGCTTAGTCTGAGCCTTCTCCAACAGGAGATTATTGCCAGTCTCATAAGGGCCTCCAAGTGTGTGCCCAGTGCCCCCCGCTCTGGATTTCCCACGCCATCTGACTTGCTTATTGGTTGATTAAATGGCTGTGATCCAAACCCACTTCATCATATCTGTCGTGATAGCTGCTGCTGCCGCCTCTGGTGGTGGAGATTAGTCAAGCTGCAGTGTGGCCTCAGACAACGTTCCTTCTGTGTGTCCGGTCCCAAGCGGACACTGGATATGCAGGAGCAGTTCTTTGTTCTCTCTTCCTCCCTGAGTTGCACCCACCTCCAGGTGTGTAGCTAACTACTCTCCCATATGTGGGAATGTACAGAGACCATGAAGAATAAAAGCAGATTTATTATCTCATTCTTCAAGTCCTCCCTGTTGCGCTTCTCTTCTTCTTGGGTTCATATCTGCTGCTCCGTTGAAATTGAGGAGTCATGTGTAGATCACACCTATTAGGGTATGTGCTGTCACCTCTGGGGGTGGGATCTAGAGCTTAGCTTCAAGTGCAGAAGTTTCCAAATGTCTCCCCAGAGGCACATTGCCCATATTTGTTAATGCTCAGATGGCTGCTTGAGCACCAGTTACAGGTGAGGAAAGTGCTTATTTTGTGATAACTCATCACTGAATGTGTAGCAGCTGAATGTGTGAACAGACTCCATTTAAAAACAACAACATTGTATTTGTGGTAATAGCAGATATGTAAACCCTGGGGTGTTACATAAATGAGCCCGCACAGGTCAATGGAAGACGTAATGCTTCACTCATCAAACGATGAACATCCCATCCCCACAGGGGATGGGGCTATAGCTCAGTGGTAGAGCATCTGCTTTGCAAGTGGAAGATCCCAGGTTCAATTGCTGCAATCTCCAGTTGGGGCTAGGAAGGACTCCTGCCTGAAACTCTGAAGAAACTCTACTGCCAGTCAGTAGGATTGTATGCTTCAGTAAAGTCATTTCCTCCAATGGGGGAAGCTCTGAGTGGAACCATCATCCCTGAATGCTTTCCCAACAGCCACGTGGGCTCCCCAGACTGCCCTGTGGTGTTCCCAAGAATCGCTGCGTCACCCAGCTGCCCCCACACCAGTGCTAGCTGGGCAGTTAAACAGTCCCTACCACCACCACCACCACCACCACCACCACCACCACACTACCCACAGCACTTGTCCTGCATTCTGCCTCCTGGTGGTGGGCAGGGATTTCTGGCATTGGAAATCTGACTTGACTGAATCACACAGTCCTACCAGTCAGTGTAGATAGTACTGAGCTAGATGGCATAACTCAGTGTCAACAGGCTCTGACTGGCCCACAGGGCAACAGGGCATATTCCCAGTGCGCCCCATCCGTGGGGGCGCCCCTGTGCCCTGCCGCACTCGGCAGCAGTGAATACTCCCACCCTTAATTACCCTCTCTGCTCAAAACCTGGCGCCCTCCTCACATACATTCCACCACCCTTTCAGTGTCCCCAGTCTGGCCCTGGGTGTAAAGCAGCTCCCTTGTGTTGCTACATCATATGAAATGGCCCTAAGAATCCTTGCAGCCACAACCGTTGGCTACACAGCTTCTGCTAAAAGCATGAAGATTTTCCGCCAGGCATTTGCCCTGTAGTTTACTTTATTTCCTTTCCATTATCTATTTTAGTTTGTAATTTTTAATGTAATTTTTGATTGTAATTTTTAATGTTACCTTATTTACATGTCATTGTATACCGCCCAGAGTCTTTGGAGTGGGCGGTATATTAAATGCTTCCAATAAATAAATAAATACATAAATTCAGTAATTTTGTCGAAGAATTGCACTTTCTACCTCTACATGATACATGTTCAACAAAACATGTATAGGTGGAAGCAGGTGTCTAAACCCTAGAAATGGCTATTGTAGATATGTTAGCAGGGATTTATTCATAAATAGTCTTTCCTCAAATGTAATAAAAGGTGAATGCAATGTTTTTCCCCAGCCCTGAGGGGGCAGTTTTCCTGCACTGCAGCTGGGCTTGGAAGACGGCTTCAATCAAGTTAAGAAATTTGACTCCTTCCTGCCTCACAGTTTTCTGGAGGGGGTAGGAAAGGGTTACCATAGAGAACTCTCAGCTCCGCTGCTTGAAATTTGGTTACCTGCATTGACAAAGTGATTTATCCTTAGAGCTGGTTTGTTGGAGGGGATGATTTTAATTGCTCTCCAGACTCAAAAGCAGCAGTTTCAGCAGTGACTGAAGCTAGGACATCTCTGTCCTTGTCCGGCTTCAAGCACACCATGCTTCAGTCTTGGAACATAGGCGTCTGGGGGCTTCTAAAGGCTTGAAGCAAAGAGGCTTGACAAAAATTCAGTGCCTTATGTTCTCGATCTGTGGGGAGAGGGCCAGGCCTTGTTGCTTTGGAACATATTCATCTCCTCTCTTGGGCAGCCTTTCAAGAGTGTGTGTGACAGGAACTCCTCTCCTCTATGCAAGTGGGTGTGTAGGGAAGGGCCAGCATTGTCATCCTAAGCTGGCTATATGCAAAGGTTGATTTGTTATGTCCTCCCCTAACTATTCCTTATTCCCTTTATTCTCCAGTGCAAAAGAAGGCACTGGCCCCAGGCAAGACTCTGTGCTGCAACTCTAGACTCCTTTCTTAAATGTAATAGCGAGTTTCTTCCTGACAGCTAACAGAGGGATATATCTTTTGTACAAGAAGATTTGGAATTGTATGTACATTATTCTGCATAATAGAGAGGGTAATTAATGGCTCCTTGAGGGAGGGAACAGTTCAATCTGATTTGAAAGAAGCTGTGGTACAGCGTTTATTACAAAAGTCTCTCCCTCACCCACCCCTGACAGCTGCTGGCTGCTCTCTGGTCTCTCTTTCTTGGGCAAAGTGATGGAGTGTATGATGGTCATCTATCTTTGGAGCTTCTTGGAACTCTCCTGGCCCATTTCAGTCTGGATTCCAACCTGGTTTAGGGACAGGGCTGTCACTGCCCTGGTGAACAGTCTATGCTGGGAACTGAGTAGGAGAGTGTGTCTGGTCAAGATCTAGCTATTGAACTGTGCTGCTCAGGCTTGACAAAATCCCACAGAGCAGGGAGCCTTGGTGCCTAGAAATTTAACTGTGGTACCTCGACTAGGATGTTATTTACTATCCACCTTTCATCCTTAAGACCCCAAGGTGATGTTTGTTCAAGCACAGATGTAGCTCTATAGTCACTATTTTATATTAATAAAATATAGAGCCAGCGCGGTGTAGTGGTTAGAGTGTTGGACTAAGACCAGGGAGACCAGAGTTCAGTTCCCCTATTCAGCCATGGAACTCACTGGGCCAGTCACTTCTCTCTCAGCCTAATCTACCTCACAGGTTTGTTGTGAGAAGAAACATAACCATGTATACCCCTCTGGGCTCCATAGAGGGAGAGCAGGATATAAATGTAAAATAAATAAAAATTTAAAATATAAATATCTATATATCTATCAAATATACATTTGTCCCAGACAGCCCTGTTTTTGTTCGAAGCACATTACCTGTAAAGGAGATTAAGAGAAGCCCATTTACCTTTCCCCGTCACTACGTCCAGCACTAAATCCAGTAACTTTGTCAAGTGCTCATTGTCTGGCTCTCACACTTTTGGGCCACCTCCTAGATCCAAAGAACATTTGTCAAGGCCGGAGTTATTTGGTGCTGGGGATCTCTCAAACCTAGCATCAACACTTATTTTCATTGTCATTTTTTATGCTTTAATCTAGTTTTTATTATAAATGTATATGTTACTGTTGTGAACCACCTGGGAGTTATCTGCACATGGCTTCATGCTGTGGGGTAAATGTTGAGTGAAGCCACTTCAAATTACACTCGCAGCATTGAAGGAAGCAGCGCCTCCCCTTTGCTCTCGGGTTTTTGTTTTTGCAAGTTCACATTACATGTCTCTGTGTTTTCCTTCTAGCCAATGGTGGGGGTGGAGAGGGGAGAGAGCTTCCTAAAGAGCGATATTTGCATTTCTAATGAGAGCATCCCTCTTATCATGCTAATGATTCTATGTCAGTGCCTCTCCCTACTTGCTACCTGCATTTTCAGAAAAAGCTTAAAACCAGCATTTTAAAAACCCAGAAATACATCAAGATAAGATAGAATTCACAAGACAAAGCCATACTTGTGTGTGGAGTGGGTCCAAGGATCTCAAAGGGACTTCAGGGTAAGTTTGGCTGGTGGTTTGGCACACGCTCTTCTGAAGGAGATTCGGGGTAGAAGCCCTGCCTGTAAAGCCTCCTGGGGGCTTTAGTTCATTTTTTTATTTTTTTAAAGCTGCATAAAAATATGTGAACCCAGTGGGGCTTAAGTGCACAAAGGCTTGCCTAATATTGTTAGGAAAATAACTAAGGGAATTACTTCAGTTAGACTTTGGTATACTTAGCTTTCTCTAGACTGTCAATTTTTCACTTTCTATACATGCATGCATAAGGTAAGGTAAAGTGTGCCATACGTATACTTAAATAACTATTCTGTAGTCATGGTTCATGGTTTCCACATTGTTCATCTAGTAGGAAAGTATGTGACAGAATACCTGAAGCAGAACACAAATAATACTTGTGAGGAACAAATAGCTACTAGTCCGGTGGTTATAGACCACCTCCAGCCTCAGAGGCAAGATGCCTCTAAATACCAGTTGCAGGGAGTAACAGGCATGTCCTTGCCTCTAACCTGTGGGCTTCTCAGAGGCATTTGGTGGGCTACTATGTGAAACAGGATGCTGGGCTAGATGGGCCTTGGGCTTGATCCAGCAGGGCTGATCTTATGTTCCTAACATTGCTATAATACTATAGTGTGTTCATAGAGTTGGTCATTTCAAGTTAATAATGGCAGCTCACCTTTAATCTTGCTGCTGCTAGTGGAAATGAAGCAGAGCAAGCCTTAGGGTGAAGTATTTCACTTTAACATTTGGAGAACTGTGACTTAGTGAGGCCAATTTTCTTCAGTATAATTGTTCACATAAACATACAGTAACAACATCAAGGAAGTCCAATAAGGTGACTGGTAGCTTACAGGGCATCAGGTTTGCAGCCTATACAATTATCAGCATTACAAAATGAATTTTATATCTGTTCTTGGAATGCTGCACTAGCAACTTCACAGCAGTCCTTTGAATTAAGTTCAAATAATGCAGTAGACTGTAGGGGGAAAGTGAAGGCTCTCTTTACATGCATTTGCAATTTGTGTGAGTAGAGCATTTCAGTATAGCCAGCTGTTCAGTTTTGGAGAGTGAAAATCTTTATTGGACCAACCTCCTTCATTAAGAGTATGCAAGTGTTTGAGCTTCAGAGCTCTTCAAGGTATGAACTACATTCAAGTAGGAAGCATGAAGCTCGCTGTTCTAGTGCTCTTACTCTGACCTAAATAAGAGTGGTCTCAAGCTTGAAAGTTTTCGTAGTTACCATTTGCAGCTTGGCTCAGTAATAGGCATTATAGTACCCAATTGCTCTTGGAGTACTTTATGCTGCTGAGTGCAGGAAGCTTAAAGCAATCTCTCCAGGGCTGATTTTTTTTTTCTTGTCCCACCCAGAAGAGAGGGCATATTAGGATCCTTTTGGAAAATCAATTGGCACACTTATAGCTCAGAATAATAAGAGTCAAACTAGACATGTTGAATGTTTCCAGTCTGAGAAGGTTTTAATCTTAAGATAGCAGCCACATAGGGTCTGAATTTAAAAAAAAAATAGAAGACCTTTAATTCTGTGCTGTAATGCAGCTGAAAATCACTTCTCTAGGTTGTTACAGGCCCCCAAAAGGGCCATTTGTGGTGACTCCACCTTCAGGGGTCCATAGCATCCTTGTGTATGGGGGGAGGGGAGTGATTTTCAGTAGAAATGTGGCATGGAATCAAAAGGTTAAACACCTCTACTTCAGCACCATGGTCCAGATCGAGACCCTGCATAACTGTTGTGCTTGAGATATAAAAAGCTCCCAAGTTAGATGATGATGTATTTCATAGCCCTATTCCGGAGTTATGTTGTACAAGTGCACAGATGTCTGTAAACATGTACATGTGTTTGTCATAATGACTGTACCTTCATTCATTTTAAAGGTGAACTTGGATGCAGGTCCCTCAAGTGCATGGTGTACCTGTGTTCAGTGGAATGTAAGAACATAAGAATATCCCTGCTGGATCAGGCTGAAGGCCTATCTAGTCCAGCATCCTGTTTCACACAGTGGCCCACCAGATGCCTCTGGGGAGCCCATAGGCAAGAAGTATATGTATGCCCCCTCGCCTGCTGTTGCTCCCTTGCAACTGGTATTCAGAGGCATCGTGCCTCTGAGGCTGGAGGTGGCCCACAGCCACCAGACTAGTAGCCATTGATAGCCCTGTCCTCCATTAATTTGTCTAAGCCCCTTTTAAAGCCATCCCAAGCTGGTGGCCATCACTGTATCCCATGGCAAAGAATTCCATAGATTAATTATGTGCTGTATGAAAAAGTACTTCCTCTTGTCAGTCCTAAATTTCCTGACCTTCAGTTGCATGGGATGACCCCTGGTTCTAGGGGACTGTGTGAGTGAGAAATTCTCTGTCCACTTTCTACACTCCATGCATAATTTTATACACCTCAATCATGTCTCCCTTTACTCACCTCTTTTACAAGGTAAAGAGCCCCAGGTGATGTAGCCTAGCCTCATAAGGAAGCTGCTCCAGGCCCCTAATCATCTTGGTTGCCCTCTTCTGCACTTTTTCTAGTTTTACAATATCTTCCTTACAATATGGTGACCAAAGCTGTACTCAGTATTCCAGATGTGGCCGCACCATAGCTGTGTATAAGGGCATTATTTTATAATATTAACATTCAGTTCCCTTCCTAATGACTCCTAGCATGGAATTAGCCTTTTTCACAGCTGCCATGCACTGAGTTGACACTTTCAATGAGCTGTTCACCACAACCACAAGATCTCTCTCCTGGTCAGTCACCGACAGCTCAGATCCTATTAGCATATATGTGAAGTTAAGGGTTTTTGCCCCAATATGTCTCACTTTACTCCTTTTTACACTGAACCACATTTGCCATTTTGTCTCCCACCCCCACCTCCCCAGTTTGGAGAGATCTTTTTGCAGCTCCTCACAATCTGCTTTGGATTTCATTATCCTAAATAGTTTAGTGTCATCTGCATATTTGGCCACTTCACTGCTTACCCCAATACCAAGTATACTGTGTCAACAGGATCACCTTTATCCACATGCCTGTTGACACTCTCAAAGAACTGCAAAAGGTTAGTGAGGCAAGACTTTCCTTTGCAGAAGCCATGTTGGTTCTTATTCAGCAAGGCCTTTTCTTCTGTATGAATGTGTGAATAACTGCACCTGTGTACACTGTGCACTCATTGTACGAGTGCTGTATATAATATATGATTAGGGCTAACATCCCATCTAGTTTGGCACTTAGAAGGTACTTTCAGAATGAACTGAACCATTTGTCCATCTTGGCCAGGCCAGCAACATGGCTGGGAGCAGTTCTTTAGGGTTTAAGACAGATACCTTTCCCAGCCCTGCTGGTTGAGATCCTTTACCTAGAAATTTCAGAAACTGAACTGGTGCCTCTTAACCACTTGTCAACTAGTTGTCTGGTTGAAACTGAATAGTTAGGATAATTGGCATAACCAGTTATAAGGCATAATCAGTGTAGAGTCAAACAAATGGGAGCATGTCACATTGGCTGACATCCAGAGCGGAGATGCAGTGGAAGCTGCATCCTTGTATCAGGAGTGTAGTGATCAGACTCCCCTCCACCTAAAGAGTTAACTGGAAGTGAACCCTGCCTTGACTGATAGGCTGGTGAGCTCCAAGGTTCAGCCAATCAGGGTACCAGGTGGGTGGGACCTAGAGAGCTGTTGTCAGGAGGAAGGGAGTTCTTCGTTGGGAGAAGCTAGGCTGGAGGTGCCCAGGAGGACGTGGCCATGGAGGTTGGCTGCAGGAGAATAATCCTGCAGATCCTGGAAACATAGGAGGACAGGAAGTTTGAATTCTCAACAGGAGTCTGTTGAGTTCAAGCAAAAAGGAAGCCAATGCTAATGGCTTCGAAAGTTTAGGGCAGGAGAAAGTGGTTTAGTAAGAATTTGCATTTGAATTTCTGTTTCTTTGGTGTGTGCTTTTGCATATTCTTGGTACTGTTCTATTATTGTTTACCTGTAACAATTAAAATAATAAACACTAGCCTGTAACCATCCTACCTAGGACATTGCAAAAGACTCTAAACATTTAAGTGTGCATTAAGACAACCTATTTTTGTAACCTACTAGGTATTTTTAGTGTATCTGAGAAAGCTAGATGCCTCAGATGGAAGCAGTCTGTAGTAATTGAATAAAAAAATTTTAAAGTTATTTTCTTTTTACAAGCCTCTCCAAGTTGGTTTTTAACTCAGGAAAAGGGGGGCAAAGGGGGATTTCTCTGGTGCAAACACATCCTCAAACATTGAGCAGCTATCAGTCTTCTCACCACTTGTAGGCCTGCATGTGGAAGATTTTTGTACTTGTCCAAGAGCCAAATTAAGAGTGTGGTTTTTGCCCCTGGGTTATCCCACCCCAAGCCCGGAGAATTTTTGTAGACAAAGGGGTGCTGGCGGCAGCATTTTGAATCTACCTATAATACAGAATAGTTTTAGGAGCAGCCTAGCCAGGTAGCTCAGCAGGGATGATTCAGCATTTCTTTCCCTCACGTGAGCTTGCTCTGAGACCAAGACTTTAATCTGCAACAAGGAGGCTTCCCCATTGCTGCTGTGCCTGTGTGGTGGGAGAGGGGGAGCCATCTTGGAAATTGCCAATTTTGGAAGTGTCCCCTGCCTTTCAGAAGTATGTCTCGTAGCCCTTGGAAATGGTTTTTGGAAGGCACTTAAGATTGCCCAAAATTGCCTCCCCCACCTCCACACAGGCAGTGATGCAGTCTCTGACTGCGAGGACACAGCTCTTATTTCCTTTGCATTCCATTGCTCTCGATGTCGGCCAGCATTCCTGGCCAGCCTCTGCTCTCAACATCTGAGTTCAGGATCAGGGGATGAGCAGCTTGCCATTAGTGAAACTGTGTCGTCCTTTGTAACTGGAATCTTAAGAACTCCAGCTTTTCTTTTCCTTAAAGAAACTTCTTTTCCATAGTTGCCAAGGTAACTTTGAATGTGTGATGTCAAATATTTCTACTGTGGTTCTTGCTAGAAACTGGGCACACCTTCTCAGGAATAAGGGATTGTTTCTGGCAGTAGCACTGGTGACTAAACACTTGACGCTGGGTGATGTCCTCAACTTTTGGACACCAACTTCTTGACATTGCTGCTGATAGCGGATAGGCTTTTTACCACACCATATTTGGGCTTGCATTTGTACAAAAAAGTGGGAATAAAGCTCTAAAATACTTTACATCAACTTTTACTACAACATGTAGTTTAGTTCAGTGTGTTGAAATGCTCTCCATTCTGTAGACAGGAACAGTGCATATGTTGCAAACATTCTGGACACGCTGAGAGGGAGCTTGGTGTTCACAGCCAGGTGATATAGGGACTTATAATAGGGACCAAAACATTTTAGCTGGGTGCTGGCCATACCTAGTTTGAAAAGAAATTTAATGCAGTAGGAACATTTGTAATTCTTATAACTAGGAACATTTAAAATTCCCACTTTGTCCTTCCAGAGGTTTCTTTGAAATCCTGGTGGCTTTAAGTACAGACCAGTCTTGCTGGCGATTGCTACCTTTACAAGCAATTAAATGAGAGCTCATATCCTCTTGCACTGGGGATACTCCTCTGGGAGGGTGGGAGCCTCCTTGTAGTGGACGAATCGATCATTGGGGTATAGGAAGATGGGTTTGTGACCCATGCGTAGGCTACACGGTGACCTGTTTGCCTGCTGTGAAGGTTGTGGATGTCATGCGGCTCTAGATAGGCTGTTAGGCAGTGCTGGGGAGGAGTCAGCTGTCATGGTGCATGTAGGCAACAACGATGTTTGGAAATGCAGTTGGGAGGTCCTGGAAGCCAAATCTAGGCTTCTAGGTAGCATATTGAAGTCCAGAATCCCCAAGGTAGCATTCTCAGAAATGCTACCTGTTCCGTGGGCCAGAGAAACAGGCAGAGCTGAGGGGGCTCAATGCATGGATGAGACGGTGGTCCCAGGAGGAGGGGTTTAGATTTGTTAGGCACTGGGATATATTTTGGGACAAGATGAGCTGGCACAAAAGGGACAGGCTCCACTTGAACCAAGATGGTGCTTAAAATCAAGAGGGCCACAGAGCAGCTTTTAAAATAATGCCTGGGGGATTGCGGACAGGAGCAGGGCAGTATCCAGTTCAACAAATGCCATCCCTTAAGGTGCAAGCATTTAAACAATTCAGATAAAATTCAGCTAGCTGGTCAAAGAGATCAAATGGTCAAAAGAAAGATAGCACACACCAGGTAAGAGATTCAGCATATAGGTGCTTATATGCCAATGCCAGAACCCTCTGAGCCAAGATGAGTGAGCTGGAATGCTTAGTTGCTAATGAAAACATAGATATAGAGGGCATAACAGAAACATGGTGGAACAGTGAGAACCAGTAGGACACTGTTATTCCTGGATATAAACTTTATAGGAAGCACAGGGAGGGGCGAATTACAGATAGCACTGTATGTTAAAAAAAAGAAAGAAAAAGAATCCAACAAGCTAGAAAACCTAGGAAGATTGGAGTCTTCCATAGAAACTCTGCATGTGACAATACAAGGCATGAAAGGAAGTGTGGTACTAGGGACATGCTATTGCTTTCCGGATAAAAATGCTGACAGTGATTGGGAGTTGCAGAAGGAAATCAGGGAGGCGTCAAGGAGAGGCAGGGCTGTAATAATGGGTGACTTCAATTACCCACACATAGACTGGGTAAATTCACATTCAGGTAATGACAAAGAGGACAGATTTCTAGATATGCTGAATGTGCTCTCGGAAACAACCAGAGCCAATGCGACCTTGGATTTAATCCTGAGTTGGGCCCAGGACCTGGTGCGAGATGTCAGTGTCATGGAACCTTTAGGGAACAGTGACCATAGTGTGACCAACTTCAGCATACGTTCGGGGTGAGAATCACCAAGGAAGTCTAACACAGGCACTTCAAATTTCAGCAGAGGAAACTTCTCTAAAATGAGGAGTTCGGTGAAAAGAAAACTGAAAGGGAAAATCAGGAAGGTCACTTCATTCCAGAATGCATGGAGTTTATTTAAAACCACCATATCCAGAAGCCTAGTCAGAATGTATGCCAAAAAGGAGGAAAGGTACCACCAAGTCCAGGAGGATGCTAGCATGGCTAACCAGTAAAGTCAAGGAAGCTATAAAGGGGAAGAAGACTTCATTCAGAAACTGGAAGGCCTGCCCAAATGAAGAGAACAGAAAGTAACACAAACTCTTGCAAAAGAAATGCAAGAGAGGCAAAAAGAGAGTTTGAGGGAAATTTAGTTAAAAGCAACAAAGGGTTGCTTTTACACAACACAAGCTTATTTAAATACATCAGAAGCAGGAAACCGGACATGGAAGTGGTTGGTCAGTTAGATGATGAGCAAGTGAAAGGGATTATTGAGGATATGGAGATAACAGAGAAGCTAAACGGGTTGTCTTCATGGCAGAGATTACTGAGTGTATACCTGTGCCTGAACCAGGCTTTTCCGGGACTCTTTTCAGCTAAAGAGCCGAGTCAGATAAAGGTGATGAGAGATGACATTGCAAATTGGAAAAATTAAAAATTAACAAATTGCCAGGACCAGATAGCATCCACCCTAAAGAACTCAAATGTGAAATTGCTGACCGCCTTGCAAAAATATACAAGTTATCCCCACAATCAGGTTCTGTACCAGAGGACTGGAAAGTAGCCAATGTAACACCAATTTTCAAAAAGGGATCTTGGGGGGATCCAGGAAACTACAGGTAGGTTAACTTAATGTCTGTTCTAGGCAAATTGATGGGAAACATTCTCAAGAATAAAATTGTTCAAAATATAGTGGAACAGGCCCTGCTGAGGAAGAACCAGCATGGCTTCTGCAAAGGTAAATCTTGCCTCACCAACCTTTTGGAGTTCTTTGAGAGTATCAACAGGTGTGTGGATAAAGATGATCCCCTTAAAGTAAAGAGGTTAAATACAGTAGTCATGGGATAAGGGGACAAGTACATGTGTGAACTGGTAACTGGTTGAAGGACAAGAAGCAGAGGATAGGTATAAATGGACAGTTCTCTAAATGGAGGGAAGTAAGAAGTAGGGTCACCCAGGAATCTGTACTAGGACTGGTGCTCTTTAATTATTCATAAATGATCTAGAAGTTGGGATAAGCAGCGAGGTGGACAGATTTGCAGTTGACACTGAACTATTTGGGGTAGTGAAATTCAAAAGAGATTGTGAGGAGCTTCAAAAGGATCTCTCCAAATTGGGGGAGTAGGCAACAAGATGGCAAATGCAGCTCACTGTTAGCAAGTGTAAAATAATGCATTTTGGGGCAAGAAACCCCAGCTTTACATATATGCTGATGGGATCTAAGCTGCCAGTGACTAACCAGGAGAGGGATGTTGGGGTCGTGGTGGACAGCTCAGCTGCCGTGAAAAAGGCCAATAGCATGTTTGGAATCATTAGGAAGGGGATTGAAAATAAAACTGCTAATGTTATAATGCCCTTATACAAAACTATGATGTAGCCACATTTGGAGTACTGCATACGGTTCTGGTCACCATATTTTGACACTGGAGAACTGGAAAAGGTGCAGAAGAGGGCAACCAAGATGACTAGGTGCCTAAAGCACCTTCATTATGAGGCAAAGCTACAAAACCTGGGGCTTTTTGGTTTAGAAAAAAGAGACATTATAGAAGTCTATAAAATCATGCATGGTGTGAAGGAAGTTGATATAAATTTTTCTCCCTCTTGCATAACACTAGAACCAAGGGTCATCCCATGAAACTGATTGCCAAGAAATTTAGGATCAACTGACAATGCGTAATCAACCTATGGAATTTTCTGCCACAAGATGTGGTGACAGCCAACAGCCTAGATGGTGTTAAGAGGGGTTTAGTTAAACATATGTAGGGCAGGTCTTTCAATGGCTTCTAGTCTGAGGGCTATAGGCTACCTCCAGCCTCAGAGGCAAAATGCCTCTTAATAACACTTGCAAGGGAGTAACAGGGAGAGGGCATGCCCTCAGCTTTTGCCTATGGGCTTCCCAGAAGTATCTCGTGGGCCACTGTGTGAAAAATGATGCTGATGGGCCTTTGGCCTGATCGAGCAGGGCTGTTCTTGTGAACAAACTATGAAACTGGCTTCTTCCATATTGTCAATAATTGAAACCCTTCTCTCCCAGGCCAATATAAAACATCAGATCCATGATACATTCTGCTCCGGATGGTGATCTATTTAAAATCTGAACTATTCGCATAGCACTCCTGGAACTCATTGTCAGGAGACAATTCTAAAGAAACTTTATCTATGTGTAGTAAGTTCCAGTTCTTTTAAATTATCTCTCCAGAGCAGGTGCTGACAAATCTGGCCTCCCACTTGTTGTTAAACTACAACTCCCATCATCCCCAGCCATTTGTGGCTGAGGAAGATGGGAGTTCAACAACAGCTGGAGGGCTAAGTTTGTCCACCCTTGTCCTTAAGTCTGTGTTGTGGGGTGTCCAGTATTCCAGTAAAATGGACAACCTAACCTAAGCCATCAACACCAGGAAAGGACATTCTCTCTCAGTGGCGCAGTGAAGCTTGGTGTGTGTGTAAAATTGGAGGAGATGGCTCAGGCCTCAGGATCATTCCATATTTTGTACTATATAAGCACATATAATGAGCAAATCCCGCCGCCCGTAATTCTCATCCTCTTAATTGCATAACAATTAATCAAGAGGCTCTGGGCCACAAGTTGCATAGGAGCCAGCACTGTGATGCAGCTGCTAGAAAAGCTGTTCCCTGTATAGTCTTGGGCTTCTTGCATTAACAGGTGTGCAGATCACAAGAAGTTATAGTTTCGTTCTATTCTGTGTTGGTAGTTTGTATTCTGTTACTCACTGGAAATGCTGTGTCCAGTTCCGGGCACCACATTTCAAGAAGGAGATTGGGATACCAAGTTCAGAGGAAGGCAACAAAGGCCATGAGTGGTCTGGAAACTAGGGATGTGCATGAATGGGTTTGTGCACTTCTGGGAGGCAGGTTTTTTGGGTTTTTTAAAAACCTTTTTAAGGAGCAGGGTCCCCATCCCTGCCCCACCGCTTTCCTTCCGCCAACGTTGTCCCCCAAAACACTGGAGTGGGGATGCTGCATACCTCCTTGCAGCCCCGGTCAGCATCGTACTGGAAGTGGCTGGTGTGGCTGGGGCTGACCGGGCTGCAAGGAGGAGGATGCTGACCGGGCTGCAAAGAGGTACACAGCAACCCCACTCCAGTGTCTTTGGGGACAGCACTGGTGGAGGAAAAGCAGTGGCACAGGGATGGGCACCCTCCCTGCTCCTTAAAGGTAACCCACCCACACCACAGAACGCCGGACTTCCGGACCGGTTCAGCGCTCCAGAAGAGGAGCACCGAACCGGTTCATGCACATCCCTACTGGAAACAAAGTCCTATCAGGAATGATTGAAGAAGCTGGTTTGTTGAGCCTGGAGAAGAACAGATGAAGGAGGGATAAGACAGGCATCTTCAAATATCTGTAGGGTTGTCATATAGGAGGAGGAGTTGGGTTTGTTCTGTGTTGCTCCTGAGGGCAGGTCTAGAACCAATGAGTTGAAATTACAAGGAGGCAGATTTAGGCTAAATCGTTAGGAGAATTATCTAACTACAAGTCTGCCTCATGAAGAGGTGGGTTCTTCTTTGCTAGAGGTTTTCAGATAGTGGCTGGATGCCCATCTGTTAGGGATGCTTGTTGCAGTTTCCTGTAAGGTAGGCCTGCTCAACTTTGGCCCTCCTGCAGGTGTTGGCCTACAGCTACCATAATCTCTGCCCAGTGTTTCCTCTAAGGCCTGCACATGTGCACGTGCTCACAAGTTGTTGTTTTTTAATGGCCACTCAGTTAATTTTAGATCCCGCTCAGGATGACTCCGGAAGGGCCAACGCTGAATGCATGCACACATTAATACTGTTACTATTAATACTATTCATATGGATACATCAGTATTCATATTGATACTGCCGCCCAGAACAAAACTCATCCCACAAACAGATGAAAAAAATTAGAGAGAACACTGTCCCTGGCTATTGGCCACTGTGGGGATTATGGGAGTTGTAGTCTAAAAACAGCTGGGAGGGGCTAAAGTTGAGCAGGCCTGCTATAGGGCTATGATTCAGGATGTCTGAAGCAGAAAAATGTGTGCCACCCTTTCAGAACCACCTGGAGGGGGCTGCTCGCAGTGCATGTCTCCATGTGGTATTGTTCATTTCTGGTGTGGGGGTGTTCCTCTGTGGGAACCAGAGCCCTGTATTGCCCCAATGGCAGCTGGAAAGGCTCATGGGGAGTACTGGGAGCTGTAGTCCTCTTCCTATAGAGCTTTGTGGAGAAAGAGCTTAAAAGAACTATACCTCCCAGTGCTTCCTGAACACGCCTCCCCATCTACTTTCCCAGCTGATGCTAGGGCAGTGCATTTGTTTGTTTGTTTGTTTATTACTTAAATTTATGTATTTATTACATTTATAAACCGCCCCATCCAGAGGCTCTGGGCAGTGTACAACAACTTTTTTAAAAGACATAAAACCCACAATTAAAACAATGCTAAAAGCAATATAAAAACAATTCAAAAATGATTAAAACTATTTAAAAACAATTGAAAGACATTTAAAAACAACAACACTTTACAAGCCTTGGAAGGCCAGGCCAAATAAATAGGTTTTTAGGACTCTCTTAAAGGCCGACAGCAAGCCTCAGCTGCGGATATCTGCCGGGAGTGCATTCCATAGACCAGGAGCAGCTACAGAAAAGCACCAGAAGCTCATAGTACTGTGTGAATTTGCAGGCATAATGCGTGGTCACTTCTGCACAGTTCTGAAAGGGTTGTGCACATTATTCAGCTTCTCATTTTCTGAAGCACGGCCGTAGTTTCCTGTACTGGGCAAGGGGCTGGAACAGAAGACCTCCATGTCCCTCCTAACGCTAAACTTCTATAATTCTATATTTCCAACTCCCTTTTCCCCCCCTTGACACTTGGAAATCGGGTGTTCATTCTAGAGGGCAGTTTAGCTGGTCAGATGGCAACAGAGGAGTGGAACATTATTAGTAATCACTGACTCTGACTGAGGTCACTTCCAAGACAGAAAGCAAGATGGTATGTGCTATTACTAATCTTAGAGTAATAAGATTTTTTGTTGCTTTTGAGTGTAATACAAAGAGATCTAACCATCTAAATACTTTAAGGACAGGTGTCAGAAATGCTTGCCAACCAAAACCTGAGTAATAGTCTGTATTTGGTGTGAAATGCAAAGTGGAGTTCACTTGTAACCGAATGGCAACCTTTTAGTCTTTCATGTTGTCTTGCCAGTTGAGTACATAAGAACATAAGAACAGCCCTGCTGGATCAGGCTCAAGGCCCATCTAGTCCAGCATCTTGTTTCACACAGTGGCCCCCCAGATGCCACTGGAAGCCCACAGGCAGCAGTTGAGGGCATGCCTTCTCTCCTGCTCTTACTCCTCTGCAACTGGGACTCAGAGGCATCCTGCCTTTGAGGCTGGAGGTGGCCCACAGCCCTCCAACTAGTAGCCGTTGATAGACCTCTTCTCCATGAAGATATCCAAACCCTTCTTAAAGCCATCCAGGTTGTTGGCTGTCACCACATCTTGTGCAGATAATTCCACAAGTGGATTATGTGTTATGAGTACAGATGTGTCCTCTGAAATAACTGCTCCTGATCATCTATGCTATGAACCCTACTGCCCATTGAGAACATCAGGAGAGATTCGCCTGCAGTTTTCACTGGCTCTCGTCCGGTGGCTACTCAGGGATGGGCCTTCTCCATTGCTGCCCTGAGGCTTTGGAACGTGTTCCCTGCTGAAATAAGAGCCTCCCCATCTCTGACATTTAAGAAGGCAGTTAAGACACATTTGTTTTCCCAGGCTTTTAATTAGATTTATAGTTTTGAATAGTTTGACATAGTGTTAAATTCTATCTATCTATCTATCTATCTATCTATCTATCTATCTATCTATCTATCCGATTTCTATACCACCCTTCCAAAAATGGCTCAGGGCAGTTTACACATAGAAACAACAAATAAATAAGATGGATCCCTGTCCCCAATGGGCTCACACTCTCCACAGTCTAAAAAGAAATGTAATAGAGACACCAGCAACAATCACTGGAGGTACTGTGCTGGGGGTGGATAGGGCCAGTTACTCATTTAAATTTTATTTAAATGTTCTAACATTTTAAATTTTGTTTTAATTTGTATTGTTTTGTTGTAAAACGCCCAGAGGTGTACGTTTTAGGTAATATACAATTGTGTTGAATGAATAAATGATTTTTTAAAGAAAGAAAAGTCCTAATATCAAATATTGTTTTTAAAACTGGCCTTCCGGCTGGCTTTGCATTTTGTCTGGTGGAATACATTAGAACAGAATGAGAGGAGAAAACAAGTGCTCTATACAGAAGTCTGGGTCACACTAACCTTAACAACTTAGGAGCATCCTGTCTGCTTTGATCATCCAGCCTGTTCTCTAAGGTGGCTTTCTGGGCACTGCTGGATTCACATTTGGCAGCTGGATTCATTTTATTGTAATGGTAAACTATAGTATCTGAGAGATGTGAAACACGTTTGCACTTCAAACACATGTAGCTGCTTCAGTCGGCATTCCCCACTAGGTCTGAAATGCCATCTAGCTCAGCCTCTTGTAACAAACAAAATTTTGCTAAGGGAATGACAGAATCTTGATTTTTTTAAAGGCAAAGATGGGCATAGTGTATATAAAAAGAGCTTACTCTGCAATTTGAATGGCAGATACACATGCCACTGAATCAAAAACTGCAGCAGTCAGTAGTCTTGCCCATTCTCCCATGTTTCAGGTGGGCTGCCTGTGTTTTTTAAAAGCATCTTGTGCATGTTTACCCATGTTTGCATCCATGCTCAATTTTTCTTTTAAAAGTGGAAAACAGCTCTGGGTAGTGTCTTGGTGGCATGGCAGATGCACCCACCCCAGCTTGACTCTATAGAAGAATGCAGGGGCGTAGCAAGGTTGGGGTGGGCCCAGAGACAAGATTTTAAAATGCCCTTCCCTCACTGAAGCTCAGCTCATGAAGTAAAAAAAAACCTTAAATGAGGCTGAATAGTGGTAATAAAAAGCATAGTAAAATTTATTTATTTATAGTTTAGAGAGAGAGAGAGAAATAGAGATATATCCTATGTGCCACAATAGAACATTATCCTAAATTATTTTTTAAAAGGTTTTGTAAATTGTGGATGATGCAAGTCATTTAATGGTACTAAAAAAAGACATGCTGTTCTGGTAGCTCCAGGTCTTAACACCCACATACATTTCGGAGGATGAATACAACTGAAGGAAGCCCGGACAGGTGCACGGCTGGGGGAGTCAGTCATGTAACTTGCCTCTGGGGGGCCCCCAGACAACTCTCTCCCCTTGCCCTATTATAGTCACGCCCCTGGAAGAATGGTGCATTTGGTTTGAGCATAAGGGTGGTTCAAAATCAGGAGAAAAATCTTTAAGCCTATCTTGACCCTTGCTCTGCAAGAGTTCCATTACTAAATCTTCCCTTTGGCTGTCTGATGCACTCTTTAAAATTAAATTATATTGACAAGTTTAATTTATCCTTTAAAAGTGGGGGTAGGGGAGCAGTATAAGCAGTAGCCATAGTTTGTCAAATGGGCTCTGCTTGTTTTGTCTAGTATTAGCCAGTGTTCTTTAAAGAGTGCAGTCTCATGAATATTCTTTGCTCATTTCTTATAGCCTTACGCTTAAATGCAGTGAAATAAATTGCTCTCCATTTTCTTTGTAGCAGCCTTTTAAACACTTAACTTCTTCCCTCCTTCCTGGGCTGAAAGGCTTTTCCCCCTGAGACCAGCTGTAATAACAAATGTGGCTCCATGGATTTTAGCCTGTGAATAATGAGTTAATTTGCTAATTACTGCTTTAGCCCTACTGTTAAGTCTTGGTGTCCTTATTTCCTCTGTCTTCTAAACATTTCCCAGTCTGTTTCTTCTTAATTATAGATAGTGTCATCAGTGTGCATAGCATCATCCATCTTAAAGTGAAGTTACCCAAAGTGGACACAATAATCCAGCTTTATCTTTACTAATGTCAGATACAGTGGAAGTATTTGATACATCTGTTAGCCTGACCCCGGATAGCACTGTGGCTTTTTTAGTGCAAATGGAAACTGGAAACATCAAATGAGCCACACAATTACCCCAGGTTGGTTTATTAGGAGAACAAGAGAGAGTCTACATCAGGTCATGAACATTCACCAAAGTGAGGGTGGTGGAGGAGATGATTTTATTTTGCTCAAAAGCATGTCTGTCTAATCCCACAACAGTAATATTTCAAAAGAAGAAACAAAAGCAAAAGTAATTATGAGGTTGTTCCAAGGATCCCTGTGTCTTGTGGTTTACTACCTGTCACCGGTTAGCAACCACCTCTCTATGCTAGTCAGTACCAAAGGGGCCGCCGTTAGTTGGGATCAGTGTTCCCTCTAATTTTTTTTAATCTGTGTGTGGAATGAGTTTTGTTCTGGGTGGCAGTATCAAGGCAGTGTGCACACACTTGCATGCAGGGTAGGGGCTTCAACCTGAGCAGGATGTAAAATTAAATGAGCGGGCATCAACAAAACTTGTGAGCACGTGCACACCTTAGAGGGGACACTGGTTGGGAGCAAAGTGGGACTGCCACTGAGATGAGGAAATCATCCTGCCTACAGTGAGCCACTGCATGTTTTGCTGACAGGATGTGAGACTTCATGGACATGAGCCCATTGTACCTTCCCTGCATTTCTGAGTTCTGAGCCTAGCTACAAATGTGCAACAGTGACTAGACCAGGGGTATCGTGGAGGGGGGATGTGCAGGGATGGAGTGCTGGTACTTCTTGGCTTCTCTGGCTGTTGGGGTGGGCATGGCCATGAGGGCTGTCACAGAGAGCCCCTGCACCTCTGAATTTGCAACTACATCACTGGACTAGACAGATGCTGCTGTCATTGGGTGGCACCTAGGAATTACTGGGAATAAATCCTATATGGAAGACCCTGGAGTGGGAAACTCTCTCTCTCTCTCTATGGAATGTCTACATATATTCTGTCACCCATGGGATTATAATAGATAACTTGACTATTTTGACAGAGGCAGCCCAAAGTATTGCAGCACCTGAGATGAGGCATAAATGCTGCTTGTTCCATGCCGCTAGTGGGGGCCAGCCAGAGGCGTAACTAGGGAAAACGGCGCCCGGGGCAAGCACTGAAATTGCGCCCCCCCGCCGCCCCCCCGCCGCGCCCCCAACATACATCTGACTGACACACGTTTCAGAAAACCTTTATTTTAAAATTTTAAAAAATTACAAAAATTACCAAAAATTTCAAAATGCAATAAATAACCAAAAATGCAATAAATAACCAAAAATGCTGCTATTGTTTTTTGAGAGAAAATAGTATTTATTTTTTGTATTTCAATTTATTTATTTTTACATTCTATATCCCATTCTCCCTCCAAGTAGCCCAGAGTGGTGCACTACATACTTAGGTTTTTCCTCACAACAACCCTGTGAAGTTGGCTTGTATCTCAAACATCAGAATTATGATGCAATGATGATACATACCACATTATGAAGCCAACTGCTGCCAGCGCATTGCTCAAGTGTCAAGCAGCAGCACCGCCGCACAGACCCCAAGTTTCCTCAGCCATCCTCCTCCTCCCCCCACCTAAAATCAAAAGAATGAAAGCTTTTAAAAAAAACCTAACAAACGAAAACAAGCACACACCGTGACCCAGCCAAGGGTCTCTCTCTGAATCTCTCTGTGCCGCCAGCCACAGCTGCCTCTCAGCTGTTTGTCAGTGGAGAGCAGGGGAAGGGGCAGGCTATCTCCTCACTCCCGCCACTGCCTCTTCAAACTGCGGGGTGACCCCAACTCGCCACCTCCCCAGACACCACCTGAGCCCCAACACACCCCACTGTTTCCCTCAAACCCCCCCCCCATAAATTTGAAGAAAAGGTTTTTAAAAACAGTAAACACACACACAGCTCTGTGCTACCCGCGGCTGTTTGTCGGTTGTCGGTGGGGAAATAGCAGGGCACGCTCTCTCGTCACCATCGCCTCTTCAACTAGCATATATGGAAGCTCTGAGCACCCCACCATTTTCCTCAACCCTCCCCCCATAAATTTAAAGCAAACAATGTTTTTTAAAAAGCACATGGCTCAGGCTAGGGGGGAAAGGGCAGGTTTTCTGCCTCCATGGGGGTGGGGAGTTCACCCCCCACCGCCCCTGCCACCACCCCAGACACCTGACTGATGCTGAGACATCATGCCTGGCCCAACTGTTTTTCCTCAACCCTTCCCTCCCCCCCCCCAAGTTTAAATAAAACATTAAAAAGAACAAAAAACAGACACACACCTTGATGCTGCAGCTGCACACTTTATTGTGAAGGCAGTCAGTTTCAGTTTGCAAAAAGCAAGGCTTAGGCTCAGTCTGGTTGGTGGTCTTCTCCTCGCTGGATCCTTCCCGCGCAGCACACTAGAGCAGCCTCGAAACAGAGAGGAGCACAAACGCTCTCATCGCCAGCATGCCGTGCACGTGAGTGATGACGCTGCAAGACTCCAGCGGGGAGATCTCGCACAAGTGCAAGGACTCGGGAGGCCAATCAACCAATCAATGGCAGCAGCAAAACAGGCAGCGGCGGCACCCGCCCGCCTCAGAGCCAAGAGCGTTTGCCGGCTGATTATCTTAAAAGATCTGAAGGGGGGCACGCAGCGATGGGCGGCATTTTGGCAATGGGGGGCGCGGGCGCGAAAGGGACCGCTTGTGGGGGAGGGGGCGCCGACGCGCTCCCTTGACTGCTGCTGCTGAGTCGGAGAAATTTTTATTTTAATTATTTTTTTAAAAAAAATTGGGACCGGCGGGGGTCATGGCGGCGCCCCTCACATGACCCGCAAAGATGGCAACCGGGGCACGTGCCCCTCCTGCCCCCCCTATCGTTACGCCTCTGTGGCCAGCCCCCTTTGGAACAGACCCTTTCAGGCTTTGAAAGTGGTGCGGAGAGTGGAAAGGAGAGGAGGTTGCTAGCAGCCATCTCTTTCCTCCTTGTGCTGCTTGCAAGGAGTGTGAGGAGAGGTGCTGCTTACAGAGCCTGCAAGGGTCAGGTTGGTCACGAAGAGCTCATTTGGTGGTGGCGGCAGCAGCAGGGAACATCTTGCTGCCGTGCTGGCTCGTCAGTCTGCTGCCTGAGGCTACCATCTCACTTTGCCACATGAAGGGACCACCCCTCTCTGATATTTCAGTGTCCCCACATACACACTTGGAGGAGAAGGTAAAGTGAAGGTGCAGCAGGCTTTCCTATAGTATGCCTCATACTTTGGTGCCAAGGCTTCACAGTGCTGACAGATCCTGCCAAGGAACCTGGTTTTACCTTTGTTTCATGTATGCAAGCTAGAAAGCACAACCCTATTTCAGCAAGTTGTTCCAGCTGCTTCTCCGTCTGGGATAGTCTTTGTACTAAAAATTAGTAGTAACTTCTTTTAAAGAGATGGAACTAATTGACAAACTAAACATGAAATCACTGGGGTCAGATAGCATTTCCTTGAGTTACACCTGAAGTGTAAATCCTTAAAACAGAAAATTGCTGGCCTCCTTAGATCAGGGCTGTACACCATCAACCCTCCAGCTGTTGTTTTGACTATAGTTTTCCATCATCCCCAGCCACAGTAGCCAGTAGTCTGGAGCAATGGGAATTGTAGTCCAATAACAGGACTTGGAGGGCCAAAGTTATGTAGCCCTGATCCAAGAGATCAGCAAGTTTCTAACAGCTGGAGGGCTGAAGTTGTGCAGTCCTGTGTTAGATGAAACATGCCCCTGACCACCAGGGGCGGATTAATCTTTTTGCTACCTGTAGGCAAAAAAGATTTGCTGCCCCCTGGCTTGAGGGCTAGGGGTGGGGCAAGTTACATCTGTTTATAAACTTTTTTGTCGCTGCTGTACGGATGGGATGGTACCAAAAACAGTGGGCAGTTGGCGGGGTGCAGGCACTCAAGGTGAGGGGAGACCAAGGCGGGGGGAGGTGGCAGCAAGAGCTCCTTCCCTGAGCCCACCTGCCGCCCAAATGACAGGTTGGGCCATTTTTGGCCCATTTAGGGGCTCTCTGCACACAAGCACAGAGGAGACCAATGGAAGGAGAGCTGGTCTTGTGGTAGCAAGCACAACTTGTCCCCTTAGCTAAGCAGGGTCTGCCCTGGTTGCATATGAATGGGAGACTTGATGTGTGAGCACTGGAAGATGGAGCCGCTCTGGGAAGAGCAGAAGGTTCCAAGTTCCCTCTCTGGCTTCTCCAAGACAGGGCTGAGAGAGAGATTCCTGCCTGCAACCTTGGAGAAGCCGCTGCCAGTCTGTGAAGACAACACTGAGCTAGATAGACCAATGGTCTGATTCAGTATATGGCAGCTCCCTATGTTCCTAAGCACAGAGTCCTGAAATGGGCTGAAAACAGCCTGACCTGTCATTTGGGCGGCAGGCAGGCTAAGGGAAGGAATTCTTGCTGCCATCGCCACCTCCCCCAACCTTGGTCTCCCCTCACCTTGAGTGCCCACACCCCGCTGGCCGCCCACTGTCTTTGGTTTCATCCCTACTGCACAGCGGTGATTGAAAAAAACGTTGTTTAAAAAAAAAAGATTTAACTTGCCCCATCCCCCGAATTTGCCGCCTCCCATAATTTGCTGCCATAGGCAAGTGACTATCTTGCCTATGCGTTAATCCGCCCCTGCTGACCAGTAAAATGTCCAAGGGTTTGGGAGGTGACTAATATAATACAATTTAAATAAAACTTTGCAGGACCAGTAAACCATAGATGTGTCTGCCTAATTCCTCTCCTCTTATAATGGAAGACAACAATAGTAAGTGTTCAAATTGTAAAGGACACTTGCAGTTGGATTTGGTACCAAAGTATTAGTGTATAGTTAATACGATACTAGTAACAGGATAAGGAAAATACTCAATATTTTAAAGGATGATTTGAATGGATGAGAATTAGTACCATTAATGGTGTTATAATACCCTTTGGAATGTACAAAGTGATAGAAGTCATTTATTTTCACAGCAGCCCTGTGAAGGGTGCAGGAGTCAGTGCTATAGGTCACCCCATGAACATTGTAGTTGAACAGGATTGAAGCTAAGTGGGTAGTTCCTGCATGCAACGCTTTGGTTGATATCTCATTGCTCAACTTTAAACTATTGTCAGCCATAGTGGGTGAAATATATCTTGGAGAAGTATAGTGATTGCATAGATATTGGGCTTTTTGGAAGTTATGTCAGATGGGATTAATCAGCAATTGCTTGTTTACATCATTACTTAATGTTGTAGTCACTGAGTGTTGATTTGTATATGTAAACATGGCCTGGGTCTCTTGCATTTCAAACCAATTATGTTCTACTACATTATACTGTATCATGGAAACTGTTCTAGGGAGGGAGATTAAAACATGAGGATATCATACAGACAACAAATGGCTTATTGGAAGAGTCAAGAGAAGCAGCTGTTCTGATAAACACGTAAGCCCTTGGAAACCGAATCTATTAGTGAGGGCTCAAACATATCTTGAAATTATGAGAAAAGAGGTAGTTGTGTTGGCAAAAATTCATCTCAGAACAATTTCCATGATACAGTTCTTCTGAATGGGATGCTAGATTTCTGGCCATAGAAACAAGGCTAACTTATTTTCTTAATGGGCAGTTCACATGACTCTTTTTTTCATGGCAGGTAATTCATACACACTTCAACAGCCATAAAACTAGATTGTGTATGCAACAAAAAGATTGAGTAATAGTGATCTGTCACCTGAAATACTTGATGGAGAAACAAGATAGTTTTCAATAAATCACAGCCCATAACTGAAAAATTTAGGTTATTGAGAATTTAAGGGAAAGGATGGTAGAAGTAATAGAGCTAGGTATCCCTTCAATCGAAGGAAGTCACACTTGTATTATTGACAGCCCATGTTAAAGAGGTTGACAGATGGAGGATGGGGGAGGGGAGTGTGGTAGATCAGTAGTGCCTCTATATTTAGATATGTCTCTCTTTTATCTGACTGTACAGCTGGTCACTCAATTTGTTTTAAGACTTGTATTTCTTTTGCCTGTGAGTACTGTTCGTGTGCTTCACAACTATATCCTGCTCCATATGTAAAAAGCTTGTGGGGGGCAAATACACTACTCATGCAAAGTGCTTAGGGCTCAATGGATGGAACATACAAACGACTTGTGTACGACCATATTGCGTCCAAATCAGATTCATCACTTTTACTTTCTGCCCTTCAGGGAGCAACCCATCTACAGCACCCGAGCTCATGTCTTCCAGATTGATCCTAATACGAAGAAGAACTGGGTTCCCACCAGCAAGCATGCTGTTACTGTATCCTACTTCTATGACAGCACAAGAAATGTCTATAGGATTATCAGCTTGGATGGCTCAAAGGTAAGCTGTTGGACTGCTTTAGGCTCAGGTAAACTACTAGAAAAATTTTAAAGTTTAAGTACAAAGGTGTAGGGGTGTGTGTGAGAGAGAAAATACAGATTAAGGGGCTATGTTGAAATGTGATCCAGACTGAAGCAACCTTTTTTGGAACAGAACTATCAAGATATTAAAAGATGTTCTTGAAATGTGATGGTGATTTGATGTTTAGGGTTGTTTTGCTTTCATTGACTTATTTATATGAATTTTTGATGTAGGAGGTTGGAGTCTGAAAGACTTGCTGTTTACTAGTATCACTAATTGTAGGTAACATGGCAGAGATCCATTTAGTGATCATAATTTTCTATTAAACGTTGTCAGCATAAATCTCTGGTTTCAGATACAAAATCTGTCTTGTAATATTCTGTGTAGTATTTGGAAAGGTCAAAGCATTTCTAGAGAACATATACTGTGTAAGGAGAATGCTCTTATGTTTTGTGTTTATACTGTCTGTTCCATAGTCCAACTTGTAAAAAGCTTAGAATGCTCTTAAGATACGTAGATGCAAATTTTTCTAGTGTGAACTATAATCTAGAAATTGACTATTTAAAATATATATTGCCTTATGAAAGAAGTGCAACTTTGAAAAACTTAGAATCTTTTCAGTTTGACCATGATCAAATGAGGGTTCTAGGGTCGGATTGAAAGGGAGGAGGTTTGCAGTGTTCACAGTGCCTGCTGGACTGCAAGCACAGAAGGAATAGTCTCATTTGAGTTGGAGAGATGTTGGGAATGGACAAGAGTGGACCAGGAAGTGCAGGTTTCTTAAAATATATGGAGCCATTCACACAACCTATTGGTAGGGGTGTGCCCAGAACTGGTTTTGCCAGCTCGGTTCAAATTTGAACCAGTCCAGTTCGAGGTCCAGCCAAACTGGGTCTGGTCTAGTTTGACTGCCAAACTGGTTTGCGTGCCAGTTTGGTTATATACTTGCAAAGGAGAATCTGGCAAGGATTCCCCTTCATAAGTAAAAGGGCAATCCCTAGCCTAAGGATGGGGGAGCAAAAGAAAAGCTATTTGAAGGTGGCAAACGGGGGTGTGCACAAAACCGGAAAACCCAGTTCGAGTCGAACTGGATTCATACCAAACCAGGTTTTGTGCACACTAGAGCAAGGCCCAGTTTGGCTCAAGTCCAAACCGGTTTGGGCCCGGAGGTGGATTTTTTTCTTTCTTTAATGGCGGACTTGCTGCCATTGCGGGGCCTCAGGTGCTGCTGTGGGGGAGTCTCCAGCAGTTCCCCCTCCCCCATGGGCCTCCCCCCTCCAGTCTAAAATGGGCCCATTTGGGGCCTCTCTGCGTTGGTTTTGAAAACTGCTGTGCATGCGCTCTGGCCATTTGTGTGGCTGGGTTGTGACCAAATGGCCTCCGGAGGTGACACAAATGGCCTTGGAAGATCACGCGGAGGTAATGAAGGAGGAGTCACTGTTACTGCATGTACATTAGGCCAGGGATTGCCGGTCTGCTTGTAAATGGGAATTCTCGCTGGATTCCCCTTTACATGTATATTATTTATTAATATTTTTATTTTATTTAAAATATTTATACCCTGCCCCTCTAGTACGCTACTGCTCCGGGCCACACACAAGAAAAGTAATAAAATTAACCAAATTGAATAAACAAGTTAAAAGTCAGGTTAAAACCACACTCATTAATTAGATTCAAATTAAAAGTTATTTTAAAAGCTAAAAACTGAAAAGTATAAAAAGCTAAAGAACCTACCAGATATAACCAGAAATGGAGCATTAAAAAGCCTCCTTAAAAAGGTGTGTTTTAAGTTGTTTTTTTAAAAAAACACTGAGGGAGGGAGCATGGTGAAGCTCTTCAGGGAGGGCGTTCCAAAGCTGAGGGGCCACAACTGAAAAGGCCCTGTCTTTAGTCCCCGCCAACCAGATCTCTGTTAGTGGCAGGGCCATGAGCCAAGGCCTGAGATGATGAGTGGAGGGCTCTGGCAGATTCATATGGGCGAATGTGATCCGACAGGTATCCCGGCCCCAAGCGGTGTAGAGTTTTAAAGGTCAAGACCAGCACCTTGAATCTAGCCCAGAAGTGGACTGGTAACCAATGAAGCTGCCGCAGGATGGGTGTGATACTCATGAAACGACTTGCACCGATGAGCATCCTTGCAGCAGCAGCAGTATTCTGAACCAGCTGAAGCTTCTGAACATTCTTCAAGGGCAGCCCCACATACAGCGCATTGCAGTATTCCAATCTGGATGTTACCAACACATGAGTGACTGAGGTCAGGTCCAACTTCTCCAAGTAGGGGAGCTGGCATACCAGCTGTAGGGTCATAGCTGGCATACCAGCTGTAGTTGGTAAAAGGCGCTTCTGCACATCAGTTCAACCAACCCGGAGCACTTCCGTCTTATCTGGATTAAGTTTCAACTTGTTTGTCCTCATCCAGTCCAGAACCACCTCCAAGCCCCAGTTCAGAGCATCCACTGCCTCCCTGGTGTCTCCTGACTTAAAAGATAGGTAGAGCTGGGTGTCATCAGCATATTGATGGCACCACAGCCCACACCTGTGGATAACCTCTCCCAGGGGTTTCATGTAAATGTTAAACAGCATGGGGGACATAATAGATACTTGTAGCACCCTATAGGCCAAAGGCCAAGTAGTCCAATCTATATATACCCAAACTGGTACCAGTCCTGTTTGAACCCGGACCAGTTGAGTCGACTCACACATCCCTACCTACAGGGTGGGGGGAAGGTTTCGCAAACCTTGCTCCACCCCCCAATGATCATGCTGTGCTTGGTGGGAGCACACTCTAATCACTGCTTTTTTAGGGCAGATCACTCTGAGGCTGGGACTCATTGTCCTGGGCCCCGGTTATCCTGCAGCGCACCACACACCAAGCACGGTTCACTGTGGGATTCCCCCAGGGGGCAGGTGCTCTGAACTCCCATTTCTGTGTTGACACAAGCTGCAAACAGCCCACACAGACACACAGTCCCAGCAGCCGACTTAAGGGTGCGCTTGCGCCCTTAACCAGGGCTAAGAGCCAGGCTTCAGCTCTGGGTTTGGTGTCGTGGCAGTGTTCTCTCTAAGGTGTGCCCATGCGCACGCATGCACACACCCGTTTTTTGATGTCAACTCAGTTAATTTTTGATCCTACTCAAGTTGAATCAGGCAGGCCCCATTCTGAATGCACATGCAGATGCACTGCCTTGATATTGCCTCCCAGAACAAAACTTATTCCGTGCACAGATGAGAAAAATTAGGGGGGACATTGTCTGGCACCACCAGGATCTGCATGGATCCCGGCAGTTCTCATGGGCAGACAAGCCCAGGCTTGGCTGCTCATGAGAACAGCCTCTATATATGTTTGAATTGTAACTTTCCTGAGTACTTGGGATACTGAGTTCATACAGCTAAATAATGTTACTCCACTAACATTTTGTCTTTCTGAATACTTTTAAATCTTAACTTGTGGTACAAATCAACACATTGAATCTACAGTAACTGCTTATGAAAGGTGATTCATTGACCTATTTTGTTACATTTTCCTCTGAAGTTCAGCTTTTCAGACTACAGCAAAAGAGTTCAAGGGGGGAAATCCAGCTTCCTATAGAACTGCATAAGATATTGATCTGTTTTCCATGTTCATGGTGCAACATAAGCAAATAAGTCTCTATTCTGAGGAGTCCTAATCTAAACTTCAAGCAATGGTGCAGGGAGAGGAGGGCTAGCAAGAGTAAGAATAAAATGGTAGTAACTTTAATTAACAGAACAAGAGATAGAGGGCATGTTGAAATATCTGCATGGTTTGCCCTGGGGTTAAGAGCACACTATTAAAAATGCCCATTCTGCTATTTAGCCTGCAATGAAGAAACATCTTTGGGACTGAGGCTTTAAAAATGTGCTGTGATTTCTCAACTATTGCTTGGGAAAACCCAACTGCTTGCCGCTATATTGTGGGTGGCTTGGACTGCAAGAATACAGTCTCCTAATTCATGGAAATAGCTAACTGATGCCAGTATGCAAAGCAGACACTAATACTAAATGATTTAATTCAAGTGGTGAAAGATCAAAGGACTTCTCAATTGAAGCCTGTTGATAAGGCACAAAGCAATCCTCGGAGAATATCAACACTGCCATCCAAACAGTTTCATTCATGTTTTAGTGGGCTCTTGCAGATATCCAGCAAGGGTGGGGGGAACCTGCAGTGTTCATTTGAGAGTTAGTTACACAATTATCTAGCACCACCCACTGGATGACTTAAATGTAGACATCTAAAGTATTCTTTCATTCACTTTTTCTTCAATTAAATCTCGCAACTCCTTCAGTTGGACAAAAGGCAGCTATTACCAAGGCCAAAAATATGAACATTTGATGTAGCCATTTTAATTAGGATTTCAGTGACTTCAGTGCTCCGGTTGGAAAACCTATTCCTTGGAGCAAACCCCAGTTGAGAGTTAAGCAAGCATTGAACATGTCCCCCCGCCCTCCACTATTGCTGAGTGGCAGATTTCAGACTCCTGTGGTAAGTCTCTATTTCTGATCTCAGGGAAGATGACCTTTTGGATTCAGGAACTGATCTGGTTGTAGGTGTCAAACTTCTTATGACTCCGATCTAAATGCAGACCAATTAATACTTTTAAAATGAGCCTACTCTAATTTCTGAACTGAAGTTCACTTGAATAAAATATGTAGGGAGTAAGCAAACCACATTCTTTGGCACTACCTTAAAAAAATACAGAATATTATTTATGGCACAGACGTACCTATTAAATAGAGTTTGTATTTTATTCCAGAAATTCAGTGTAACTTGGAGAACAATATATACCTTTTCCTCATATTTATAGCTTTAGAAAGTACTGACTAAGGATATTAAGTGGCATCTCATGCCTACAAAATCTGTTTCTCACTTCCACAGAGTCACATGCCAGAGCACATTAGAAACTTGGCCAAACTACACTTTATTCAGGAGATTCGGGATGTGCACGAGCCGTTTCAGCGCCTCCTTAGGGAAGCGCCAAACAAGCTCGGGTGGCTGCAGCCAAACCAGTTCAGTGGGGCAGGGAGTGGTTCTCTTAAATTGCTGGTAAGCAAGTCCTTACCTGCTCCGCTGGCGCCCTGCCGCTTTTCCAGGTGCGGCGCTTGCCCTAGCAACGGCCGTGTGGGGCTGCAGCGCTGTTCCCTGCAGCCTGCGCACAGGGCATTGGCACGCACATGGTGTCTGTGTAGGCACCATTTGTGTGGTCAGCAACACCATGCTGACTATGCAAATGGCGCCCATGCAGGCATGGACTCCCAAGTGCGTGCCCACGCTGTGTATGAAGGCTGCAGGGAACAGCGCCGCAGCCCATACGGCCATTGCTAGGGTGAGTGCTGTGCCTGGAAAAGCGGCAGGGCAGCAGGTAAGAACCTGCTTACCGGCTCCTTAAGGGAACTGCTCCCCGCCCTGCTAGCCCGAGCACCTCCCTACAGGAGATCCACGATTGGTTCCTTCCACACTTGTGTTTTTGCTTTAAAGCAGCTATTGGGAGTCTCTCCCCTCTATTTTCCTGATCGAAATCTCCCATCCAGTTGACGTTGGTCCTACCAGGGACAGAATATACACTGCCTAGGGATGCACATGTCCGGAGGTATAGAAATATAATAGATAGATAATGTATGTACCTGTGTCTTGATTTTTCCTCACTGGCTAACAGCAGCTTTCAAGAGGGGATGACTTAGGCTGGGGAATGGCTAAGCAGCCCCTCATCTAGTGCCACAACTCTGATAAAATTCAGAGCCACTCTTACTTGTGTGGAAACATAGGTAACTGCCTTATACCAAGTCAATCAGACCACTGGTCCATCTAGCTCAGTATTGTCTATTCAGACTGACAGCGGTTCCCCAAGGGTTCACACTGGATTATTTCCCAGACCTAACTGAAGATGCCAGGGTTTGCAACTGCTCGATGGACCTTCTGCATGCAGAGGAGATGCTCTTCCACTAAGCTGAAGCCTCATCAACAAAAGTGTTGAGAGACCCAGTCGCAGATATCCTTCATGACTCACAGTTGACTCATGAACTTCATTACTCTCCTTTCACCCTTTATTCTAAAAACATTATTTCTCCTGTTTGTTGTGTAGAGTTCTTTTCATTAATGGACACATCTTAGAGCCCCTTCAGTAATGCTCACCCTTAGTGTATAAAGGTAAATGGAACAAACCATGTCATCTAAGCTCCTGTCTTCCATTACACAGTGGAACGTGATGTGAAGCTTCAGTGTTGATTCCTATAAAGAACTGACAACAGCTGGAGGGAAGCAGGCTATTTCCAGCTTATTTTCCCAAAACAAGTATAGGACCTTTTGAAACAGCAGCTTTTTCAGGGAGTCTCCAAGCACTTGATCTTGCAGTATGAATGGAGCAGTAGATTGCTCTCTGACTCTACTAATGAATAGCCCTGTTGCCAGTGTCAATCACATGAACAATCAATCAATTAACAATCACAGTTGCAGAGATGGGAGTGTGATGTTTGTTCCTGAAATCTTTACTTGGAACAGATTGCTGCCTTCATTGCGGGGGGTGGGGGGGGCAGAGAGAAGACAGCATTCGTTGTGCTATCGTCTGTATCTCTTCCCATTTGCTCTTTTGGATGATTTAAATATTTACAGAAAATACTTAAGAGGTTCACCCTTTGACTTAAAAGCCCCTGTACACCCAGAGACTTGTGATGCAAGTGGGCACTCCAGCACATCCATTACACCTCTTTGTTGCCTCTGAGTTCTAGCTAGCTTTCAATGATATGGATAAAGCTGTGAAGACCTTCCAGCAAATGTATCTGTGGGAGTGGGGATGGACAAGACTCCTAATGCATTCTTTCAAGATAGCAGGCTTGGCTAGAAGAAAATAAATGGCTTTGGTGCCAGGGCCGACCCTTCCATGAGGCAAGCTGAGGCAGTTGTCTCAAGCAGCAGATTACTGGAGCACGGGAAAGATGGCAAAATGCCCCCTGCTGCCTCCCACTGTCATTGGCTACCTCTTACCTACCACCCCCACCACCCCCAATGATGTGCAGAACATGCCGCTTTTACCCTGCAGTGGTTCTTCCTTTCCCTCCCTTGCCTCAGCTGCCGCTGCTGCTGCTCTTGCTCTCACAATGGCAGTAGAAGGGAGTTTGGAGGAGGAGAATAGAATGGTGGTCTACAGCACAGAAGTTCTGGCCTACAACTCTACTCTTCTTTACATTTATTTCCTATCCCTTTGTCTTCTGAAAACTTGGAGGAGGATCTTTGGCTAGCACACTGCCACTGGATAAGAGGGGACCTTGAAGCCTGGGGTGGAAGTGGCCCACCAGTGGAGATAGCTGGCAGGCATGGGACATCTCTACCAATTTTTCACCTGAACTGGCTACCTTGATACATCTTATTAACAAGCCAGCCCTAAAGGTGTCATCCCCTAAATCAGGGGTAGGCAACATGTGGCTCTCTAGATGTTGCTGAATTAAAACTCCCAACCACCACCAGCCACAATTTCTTATAGCTGGGGATGATGGGAATTGTAGTTCAGCAACATCTGGAAAGTTGCATGTTGTCTACCCCTGCCCTATACTGTGGTCTTTCCAAAATGTATTAAAGTAACATTAAAATTAGTGCAAGTTAATAAGATGCTTGCCTTTGGGATTAGGAAAGTTTACCTTGCATTTTAAAAAGACTTACTTTCATAGTCCAAATGGACTTGTGCTCATATAATTCAGAGACTGAAAGGTGCACAGCTAGAAAGAGAGACAAAATGAAAACTGGGTTGTCCATAGGCTGAAATCCCTTCCCACTACATACTTCCTTGGTTTTCAGAACCATATTGTTTTGAAGGAAGCTTCTTCAGAATGTTCTCATAGATATAGCAATGGAAATCCAAATACTTCTTGCTTACAGCAATGTGTTGTATCTTTTTTCTGCCTAATATCTGGTTTTATTAATTAGCATGTACTGTTTGTTAGCAAAACAAGATTTTGCATAAAGATTACCATTGTGCTTTTTGATACTTGGTAAAGTTTTGCTTGGGTGCTTTAGAATGTGCAGCTTTGATTAAATGAACTCTTCTCAACCCTACTGTTTTACTAAGTTCATTTCATAATTTTTTTGCAGGCAATAATAAATAGTACCATCACTCCCAACATGACATTCACAAAAACATCACAGAAGTTTGGCCAGTGGGCAGATAGCAGAGCAAATACCGTGTATGGTTTGGGATTTTCCTCTGAACATCATCTTTCGAAAGTAAGTAAAACTGCCCCAACAATTGACCACTCAGGTTAACCAGGAGAAACAGTTTTTAAAAATTGGCTAGTTGGCAATCTCATAAAATATTCTGCATTCTTTGGAGTTTTATGTAGTTCATTTTCAGAAAAAGGCTATCTACAGGGCCAAGACTCCCCCATGAGATTACCATTGTATTCTTCCAGTTTACATCAGCAAAGGAAAACTAACTTGAAGATTTGGGGGAAAGACCTCATCAGTGTTAACGCTAAAATCTGTTCTGTTTTTAAACAAGTAGTTCTAAGTAAGACTAGGAACATGGGAAGCTGCCATATACTGAGTCAGACCACTGGTCTATCAAGCTCAGTATTGTCTTCACGGTCTGGCAGCGGCTTCTCCAAGGTTGCAGCCAGGAATCTCTCTCAGCCCTTTCTTGGAGATACCAAGGAGGGAACTTGAAACCTTCTGCTCTTCCCAGAGCGGCTGCATCCCCTGAGGGGAATATCTTACAGTGCTCATACTTCTAGTCTCTCATTCATATGCAACCAGGGTGGACCTTGCTTAGCTAAGGGGGCAAGTCATGCTTGCTACCACAAGACCAGCTCTCCTCTCATGGAGCCTACTTTCCACTATTTTAAACATGATGAGCTTTACTCAAGACCCTCCCATGTGCTGTCAATTTGGACTGTCCACACATCCACACAAATGTTATAAAGTAGTGTTGTTTATAATGTGGCTACCATCTTGAACCAACATGGCAGATTGGCACAACCCCTCCACCCCCCCCCCAAAAAAACCCAACCACCTTCTAGGATCCCATGAATTGTCAATTTGGTTTGTATCAAACTGTAAATGCAAAAGTTATTAGAGAGGGATATACACACATGTATGTACATTGTCTTCCGTTTGGAAAGTGGGCTAAAAATGTTGACTATGTACCCATCCCAAAAGCTGAAACAGATTTAAAACTAATATGTAATATTACAAAAATGACTAAAACAACCAAACTTGTACCATCTGAACTCTAGCTATTAAAATGTAGCCCCAATTCAAAGTCCTTAAAAGTTTCTGAAACATGTTCAGCTTTAGACTTTTGAACTTTCTCCCTTGGAAAACTGTCTGAGTTATGGCTGTGCTTCCCAGTGTATGCAATCATTGCAGTCTATGCAATAATTGACTTTACTTCCCAGGGTACACTAGTTATTTTGACTTAAAAGTGCTGCTATCCATTCTTGGACCCATGGGCAGAGGGAGCCCTTTTAGGCAGGGAGAGGCGCTCTGGCCGTGCTGCAAATGTGATGCTAGCCGGGGATTTTGCTTTGCAGCCACAAATGGGGCCACACGGCCCCGTTTGCAAACGAAGCTACACCCCGTGTCTGACATCAGACACAGGGTGTGTGGCTGAGGCACGAGGCATGGATCCTGAGGGGCAGCGGCCCGGGTTATTTGAACCAGTTCACTCAATGGTGGCTCCGCCCCTGCTTGGTCCCCAGGTCAGAGGGCCTGAAGACTATAACTGCTCCAGCCTTGTCTGGCTTCTGGTTCAGTTGCTCACTTTCATCCAATCCTCAGATAGGTACACAATGAACACCAAGACTGCAGGTTGGATGAAAAGGCAAGAGTGATTTGGGTAGGGTTGCTGTGCTGCTGATGACTCCTTCCAGCTCTCTGTGTAGTTCAGTGGATTTATAGGCTCTTGAAATGTGTGTCGGGTCCTAAATTGAAGATCCTTCCTTGCTAAAGATCACATTTGAACAATAGATTCCAAAGAGTATCTGTTAAATTTCACATTACACATTCTCACCTCCATTCATAATAGAGTGATCGAGATAAGATACTATCTATTTTTTATGCGAGAGAGGTTTGGCAGTGAGCCCACAGTAAGCGAATGGCTCTTCCTGCAATAATGCTATAGCATAACCCCAGATCTAAAACTTCAGTCTTTGTAGGGAAAAGTGGATTTCTCAGGGTATTTTGTACCCAAGGGCCATACTCAAACTACTTAAAAGATTAAATAGCAGTTGTGAGGGGCCCTAATCAGGATCTGAATCATGGGGGGCCGAGGACTTTTATCCTTTGCCTCAACACACTCCCAATCTGGATGAGGGGGCTACAGCTACTAATTCCTCTAGAAAGGAAGCTCCCATTGGCAGACTCAAAGGTATAAAAATCAAGTGTTGGCCCTAACTGTAGGCTTAAGATAACACATAGTTTGGAGCTCTCAGAGCTGCTGATCATATGGGGCAGTTGTTATCCTTTGCAAAGCTGCTGTGCACATTTCAACTGCTAGTCACTGTTACATGAGAGTCTTTTTGCCAAACCTCTGCTCTAAAAATGAGGCAGCAAACTGGAAACACTCAAACCATCACTCCAGTGATGAGACCTATGGACAGAGCTGTCCAAAGACAGCAGACCAGTGACAGTTACATGTAATCTTCTCTTGAAAATAATTCTTAATTGTGTACACTGAAGTTCCAGTTGGACGTAGCTCTGGGAACAAGATACTTAAGACTTCATTGGTTGTACTGTTCAGTATTTTAAAGGCCCAGTTTGGACAACTCTGTCTGCATGTATGTACACATCTCCCCTGCAGTATCAAGGCAGTGTGTGTGCACTTGCATTCCGAATGGGGCCTTTCTGAGTCAACCTAAAATTAACCGAGTGGACATCAAAAAATGTGTGTGTGCATACACATGCATGTGCCTTAAACGGAACACTGGCCAACCACCCCTAATTGCATGATTTCAAGGTTACAATACTATTTACAAGTAGTATTGTAACTACATCACCTTAAGTGGTGCAGTAGAGAAATGCTTGACTAACAAGCAGAAGGTTGCCGGTTCGAATCCCCACTGGTACTATATCGGGAAACAGCAATATCGGAAGATGCTGAAAGGCATCATCTCATACTGCTAACCCCTGCTAACTGGGCAAAGAGGCACCTTTTAATGTGGTGATTCTCTTTATTTAGCAGGGGGAGAGTAACTGGCCCTATCCACCCCCAGCATAGTACTTCCAGTGACTGTTGCTGGTGTGTGTCTTATGTTTCTTTTTAGAATGTGAGCCCTTTGGGGACAGGGAGCCATCTTATTTGTTTGTTATCTCTCTTTGTAAACCGCCCTGAGCCATTTTTGGAAGGGCGGTATAGAAATCGAATTAATAATAATAATAATTAATAATACTGTGTAGGAGGAGGCAATGGTAAATCCCTCCTGTTTTCTACCAGAGAAAACCACAGGGCTCTGTGGTCGCCAGGAGTCGAAATCGACTTGACGGCACACTTTACTTTACTTTATTGTAACTACACAGTTGGGGTGGTTTGAATGTTCACTCAGTACCCACATATGACTATGTGGGGATGGAACTGCATATCTATGGGAGAGGCATACGTACATACTCTTTCTGAGTGATGGATGGCAGGTATTGTCTGAGCTGTCCCCAAAGCAGTAGCTGGCCTGTGTTTGCACCCAAATGCAACAAAAATGTTCAGATTCTGTTGAATCACAGAGTTACACATGGATGGTATGACCAAGGGAATGCTGACTTGAGAATGACTAGCACATGCAGCCATTCCAGAGAAAGGTATGTGATAGGGGTGCAGCTGGTTCTGGGGCATGGAATCTGAATTCCAAAGAGAGCAGCGTATTCAGAGCTGCTTAAAATGTCTGCTTATTGGAATTTCTGGATAGATGGTTGTGTAGAGCCACCCAGGTTCCTAAGTAGTTAACAGTAACTAGCAGAGAAGCAAGAAGTAGTAATAAAGATTTTGACTAATCAGCAACTTACAACAGAGTTGCTTTCCAAGCAAAGGTGCCTGAATGTATGCATTATGAAGACATACAAGGCAAGAAAAACAGAAACTTATGAGACACAAATTAAGAATATAGGAAAAGATTACTTCATTCTCAGCTTTCTCCCCTGGACCCAAAGAGTTCACTCTTCTTTCTCTGCTCCTGATCCCCCAGTGTAAATCCATGTGTAAATCTATAGCTGTAAGCAGAGACATAAACAGGAGTAATAGAAAGGCTTATGCCATGCTGTTGTATACTTGCAAAATGGTTCATCAAGTTAATCTGCAAAAGGAATTGAGGAAATCCAGATGTTCAGAAGAAAAAGGCCTCTCATAATGGACTGTGTAAGGCTGTTGTTCAAAATAAATGCCTAGCAAGCTATATTCTGAAAGTTAATGACAGCTAGTATTGGAAGGCTGAAGGGGGGAAAACTGAGTAGAATTACAAGTTATCTCTTTCCATAAATCATCAGCTAAGTCTATAATGGTAGTCTTGCTATACAGTACTTGAGTAGAAGGCCAGTGGTTTAGGAAGCCAATGCTATTCATGAATGCCCGAAGCTTTCAAGGTGCTGCCCCACCCCCCAGCTGGACATGTCTGGGCCTCTGATACCCCAGGCCCTTACTCTCTTTGAATTAGCACACCAAAATTGAGCCATATAAGTACTGTGCATCTACAATGTAGATGACAAGCATTCAACGCTGGCTATACGCTGGCTCTCAAGATAGCCTGGCTTCACTGTCTGGAACAGTTCTTCCATGCTTTGGGGTTTGAAAAGTTTTTTTTTTTTTTTTTAATTTAACTTAGCCCTGGGTGCAGCGACCTCCAAGTAGTGCAGCTGCAGGGGGCTCTCTGGGGATTCCCACTCCCCCCACCAGCCTCCCCCTGGTCTTCTATGGGCAATTTTAGCCTGTTTGGGGATATTTTGGCCCATTGGGGGGCCATTTCAGGCCTTTCTGAGGTGGCCATGCAAAACAGGGTACATGAGCAGCAGCCTCCAAAGTGGCCACTGCCACCTCCAAAAGGGCAAAAATGGCTTGAAAATGGGCCAAACCAATCCATAGAAGGCTGGGGGGAGGCCGGTGGGTGGAGGGGGAACAGGGAGAGACCCTGTGGCTGCAGCAGCACCCCTGGAGGCTGCTGAACTCCTTTAGAACCCTGAACTGGCCCTGAGCCAAACTGGGCCCAGCCCAGCTCAAGGGCAAGCCTCAAGCTGGCCTGGTTTGATAGCGAACCAGCTCAACCTTGAGCCGGTTTGCACATCCCTATGCTCTACTGCCACAGCATGGGTTTTGTTTTGTTTTTAAAAGCATTTGCCACTTGCCTCATAATTCTCTCTACAACACTGTCGAAGATGAGTAAATTTTCCTCTCTGGCCAACATATCCTGTGGAAAAAGTTCTGCTCACCAGAATTCAGTTATGTATAACAGTTATGTATCAGTTATGTATAACTGAATTATATAACCTTTTGCTTCCAGTTTGCAGAAAAATTTCAGGAATTCAAGGAAGCTGCACGACTAGCTAAGGAGAAATCCCAAGAAAAGATGGAATTGACAAGTACACCCTCACAGGTGCGTTTGTTCCACTCTCTTCAGATTATGTGTTATATGTTATCAGCTGTTTTAAAAAATTGACTTGATTCAGTTAGGCATGGGCATATTAGTTGTTAAACACTGGGATTAAGGTGCATGGTTGCATGCAGATCCTGTATTAGCATATTCCATTTTGGGGGAAGTGTGCCAAAGAGAGGTCTCAGCCATTCCCACAGCTCTTCTAAATATAACAGAGTTTCTTGGAGGAGGAAGGGAGATGTTGCTAGCTGGATTGGCATACACTGACCATCCTTGCTTCAGCAGCCAGTACTAATTGCAGCATTTAGAAGGTCCTGAATTACTACCCTAGGCTCCCCCCCTCCAATATTATATAATACCTTATTTCCCAGAATAACTATGTCTGGGTGGATTCTGCACTAACCTCTTTGGTGATTTGACTTGACTCTACTCTTGTTCACTCATACATTTTTAATCTGATGGAATTCCCATTCAAACATCAATATAATTTATTTTACATGCAAATTTCTTCCCTGTGTATTTTAGTATGGCTGACATCCAGACTAACTTTGAACAAACCAGAAAGTATTTCATGTGTTCAGTGGAGGGGGGCAGTTTTCACTGATCTCTCTTTCTTGCTAGAGCCCACTGTGCCTCCCAAAAAATGTCCCTGAGGATCCTGCAACCCTCAGTGACTTATTTTTGGGAGAGGAGGCATAATAGACTGCAAAAAGAAAAGGAGATCAGGGGAAACTGCATATGTCATGAGGATGGCAGCCAGTATTTTTAAGCCACTTTTCAGTTATGCAAAAGCCGTGTACAATAAAAACAGAAGTAATAACAAGTTGTTCTAGTAAGAACTAATCTGCTTACTTTGCTTTCACTATCCCTGGACTAAATTTGGTTCAAATTTTGGTTTACTGGACTAAATTTGGTTCAAATCGAGGTCCACAAGTTAGACCTCTTGCACCTCAAATGTTCACATGTCCACCATCTTGGATCAGGGTGAATTACAAACTACACCATTGAGGTGTGCCTGTGTGTCACTCACTACAAATGTACCAAATTTGGTTCAAATCGGTTAGACAGTTCACAAGTTAGTGCACTTCCCCTCAAATGTTCACACATCCATCATCTTGGATCAGAGTGGATTACATCATCACAAATGACACCACTGGGGCATCCCTATGTGTCACTACAGCTGTAGCAAATTTGGTTCAAATCGGTTAGGTGGTTCACAAGTTACCCCACTTGCATCTCAAAAGTTTACACATCCACCATCTTGAATAGGTGTGGATGACATCATCACAAACTATGCCGTTGAGGTGTCGTTATATGTCCCTACAGCTGTACCTGATTTGGTTCATATTTGTCCAGATGTTGCAAGGTTGATGGAGAGGGGCATATACACGGACACACAGAATGCCAGGTGATCTCATAAGCCTACTGGAAGGTAGGCTAAAAATAGTTAAAATACCAAAATAAACCATAATGAACCACAGCAGATTAAAACACTGCTTAAAACAGCACTAAAGCAATTGTTAAAGACTTTGGTGATTCTGTAAGGACAAAATGTAGATGCCAAGTAAGCCTCCTAATAGTATTCATGCCCGTTTTCATACTTCTTCATCCCATCTTCCCAATGTCTGGCTGTTCTTAGTTACATTATTATGGACTGGTTTTTTAACCTTTACTTTTCCATAATCCACTTCTCTCACTCACTTATCATGGACCTTGGCAATTGATTTTATACAGAACACATCTTAATCTGGGGGATACTTTTAGCTCTCAGTATAGGAGAACCTTGATATCTGCTGATTCCATATTTGTGGTTGGGTAATTTACACCCGACCTCAGTATATGTGGCAGGAAATTGGCAAATAAGGGGTTAATTTCATGAATCCGTGAGTTGGGGATGGCCGGAAATTATCTTGGAGGTCATTTCCAACCACCATTTTGTGCCTGAGAGCCTCAAAGTGGCTCTGTTTGTTTTTAAATCTAAGCCCTGTGATTTTTAACCATTTGGGGGCACAGCTCAACTTGAAAGGGACCAGCAAAGCATTGTAGGGAGATTCCCCAGGCATCCCCTCCACCAAATTTGGCCAATTTTTGCAGATTTTCCCGACCTCCAGGAACCTAACCCTCACAATCTCATAGCCCCAATGACGTAATATTCATGGTTTCCATAGCTGTGGTTGCGGGGAATGGAGCCCCCGCAAATATCGAGGGTTTCCTGTAGTAGGCCAGTTTAACTAAGCTTCATAAGATACATTGTGCTCCATGCACACTTACTCTGAATGTTATAGCATGAAATATCTCTTAGCTAGCGACGGACCAGTGTTTTGTCTTTGTGGTGATATGTGCACCCTACTTCCTGAACTGACAGCCTAATGTTTGGTTAGGAGTGGCCAGAACAATCACATGTGTCTTATTTATATGATTATACAACATACCATGTGACCAAGCCTTTCTCCAGTAAGAGAAAGTTGGGGAAAGGAAAGAAATGCCCAAAATACCAGTTTAAAGAATAAAAGGCAAGTAGTTTTCAAAGGGCAAAATTCCACATGGAAATTGTTCAGACAGGAGGAATGTGGTATAACTGTGTAGGAAGTTGAAGCAAATTAGGGCTAAATCTCCTATTAATCTTACATGTGGATTTTATATCTCCTATTTTTCCTGTATCTTCCCTTGTGTATAAAAATGGCTTACAAGTATGGGGGAAAGCGAACCAGTTCTTCATGGGTTTTATATGTACTGTATTTTAAGATCTTATTCCTTTTGTGTGCATTGGCTATTTTGTCTGCCGGAGTTCAGATACAATGATAATTGACAAATATGGTTTTGTCTATCCATATTGTAATTTATAATGGTGTATTCACTGGTGGTGTTAGGAAAGATTAGATTTTCGCTACTCTTGACATTTGCAACTTTCTAGTATATTAAGTGAAACTAATTTAACCCATGTAGAGCATCTGCATGCTAGTACTTGATTGCTCCCCTCACTCCCTGCCACAGCTCCTCTCACCTCAGAGATCTCTCCACTCTCACCTGAGCCACACTCCTGCTCCTCCGTCTGGTTGCTTCCATCCCCCTCACCCGTCTTGGTCACTCCTCCATCTCTTTATTCCATCCCCCTCACCTCTCTTGGCCACAGCTGCAGTGTTGCTGGCATCTGTTGGCCAAGCTGCAACCCGCTATCCCCAGAGACCTTCCCATGCTCACCTGAGCTCCGCTCCTGCTCCTCCCCACAGGAGCAGCAGCAGGAGCAGTTGACCAGATCCGTCCTTGCTGCCACCACCGCCATGACCTCTCAATCTCCTCAGGCCTCTGACAGGCCTGGGCCTGTCGCTTGCCTGCCTGCCTCTCTCTGCCAATGGCCTCGGTAGCCCCAAACAGTAGCAGACTAGGCCCTTCTTTTCTGCCAAAGGTGCCACTATGGCCACTTATTCTTCTCAGGCTGCTGACAGGCTCGGGCCCGTCCCTTGCCCTTCCTTCTTTCTCTCTCTCTTTCTCTCTCATCCACTCACTCTTCCCCTCTGTCTTTCTTCTCTTCCCTCTTCCCTCTCTCTCCCCCCCCCCTTTCTGAGTTAACAGATCTTATCTTGTTTCCTCATCTAATTCACACAACAGCAGCCTCCTTCTCTTGAAGGGGCTCTTTCCTCCCTCATGACTCCTCTCTTCGCAGACCCCTGCCCACTATCCTTTTTTATTTATTTATATTTATATGTATTTTTCTTCTCTACAATCAAGAACATCTTCCGACCAGTAACAGTTGCATTCCAACTGACCTTAACCATCACAGGCTCCTTCTCCCTATCTGCGTATGGAATCCCCACTGCCCAATCACCATGGTGCCACAGGCTCCTCCTCCCTATCCGCGTATGGAATCCTCACTGCCCAATCACCATGGTGCTTCTGCTCTCACAGGCTCCTCTTCCCTATCTGCATATGGAATCCCCACTGCCCAATCAAGTGCTTCTGCATGTGAACTCTCACAAGAGCTGCCACGCACAGGATTAGCCACAGGTCCGCCTTAGATAATTATATACATAGATAGTCACTTGAAATGATCCACTTTTGTTCTGTGTGTCAAAATGGTGCAGCCCTTTCTTCACTATTACCCAGAAGTCTTCTGGCACTTCTAGTTCAGTAATTGGGTTTGAAAGCTCAGAGGAGAAAGCCGTTAAATATGCATGCTGAATATTACAAAATAATTACTGTAATTAGTTTATTCATCTGCTTTCTTAGCACCTTAAATGAATAGTTCAAGTTAATCTGAAATTTTTGCATTCTATAAATTATGCACCCTTACTTTAGAATATAGAGTCTCGTGTTTTTTTATCCATGGTCTCTTGAATAAGAAACTGTTGTTAGCTTTCACTGAGAGAACACTCTAGTTGTTATAGTTACAGAGAAAAAGTTGAAAATGCAAGCATGTGCGTATCTTAAATGCTGAGAAGACAAACAGAATAAAGTTAATATAATGGAGGGGGGTGTTTTTAAGAGTGATGGTGGTACTTAGAATCATAGAATTTTAGAGTTGAAAGGGACCTTGGATGTAGTCTAGTCCAAATCATACTGTAGTCATCATTTGGGGGGGGGGGTGATCATGACTGAGGCCTTGGATCCCTCATGTAATAGAAGGATTACAGAATACAAAACTGGGATCAGTTCCTCATCTCCTTTACTTTCATTCAAGTGATCACTTTGTTGCATAGACAGTAGCTTAGCCCAAGGAGTTGGTTTGTTCATGCAATATTCAGAATACAGATGGCCCTCGTTTCCTGTAGACTCACAAATCATTTATCCACGGGTAGAAAAATAGGCAAAATTCACCTATCCATGGTTTTGAGTGGCCAGAAATGGCTTCCAGTGTCATTTCTGGCTGCCATTTTATAGAGGAGAGGGCCCTTTTTAAAAATAACAACAACCCCAAAAACAATCTTGGTGAATGTTCACCCAAATCTGACTGTTTTCACGGTTTGGGGGCATTGCTGGAGAATTAGGAATTGTGCTTTTCTTATTTCTGCCACCCTTGCTCCCCCCCCCCTTTTTGGTTAGGAACGTAACCCCTAGATTCTCATAGGTGTAAGGTTTTGTTATCCATGGTTTCCATATTTGCACCTATAGGCGAGAACAGAACCTCTGTGAATAACAAGGGCCACCTGTATTTATGTGTACTTAAGCCTTGTGTTTGGGCATAGGGGCTCTGCTTTTTGTCCTGACACCATTTTAGATAAGATGGGCAGGTGTAAAGGTCAGGATGGTGGCACTGAAACTTGGCAGTGCTCTTTGTGAGATCTGCTGGTCTTCTTTTCTTCCCGTGTTAAATGGGTTCTAAAAACTATTTTATTTTATTTCATTTGAAAACAGGCTTTTCAAATGTAGTGGTTTGCTGTTTTAATTTTGTATTAGTCTGCTGTTTTATTGCTTAGATTGCAGATGTTGAAATTGTGTGTTTTTTTAATATGACTTTGTTACACTAATTATTTTTGTGAGTGTTTCTATAAGCTGTCCTTCCTGGGCATATATTTTTGTGGAAAAAAAATGAGATTAAATTTGAATAAATAAAGTAGATAACATTAACTTCTCTGCTCTGTTTAGTGTGGATCATGCTGCTTTTAAGAGAGGGGTGTGTGTGTGTGTGTGTGTGTGTGAGAGAGAGAGAGAGAGAGAGAGAGAGAGAGAGAGAGAGAGAGAGAGTATTCCTTACGTTAGGGAACAGAGTAGAGTTTGTATATTTTTGTCTCAGAAACTTTATCATAAGAATTTATACAAAAATAGGCAGTGCAATTTTCATTCTCATGTATTCTAACATTTGAGTTCTGCTACCTGACGTTAGCTTCTGTAAATGTAACAAATAGCAGCATTCAGAAGTGGTTACAATCATGCAGTCACCTTTAATGTCAGTGATATATTCTTCCTGTTTGGGTAGATGCTCCCAATTCCTAAACATCATTTGGGTGAATAGTAGGAACATTTAATGCACATGTAATTTAGACTAAGCATTCAGTACCTGAACCAGTGAACCCTTCAATATTATGGATTCTCAGCCATATTTCTTTTTAAAGTGTTTCCATTAGATTCAACTTCACCTCTGTAGGTGAAATGATATCTTAAATATGCTGCAATTGGGAGGTAAAGGATTTTCCAGCTAATATGATTTTGAATTGGAGTGTGACAGACATATTTGATCACTGCTTTAAAAAAAAAATGCCTATGCCAACTTGACATGACCTTTCAGTATAAAGAGTTTTAATCGATTAAACATGCTACATGCAGATACATTAAGATGTATTAACTCTATTCCAGCTGGCACAGGATGAATTAAATGGCTGCTTGTTATATAATTTTGGTGACTTTAAAAGGAACAAATCCAAATAATGACTGTGTTGTAATCATTAGAATGTGCAACATTTTATTTATTTGTTCGTTCATTCATTCATTCATTCATTCATCCATCACATTTCTATACTGCTTGACATTTACATCCCTAGGCAGTGTACATAAGTTAAAATACAACAAATATAAAAGAGGATAAAATGATTTAAACAATTTTATGATATAAAAATTAATAAAATTAATTAAAAGCCTGAGAAAACAGGTGCATCTTAAAGGTCTTCATCTAGAGATGGAGAAACTCTAATTCTAACAGGGAGTGCATTCCAGAGCTCCGGGGAAGCCCAGTCCTGAGTAGCCACCAGACAAACCGATAGTAGCCCAGTTGATCTTAGGTGGGAAGGGTTCATGACAAAGAAGGCACTCTCTTAAATACCTTAGACCCAAGCTGTTAAGAGTTAAGGCAGACACCAGCAACAGTAACTGGAAGTACTGTGCTGGGGGTGGATGGGGCCAGTTACTCTCCCCCTGCTAAATAAAGAAAATCACCATGTTAAAAAGGTGTTTCTTTGCCCAGTTAGCAGGGGAAACTTGCCACACTTATTTCACTTGGAAACATAACGGCAGCCAGTGCAGTTCTTTTAAGATTGGTGTTGCAGGGTCTCTTAGGGTTGTCCCGTAGACCAGTCTGGCTGCTACATTCTGCACCAACTTTAATTTCCGGACTACATACAAAGGCAGCCGCACATAGAGTGCATTATAGTCGTTGAGCCTGGAGGTTACCAGCATATGCACCACTGTTTTAAGGACACATTTTTTATCTATCTATCTATCTATCTATCTATCTATCTATCTATCTATCTATCTATATTTATATACTGCCTGATATGTGTGTCTCTAGGCAGTGTACACAATTTAAAGCAACAAGTGTAAAATAGAGTAAAAACAAATTAAAACAATTGCACAGAATAAAAAGTTAACAATTTCATAGGATATAAACAGTTTAAAATTAATGTCAGTTAAAAGCCTGAGGGGAAAGCTGTGTCTTGAGGGGCCTTCTAAAAGCAATTGGAGATGGAGATGCTCTTACTTTGACAGGGGGCATATTCCAAAGCCCCGGGGCAGCCACAGAGAAGGCCTGGTCTCGAGTCGCCACCAAACAAGCCAGTGGCAATCATAACCAGACCACCCCAGATCTTAATAGGCAGCTGGATCCACGACAAAGAGGACACTCTCTGAAGTGCCCTGGACCCAAGCCATTAAGGGATTTGTAGGTAATTACTGGCACTCTATATTTCAGTCAGAAACATTTCATCAGCCAGTGCAGTTCTTTCTGAATTGGTGTTATGTGGTCCCTTCAAGTTGTCCCAGAGTCCAGTCTGGCTGCCGCATTCTGTACCAATTGTAGTTTCCGGACTACATACAAAGGCAGTTCCACGTAGAGTGCATTACAGTAGTCAAGCATGGAGGTTACCAGCATACGCACCACTGTTTTAAGATCATTTATCTCCAGAAATGGGCGTATCTGACATATCAACCGAAGCTGATAAAAAGTGCTCCTGGCCACTGCCTCAACCTGAGAAACCAGGTAGAGTTTTTGATCCAGGAGCCATAATAAAGACACCTTATAAAGAGCTGGAATAAAGATACTTTAGGACTTGCTAACCCATTAGGTATCAAAATTGTTAGGGTATTTCTGCATGATAGAGAAAGCTGAAATATTAGGTACACATGAGCAGTGGTCCCTCTAATTTTGTTCATCCTGTGTGAAATGAGTTTTGTTCTGGGTAGCAGTATCAAGGTACTGTGTGCACAGATGCATTCAGAGTGGGGCCTTCCTAATTCATCCTGAGTGGGATCTACAATTAACTGAGCGGACATCAGAAAACTTGTGAGTGCACGCATGTGTGCATGCCTTAGAGGGAACAGTGTACACAAGGAAACTGACCCCAGATTCTATTGCTGCCCAGTTTATCAGCATTGCCAAGTTGTACTGCTTGTGCAAGTTTGCAGAGTCTTGGACCCTCCTGTTCCCAGGCTTTCCCTGCAGTGCCCATGGAATGGGCTCAGAGCTAGGTCACGGTAATTCGCTGCTTTGCTGCCAGTGTTCTTGCACTCCCATTCTGGGATCTTTCTGAAGTCCCACAGGCCTTATGAAGCTTCACTGCAGATGCACACTCAACAAACAACAAGCCACCAAGCTAGCTCATCTTGGTACCCTGGGTAACTGCCCACCTTACCCACCCCTAAAGCTGGCCTTGATGTCTTGTACATCTCTCCCTCAAAAGGGAGGATATGAGACTTAACTCCAAGTGGCTAAGTTATTTCAGCATTAGACAGCTGGAACTTGGTAGGCAAAATGGAGCAAGATACATTAATTACCAGGAAAGTCTATAAAGCCACTTTTATAACATCAGAGAAAATGTAAAGACATGGGTGTTGCCTCATGATAGAGGCCATCACTCACAGAGGAAGCCAAGAATGGTCTCCATAGAATCACAGAGCTGGAATAGGCTTAAAGTGCCATCTGCATGATCTCTATCTGAAAGTAAAGACCACCCCACTTCCAGAACAATGTTTGCAATGTGTCACAAGTAGAGAGCAGGTTGACGGGCAAAAGGATGCCTGCAGGACAAATAGCTTGAGATTACTTCACAATGAGCCCAACGACATGCTGCAAGGGAAAAGTCACAAATATTCATGCACCCTTCTGGGGTGATTGCCTGTTTTACTTGGAATAAAACCCCTTCCTGATCCCAAATACAGTAATCAGTCAAAACCTGAGTGCAAGCAAAATCCATCCGGGAAATAGTAATTGAGAACATCTCCATGCCATCAAGCACCCTGTCCCCTATTGTGCTATTTCCTGATTCTCCAGAAGTGGGTGGAAGAAAAAAGCCATGTTCATTTGAAAAGAACAAAATAACTCTTCCTGATCCCATTGGGCCAAAGTTGGGCATCAAAGAAGAGAATGTATCAGATGTCTTGAACTGAGTGAGATTCTTTGCTCCCACAAGCCTTTCAAAGAGAGAGAAATGTCAGGTTCAGAACTATGAAAAAATTGTTAGGTTTGTGATGGTGAAGCATTGCTACCTAAAGAGGTAGGGAGTGGGGAGGGGAATGGTGATGTTGAGGAATTCATGTTCTCCCATGATTCATTCATTGGCAGCTGAAGGGCAGGGTTGCGTACATTGGAATTAACCAGCCAAAAAGTAGGATGCAGGCCTGTATTTTTCTTTTAACTTCTTAACTGAAACGTGTTAATATCCAGTTTGTCACTGTTTTGTTTTTTTTAAGTCTTTTGGTGGTATATTGTGCAGAACATGTCACGTGTAACCATAACTTTCTTTCTTTAAGGAATCTGCAGGAGGCGATATTCAGTCTCCTCTTACGCCTGAGAGCATTAATGGGACAGATGACGAAAGAACAACCCCAGAAGTGACACAAAACTCAGAACAAAGGGCTGAACCAACCCAGAATGCATTGCCATTTGTGCATAGGTACAGATTCCATTCACACATCCTTATTAAGTAATACACATGTACTTTATTGATAAAAGGGCCTCTCTTTCTTATTTGAATTTTACATTTAAAAAGACTTAACGTTTGCTGTAGGAGTCTGTATCCAAAGAAAGGGTATGTATGTGTGCTGGTGGGAGGAGCCATACATGCAACTTGTTTTGTTTGACCATTTTCCTGCCTAGGTTGTTTCTGCTGCTTAAGATGCTGCTGTTCAGTTTATACAGAAGCTTGTCTCTTCAGCAGTAGGAACTACTGCAACAAGAACAATCTGAACCCCACCAATGCATATGTTCCTCTCCTCGGTATACAGGTTCCTTCTGTGCAACTCAGCCACTCCCTTTTCTTCAAATAAAGAAATGGAATGGGGCTACTCTTTCAGGTTTCAGGGCATCCCAAAAACTAAATATTTTAGTAAAAGCACTTTTATTACTGTTTTTTATGAGAAGCAATATTTAAATGCTTTGGACTTTAATATAGCCTATTGTTTTAAAGGACTTCTTCCAACATTTTGATTACCTTTTGGATGGTTTAAAGGAGTAACCATGTTAGGTTGCAGTTCTTAAGGGATAAAAATATGGAAATCAAAAGACTGTTGATAATCTTGAAATCTCAGAGACTTAAACTGCTTAGTGAAAAAGAGAGTTTCAAACTTTCTACCTGTTTTCTAATGTACAAAAACATATCTTGCTTCATACACTATCAGATGTCATGGTGCATATTTTGCTTTATGGACAATGAGAAACACAATGTTTACTTTAAAGTCTTGAGCCAAGATGTATTCTGCTTGAATATCAGGAATACAGATGAGACTTCTGGAAGTCTTGGACTGCAGAGGAAATGTTGGACTAGACCAAATATGTTTTATAGAAAGCTGTAATACTAGATATTATTTTAAGAATGTATAGTATCTTGAGTTGTGATTTTAAAATGTGTGCCTGAAATCAGACACATTTCACATGCAGATAAGTATTTGATATTTCACCAAATAATCTGCTCATTCCTAGAAGGGCTGAACTTAAAATTCTTCAAGTGTAATAAATAAATAAATAAAAATATAACATTAGAGTATTTTACATTAGAACAGAGTGGTGGCATTATCTTGTGTTCCTTTAACTCCAAAATGGGGAACCTGTTTTCAGTTGTAAGGAACAACTGGGTTCCTCAAGCAAAACTATTTGAGTGCAGAAGCATGCTTTGCTTGCTCTGCTATACAGTTGTATCTGAATGCCTGACAGTTTTGATAATACTGATCATGTGTGAGGTGGTGAAAGGGGGACAGATTTCAACTCTCCCCCCACCCCAGTATTAAACAGTTGACTGGTATGTGGTCCCATCTTGATGACACGAATTCTGCTTGCACCCTGAAGCTCCAGGATACAGAGACCCAGACAGACAGTTTCCATTATATGTGAGACACACCCCTATCTCTTCTCTAGCCATTGAAAGATTTTGAGTTGGGTTACTTGATGAAATATGAGTTTGCATTTTGAGTGATTTTTTAATGAGTGCAGCTGGAGCAAGTGCAGTGATGTTAGTGGACTGTAAGCACAACCTAATTTATTTTATTGTTAAATTTATATACTGCCTTTCATTAAAAACAATCCCAAGGTGGGATGTAGTCACTGCAGAACCTGACCTTTCCAAGTTATACTACTGTAAATAATGGGGGTTTAAAAATATTTTCAACAACTTGTGGATTGTGTCTCAGGTGAACTGCAGATGATGATTTTCTAAAAATGCCATTGTACTATTATTTTAGCTTTGTGTATTTCTATATCAGCAGTGACAGCCCAGGTTTTTGCTATGCTTTGTGTGTATGTCTATTGTATGTACTGTATATGAGAGAGTCCCTTACAGTATTGTGATATTTGAATTTATAGTCTTGAATTGGTCTTCCAGTATTGAATCTTCTGTTGAAAGAAAATATTTTTCCTGAATGTCATGTGAACAGTCTCTAAGTTAGTTACAGTTTAATTTTAAAGCAAGTAGTGATTTAGCTAAAAGCTTTTCCAGAAAAACTGTGGAGGCTTATGCTGGGTTTAAGTAATAAGATGTAGTTCAGTGCTGATTTTTATAGGCAACCACTTTGTTACTGGCAATCTTCCATGGAGAGACTTAGTAAACTTTTTAAGGTTCTGAGAATCTTTTATATGAACACCTGTTTCCATGAAGATAATATTTTTGTTACTATTTATGGTTTTAAATACTCTGATATTATTCTCAGACATACTTTGGCTTTTATGATGACAGTTCTATATTACAAGTCGGACAACCAACTGCCTTTTTAAAAAGTTAAGTGTTTGGTTCTAGTGAACATATATTGTACAGAACTTTTTTTCTTTTTTCTTTTTTTTAAGAATGTGAGCCCTTTGGGGACAGGGAGCCATCTTATTCATTTATTTATTATTTCTCTGTGTAAACCGCCCTGAGCCATTTTTGGAAGGGTGGTATAGAAATCGAATTAATAATAATAATTAATAATACAAAACTGTGCTGCAGTCATGATGCACAGATGCAAAACTAACCCAAGCTGTTATACCTAACTTGAACATTTTTAAAAAATACTATTTTCAAGTAGAACCTTAGTTATTGTTCAGGAGAATAGCAAGGTTGGAATGGGCCATGGTACAAAAGCAGAAGATGGACCTCTGCTCCCCTGCCTTTTCTTTCAGAGAGATTCAAGGGGGAAAGCAAAGAGCAAGCTGGCATCCAGCCAGTGCCCCCCCCCTTCAGGGACCCAGGGACATTTGCTTCCCACCCCCAGCCCTGTTCAATTGTATCTATGCCCTTGTTGTTAGATATACTGGATTGAATCCAGATCTTCAGTTGAAGGAAGCTTGTGCAAGGGAATATTCCCCCACTCCTCCTTCCCACTCCTGTGCTTCCCCTCCCCACCCCCACTAAAAACTGCTCCTAAGGGTCGGGGAACTCTCAGGAAAGGGATGGGACTGGAGTGTAGAATTGCTGGAAATTGGGTAGAAGCGCTTTCCGTGAGAGGAGGAGTTATAAGTATTGCAAAGAGGGCATTAAGCTATTTGTGAGAACTTTATCACAGTAGGATAGCAGCTACCATTATTTTCCTGTAGAATGGGTTAGCAATCTAAATGAAGAAATCCTAAATTCTTTTTTGAGATTACTGCTGCCTTCTAGCTGTTATGGACTAATTTCCTGAAAAGATGTAGAAGCTATAAGGCCAAACTACACATTATATGGAAGACCTATGATCCGATCTCTGGACGTTTGAAGTTTAAAAGGAACGGTTGGGGTTCTTTAAATCAGGTTGAGGTTATGACACTGGCAGGGATGGGGGGCGGGAGGCAGCAGCACTTTAACTGTTCCCTCCACTCTGCTTCCCTGATTAAAATGGCATCTCTCCTACTCAGCAGTTCTGCTAGCCATAAAAACAAAAAGACTTGTATCGTATCTGACTCTTTTTCTGCACCAGAGCTAAAGGCAGATATGATAGTACTGTTTTTCCCTCGCTTCCCTGTGGGACCAATAATAGTTTTGCAGGAACTTTCATTTAGGAAACAGAATGTGGGGAAAGTGTTTGTAAACTCCCTCCCCTGGTGCTGCTGCCCTGACCTGGAGTGGAAGAAAGACAGAGGATCATGAAACCTGTAAATAGCTCTTAGGGAGTTTCCTACTATGGTATATTTTTGCTTAGATCATCACTGTCTCATCATTAAGCACTTTCTGAACATACATCTAAACAAACTTCCTCTTTATTTAAGAAGCCAATACTTGTAGGGGGAAAGGGACAAAATGGTTGCATGACGACGCATGCTCTTCTTATTTTGAACTTGCAACAAAGTGTGAGTTATTTCAAACAACTTTTGCTCCCACTGCTTGTATAAGAAAAGTACGTCTTCTGGAATTAGGTGCACATTTACTATGCAACTAGAAGAGAAGCTACTGCTCAGTTGCAAACACAGGTCTGGAACCATGGCTGGCAAGGGAAATGGCAAAATGAGGAAGAGTTAAGTATCCCTCCTCCCACCCGCTATTTCTGGCACTTGTAGTTACAAGGACTGTAAAGTTGTGTTGTTGAGTTGGTGTCGACTCCTGGCGACCACAGAGCCATGTGGGTTGTTGGTTTTTTTGGTAGGATACAGGAAGGGTTTACCATTGCCATCTCCCTCACAGTATGAGATGCTTTTCAGCATCTTCCTGTATTGCTGTTGCCCGATATAGGTGTTTCCCATAGTCTGGGAAACATACCAGCGGGGATTTGAAGTTTTGAACTAGCAACCTCTTGCTCCCTAGGCAAGTTACTTCCCCGTTGCTCCGTTTTATGGAAAGGAAGAATCCTGTTTTTAAGAGAAAGGAAAATTTGATTTCTGAGTGGAAGGCGTTTCAGGCATCTATAGATTCCTTCTCCTATCACTTCCTTTTTTCATTAACTAGAAAAAGCATTTTACCAGGTTGATGCTAATTCATAGGCCTAGTTTTAGGTTTTGTACTTTGGCAACGTTGCATTAAGATCCTTCAGCTTAATATTTTTTAAATTTAAGATTCAGTCATGCATCTGTGAAATTTGCCTACACCGACATCTTGCTGATTCAAGAGAACTTGCATGTGAATGATCAGGCCCGGAATAACACCCTAGAATTGTAGAAGTAATTTGTTTATGTGATCAGACTGATAATATATTTTGGCTTTTTGTGTATAATCATGAAGGCATAATTTCCCAAATATTCTTAGGATAGATTGTGGTTGAAGCTATTGCTAGGACAGCTGGGTTATAATCTAGGTGTTTCTGCGGGGAATTGATGGTAAGAGAAACATTTCATAGATTCCATGCTAAAGATTTACATGCAGTTGCATCTCATCTTAAATAGTGGACATCTGTAGTGATCTTTTCCAGAAACGAAAACTGTGGCCAAAAAATCATGATCTGAATCTGATTTTGAATGTTTCATTAAACCGGCGAGCTAAGTTGTTATGTTTTCAGCCAATGTGCCAGACTTCTAGTAACAAGAACAAGAGGACGTCGTGTAATACATCTTTTTAAAATTGGGGGTTAATACATAAATGGAAGACAGCTTCTTGGAGACCTGGTATAGCCTTCTGAAACTGCGTGTCGTCAGTGACTTGAAGATGTCCCTAAAGTACCTTTCAGTATCATGAACCAGTGTCATGTATCTTAATTTTGTGAGAACATCTTAATATACAGTGTGTTTGGAAAACAGACCAACAGAAATAGATTGATAGTGATGTGATTGCCTGCTCATTAAAAGTAATTGGGTTTTTTCTTGTACAAAATTTTGGCATAAAATCTGATTTATTGCCTTAGTGAAAGAACCATTATTTTAAAAAGCTTTATCTTAATTTTGTATCATCTGTATAGCAAATCACTTGATAATACTGCATGCTATCCATTACTGTAACAAATTTGCTGCTAAGTCCATGTTTCTTCTATGGGCTCTCATTAAAGAATGCATACAGAAAAGTATCACTTGTAGACTGGCTTGCGTTTTTATCTTATGTACTACAGTTGTACCTTGGTATTCATAACTCTGAATTGTAGCAATGATTTTTAAATGAAAAGTTTCAACACGATGTATTCCTTAAACTTGGTCATACAGAAATGGCTTGGATTAAAATTCAGATCCAAATGTATTTGCATTTGCTTCCTATTTATGTAGTTCAACCTAACTTTGAGCAAAATAATTAAATAGTCAATGCTTAAAGGCCCAGGAGCGTTCCTAGAAAAAGTCAGCAATCCCAGCCTTGTATCAATTTTTTCTGTAGCCTTTTCCCCATGGCCCATCCTTCCTTCAGCTCCATATGTCCACCACTTACGGTTGCCTTAATTTTCTGCCATTCCTTCTGCCTCTTTCAGTGGCTTTAGCCCACAGACAGTATCCTTTTGTGTTGCCCTGCACTGTTACTCTCCTCCTACCAAAGACATGTAGCTTAGATTGTCTGTGAGCTTTCTGTATATACATCACTCAGTTTGCCTGTCTTGCCAACACTGCTTCTTCAGCCCGTAACAACCCTTGCTTCTTTCAGAGGAAACTGCCTTTGGACACACCATATTTCCTGTTCTCATTCTCCAGCCCTTAGCATGTTTGTGAATCTTCTAAGGAATTGCATTAGCTCAACCAGGCAGTTGAGAGTTAATCACTGCCCCCACCAAGCCTTTGGCTAGATAGCAAAACTATATACTACTAGTAATTTTAAGCCCGTTATAATAACGGGCGCTAGGGTTTTTTTTCCCTTTATTCCTTCTTCCTTTCTCTTGTCCTTTTTCTTTTTTCTTTTCTTTCTGTTTGTCTTCCTTTCTTTCCTTTCCTTCCTTTTCTCACTCTTCTTTTCCCTCTCTCTCTATTTTTTTTTAATTATTCTTTTCTTTCTCTTTTCCTTCTTTCTTTCTCTAATGGGCGTGCTCTGTGAGGGGCGGTTCCCCCCCCCTTTGTTCTTTACTTCTATCTCTCCTGTTTTCCCTCCCTCCCTCTTTGTTTCCCCCCCCTTCTCTCTCTTCTCTCTTATTCCTTTTTTAAATTTCTTTTACTTTATCTATTGTTCTGTCTCCCTTCCTCAGTCCTTGTTTTCTGTCTCTCTGTTATGTTTGTCTGTCTGTCTCTTTCTCTCTCTTTCTTTCTGTCTATTCCTTCCTCCACTCTTTTTTTAATTTACCCTTCCCTCTCCCGTACTCTCTTCTTTCCTTGCTTTGCCCCCACTCTGAAAAAGTCCCGAAGACGCCTATGTGACCGCGCACCCCACAGCTTGCTGTGAGCGGAGTCTCTCCCTAAGGAAGCGGCTTGCTCTCACTGCACTTCTGCCTGAAGGCAGCGTGGCACGAAACTGAAAGCAGCGGTGAGGACTGGAGCGTCTGGCACAGACTACTTCCTCGCTGCAACTCAGCAGCACCGCCAGTTGCTCCTGCCGTTTCAGCGGCCCTTTAAAGGGGCAGGGCCCAGTCACAGCAGCTGTAAAAGTTTACTCTGCGTTTCAGAGCGGCTGGCTGAGGCCGCTCCAATCCCGGCGGCGACGCTGCTCTCCCGGGAACAAAGTGGAGGCGGGAGCATGCACGTGCGATGGCTACTCCGGCAGGCCGCCTTTGCAATCTCCAACTCAGCTTGCTCTGGGGGTAGGAAGAGGCGACAGGGGCGCCTCATCGTCGGCCCGGGCACCTGCTGAGGGATCGGGCAGCTGGGAGGGCGGGCAAGGGCCCAAAAGTCTCCCCCCACTCAGCTTCAGCGGCGCCGCCAGGCCTCGGCCAGCTTCCCCCACCGCCTCTTCCTCCTGGCCGGCTTCGGTGGCGCGGCCAGGCCTCGGCCATGGCTCCGCCGCCGCCTCGGCCGCGGCGCGTCCTCCCCGCCACCTCCCTGCTCTTCCAGTTTCCCCCGCCGCCTCTTCCCTGGTTTGGGGGGGCTTTCCCAGCTTCTTCGCGGCGGCCTCTGCCCTCCCGGCCAACATGGTCGCTTGGTGTCGGCGGTCCTGTCTCCCTTGGGCTGTTCTGGGCCTGCGCTTCGCACAGGCCCAGAACAGCCCAGGGAGACAGGGACGCAGATCCCCAACGTTCCAAGGCCATGGACACTCACTTAGGGCTTTATTATAGAGGATATAAGGAACAGGAAGATATAAATGAAGTCCTAGAATAGGTGTTTTGATATAGGTGTTTCCCAGACTATGGAAAGCACCTATATCAGGCAGCAGTGATATAGGAAGATGCTGAAAGGCATCTTTTCATACTGTGCGGGAGATGGCAGTGGTAAACCCCTTCTGTATTCTACCAAAGACAACCACAGGGCTCTGTGGTCGCCAGGAGTCCACACCGACTCGACAGCACATTTTAGCTTTAGTATAGGTGTAAATAGAGTAATGTTTTTTAATAAATATAAGCTGGAAAGCCCCAAGTGGTCTGACATCAGGACTATCACACTTATGCAGTCTGCCTTTATTCAAAAATAAATTGTACAAGAATTGAGTGCAATTGCAAACTTGGGCATAATATTTCCCTTCCTTTGCTTTGTATAAATAAAGCAAAAACACTGTCCCATATTAAAAATTGCAGAAATGCAACTTCTATATAGAAAGTGAATAATTCTCACTGGAAACCTTTAATGATATGGAGAAATCATCCCAATGGTATGGCCAGATGTCCCAAAGGCAGCCCAGCTGCCTGAGAGAGAACTAAGATGCAACTACAGATAATGCAATTTTACTTAGAAGACGTATTTGTGCTGATGTGTATGTTAGCCTCTGTATGATAGTTATTTGATTCTCCCTTTGTTAAAATGCTGGATAATTCCCCCCATCCCCCTTTTTAGCTGCCAGCAGCCAATACAGACCTGTGAAAGGGTTTGCTGAACTGGGTTACTCTGCCTAGTTTCTTCTCCTGAGTAGAGAAAAAGAACCCCATCCTCAACAGAAGCAGCAGTCTTTATTTTAATGATGCTGTACATGACTGAATCTGTTAACAGCTGCTTTCCTCCTAGTAAGCAAGTGTCCCCTATCACAGTGACAGATGTACAACAGTTTTAAACAAAGCTGCAGTCTGCTGAGAGTGTAGGCAGTGGTAAGCCTCTTCAGCTCTGTCGGCCTGCAGTAGCTCATAATGAAAGGAGTCTGCTCCCTTCAGCATTAGAAAATGGAGGAGATGGTTTCAGCATTAGGAGGGTAACATGTGAGTGAACATTTGGACTTGGGCCATTGCAAAAGTAGTACTATGAATGGCCATGACATCAAATGGGATTAAGCGCATCAATAGGTCAGTTCAGTGTTGAGAAAAATGGTGGTTCCCTGCTAATAGCTTCAATATCTGTGAAATGTGACTTTGCTGCATTTCAGGCACAAGACAAAGTTTGTCAAATATCCAAACCCATGAGAATTTATGATTGAGTCACTCTGGCTGACTGGCTAACTTTTACAGACCAGCATTATTTATTTTATTTTATTTTATTTTATTTTATTTATATGTGTTTTCATGAGTATGGATATTTTTCTTGCACCTGAAATACAACAAAGTCACATGATGATGAATTAATCTTTTCAAGATCAGTGTTGAGAAAATGTTAGTGTTGTACAAGCTGTTGCTGTAAAAAATTAGAACTACAAGACACAAAAACATACTTGGGTGAAATATAAATACTTGTGGAGAGACTAGTACTATTCAACAGATAACTGCTGAATGTAAAAAATGCTTATTCAATTTGCCCTCATTGAAGAAAAACTTCCTAAAATCTTACTTTCACTTCTTATTAAGAAATAAATAAAATGGATGCCTTCTGTGTCAGTACAGAGCCTTAACTTAACTGGTCTTTATTCTCTCTCCAAAATCAGTTTTGTAGCTATGAGTAATTATCTGACAGTGGTAGCTCCCAACAATGAATGCCAAAAGCTTATTAGCTGCAAGTCACTTTTCAACATAATTGCATAAAAATATTTATTTATCGGTGCAACTGAACACTAGAGAAAGGTGGCCATTTTCCTTGTATCCAGAAACAGTTTTTGTTTCAGTTGTGATTTTAAACCTGAAGAATAGAATATATTTGATCAAATAGGAGCATAGGAAGCTGCCATATACGGAGTCAGACCATTGGTCTATCTAGCTCAGTATTGTCTTCACAGGCTGGCAGCAGCTTCTCCAAGGTTGCAGGCAGGAATCTCTCTCAGCCCTTGGGTTTCCCCACCCCTGAGTTACAGTACTACCTGCATATACTTCATAACTTTGTGGGTTTCCAAATCATTGTGTGTAAATCTTTGTAGATATATCATGTACAAACAACCACTTTGTATATAATTGTGCTTTGGCAACGTACTGTATGCTTTGGTAGTTTGTTGGTTCAATAAAAAAATCTTGTCCTATTTTAAAAAAATAAAAAATCTTGTCCTATCTTGGAGAAGCCAGGGAGGGAACTTGAAACCTTCTGCTCTTCCCAGTACGGCTCCATCCCCTGAGGGGAATATCTTAACAGTGCTCACACTTCTAATCTCCCATTCATATGCAACCAGGGTGGGCCCTGCTTACCCAATGGGACAAGTCATGCTTGCTACCACAAGACCAGCTCTCTCTAATAGCACTTTCTGAGTTGATAATAGCTACAGTTTGGTTAGGAAAATGCAGTATCCCCACAAAACATCACCCTGAAAAAAAGCAATTAGACTATCTGCGTCCAAAACATGTGTCATAAGATTTAGCATATTTCTCATGTGCTGCTCAGTCATCCCAGAGTGTCTTTATATTTAGCCTGCATGTTTATACTCTGCTCATATCATTCTCTAGACTCCTGATCACACACAGGTGACTACCATCGTCCTCTTTTACCTGATATGGTACAAATGTAGCTCATTTGAAAAGGTCAGGCATAATACCCAAGGATAGGTTAGATCTTCTCAGACACCTTAAATGGTATACACAAGGATGGGTAGTAGCTTATAGTAGTGCAAATAAATTTGTCACATAATGTTTTACTTTACTATTCACATACAGTAATTGTTTAACAAGTAAGTATGAGAACATTTACATTTCCAGCTACTTTTCCCTGGGGGCAGAGGGGTGGGTGTGTGTGTGTGGGGGGGCAGTTAGAGGGGAAACATTGTGGGGTTTGGACAAAAAAGGTAACATTAGTTTTAGCAGTGTGGGAGAGGAAATAGAAAAAAGAAGCCCTAAAATGGTCCAACATTATTTGAAAACAAAACAAACCGTAGTATAGAAAAACAACCATAATACAGAAAATAAATTGTTCATTCTTGGCAATCCTACAATATAAAGGCAGACATGGTAACTCTGCTATTGCTTTGACTGCATTTTCCTATGAAATCTAATTGGATTTCTCTAAAGTTCCTGATGTTATAAACCAAGTATAACCGCAAAGATGATGGTGCAAATAAATAAATAAATAAATATGGAATTGATTATCATTCCTTCTATAATCGTTTTAAAACATTGATATACTATTTGCCATATTTACTTCAAAAGCAGCTCATAAATAAAAACAAACAGTAAAACTTCTATAAAATATTTAAATAAACTAATCAGCAATAAAAACAAAAAAGAAACAGCATAGTATCGCAATCCATATAAGTACAAAGAAGATAAAGCAGTTAATTTTCAAAAGTCAACCAAAACAAAAAGGTTTTTACCCATTTTTGGGAAAATTGTTCTTTCCAAATGGAAAAGGATTAGATCCTGAAGTGCTGGCATTCCAAAACCCAATATTACTTTGACTACCATTACTTCTGTTAGATGGATGAACAATTCTAGAATATTATTGTTGGTATCCGGTACCAAGCTAGACAGGATGTTAAATGTATCATTACCTTGTTAGGGAATATTTCTACTCTAAAGTAGCACCTATATGGGGGCTCAGCAGGTACTGTGGTATGGAGTAGGGGAGTGTTTATGAGAGCTGGTTTTGTGGTAGCAAGCATGACTTGTCTCCTTAGGTAAGTAGGGTCCACCCTGGTTGCAGATGAATGGGAGACTAGAAGTCTGAGCACTATAAGATGTTTCCCTCAGTGGACGGAGCCACTCTGGGAACAGAAGGATATTCCAAGTTCCCTCCCTGGCTTTTCCAAGATGGAGCTGAGAAAGATTCCTGCCTACAGCCTTGGAGAAGCTGCTGCCAGTCTGTGAAGGCAATACTGAGCTAGATAGACCAATGGTCTGACTCAGCATATGGCAGCTTCCTATGTTCCCACCTCTGCACAGTTTCCCTACAGGAAATCTGGCTCTGCCCTCCCCAGCTGCTATGGGCCCCAAAGCTACAATGATACCTTTGGGAGTCCACAGCTTTGAGAGGAATGTTGCAGGGTGAAAAGTACAGGATTAAACATCCTCTACCTTTTTACTGTGGTCCTGATCTGCTTTGGAGTCCAGCATGACTGCTATTTTAGACCATAAATGAACCCGTAACTAGACAATAACTTATTATCATGTCTAGTTTGATCTCCATTCACTGTTCCATAGTCTGTTGCCTTTGAAGCAACACTGCTTGGATGGCAGCTCTTTAATGCGCAGTGATTGCTCTGTGCTGTGCAAGGCTTTGGATGCATAATCTCTGTGATAGACGAGCTCTGGTATTACATTTCAGAATTGCAGATCATGGATCAAGCTTTAAGGGTGAGAAAAGCCACCATGTGATGAAGTCTACAGATAAGATAGGGCTGAGAGAGATTCCTGCCTGCAACCTTGGAGAAGCCGCTGCCAGTCTGTGTAGACATTACAGAGCTAGATAGACCCATGGTCTGACTCAGTATACACAGCTTCCTATATTCCTATGTAAATGGTGAATATGCAGTAAAAGCTTTGTATGACCTGTCCCTCATGTTCAGGAAGGCTTGACCCATCAGACATTAGCAATGGCTATATTGATTGCATCTTCAAGCAAGACAGCTAAAATGCTTGCAAGTTTCTCCATACATAGATAGATAGATAGATAGATAGATAGATAGATAGATAGATATAGAGAGAGTGTGTTTCACAAGGATGCCAGACATTGGCAATTAGCAAAGATAATATATTCCTATTTTCTAGGTGATCCTAATAGCTTGGTGTCAGTGTTGAGTCAAAAATGACTATTTCCCAGAGTGAAAAACTAGACTTCTTATGCTGATATGCCCAGAAAGATTTCTTAAGGCATTTAGGGTGTAATCCTAAGCAAACTTTCCTATGAGTAAGCCCTGTTGAACATAGTGGACTTGCTTCTGAGTAAACAAGCATAGGATTAGGGTATTGAACTGTTATATTTCCAGACTGCATTTGATATATGGATGTGGACTCTTTGGTGGCAATGTATCTGTAAACTTTAGGTGATGTAAAGGCAGGTATCTCTGTAATTACATTTTACATTGTAAATAAAGGCCTTATTTTTTAAAAAAAATTGTGGGGTGTTTTTTTGGGGGGTTGGGTTTTTTTGGGGGGGTCTGATCAAATAGGTAACGTGGCATGGGCAGTTACACTTGCATATCCAGTACACTAAGGCTTCTTTACTTCTGAGCAAACATGCATAGGATTGTGCTGTTAAGTTGCTTTAATGGTTCAGATGGGTGCACCTAGGTCCTTTTGGGCTGTGTAATTGGGACTCCTTACAAAAAAAACCAACAGCCTGTGGGGTGGTTTTATTCATACAGCACCCTGGTTTGTAAGCCATATTTATGGGGGAGTGTGGGAGGAAGCGCTAATCTCATGCTCTTCCTCTCGCCCCAGGCACACGACATTTGGTAAACATTGATGCTCATCTATGTACATATACATATTGGGAGAGGCCACTAAATCTATCCATGCCCTGTATTGCCATGGAAGGATTGTGTGGGTAGTATCTATTTGTGAGCAATCTTTCATTTGTAGATGTCAGTTCCTGTGCAATGTTCTAAAGGCAGTGTGATAGTCACAGCTGACTGAGCATTCTTTCTGCGCCCCAGTGAGTGTAGAATCTGCACTTTGGAGAGCAAACTCAACAATACATGACAGGAGCCTATTTTTGTTTGTTAGTGTAAATAGCATCCAAACAGCGTCTTGAACCAGATTAGACCCACAGTTTAGTTCGGGATTATCCATCAATGCTATTTGATCTGGGAAGGAAGCTTTCCTCTGGTGAATAGTCATGCAGGGGGCGGGGAGGATTAAAACACCCTAGTCGCCATGCTCCTGATCTGGATCAAGCCTGTGTACAACTTCTGCTTACATTTAAACACACACCCACACCCCAGTCGTGCAGTCTGCACATTGTCTAGTTTGGCCCTGAGCCATATTAAGCAAGCACTGCCAAATGGATCTCTGCATGATTTGAGGTCCCAAGAAGGGAGCACCAACAAAAAGGATCCTGTAGAGAATGCATTGGGCCATTGACCATAAGCACAAATTACTTGCGCTTATTGGGAAATAGAAGGCTAACATTATTCTTCCAGGAAACGGTATATCATTCCATAGAATACAATATGCAATAAGCTAAAACTGTTTCTTGCTTCCGTATCTCTCCCAGCAACTCTGAGCTCCCTGTTCCTACTGTCATTGTCTTAACTTCTGAGATGTCAAGGAACAGTAATGAACACTTCTTAATTCTGAAGTACAGTTATTCCTCCCTTTTCATGATTTTCAAGGGTCAGGGGTGAATTTTGGGGGTCAGAGGATGATTTTCTGGGGTTCCCCTTCACTCCTCTTACTGATGGGGGTATTTGAAGGGATTTTTCTAAATTTTGCTGTATTTTTGTGGTCCTTTCGCAACCATGACCCCCACAACCCCCTGTTTGCCATTGATTTCAGTGGCTCACCAACCGCGAATTGGCCAACGGTGAGGTTTTCCCAGAATGGAACCCTCGTGGTTGGCAAGGGATGACTGTCCAAACTCAGCAATAGAATGTCCAGGCACTTCAACTTCAGTGAAAGATCTCCTTGGTTATGGAACACAAGAAGCTGCCTTATACCTAGTCAAAACATTGATCCATCTAGCTCAGTATTGTCCACACTGACTGGCAGTGGTTTTTCCAAGTTTTCAGGCTGGAGTCTTTCCCAGTCCTACCCAGATATGCCAGGCATTGAACTTGGGGCCGTTTTCATGCAAAGCAGATGCCCTACCACTGAGCTATAGCCCCACCCCCAAAGGTGCCATACATGGGTCTCCCATCCAGGCACTGACCACACCAAGACTTTCTAAGATTCAGCAAGGTGACTGTATTATGTGGCATTAGATCATGCTCTGAGATCCAAAGAGAAAGCCTCCCACCAGTTGAAACAGAAGAAACTTGGTGGGCCTAGAGAGGGAACTTGAGGACTGGAAAATCTGAGTGGGAAGAGGTCCCATCCAGAGAGAAAAAGAGGCTGTTCTCATGCACAGCCTAACCCAGGTTAGGGATGACCAGCTGCATGTTAGGCTGCCAGGATTTGTGCGGATCCCAGTGGCGACCCGCCAAAGAAGCCCTCTAGTTAGCCAAGGTTAAGAGCACACTTGCACCCTTAACTGCATCTAACTACTCATGTGCAGCCGATGCTGAGACACTGTGATCCCCACAATGCACTGTGCACTCGCATGGTTTATTGTGAGATTTCTAGGGGCAGGGATGTCGCATCGCAACTCCTGCACCCCCACGCTGCCAGAGGCAGCTGCGGAATGTCCGGGCGCACAATCCACATGTCCAGAGTCAGCAGCAGGGTCATCCGTAGGGAAGCTCCTGCAGCCTTCCCTACTGCCTGCCCTCAAACCCTCTCACGTGATCGTGTGAAAGGGCTCGGACTGGCTGGATCAGTTGGAGACTAAGGGCCAGATTTAGGATGACATGGGAGATGTGTGAATGCATCATTCAGTATCTTTTTCATTTTATAAATGGATGCAGGGGAGATATATAGATTAGGACTAGGAGAAGGAAGTCTAACTCCCCCCCCCCCCGTGAAACTGATACAGTTGCACTCCTGACAATTAGCTGTACTTGTGTTACGGCCATATCTTTACTCAGAGACTAATAGTTGTGTTGTGGGATCAGGGCTGCATTGCAAGGGAAAGGATTTGAGCCCTGCTCCTCCACCACTGTGGCTCCAATCAAATAGCGCACACAAACATACAACTGCTTTAATCAAAAGGAAAATATATCGGGATAAGTAACATCTCCCAGGTCACATTAAATTCGGCTTTAAGGGAAAAGGTGGGATGGATAGGCAGTTGAAAAGCTGGATAGGGAAACACATTATGCAGGCCCATTTTTACTTGCTTTATTCACTTTCCGTCACCTTTCTGCCCAAAGAAGCCACAAAGCATTTCATAGCAATAGGCAACATTCTTTTATCTTAAAATGATTTAGATTAAAACCAATTGTTCCACTCTAAAAACAATTCAAAATGAGAACTGGTATAGCTCAGTGGCTCAGAGGATGGCCGATGAATTGGGAAGTCCCTGGTTTGAATCTTACCCCTGTCATGAGCTTATGTAGTGACTTAGTAGCTTACTTAGTAGACTTCTCCACCTCATCCCTCCCACCTGTAATTGGAGGCGGTGGTAATAAATACCTGTTCTCCAGAGTTGTGGGGATTACAACAAGAAACTGTGTGTGAAATGCTTTGAACATTTCACAGGGCTGCATAAATACTTTATAATTAGCACATATAGCAGCACTGTATAATAAATAATAAAATAAATTAGTATTGTATAGTAAAGGTCAAAAGAGCAAGTACTGAGCAGATTAAAATTGTCTTCTGAAGACCAGTTGAACTAGACCAATTGAATTCACATGGGAGACCAGGGTTCAATTTCCCATCAGGAAGATACAAAACGTCTGGGGATGGTGCCGTAGCTCATTGGTAGAATATCTGCTTTAAATCCAGCAGGTCCCAGGTACAATCCCTAGACTCTCCACAAGGCTAGGAAAGACCTTTGTCTGAAACCTTAGACAGCCACTGCCAGTTAGTGTAGACAATACTTAACATGATGGACCAGTGGTCTGACTCAGTATAAGGCAGCTTCCTATATTCTTAGAATAGATTGGACTTGTTTCTGAAAAACCAGCAAGGACTTGAGTGACCTAGGGACAGAGAAGATGGTAGCCTATTGGCAGAAAATGAGTAAAGAGCCAAGAGTCAACAGTGCTGGCAGACTTAGTTTGGAAGAAGATAGAGGATTTGTGTGACTGAAGGGAATAGGATAGAATATAGGGATGTGCAGAACATTTCGAGTGTTCTGAGCTCAGAACAGAATGCCCTTCAAATGAGTGGCCTGTTCCGAGCACGGAATGGAACGACCTTGTTCCGAGTCAGAATGTTCCGAGTGTTCCAAGCACTATTTTGGACTCCAAAATAACACTCCTCTGGCTTCTGTGCATGTGCATCAGACATTTGTGTGTTCAGCATCACCATGCAGACAGCTGCTGCACATGTGCAGAGGCCAGAAGAGCACCATGTTGGAGTCCCAACACATTTCAAATGTTCTGATCTCTTTCTGTTGGAACACAACACAAATATTGTTCTGTGCACATCCTTAATAGAATATAAGTAGCAAGGTGAAAAAGCGGTGATGTGAAGAAATGATGGATACAGAAAGCAAACAGCAGAGGTCACATGAAGTTGAGAAAACAAAGGACTGTACCAGAGTGCGCTAAAACTTCACACAAGGGCAGGCAAGAGATTTGGGAGCCTGAGGAACCACATGTGGGGCAGCAGAGTCAAAAAGGTAATGATGGGCTGGTGTGCGTGAATGTAAATACTGATTTTGCCTAACCAGCCAAATCTTTGACTTCAGGACTCTGCTAGTTCATATATTATTGGTCATGTTATATAAGTAAAATAGAAAAGAGGTTAGAGAAAAGGCTTATGCAGTGAATCCTTAATCCCTAAATTTCAAAAGAATGCTATGGGATTCTTTAGATTCTAGGGGCCAGTGTGTAGGACAAAATGATGAAATATCACAACTACATTAGTTTTCATGACTGCACCCAGTGCTTACCCCTTTTGGTTTTCAAGGGTCAAGTAGTACTTTTGAGGGAGTGAAATACTTCTTACCAAATATCCCCTACCACTAAGCGACGAATCAGCGTGTTCACTTTTCTGTGTTTGTTTCACTGTTGTTGTTCCTGCAGTTTGCTGATAATTCTGTGCCATTTCCCCCCTCATAGTGTGATCCCAGGCAATCAAGGATCATATGATGAATGTGGTTATATCACAATACCATGTGCTGCTGACATCACTGAGGGGAAACAAAGCTGATTGTTTTTGCCCTGATAATGGGAAATGCTTCCAGGACTGGCAAGGTTGACCTTTCCATGGAGCAAGATGAAGCAGGCTTCTCCAGGAAGCATATTTTGTGGCATTTGTCACACTTGCCTTAATTTCTCCCTAATTTCACATTTGTTCCTCAAAGGAATGGGGGACAATTTAACAGAAAGCGAAGGAATGAAGAGAGAGTTGAAAGGAAGTTGGAAGTAGGCGTGATTTTAAGAGAAAGGAGAAGGAAGGAAGGGAAGGCCATTTGGTGCTCCACTTCAGGCAGCAAAATGCCTTGGTCTGTAGACTCTTATCTTAATCATATCTTAATCAATCAGGAATGTGAGGAAAACCAAAGCTCATTCTTTTTAAATAGGTAAATACTTCTTTACTTAGTGATTCCCAAAACCTGGCCCAAAATGGGGAGACCTTTCAGTGCTGACGAAAACCATGTACCATGTATTCAGTTCAGCTCTATTGTTTTCTCATCCTGAATTTATGGAAGAGAGAAATATGGAAAACCCAGGGATGCGTCTTAAGAATAATTTTCTTTTTCGATTCAGATACCAGAGCACAAATGAATGCACACTGCATCGTTTATGAATGGCAAATATATGGATTAATTTGTGCTCTTTCCACTTGAAATATGTGTGTGGGGGCCCAATCCCTTCCGGTCACTGCTCAAATGCATTTTTAAAGGGGAAAATACAGTTTGTGCATATGTGCACTTTTTGTAATTGATACAAATATGGCTACAATGAATATTTATGCATCGCTTCTCAACAAAGATTCCTAAAGTGGTTTACATAGATATAAATAAACAAATAAATATATAGCTATAGACTATATTGAAGACATATACTTTTATTGATGACTATATGTGCTCACATGGCCAGACTTCTGATTAGGGTCACAAGCCAATAAGGATGTAGGGTGATGATTTTCAAACTTTTTGAAACAGTGACCCACCCCCGATAATATATAAAGTTACACAATCTCAACCCCCACCCCCATGATTAAAACTAATGATTTGATTAGGTAGAGAAAGCACATTTACCTTTTCAATAAACACATTCAATAAATATGCTTGCTCCTGTTTAGTTTTTCAAACATAGTCGTTTGTGTGTTTGTTTATACTGCTTTTCAACAGAATAGTTCTCAAAATGGTTTGTTGTTTTTATTTATTTATTTATTTATTTATTTATTTATTTATTTATTAATAAGATTGCTCCCTGTCCCAAAAAGGTTCACAATCTAAAAAAGAAACACAAAGAAGATGCCAGCAACAGGCACTGAAAGGACACTGTGCTGGGGTTGAATAGGAACAGTTGCTATTTCCTTGCTAAATATGAGAGAACCACCATTTTGAAAGGTGTATCTCAGCCCACTTAGCAGAGGATGTTTGAGACTGCCAAACTAATTTTGGATTCCAGGAATTTGATTGGTATTTGCTTTTTATAGAAGGAGCTTCTGTAAACTGATCCATACAAGTAGAATGTTGTGAAAGAAATCATAGGTTCCCCACTTAACAGATTCAACTTGTGCGCTAATTCAACATTCAGGAAGATAAATAGTTGGGAAGTTAAAATGGTCCAAAAGATGACTTGCTCCAATGTCTCAAAGGCACAAAGAGACAGGCAAGGAGACCAGAGCTGGCAACCACTTGGTTCCTCCACTGCCTACAAAGCTGAGGGCAGGCATTTGCTAAAACCCGTCTCCTTAGACGGAACTCTCTTCCAGCCCATTAGCCAGAGAAGCACTGCTGTTGTGCCTACCATTAGTTTTGTGAGGAGCTGGGTGGTTGTCCTATCACCCCTGATCCTCCCACACCTCAGGGATGTTGGGTAACTGCAACTCCCTCCTGACTCCGTCCCAAACTCCTTTTAATGTTGCTTACTGGCCTACAGTTTGAGAACCCCTGCCTTATGGAGTAATTTCATAAGTTCTGCCTTATGGAGTAATTTATGGAGTAACTTTTGTTGCAAAGTTTGAAAACAAAACAAAACACCTTCCCTTTGACAAGTGGTTTATAAACACCAATCATTTTCAAGTAGACTCTTGTAGATAATAAAAGATGAGGCAGGAAGTACAATTACTTCCTGCTACTAGGGACCCAAGAAAAAGGATTAAATTTCTTCCTGATATAGTGACCTCCCATTGAAAGCAATGGGCCATATGAGAAGGGTTGTAATATGAGAAGAATTGTGGAGGGGGTCATGATATTGTAAATCTGGCAGTAGATAGCTATACTAAATTGCATTGATCTCTGTAGCCCTATTCAGACGTGTACATGCATTCAGGTGTCTGTATATATGTACATGTTTTAATGTGATTTTTAAAGTGAACTTACATTCACTTTAAATATGAAACTTCATGCAGGCCCCATCTGCAAGATACAGATAGGAAGTGTACTGCTGTACATGTGTTGTACATAGCATGTGAATAGCTTACATGCATACGTTATACACAGACTGTGAACAGATAGCATGATTATGTCATGTTATCACTAACATAAATCAGTGAATAGGACTTGAGAATGAAATGCAATAGTGTCCTAGTAAAACTGAATCCTGAAGTAAGTATCCTAAGCTTCATAATATTTCCCTAGGGAAAATTCCATTGAATCAAATGCTTTGAGAGTCATGATATAAAATGAGTAAAGTTTACATATTTCAGTTTCTAATAATGTTTGTATTATTAACATTGGAATGTTGGTGTGGAATGTTGTTGTTTCATTGTTCCTGTTTGGAATGTAGAAGACTGGGAACTAAGCTAATATAATGAAGCTAAACATGTTACTTATTACTGACCTTTTATTAAACCCATCTATACTGGGAAAAGTAATGAGAAGTATTTTAATCATTTCTGATTAAGAGTTACTTTTAATAATTTAACCTTAAATTATTCCATAGGATCTGTTATAAGAATTTGAATGATCATTTACATATCTGCAATAATAAGATATTTATTTTACGAACACTGACCTACATGATGCACAAGGCAACATCATTGTTACCGATCAGCTGATCAGCATACTACTGCACACATAAAAGCCAGTCCCATTGGTGTTGTACAAGAGTGCAGTTGTGCAACTATGTAAAACATTATGCACAGTAGTACAATGGAACTTGGAGACAGCATAATTTGGAAACGGTGTAAGCTGTAGTTGTGCAACTGCACTCTTGCGCAACACTGCCATGGCTGGCTCTTTACATATGCTGCAGCGCCAGCTGATTGTTAATGCTGATGCTGCCTTGAACATCATGTAGGCCACTGTTTTCAAGGGATTTGAATGTTGGCCATGTACAGAGCCAATGGCAGCTTGCTTCCTGGGGGAAATAGCAGCCATGGGAAGCAGGCTGATCCAGGTGGAAACCAGAGTGGTCGCAAAGGGCTATAGCCCCTATACACCATGGCCTGAATCTTGGTTGCACCCCCTCACCATTACAAATTGGGAGGGGAGAGGAGCACTAGCATGCCAAGCCTAATGACATCCTTGACAGCATATCCAGGCCCTCAAAATTTTGGCCATTGGTACCATCCCAGGAGTTAAATGCTCATAATGATTTTTACCTAATGGCTCAGCGGGGAAATGACTTGACTACCAAGCTAGAGGTTGCTGGTTCGAATCCCCACTGGTATGTTTCCCAGACTATGAGAAACACCAATATCGGGCAGCAGCAATATAGGAAGATGCTGAAAGGCATCATCTCATACTACGTGGGAGATGGCAATGGTAAACCCCTCCTGTATTCTACCAAAGAAAAACCACATGGCTCTGTGGTTACCAGGAGTCGACTCTGACTCGATAGCACACTTTACTTAATCACCTGCCTCCCCCCACCAGAGTAGAGTTGCCATGCCCTCCGGAATTCCGGGTTCCACCCAGATTTTAAGCATCTCACCCAGATTGCTTAGCCCACCCAGATTCGCCCGGAGTTCAGGTTTCTTTTTTTTTTTTAAAGCTAAGCTCTAGCCTTTGTAGAAGCAGCGTTATGGAGCAAAACGTGCAGTCACTATTCTGCTCACAAATTATTTTCAAGCCAATTTACATAATATGCAAATTAGGCACCCAGATTTGGAAAGCCAGAGTATAGCAACCCTACCCTAGAGATGGGAAATAGATCATCGTATTGTTGCACTTAACGACTTCCTCTGTGTTACTATCCCTTCTTTATCCCAGCTCCCAAACAATTAGGGTAAAGCAACAGTTATTTTTTTTCACAGAGGAAAGGTTTAGGGTAACAATGAACATACTTTTGTACTCTCTCTATGGAGTCATCATTGGAGGACATTGCTGTCCATTTTCATTTCCATTCCTCTAACAAATTGATGAAATTTTATGGTGGTTTTTATGTTTTAAAAACTTTTAAAACACCATTGCACATTTGGCCACTGAAGTCCCGATAGTCAGGAAATAAAAGCACAATCACACATTGAAAGCTATCATCTGTTATCACAATGCTATCACCTATTTTCCACTTCTAGGGGTGTAGAACATAAAAAATAACAAAGAGGAGTATTCATCCCTTGGGATGGCTCATGGACTGACTAGCTCATGGACTATAATATGTAGCTTGATGTAATATCGTTCCCAACTCTATAACCTGAGATCATTTCAACAGGAGATGGCCAGTAACTGAACATGGGACTTCCTTAATCTATATCATTTTTATCCCTTCCCCATTTAACACTTACAACAGTCTTCTGAGGTAGGTTAGGCTGAGATACAGTAACTTGCCCAAGGTTGCCCAGCACACATCATGGCTGAGTGGAGATTTGAACCTGGGTATCCTCGTTCCTGTCTAGTGCTTTAACTGCTACGTCACACTGTGTTTTCTGCATACAAAGCATGTGCATCATTTGCATTTTAAAGATAGATGTTAAAAAACAAGCCCTGTTGAGTTGTGAAGATAGCTGCTTGGTATGTGCTACAAAGCAAGAGCAAAGCCAGGAATGTTGTCATTTCCACTATTGTGATGGCTCTTCTTTTGTCCCCAGTTCGGCAATCAGCAAGCACTGGGAGGCAGAACTCGCCACACTCAAGGGTAACAATGCCAAGCTTACAGCAGCTCTTCTCGAGTCCACTGCCAATGTGAAACAATGGAAACAACAGCTTGCCGCATATCAGGAGGAAGCAGAACGTCTACATAAGCGGGTGAGTTTAAAACACTTGAATGTGTGGGATTAGTGAATCTACCACTCTGTTATGAAGTAAGGTGCTGTACTATATATATAACACACTAAGGTCGTACGTGGCAAGCCCCGCCCACACAGTGCTTTACCCATAGGAGATAACAGAACAGTAGCACCATGGTGATTAGGCAGTGAGGATTCCATATGCAGATAGGGAAAAGGAGTGGGTAGGGGGCGAGTGAGTGAGCAAGTGGCAGGGAGAGGTCGAGTGAGTGAGCGAGTGGTGGAGAGGGGGCGAGTGAGTGAGCAAGTGGCAGGGAGAGGTCGAGTGAGTGAGCGAGTGGTGGAGAGGGGGCGAGTGAGTGAGCAAGTGGCAGGGAGAGGTCGAGTGAGTGAGCGAGTGGTGGAGAGGGGGCGAGTGAGTGAGCAAGTGGCAGGGAGGGCCAAGTGAATGAGCAGGCAGGGAGGGGTGAGTGAGTGAATGGGGAGAGGGAAAGTGAGTGAGCAAGCCACGAGGAAGGGGTGAGTGAGTGATCATGCGGTGGGGAGGGGGTGAGTGAGTGAGTGAATGGTGGGGAGTGGGCGAGTGAGCAGTAGGGAGGGGCAAGTGAGTGAGTGAGCGAGCGGTGGGGAGGGTGAGTGAGCGAGTGAGCAGCAGGGAGGGGCAAGCAAGCAGGGAGCAAGCAAGCGGCAGGGAGTGGGCAAGTGAGCAAGCAGCAGGGAGGGGCAGCTGAGATTGGGTGGCTGACACTGAGCAACAAAGCAGGGGCTGTTGCGGTGGGGAGGAGAGCAACAAAGTCCTAGCGCACAGATGCTCTGTGCAGGTTCAGCTAGTACTGTTTTAATGGGCTTATCAGTTCACCTCACAACTATCTACATTCATACCAGTTGAATTTTATTTTCAGTTTTTGAAAAGAAACATATTAACAATATTCTAATATGTTAACTTCTCCAGTGATTCTCCCTCCACCCACCACCACAGTATGAAATGTCTACATTATTATTTATTGCATATACATTTATTTTTACCTAAGAAGTCCCCCCCCCCGCAATATGTATTACTAAGAGGAACCTATAGTGCTGTGTCAGTGGTACAAGATGACTCGGACATATCAGCCCATCAGTATGTATTACTAAGAGGAACCTGTGGTGCTGTGTTCTTGGCCAGATCCTGAGAGAAACGATACAGAAAAGACAGGCAGGTTTGATCCAAAACTGTATCTATGTCCTGGTGTGGTGTGAACTTGTTGACTCTGCCTCTTCATGCAGCTCAGCTGTGTACTGTGATGATCCACTTCCTTTGAACCTCTCTACTGTTGTAACTGCTGCTGAGTTATATGTGGATCATGCCCACAATCCAACCCAGAATGTGTGTGCTTATGCCCATTTAGAATCATTGGCTGACATCCAGACTAACACTGTACTAGTGCATACATGTTGCATTAGTGCAAGGTTGCTGCTCTAGCTATTTCCAGTATGTCAAGAGCTTGTATTCCAGAGTGGTGTGTGGCGCTGGTGCCACAGGGCACAGCTTGTGGCACGCCTCCTGCTACAAAACTATTCTTCAGTCTGTATATGATGCAAAGCTTCCCACCATCCTTGTTGTGCAAGCACGAGAGCACAAGAAATTGATTGAGCAACTTGGGGCATCTGCTCAGCTATGTAACTTGCATGCATGGATTTATTGGGATGTCAGCCACTGGAAAGCCTATCGTATCTCTATAAACTATAAACTCTATAAACTGAAAATGCTCCATGGAGAAAAGCAGGATAGATCATGAGGGCAAAGCATCTCAGCGAAGACACGACAAGCATGATGCCAGAGGATGGGCTTTTGTTGCCACCTGTCTATGAACTTTTCTCTTTAGGGGCTACATAGCAGGCTGCTGGCTTACCATCAACTCAGAACCAACTTAAGAAATTCACACTACCGACCAGTGGGTCAAAATTCAAATGTATTATCTTCCATCTTGTTCATTTCCCATTGTTTCCTTTATCATCTGTTTTGGTACATTTGTCTCATAAGGCCCAGCCTAACACCTGTTCTTTCTCTGTAATTCTCAGAAAGGTAAACTAAGGCACAATCAGTTGGTACATGAATAAGATACTCTGAGGGTGAAAACACATGTAATATTTTTAGAGCAGCAAGTCCCCCTGGAATTTGCCCTCACCATCTTCACATCAAACATTCCTAACAGATAAAATACACCTGACAAGCAAATGCTTGTAACGTAACCTTAAAGTAAAGGTAAAGTGTGCCATCAAGTCGATTTTGACTCCTGGTGCCTACAGAGCCCTGTGGTTGTCTTTGGTAGAATACAGGAGGGGTTTACCATTGCCTCCTCCTGAGCAGTATGAGCTGATGCCTTTCAGCATCTTCCTATATCACTGCTGCTCAATAAAATACCAGCGGGGATTCGAACCGGCAACCTTCTGCTTGTTAGTCAAGCATTTCCCTGCTGCACCACTTAAGGTGACTCAACGTCACCTTAAGAGTAGCTTTTTCTGAAGGTGAATTTGGGAAGGGTCCATTCTGAGCAGATAGGAGAAATGGCAGATAGGGAGAAGATGGCCCACAGTGACGTGTTTCCAATTACACAGAGCCTTTCCAGAGCACAGTGAGCACTCTGGAGTCTAAAGGCTCTGGTGCAACTGCGCTCATGCAGGGGGACAGGAGTAGTTGTGCAAGGGCTCCCATTGCACCCCCACAGCTCCTAGAAAGACAAGTGCTCCATTAATCAGGATGTTAGCCACTGACCTTTAGAGAAGCTGGATAGAGAACTGAAGCCCATAAGGCTCAGGGTTTTCTCTCTGGGGATCTGATGTAACCTGTTGCTGCTCATAGGAGTGCTCTGCTGTCTAATTGTGTTTAATTGTAAACTGCCCGGAGATGCAAGTTTTGGGTGGTATAGAAATATTTTTAAATAAAATAAATAAAATAATGCTTAAGTTGTATATAATTAACTCCGCCAAATGCTTAACTTGTATACAGGAGAGGAGAGCTGGTCCTGTGGTAGCAAGCATGATTTGTCCCCTTAGCTAAGCAAGGTCTGCCCTGGTTGCATATGAATGGGAGACTAGAAGTGTGAGCACTGTAAGATATTCCCCTCAGGGATCCGCTCTGGGAAGAGCCTCAGAAGGTTTCAAGTTCCCTCCCTGGCTTCTCCAAGATAGGGCTGAGAGAGATTCCTGCCTGCAACCTTGGAGAAGCTGCTGCCAGTCTATGAAGACAATACTGAGCTAGATGGACCAATGGTCTGACTCAGTATATGGCAGCTTCCTATGTTCCTATTTGTAAATAAGCCAAATATTTTTGCAAACCTCCCATCGTCTCTCCTCCAAAGGAAGCCAGAATCTGAGAAGTGGTGCACTCCTAGAGCTTCTCACTGCTTGAAGAGGGAAACGTGCATGACACTATTCAGTTCCAGGTTGTAACTGATATGGAAACCTTCCACAGAAACCAAGTACCTGAGGTGGGTTCTGATTGGTCATCAGCAAGTTCTCCAATGGATATTGTCCTATCAGCCTGAAAATCGGAGGATTGGCCACCTGGTCAAGTGTCAGGAATAGCCCGGGCTGGAGCTATTTGGTACTCTTAGCAGCTGCCCGCTAGGGGGAGTTGCCCTAACTGCACCCTGGGACTATCACATGGATACAAGGTTCTCAGGCTCTGGACCGGCCCCACCCACCCAGGGTGGCAGTTTGATCCTTCTGAACAGGAAGGACTATTAAGGGCTTCCTCTCTGGGTTGGGCTTTGCCTGAGCACCAAGCTCTTCTCTCTGTTACACTTTGTTTCTGACTTTGGCCTTGACTTCTCAGTCCTGACTTTTGGCTTCATTCCTTGATCTTGATTTTTAACTTCAGTCCTGACACCGAGCTTGCTTCCCACTTCTGATTTGCTGCCTTTAGTCCAGCCCTGACACCAAACCTGCTGGAGGGAGCAAATCTATAACCCCAGCAAAGGCAGCACGGTCTCCCAGCCAGTCATGGGCCATCAGTTACACTGATGATACACAGTTACAATAAAGCCAGTCAGTATCTAAAAATGCAGCAAGCAGACAAAGTGGAGGCAGGGATCAGAAATGCAGCTTGAAGAGTCATGATCCATTTGGGGTCAATCTAGACCAGGGCTGCTCAACTTCGGCCCTCTTGCAGTTGTTGGCTTACAACTCCCATAATCCCTGGCTATTGGCAACTGTGGCTGGGGAATATGGGAGTTGTAGATCAAAAACAGCTGGAGCGCCAAAGTTGAACAGGTCTGATCTAGACCCATGTGAATCTGGGTCAGTCTTCAAAATGCCATTTTAGTCCCCTCCCTGACAGACCCCCTTCCCCTTCACAAGAAATACACCCCGTGTTGCAAAGGAGGGGTAGCTGTTAGAATTCTAAAGCATTGCTTTTCAGTAACCTCTTCTGGCCACTAGAGGCATGATGAGATGTTAAGAGGTTTGTCTTGGTCAGTTAGAGTAGGCCTGCTCAACTTTGGCCCTCCTGAAGATGTTGGCCTACAACTCCCACAATCCCTGGCTATTAGCCACTATGGCTGGGGATTATGGGAGTTGTAGTCAAAAAAAAGAGCTGGGGGGCAGAGTTGAGCAGGCCTGAGCTAGAGTAAGTTAAAACTGTTCAGTTGTTATGAATAAGACAAATATTTATATGCTGCTTTCCAACAAAAGTCCTCAAAGTTCCCAGTAAATAAAATGTTGAGGGCTAGTGCCTGGTTGTTTATGTTGTTCAATGACTCTCTCTTAGTATGCGGTGTTTAGTTTCTTAATAAATCTTTATTTGCTTTTTGAACTCAACCTAATGACTCCAGATAATCTCTTGGGCTGAACTTCTTTACCTCCAGAGCATACTCTGCTGTGTGAGGATTTTAATGTTTCTCCTCACATCCCTCAACAGGGTTATGGGCCCAGAGCTTTGAGACTGGTGAAGAAAGTAATTAGCCTGAATAAGAAACAAGGTTTTCTCAAAGATGGAGACAGGACAAGTGCTACAGAGAACTGAGAAGTTACAAGGTCCAGATTTTGAACTGAGATCTTTCAAAATGGAGATGCTCCTTAAAAGCCATGGAATCAGCAGGGCCTCACACACAGAGCGCCCTGTCCGAAGAGGAGAAGAAGAAAGAGAAGCCTGGGACAGTGCAAATGATAAAGCCATTGGGATATTTGTTTATCGGTGAGTGACACTGTATTGGTGCATTTAAGAAATAAACAACATGCAAAGGACATGCGGGAGATTCTGAAGAAATTGTGTGAAAGAAAGTCAGCTGTCTCCAAACTGCATCAAGTTATAAAGATGTGTAATAGAAAACTAAAGGAGGGAGATGAGCTGTCTAAGCATGTAAATGAGATGTTGGAGACTTCACGACAGTTGCCAGCACAGGGAGTAATTTTATCTGATACGGTTCAGATTGGATTGTTATTGAATAGTCTTCCTGCACATTTTGAGCCTATTGTAAATGTGTTAGAAGCCAAAGATGATTTGAGTTTGGAGTTTGTAATAAATTGCTTGGAAGACTTCAATTTGCACAGAGGCAATGGGCAGCAACTCAAGTCAAATGAAGAAAATGATTTTAAAATTTATCAAAATAAAAAGTGTTTATTTTCTGTGGGAATCCCAGACATATGAAGGCTCAATGTCCTTGGAACAAAGAATTTGCAACTAAAATGGAGGTGAAACCACATTTCAAGAGGAGCAAGTCACCTAAGCATACAAAGAAAAATGCATGGAAGCAAGGAGAGAATAAGTCTGAAACATAAAACTTGTGTTGCTAATACAGAGAAGAATTTAAGAGCTAGTTCTATGAAACATAATGCTGGATATTTGTATTGATTCAGGCACAACCAACAATTTGATTAAGGAAAGACAAAGATTTACTAAGTTGAACACAAATTATAAGGTTCCCATTTTTCTAGGAGATGGGAAGCAGAAGTTCTGCAAACTGCAAAAAGTGAAAAAGGAGAAACAGTGAAATTGACTATTGAGGATGCATTATTTGTGCTCACACTTGAGTCCAGTCTGATGTCAGTTAAATATGCTACAGAGAAAGATTATGAGGTGAAAGGAAAACAAATGCTTTATCACAGATAAAGGTGAGCTACTTTTGAAAGGGACTTTGCAAGAGAGTAGCCTATTCAAAGTGGATAGTATAGATGGTGTCAAAAATTATAAAGCAATATTCACAAAAATGTTTGAATTTTTGGCATAGAAGAATGGGGGATAGAGACCCCAGTACAGTATTTCAACTGGAGAAAGAGGATCTAGCCAAAGGCCTAAATATATGTCACTGTAATGTAGAATCCAAGCGTACATGTTGTATAAGGGTGAAGGGAACAAAACACACTTTTCCTCAATGCACACAGAGCCTCTTGAGCTGATACGCAGACCAATTTGTTGGCCTATGCAGATCAATTTATCATGGGGAAACAAGTATTTTTTTTAACTTTCATAGATGATTATTCAAGATATAAATTTATTTACTCATTAGTGAAAAGAACCAAGTACTTGAGAAATTGAAGGAGTATGTTGCAAGAGTTTGCAATAAGTTTGGCAGGAAGCCTCAAATTCTAAGATCTAACAATGGAGGGGAATATACAGGAGGTGAAATAATTAAATATCTGAAAAAGGAGGGCATTGAACATCAAATGACAATGCCATGTACTCCAGAACAAAATGGTGTTGCAGAAATAAATAATTGGTCTTTAATAGAAGTGGCCAAATGCATGCTCCTGAATGCAGAGCTACACAGTAAGTTTTGAGGAGAGACAATTATGACTGCTACTTATTTACAAAACAGATTGCCTTCTAAAGTTATAAACACAACACCTTTTGAATTGTGGCATGGAAAGAAGCCGAATATGGAGCATATTAGAGTTTTTTGCTCAAAAGCATATGCCTGTGTGCTAGTGTCTAAAAGAACCAAATTCAACTGCAGGTATGAGGAAGGAATATTAGTTGGCTATGCACCAGGATGTAAAGGGTATATAAAACTTGATCTTGCCACAGAAACCATAAAAACTGTATCATGCGGTGTATTTTGATGAAAAAGAAGAGTCAACTGCTGAAGAAGTACACCAGATATTAAACTGGACATCCAGATGCAAAAGGAGCCTGGACAAGAAAAATCAGAGAAAGAAGCTGATGTAATTATTGTGCCAACTGCCTATCCAGCGCAAAAAGAAAACATTAAGTTTCAGTCAGAGAGAAGGTGCTCAGTAAGAACCAACAAAGGTGTTCCAGCAAAAAGACTTTCATACTGTATATTACTAGAGAAGAAAAATGGGCAAGAGCATTTGAGGATATTGGTAAAATGCCAGCTGACCAAGCTCACCATTGGATAAAAGCTGTAGAAACAGAGGTCCAATCTATACATAAAATAAAAAATATACATGGATAAAAATAACCATGTACATTGCTCTGAGCTCCTCTGAGGAAATGCGGGATATAAGTGTAAAAAAATAATAATACTTGTATACTTACAGAGCTACCTATGGGAAAAAGAACTGTAGGGTGCACATGGGTTTTCAAAGTGAAGCACGATGCAGAAAGAGATGTCCAATGCTATAAAGCAAGGCTAGCAGCTAAAAGATATTATCTGAAATATTTTGAGGATTATAATAGAATGTTTTCCCCAGTAGTAAATACTCTTCTATAAGAATGCTCCTTTGTATTGCAGCAGCAAGGAAAATGTTTGTAAAACATTTTGATGTCAAAATTGCAATTTTACATGGTGATATTAAAGAAGACATTTACATGGAGCACCCACCAGGGTTCAAGGAACCTGGTAAGGAGGGTCTTGTGTGTACGTTCCAAAAGAGCACTTAGGGCCTAAAACAAGCTGCAAGAGCCTGGAATACAAAGCTAAATCAGTTGCTAATTAAACAAGGATTTATTCAAGTAAAAGCTGACTCTATTCAAAGTTTAGAAACAATAGATGGACTTATCTATATATATATATTTCTCCTAGGTGTGCTTGGGAAAAGTGTGTCCCGGCAGCCCAGCTGATTGGCTGGGCTGCGGAGGCGCCTGATTGGCTGGCACACCCAGGAGGAGGAGAATTGGCCAGCCCACACTGGCGGACCTGGCCTGGCGACCGGTGGTAGCCGTAGACTCTAGCGAGCGAGAGAGGCAGGTGGGGGGGGAGACAGAGCGAGTGAGAGAAGCGCGGGGGGAGACAGAGCGAGTGAGAGAAGCGCGGGGGAAGACAGAGCGAGTGAGAGAAGCACGGGGAGAGACAGAGCGAGCGAGAGAGGCGCGCGGGGGGAGACAGTGAGCGAGAGAGGCGCGGGGGGAGAGACAGAGCGAGTGAGAGAGGCGCGGGGGGAGAGACAGAGCGAGCAAGAGAGGTGCGCGGGGAGGGGGAGACAGAGCGAGCGAGAGAGGTGCACGGGGAGGGGGAGACAGAGCGAGTGAGAGAGGCGTACAGGGAGGGGGAGACAGCGAGCGAGAGAGGCATGCAGGGAGGGGGAGACAGAGCGAGCGAGAGTGAGAGAGGCGTGCGGGGGAGAGACAGAGTGAGCAAGAGAGGTGCACGGGGAGGGGGAGACAGAGCGAGTGAGAGAGGCGCGCAGGGAGGGGGAGACAGAGCGAGTGAGAGAGGCGCGCAGGGAGGGGGAGACAGCGAGCGAGAGAGGCACGCAGGGAGGGGGAGACAGAGCGAGCGAGAGTGAGAGAGGCGTGCGGGGAGAGACAGAGCGAGCGAGAGAGGTGCACGGGGAGGGGGAGACAGCGCGAGCGAGAGAGGCGCGGGGAAGAGACAGCACGAGCGAGAGAGGCACACGGGGAGAGACAGCACGAGCGAGAGAGGCGCACGGGGAGAAACAGAGCAAGCGAGAGAGGCGCACGGGGGAGAGACAGAGCGAGCGAGAGAGGCGCACAGGGGAGAGACAGAGCGAGCGAGAGAGGTGCACGGGGGAGAGACAGAGCGAGCGAGAGACAGAGCGAGCGAGGCACGGGGGAGAGACAGAGCGAGTGAGAGAGGTGCGCGGGGGAGAGACAGAGCGAGCGAGACAGGCGCGCGGGGGAGAGAGCGAGCGAGCGAGACAGGCGCGCGGGGGAGAGACAGAGTGAGCGAGACAGGTGTGCGGGGAGAGACAGAGTGAGAGAGGAGCGGTGGGGGGAGAGACAGAGCGAGTGAGAGAGGCGTGGGGGGCAGAGCAAGCGAGAGAGCTGTTGTGGGGGGGACAGAGCGAGTGCGATAGCTGTGGGTGGACCAGCCAAACAAATTCTCCCAACTAACCCCAAACAGGAAGTGAACTACCGCACAGATGCTCTGTGCGGGTTCAGCTAGTATACTAATATTTGTTGATGATTTGGTTGCTGTCAAAACAGAGAAGATAGTGATGAAATTGTAGAGCATTTAAACAAAGAAATAAAAGTAAAGCAACTGGGAAACATTTCCTATAATCTTGGAATACAAATAGAAAGAGAACAAAATGGTGGTTATCTTCTTAATCAGAAACAAAAGATAAAAGACTTGTTAGAATGTCTAGGTCTTACAGATGCCAAGGATGTCAGCACTCCAATGGAAGCCAGCTTTTTCAAACAAGGTGCAAACAACGAGCCTTTTCCAGTCAATGGGCAATATAGAAAAGCAGTTGGGAAACTTCTATATATTACCACAATAACAAGACCATACACTGTTGGATCTGTGGGAACTTACACTGTTGGAATCTGCCAGGAAAGTGAGTACACCCTCCCAAAATAACTGGATGACAGTTAAAAGACTGGGTAGGTACCTTTCAAGGTACAGCTCATCTAGAACTGAAATTGCCAGCAGGTAATAATCCTTGATTAGTGGGTTATGTGGATGCAGACTGGGCAGAAGACAGAACAGATTGTAAATCCCAAAGTGGGTATCTGTTCTTTTATTAAGGTGGAGCGATTAGTTGGTGCAGTTGAAAGCAAAACACTGTTGCTCTTTTCTCTATGGAAGCGGAATATGTGTCAGCCACTCAGTTGTGCCAGGAAATGGCATGGATACACAAATTAACAACATGAGAAAAGCCCTGCTGGATCAGGCCCAAGGCCTGTCTAGTCCAGCATCCTGTTTCACACAGTGGCCCTCCAGATAAATCTTGGAAGCCCTTATATAAGAACTGATGGAATGCCCTCTCTCCTACTGCTGCTCCCCTGCAACTGATATCCGGAGGCATCTTGCCTCTGAGGCTGGAGGTGGCCTGTAGCCCTCAGACCATTGACCATTGATTCTTGTCCCCCATGAATTTATCCAAACCATTCTTAAAGCCATCTAGACTGTTGGCTGTCACCACATCTTGTGGCAGATAATTCCATAGGTTGATTATGCATTGCTTGAAAAAGTACTTCCTTTTGTCAGTCCTAAATTTCTTGGCAATCAGTTCCATGGGATGACCCCTGCTTCTTGTGTTATGAGAGAGGGAGAAAAAATTCTTTCTATGAACTTTCTCCACACCATGCATGATTTTATAGACCTCTGTTATGTCTCCTCTCAGTCATCTTTTTTCTAAACTAAAAAGCCCCAGATGTTGTAGCCTGGCCTCGTAAGGAAAGTGCTCCAGACCAGTCCCCCTGATCATCTTGATTGCCTTCTTCTGCACGTTTTCCAGTTCTACAATGTACTTCTTAAGATATAGTGACCAGAACAGCACACAGTACTCCAAATGTGGCCACACCATAGTTTTGTAAATATTAGCAGTTTTATTTTCAAACCCCTTTCTAATGATCCCTAGCATGGAATTGGCCTTTTAAACAGCTGCCGCACATTGAGTCGACGAGCTGTCCACTATGACCCCAAGCTCCCTCTCCTGGTCAGTCACTGACAGTGACAGGAAGACTTGTTACAAGACTCTGGAGCTAATGAACCCAAACGAGCTGAATTGTTTGAGAACAATCAAAGTTGTATTTCGCTTTCACAAATCCACATCAAAGTATATTGACAGAAAATACAATTATGTACATGATGTACAAGAAAAAGAAAATACTGCCCAATGGAGAAGATGTTAGCAGATGTACTCACAAAGCCATTGCTAAGAGATCATTTTCTTGCATTGTGAGAGATGATGGGGGTTGTTGGTCGGTGCTCGAGCAATGAGAAGGAGCGTTAGAAGTGAGAATTCTAAAGCATTGCTCTTAGCATTGCAGGAATCTCTTCTGGCCACTAGAGGCATGATGGGATGTAAAGAGATTTGTCTTGGTCAGTTTGAGGAGTTCAGTTGTTGTTGAAGGCTAGTGCCTGTTTGTGTATGTTGTTCAATGGCTCTCTCTTATTATGTGATGTTTCTTAATAAATCTTTATTTGTTTTTTGAAATCAGCCTAATGTCTCCAGATAATCTCTTGGGCTGAACTTCTTTACCTTCAAAGCATATTTATTTATTATTTGTTCGATTTATATACTTCTCTTCCAAAAATGGCTAAGGGTGGTTTACATCAAAACAGATGATTTCTGTGATTTGTGTTGGGATTTTAATGTTGCTGCTCACAACACTCAACAGTAGCCAACAGTGGGAGAGTCCCAGCTTCCAGGTGAGGCAAGAAAATAGCCGGTGCCAGAATTCCTGCAGGAAATGAGGTTTCTGAGTATTCGCAGGAGCATCATTTCAACTTCTGGAGCTGACTAGACCAGTGAACTTCTAGTAATTGCCAAAGCTCCCCCCTGCTACTGGTTACTACCACCACCACCCCACCCCACACACAAATACACATCCTTCACAAAAGTTAGATATGCAGTTTATTTGTTTTTTGAGAGGGTCTGCCTTCTGGGTTTTGCTATCATTCCTTGAGAATACTTGCAAAACCACTTGAAGTTTTGTGAGTACTCAGAAAGGATAATGAACCCAGATGCTTGTTAAGGTGAAAAAGGAAGTGATTGCCCTTTTCTACTTTTATTTCTTACTCTGGCAACTCCAAACCATTTGCCACAGGAATGCTACTGAAAATAGCCTCTTCATGGCAAGTGCCGACTGCTCCCTCTGTAAGCGCTTGCCACAGCAGTTGTCACCACATTACGACCTTCAGTGCCCACTTCCTCACACTCAAATGTTCTTTCTGACTGCTGGCATGGGCCTGAAGATTCTCAAGATGATAATGATTCCTGTGTAAGCATTCTTAAATGATATAGCCAAGGTAGGCATCAGTAGCAGCATTTCTGTGGTGAATATATTGCATGTCCTGGCCCTTTAGAGAAATATCTTTTAAGTGGCATCATAAATAATACACATTTAAGTTGAATATCGTAAGAATGTCTTTGGTGTACCTGCAGCTTTTCTCTGATCCCTCAGCTAGTAGAGTGACTTTGTGCACTCCTTTGTTTTCCAAATATATTGATATAATTTGTGATCATAGAGGGCTAGTTATGAAGTTGGCTGAAAGTTATGGTGTGATATTCTTATCAAGGTGGTCATGAATTACAACAGTGAAAGCTCACACGGTGTGCTCTATGGGAATTACTTAGCATAGCTGACAGACCTGGCTGAACTAATAAATCCAATCTAAGGAAATTTATGACACATTTGTATTTTAAAAAAACAAAACAGCTTCAATCTGTGATCACCTTGATGGCTGCAGAGGTGGAGCAAATCAGGATAAAGTTGAATAATCAATGTGCCTGCTTCTGGGTACACTCTGTTTGCCTCTCTCTCTCCCCTCCCTCTCTCTCTCCATAGCTGTCAAATACAGCCAGGCTCTTAGTTGTGTTATAAATCCAGTGACACATTAAGGCTGTTCTTACGATCATCCTAAACCAGGCTAGGAAAGCCAAGCCTGCTGATCATAAGAGTCACTGGGAGATCCTGGGAGATTAGATCCTGGGAGATCATCCCGCAAAGAGGCCACTCTCTTAAACGGGGTTAAGAGAGCTAGCATTCTCTTAGTCCCGTTTTTTAAATCGTCTGCCAGCCCCGGCTGCTCACAGCCAGGGGTGGGAGACTGCGGGGCTCCTGACCAGCATTGCAGGGATCCCCATAATGCACCATGCACTAGCAGTGCATTATGGGAGTTCGGGGGAGCAGGGTGATGCTTTCTAGCCCCCGACCCTCTGCACTGCCAGGTGCAGCTGGCAATCATCTGGGTGGGTGATCCACCTGCCCAGCAAAGACAAAGGGATTGTCTTCAGGGAGGTAAATGCTTTCAGCCCTCCTCCCTACTCTCTCTTGTGCCCTTTCTCACCAAACATGAGAAAGGGCTCATATTTTTCTTAAACCTCACATTTGATTTCTGTATTCCAGTTTCGGGGGGTGGGGGGGAGAGAGAGTGTTTTGCTGAAATTGTCATAAGCGACCAGAAGGCAATCATAGCAATATATCTGTAATAGTGCATGAATGCCTAGTATGACTTTTTCCAAGGAGTGGTTCCCCGACCCCATTTTAGATTTTATTGTTAGACTTTATCTTCAGAGGGCAAGAAGGTGAACAAGATCAAAGGTTTGTCCTTTAAGCTCCTAAGAAACACACATTTGATCCTGGGAGATCAGCAGAAGCTGTGGGATTCCCTTTCAGTGGGATTGCACCACCGTTCTCTATGTTACAGGAACTCATTTTGACTACAAATCATGTGAAGTAAAATTTGCTAGCCTATGCTAAATAATTAAGACCCCAACTCCTTCAGTTTCTATCCAAAACTGGAAGTTCAAAAATAGATAGCTGAGAAAACAAAGGATGTAGTAAAAGAAACATAGTATTGTCTTTGTAGCTATTGATTAAAAAAAAACACCCACCTATAACATTTATTTGTTTTAAGTGTAATTGCATATCTTTTGAGGTCTGAACAATGAATAGCAATGCTAATTATTTAAATACAGAGTTACATTTTTAAGTTCAGTATACATCAATAGGCAGATCCTCATTTCTGAAAGGCAAGTAAAAACTAAAACAAGTTGTTCTAGTAAGAACTAGTCTGCCTACTATCCTTTCACTATCTCTGCAACTGGACTAAATTTGGTTCAAATCAAGGTACACAAGTTAGATCTCTTGCAATTCAAATGTTCATGCGTCCGCCACCCAAATGTTCACACGTCCACCATCATCTGTTAGACTGTCCTCAAGTTAGTGCACTTGTGCCTCACATGTCTGCTATCTTGGATTGGGGTGGATGACATCACAAACTACACCATTGGGACATCTCTATTTGTCCATACAGTGGTAGCAAATTTGGTTCAAATCGGTTAGGCGGTTCACAAGTTAGTCCACTTGTGCCTCAAACATTTATGCGTCTGCCATCTTGAATTGGGATGGATGACATCATCACAAACTACCACTATGCCGTTGAGGTGTCCTTGTGTGTCCCTCACTACAACTGTACCTAATTTGGTTCAAATCATTTACACAGTCCACATGTTAGTGCATTGCACTTCAAATGTTCATGTGTCTGCCATCTTGGATTGGGATAGATGACATCATTACACACTACACCATTAGGGCATCCCTATGTGTCCCTACAGCTATTTTGCAAATTTGGTTCAAATCGGTTAGGCAGTTCACAAGTTAGCCCACTTGCGCCTCACATGTTTATGCACCCACCATCTTGAGTTGGGGTGGATGACCTCATCACAAACTACATCATTGAGGTGTGTAGTGATCAGCCTCCCCTCCCTGTAAAGAGTTAACCCTGTTAACCGGAAGTGGACCCTGTCTTGACTGACAGGCTGGTAAACTCCAGGGCTTAACCAATCAGCACACCAGGTGGGTGGAATCTAGAGATCTGTTGCCAGGAAGAAGGGGTTCTTTGTTGGAAGAAGCGTGTGTGGAAAGGCTTAGTGGGCGCAATGGAGTTTTCCTCCCTCATGGTCGAAGCCAACATAGAGGTTTCTCTCATGGTTTCTCTCACTCTGTAGATCCTTAAAAGAAGGATTGCAGGAAGTTTGATTCTCCTCAGGAATTGGTTGAGTTCAAGGGAAAGGGAAGTCAGCATAGGGAACAGTTTATTTGTCAGATTTTGCGTTAGAAACTTATATTTCTTTGGTGTGCGCACGCTTTTTCATATTCCCGATACTGTTCTATTATTGGTTTTTTTAAATCAATAATTTATTCAATTTTTCCACAACATCACACACACACACACACACACACACACACACACACACACACACGAGGGGGCTTCCATCACATCATTAGAGCAAGTATCAATTGCAATGCCAAAGTCTTGCCTGTAACTTAAATGTTCTTCCCCAGTTAAATCATACAAAAGTCAGCTCTAGGGCATTTTAAAAACATTTTTGTTACCATTCAAAAGCCTGATACAAATCAATTTTATAATATGTTTTTAGGTAAATAAGAAGAGGGTCCCACTCCCTTTTAAATGCTTCAAATTTATTTCTTAATAATGCCGTTAGCTTTGCCATTTCTGCAAGCTCTAGCACTTTAAATATCCAATCTTCTTTACTTGGACAATCGCTGTCTTTCCATTTGTATGCAAATGTCAATCTTGCTGCTGCTGTTAAATACATAAAAAGGATCCAGTATTTCCTAGGCAGTGAGCCATTATCGATGCCTAGTAATATTGTTTCTGGGCTCTTAGGGAAAGTCATTTTAAACACTTTCTTAAGCTCGTTGTATATCAAATCCCAATAACCTTTAGACTTATTATAAGTCCACCATAAATGTATATAGGAACCTGTTATGAACAGTCTATAACATATCAGAACTAGAGGTATCAGACTCAGAAGTATGTGAAATATAGGCCCGGAATACAGGCCTGTGTCTGATTTCGTTTTATATCAAGAAATGAAATCACACCTGAACTCTGGTGAACTGCCTGCTCTCCCTGCTCTGAAGGGAGGAGGTGATCTAGCATTGTGTTGCTAAAATGGATATGCAAGAAACACAAAGGCTTTGGCCTGGGCTACTCATATGCTAAAATGCATCTGACTCACTATGTCTATGGAAGAGTCTGCCAGGAGGCTGATTCCCTCCCCCCTTTCCTGTTACAAGAAGTCAGTGTTAAATGCTTGTATTGTTCTCCATGGAAGTTCAATATAGCCAAATGGATACTGAGAAAATGCTTGTAGGCTTTAAGTATTCTCTCACTGATGATTCTGCCTAACTACTCCGCTGCCACCATTTGGTCTGTAACAAATCATCCTCTTTTTTGCACTTCCAACATTTGTTTGACATGTTCTTGTACATTAAAGCCAACTTCTTAGGAGTTAGATGCCATCTATACATCATCTTAAGATTATTTTCCTTTAAATTAGAACAGGCAGTATATTTCATGTCTTCTATCCATAGTTTTTCCCATTTCTCCAACTCTATATTGTAACCAAAATCCTGAGTCCATTTAGTCATTGAAGTTTTCACTACCTCCATTCTTGTATCTTCCAATAATAACAGATTATACATCCTAGAGACTAGTTTGTCTTCCTTGTCACACAACTGTTGTTCAAATTCTGACTTTGAGACTGTTCTATTATTGTTTACCTGTAACCTAACTAAAATAAGAAACACTAGCCAACGCCCACCCTACCATAAACATTTAAAGTGTGCACTAAGACAACCCATTTTTGTAACCGACTAAGTATTTTGGAGTGTATTTAAGAAAGCTAGACGCCTCAGACAGAAGCAGTCCGTAGTAATTGAATAAAACTGTTTTTTTAGAGTTCTTTTCTTTTTTACAAGCTTTTCCGAGTTGGATTTTAACTCAGGAAAAGGGGGAGGCGAGAGGGGATTTTTCTGGTGCAAACACATCCTCAAATGTTCAGCGGCTATCAGTTATCTTACCACATGTAGGCTTGCACGTGGAAGATTTTTGTAGTCCAAGAGCCAAATTAAAAGGGCTTTTTCTAGGTTTTCCCACCCCAAGCCCAGAGAGTTTCTGTAGACAAAACGGGTGGTGATGGCAGCATTTTGAACCTCCCAATAATACAGAATATTTTGGGAGACGCCTAGCCAGGCAGCTCAGCAGGGATGATTCAGTACTTCTTTCTCTCATGTGAGCTTGCTCTGACACAAAGGCTTTAGGTGCTACAAGGTGTCTCTGTGTGTCCCGACAATTGTTCCCAATTTAGGGTACCCTTTCTGCAGGGTTATGAAGCAAGTGCTCTCTTAAACGAATCAGACCCTGCTTTCTTTCAGGGAAATCCACGTGCTCAGAGAGAAATATCTTGTGGCCAGGGATATATATATAATATATCCCTGCAATAAAGGATCAGATTATTTGACAGAGCACTGACTTTGCTTTTCTGAGATCTGTGATCAGATGGTTGCTTTGGCTTATTGTGATCTACTGTTTATGCACAGAATGCCTTCCAGGTGGGGTGCGCGGGGGGGGAGTGTGTGTGTTGCGCATTAATGTTTATCCGGGGGGGGGTTGGAGTTTAAAAAAATGCTCGCCATGCAAAGCAATGTCCCTATTAATCATTCTGAAATGTTGGCAGGTATGCATATGTGCCAGATATCAATACGAATTTTTTTTACAAGAAACTGTTGTCAGAGAGCTCAAATAACATGTCTCTTAATTTTGAAACTTGTATTTCACTTTTCTGTCAAACAGAAGATACAGAGTGGTACAGTTAAAAACCAAAAACCATTCTGTTTACAGAATATAGAGAAGATTTCTCTTAAGATTTTCCTGATTCCACACTACAAAACATCTACACTGGAGACTTGCTGGGGCTGCTGTGGAACCTGAAGAACAGCTCCAATGGTACAGCACAGTGGAACAACTTAAAACTGCTTTCGGGAAGTTGTGCAGATCTACTTAATGGCAATAGCGTTGTGTGACTGCCCAGAAGCCATTTTCAGTTCTGCAGCTGCCCCACCATGCTACATGGTCGGGGCTTCTTTTCAAGTTGTGCAGAAGCCCCAGCAGGCCTCTAATGCTGATGTCCCACTATGCAGAATATTGGCATTATAATTGTCTGACAACATTTTCTTGTTTAGTATGACAGTTCATGGTTCCTGTTTGAACATTCCACATTCTACCCACGGTTTCTCTCTAACTTCCCCTCCAGCTTCTTGCCCATGTATCATACACGTTCCAGTACAGAGGATACTATTGTAATAGCTCCTAGACCATTAGTCATAATAAAAATGAAAACATTTTTGAAGCAAATGAAATAGAGCAAATAAATTTCCCATCCAGATTTTTTTCCCCTGGGGCTATTATTCTTTGTTCTGTTTCTGTTTTTAGTTGTACAATTTTTATTCTGCATTACTGTGCAGCTCATCATTTTGTAGATTTGCGAGTGATTTACTTACAACTTCTCTCTCATGTACATAGTTTAGGTTGATCGTTCCTTCCTGGATTCCTAGAAACCTGGCTCCATAAGCTTGACAAGCCAGAGAACTTTGATTTAAACTGATTACATTCTGTTAACTAAACTCCAGTCTATCAAGCCCTAAGGGATTGATCTCATACAACCATGCTTACATATCATGTTGTGTTTTTTTAAATGTATGGGGGAAATTAAAAAGCAATTTGGGATGTAGCACCAGGAACTCAATGAATAAATTACTCATTGGTAATTTTCAACATTTTAGAAGGTCAAATGCGAGAAAAAGAAAAGAATTGCCAATAAACATCAGTATTTGAATTCTTCACTTGATGGCACACCCTAGCCTCAAGCTGAAACCACATGTAGAAAAATTGGTTTCCCATTGTGAAAGTGGATTCTATCCATTAGGAGAGGCAGCCACCATCATGAGCAATTTTTCTACCCTCCAAACAATTGAGGAATGTCTTCTTAACACCAGGGAGCCCCTTCTGTGAATACAGAAATGTTATATTTGAGTTGTTACTGGTTTGACTTTATTCGGGTTTGTTCCTGGGTTCATATCCTTACTTGTTCACAAATTGTGGCTAGAACCAAGTACAATTTGCCGGGTTCTGACACAACAACGAATTGCTGTTTGTTTTCAATCAGGACCTGAAGCGTCATGGTTCCATTCCGCATGAGCAAAGGTGGGGTGGGGGGAGTGTGTGAGCCCTAGGCTTCTGCTAGTAACCCTAAACCATGGTTTAATCATGGCTTAGGCTGAACCCAGCCTAGATCTTAAGCTAGAACTACACACCAGCCTTTCCAAACACCCAGCTATTGCTTTTCCACTTCAAAGTGATCCAAGGAGGAAGCAATTTGCAAGGGAGAAATAGTGAGAACTGGGGTGCTTAATCATCTTCAGCCCTTCTCTCCCCTGCCCCCTCCGGCTCTTCTCCCAGCCAGGGTTCCAGATCTCTGTTTGCAACAGAAAGAATCATAGGTCTGGACCTTTAGTTGGGGATGGGCTGGTAGAAAAGGTGGAGAGTAAGAAAAGCGCCTCTTTTATCAAACGCACCACTAACGATTACTATTGATAATAAGTTCTAATCTCTTTCTTTCATGCCATGAATGAACATCACTGTAAGTCAGAAATTGCTAAGTGGATGCACTTTGGCCATTAACTCATTGGTAGTGATGACGTGGAGTCTCTGTTTCAAAGCTGAGCTGTGTCAAAGCTGAGATTTTAATAAGGGTATTCACACCCAATTTGTAGAAAGTGGGCATATATATCTTTAAAGTGCTACTTGTAGCCTCCCAATCTGCTCAAGTGCCCTTGACTAAGTGATACTGATTCAAAGAAATCTATTTGGCTGGAGAAAAGGAAACCCAAGTGTTTGACTACAGGTGCTAAAGATACAAGGATGTGAACAATTCATACTGCTCTCCACGAGATAAATTGGAGGTTTCTTAGAGAGATAAAAACCACTCTGCTCTTATTGGGTTATAAGCATACAATAACTGGGCCAATAAGTGCATGCCAAAGTACGCAGGATGTGGAGGACCTACAATCAGTTCGCCAATTTTTTCATTTCTAGTTAAAAGCAGATAGGAGATGAGGCTTCCAGTTTTTATTGATTGATTGAGCACATGTATATACTACCCATAATGAATGTCTCAAAGTGGTTTACACAATATATCCACAAATATTAAAGCAATAAAACAGTCAATATATTTAAATAGTTTAAAATTTAACTAAAGCCTTGTGGACAGTTTTCTAAAAACTGTCAGAGATGCAGCAGCTCTTTTTCCAACAAGGAGTGCATTCCAAAACCTCAGGACAGCTATGGAGGAGGCCAGACCCGGAGTCACCAGCAGACAAGCTAGGGGCAGCCTTAAAAGGACCTCCCCAGACTATCTTAATAGGCAAAGCAGCTCGTGATGAATAAGGTGTTCTCTTTCATTTTGATTGGGGTGTTGGGGCTATTGGGAAGCGGAATAACCCTTTCTCCAGCTCATTTTTCCAATTGAAATGTATTTAATTTTAAAAAACAATTTCTACCCAGCCTTTCCACATTAAAGTGGCGTAGGATAGTAAACACACAGTTTAAAACAGCAGATAAAGAAATAATAGTGGCTACAACATGCCACACAGAGAAATGTCCACATTTTGAAATCTGCCCATGCCGCTACGAGGTTCTACAGAGCATGTCCATGCTGCTGCAGAGAAAGGCAGTTCTGTTCCTACCTAGTGTTGCGCAGTCACAGTTGTGATGCTGCTTCCACCGGGAATGATGGAAGTCGTGTTGCAACTGTGATTGCGCAACACTGAGTAGGAATGGAACAGCCTGTCTCCACAACTCGGATGCATTTTACAGGGCACCACAGCAGTGTGGGCAGCTCTTGAAACGTGGACATTTCTCTGTGTAGTATGTGAGCCCATATACATACAATCAATATCTAAGAGCCATAGTCTAAACAGATCATAGCTTCACTGATCCAGAACTGATCTATGCTCCAAAGGCCCAGTGATAATAGAAAGTCTTTAATCGCCTCTTAAAACACTCAAAAGAGAATTACCACCCTTCTCCCATGTCACCTGCTAAAACTGCTAGTGGGGGAAGGCTACCTGCATACTTTTCTCCCTATTGGGACAAATAAATGGGGGTGGGGGTGGATTTAGATCAGGAAAATGGCACAGGAGGAAATGGTGAAGGCCCCCCACCCCAGCATCACTGGTCCAATCAAAATTTAAGCCTCTCATACACCCCATGCAGCTGCTTTTAATTAATAATAGACATATTGGGCAATCCATTCCTGGATCTTCTGGATCTTGTGTAATTTGGCCCTTAGAATGTTTCTAAGGAGGATGGTTGTTTCTCCTCTCCAGAGCTTGGATTCTTCCATTTCTGCTTATTGCTGTGGAGCCTATTGGCTTTACAAGAATGCATGTCAAGATTTCCATTGACTTTCATGGAATACTAATTTGGGTGTCCAGAACAATAATAATAATGTGGGTGTCCAGACACTTTATCTTAATTATGCTCCCATTTGACTTCTGGATAGCTCAGAGGGCAAGAATGAAAGGGGACACGGACAAAAGGAAAATTCTTTATGCATTTAGTATTTTTGCACCCAATACGGTTGATCCTTGGGAATGGAGAAAGAAAGACATGCACACATAAAATGGCTACTTCTTTCTTGTGTCAAAGTATGCTTGCCTACATAAAGACATTGTATAACTTTCAGTCTAATTTTATGGACTTCTTATAATTTGCCGTACTCATTCTGTTCTGCCTTTTTAATTGATCTTCCTGTGTTCATTTCTCTTCTCTTTAGATAATCAACATGGGATTTAAAATTTGACCTGATGTTTTGTATTAGTGTAGTGCAATGCTTTTCACAATACTTTGAACTCGTGTCTTTCCACAGATGCTTCCATTTTAAAACCAGTGGTTAAATAATGTAGTGATTAATTAATAAACAGACAGTAATTCTGTGTTGTGCTAATCCAGGAGCAGTTGTGACTACAATATGTGAATGTAGAAAGAGGGGTTTCCCCCCTCCCTCCCACATAATAGTAGAAACCAGGCTTACACAATGAGATCAATCAGCAGTCTGCTCGGAGTGGAAAAGGATGTAGTGTTTCACCAGTGCACAATTAGCTAATGGAATTGACTGCCACAGGATTTGGTCATGGCCAATGGATTAGATGGCTTTTAAAAATAGAGAGATTCAGGAAGGCTAGGTTTGTTAGTTATATTAGTCACAATAGAATAATGGAACCTCCAGGTTCAGAGGCATTATAGCTTGAATTCCAGGTGCTGATGACAAGAATGAAGAAGAGCTTTTGCCTTCATGACTTGCAAGCATTGAACTAGGGTTAGAGGGTTGGACTATGAGTGAGAAGAACCAGGTTCAAATCCCTACTCAGCCAGAAAGCTCACTGGTGCCCTTAGCCCATTCACCATCACTCAGTCAAACCTACTTCACAGGGTTGTTGTGGGGATAAAATGACAGAAGGCGAGAGCCTCCAAAGAGTTCATGCTACTCTTGAGTGCTTTGAAGGAAGAATGGGATAGGAATGTAACTAGCATATTACTAATTGGGCTAATAATTACATATCTTTTCCCTTTTAAAAAAAAGTATTTGATACTTCTCTTACCCTTTTCATCATTGCAAAAAATGTAAACTCTTAAGTACTTTTCGTCTCTCCCTGCTAACTGGGCAAGGAGGTACCTCTTAAAGTGTCTACCTTGTGTTTCTTTTTAGATTGTAAGCCCTTTTGGGACAGGGAGCCATCTTCTTTCTGTTTAAACCACAGTTTCTCAACCGCCAGTCCCCGGACCGCTGCCGGTCCCCAGGGGGTTGAGTGCCAGTCCCTGCAAGTCCTTTAACACCCCCTCCTTTTCAAGCATGCCAGTCCTTTAACACCCTGGAGATTAGCTCCCTGGAGCTAATCTTTAACCAGGCAGCCTTCGCTGCAGGGCTCTGTCTTCCTCCGGAGTCCCAAACAGCCTTTTCTCACTCCCAGCTAATCTCTCCAGTCTCTTTGATGAGAGGAGATAGCGAGAGCGAGTGACATCACTGGTATGCAGCTGGTGAAACACACGAGGCAGGCAGCAGGGCGAGTGAGAGGGAGTGCTTGGCTTGGCTGGAGTGCTGCATGCATAAACTCTGTTCTGAATTACTACAGAGGAGGAGCAGAGGAAGGAAGGCAGGCAAAAGATAAGAAAACAAACAAAAGTAAGCAACAGTGCTGATCAAATGAAAAAAGAAGGGAAAGATAAGAAGAATGAAAGGGGTGGGGGTGAGGGGCGGGCTGATCATGTACTGACTCAACAAAAGGGGATGAAGATCAAATAAAATGGGATTTTTAAAAGCAAGCATACAGGAGAGAACAAGTACAATATTCTTATTAATATTAATGATGTTAATATTCTTATTAATATTCTAATATTTTATTATCATTAATTAATTAATTAATTAATTAATTAATCAATCAATCAATTAATACTAGTTAGTATTCAGGTCTTCAAGGTAGACACAAGCAACAGCCACTGCAGAGATGCTGTAATGGGACTGGATAGAGAGAGTTGCTCTTCTCCCCCTAAATTTAAGAGTCACTACTTTAAAAGGTCACCACTTTAAAAGGTTCCTCCTTGCCCAGTTGGGGACAGGGAGCCATTTTGTTTATTATTTTATATCTATGTAAACCACTTTGGGAACTTTTGGTTGAAAAGAGGTATATAAATATTCTTCGTTGTTGCTGTCATCTTCCTAGAGGCATCTGTTTAGCCACAGATGGAAAGACAATATGGGTTAGATGGACCTCTGATCCCGCAGGGCTCTGTTCTTATTCTCTTGTCTCAAGTCACATTCAGAGGATTTGGCTGCTCTTAACTAAGGATTAGTAACGTTGGGCACAATCCAGAAAACACACGCTTAAGAACCCCTGAACTCAGTGGGACATTTAATTGCATACTCAAGTCCCATTGATCAGTGTAAATCTTGAGAAAGTTAAGCACAGTTCAACTCAATGTTTTCTGTCAGTCAGCAGCCATGTGAGGACTTGCACATGATTTTCAGGAATTCAGGTAGTCTTGCTATGCTAACTGCACTGGATTGTGGCCATTGTTTGTACTGATGGAAACAGGCAGTGAGATAAACTGGTATTCAGCTACCATAAACGGTGTCAACCAACTAAATGGTGCAAACTCCAGAATGGCAGGGTTTGTGGCCATATGGAATTAAATAAGCCAGTTTTTAGGCCTACATATCTTTTTCTTTTTTAAAAAAAAAAGCTGTTTGATACAACTCTTACCACTTTCAGCATTGCAAAAATGTGAACTCTTGAGTACTCTAAACTGCCACAGTAATTAAATGATGTTCACCACCTTTCATACAAATACCGTGCAAAGCAAATGAACACATTTTGACATGCATTAATGCTAGAATATTTCCATATTACCTTTTAATTTTACATTAACAATTTCTATTTATGTTTTGCAGGTGACTGAGCTGGAGTGTGTTAGTAGTCAAGCAAATGCAGTACACACTCATAAAACAGAATTAAACCAGACAATACAAGAATTAGAAGCAACTCTAAAGAAAAAAGAAGAGGTATTTGCTTCCATTTGTTCATTGACTCATAAAGCTGCCTTAGAATTTAGTGCATTCCTGTACGGATAATGAAAAAGAATCAGAGTCTCAGCTTGGTACTCACCAAAATGAAAAATTGTAATTAGTTTCTTAAACTAAGCTACACTTTTGTGAAAAGTGTGGGTTACAAAAATGAAAAGAAAGCATGTGTGTGTGTGTGTCTGTCTTTGTTAGCTAGTCAGTTGTTGATTCCCCTGATTGAAGTGTTGAATGAGATGCATAATCACAGAATGCCTTATCAATGGAAGAATGCTAAAACAGCATTAATTGGAAAACAAGTAAAAGATCTTTCCAAACCAGGACACAGAGAATGGTAGGAATGCTGTATTGTCTCTCTGGTACTTATTATGTGGGGAGCCACATACTGTAAAAGGGCTCAATTTTATTTCCAATGTTCTCTGACGTTTAGATGAAGCCACTGAGTGAGATTGTCTGGATTTGGGATTGGATGTCTTCAGTATGCTGATGACACCCAGGTCTATATTTCTTTAATTATGTATCCAGGAGCAGCTGTCTGTACTATGAACCAGTGCTTGGAAGCTGTGGTCAAGTGATGAGGGTAAACAGATTGAAGTTGAATAAAGACAAGACAGAGGTGATGTTAGTGGGGAACATTTCTAGTCAGAAGGGGATTGGTTTGCTTGTGATAGATGGGGTGACTATTCCCCTATTTGAGCAGGTGTAGAACTGGGAGGTACTCCTGCATCCAGGCCTGCGTCTTGAGAGGCAGGTTGGAGCTGTTGAGTGCTTTTTTTCCATCTGCCCAAGTGCAGAGGCTCTCTCCCCTTCTGGATAGATTGGACCTCTCTACACTGATCCACGCTTTTGTAACTTCCAGGCTTGACTACTGTAATGTGCTCTACATGGGGCTGCCCTTGAAGACAACTTGGAAGCTTCAACTGTTGCAGAATGCAGCTGTGTGCCTTCTGTCAGGTATGGAGAGGCATGCTCATATTCAACCTGTTCTGCACCAGTTACATTGGTTAGCAATCTGCTTCCAAGTTCAATTCAACCTTGAATTGAAGGTTTTAACCTTTAAAGCCCTTCATGACCTGGGACCAACATATCTAATGGACTCTCTCTCTCCTTGTGTGAGCTCACAAGTCAGCTGAGATCTAATAAGTGGACTTTGCTCATGACTCCTGTCTCTGTGACAAGTAAGGACAGGAGCCTTTAAGCATTATCCCCTAAACTATGCAACCTTTTATCTGATGAACTATGGAACTCTGTATCCTGGTTGTGGTTCAGAAAAGGCTGTAAGTCTTTTCTTCTTTGGCAAACTTTCAACATATTCAGTTGTTTTCTGTGGCTGTTTTTATGGTGTGTTATCAGTTATATTGTTTTACAGTGTGCTGGTGTTTCTATGGCCACTGCTTTGAGCTCTGGAAAAGCAGTTGATAAATAATTAAAACACACACGTTCCGGGGCTCTACACCTGTTATCATCCTTGAACCTAAAAGTCTGGGCATCTCTTCTTGTAAACAGATTAAATGAGACACCAACCAGTGGTATCAGTGCTGACCAAACTGGTTTTATCAGATGGAAGAAGCTGATAATATATGTGTACAGTGGCAGCTCAAGCCTGGCCATCTCTGCCCCTTACACCAGCTGCTGCTGCCCCACCTCCCATATCACGGACTCTGCCCACAGGCTGCCCGAGAGACGCCTCCGGTGCTGGATGCCTGAAGCAAGCATGGAACACCGGCAGTTTTTCTCATGTGCTGGCTGCCTGGCGTTCCTGCGTACGCATGTGCGAGAGAGCCAGGCAGGAGCCAGCACAGTGGAGAAACCGCTGATGCCGAGTACCCACTGTCTGCTGCTTGCTCGATCAGAAAGCGGACACTCAGCACCGGCAGTTTCTCTTGCTGTGATGGCTAGCCAGCTCCCTCTCTCACACACACATTTTCCCAGAATGTGTGTGAGAGGGAGCCAGCCAGCCAGCGTGATGAGAGAAACCACCAGCCGTGCCCGCTGGCTGGCTCTCTCAGGCACAGGTTCTGGAAACAATATGCGCGTGTCAGCCAGCCAAGCAGTGCAGTGAGAAAAACTGCCGATGCTGGAGATGAAGGAAACTGTTGTGGCAGGATGAGGGGTAGCAATGAAAAGGAGGTGGCAGCAGGCAGGTGAGATGATGCCTCGTGGGGAGGAGGCCCTGAACATACTGCTCCATGGCGCAGTCACCTCCTCAGGCTGTCACCTCGCCTTTTCTCATTACGGAGCCATCTTTGTATGTATAGATTAATTAAGCCAATACAAAGAGTCTCAGTCTCTCTCTCTCTCTCTCTCTCTCTCTCTCTCTCTCTCTCTCTCTCTCTCTCTCTCAGGGTGCTCAGGTTGTTTTGAATGCCTATCTATCTATCTAGATACTGCATTGAATGGAATTATTTATTTACAGGGCTATCCTGTGGTCTGTCAGCAGCCTGCTATATTGGCATACTAGTTTTGATCCTATGCATTTCTAGCAACAAAGTCAACAAACCACAGGGAGGGAGTGGACCGGATCAGGACCACAGGAAATGGGTGGTGGGAAGGCTAATCGTTTCCCCCATGTCATTTTCCTGTTTGCTTCTGAAGAGGTTTTTTGAAAGTATCCACTTCAAGGGCAAATAGCACCTTTGTGAAGGATGATTTTTAGGGTGCATTTAACCCTTTCCCTTTGCTCTACAGTCCCAATGAAAACCACCCCCGACCCCCAACACTGCTATTAACCCAAAGAAGGAAGCTCCCATTGACTCTAGGTACCTTAGGGGAGGGGGAGGGACAATTCAATCAATCAATCTTTATTATCAATCTTTGAGCAGCATAAAATAGATTACATTAAAACAGCATTAAGGTGAAGTTGCATGTGGTTTTCTTTGGTAGAATATAGGAGGGGTTTACCATTGTCATTTCCTGGAAAGTATAAGATTCTGCCTTTCAGCATCTTCCTATATTGGGGCTGCCTGATATTGGTACTAAGGCAGCATTCAGTTTCAGTTTGTGACTCCTGAGGATGTGGACAAATTGCTTGGAATGGTGCGGCATAGCACCTGCCCTCTTGATACTTGCCCAACATGGCTTATACTATCTGGCAGGGAGGCTGTTGTAGAGGGCCTGGTAGAGATTATAAATGCTTCTCTGAGGGAGGGCAGGATGCCTCCTTGTCATAAGGAGACAATCATTAGACCACTTCTGAAGAAGCCTGCCTTGGATCCCTCAGTGTTAAATAATTACAGGCCTGTCTCCAACCTTCCATGGTTGGGCAAGGTGATTGAGAAGGTGGTGGCCTCCCAGCTCCAGGTAGAGGAAACCGATCATCTAGACCCATTTCAGACTGGCTTTCGGGTGGTTTATGGGGTGGAGACTGCCTTGGTAGGCCTGATGGATGATCTCCAATTGGAAATTGACAGAGGGAATGTGACTCTCTTGGTCCTTTTGGATCTCTTGGTGGCTTTCAATACTATTAACCATAGTATCCTTCTAGAACATCTGAGGGGAGTGGGGGTAGGAGGCACTGCTTTGCAGTTGTTCCACTCCTACCTCACAGGCAGATTCCAGATGGTGTCTCTTGGAGACTGTTGTTCTTCAAAATCCCTCAGTATGGTGTCCCTCAGGGCTCTGTATTGTCTCTGATGTTGTTTAACATCTACATGAAACCGCTAGGAGAGATCATCACGGGATTTAGTGCAAGGTGTTATCAATATGCTGATGACACCCAAATCTATTCCTCCATGTCAACATCATCGAGAGAAGGCATAACCTCCCTAAACGCCTGCCTGGAGGGAGTAATGGGCTGGATGAGGGATAATTAACTAAGGCTGAATCCAGAGAAGAGGGAGGTACTTATTGTGCGGAGTCGAAACTTGGGAGACGATTTTGATCTGCCAGTTCTGGATGGGGTCACACTCCCCTGGAAGGAACAGGTGCACAGTCTGGGGGTGCTTCTGGATCCAGACCTCTCTTTGGTGTCCCAGGTTGAGGCGGTAGCCAGAGATGCTTTTTATCAGCTTTGGTTGATACACCAGCTGCGTCCGTTTATTGAAATGAACGACCTCAAAACAGTGGTACATCTGCTGGTAACCTGCTGGCTGGATTACTGCAATGCTCTCTATGTGGGGCTGCCTTTGTACGTAGTCTGGGAACTGCAGTTGGTTCAGAATGCGGCAGCCAGGTTGGTCCTTGGGTCATCTAAGAGAGACCATATTACTCCTGTCTTGAAGGAATTGCACTGGCTACCAGTAAATTTCCAGGCAAAATACAAGGTGCTGGTCATTACCTATAAAGCCCTAAACAGCTTAGGCTATGGGTATTTAAGAGAACATCTGCTTCGCCATGAGCTCCACCACCTGCTAAGATCATCTGGAGAGGTTCACCTGCAGCTGCCGCCAACTCATCTGGTGGCTACTCAGGAACGGGCCTTCTCCATTCCATCCCCTGGACTTTGGAATGCACTCCCTGTTGAAATAAGAGCCTCCCCATCTCTGGCAACTTTTAAAAGTCACCGAAGATACATTTATTCACCCAGGCTTTTAATTAGATTTATAGTTTTAAATAATTTTAATACTGGGTTCTTTTAAATGATTTTAATTGTAAATTGATTTAATGTTTTAAATTATTTTCATTTTAAACCACCCAGAGATGCAAGTTTTGGGTGGTATAGAAATATTTTTAATTAATTAATTAATTAAAGCAGGCTATGCCTGGAACTGTGAGGACAGTATAGAGGCTAAAAGCTATACACTGTTATACAGCTACTGTTAAGCTGCAGTGAGTTATCTTAAAACTACAGTTAAAATGAGTAAAAATAATGTAAAATGGGTAAGACTATATAAAAGCTTTAAGTGGTTAAAATCTTTAAATCAATCAGTAAAAACTATAAAACTATAAAATGCTTAGTTCTTATTGTCTGTCAGGACCTGACGAATTTTACACACTGCGACAAAACTTGGCAAAGTTATATGTAATAACAGGGTTATAGTCAGAGAAAAGGAGAGAGACATAGCATTTGCTTGAGCAAGCTGGGGACTCGATTAATGACGGAAGGATGAGGGCGATACAAATGGCTCTGTAGAATGGGCAGTGAAGGAGGGCATGCTCTGTTGTTTCAACTTGCCCAGAATCATAGAGGCAAAGGCGTTCTAAGAAACTCCTCTTTGTAGTCCATGGAGAGTAATAGGGGAGGAGAGAGCCCCGGAGATAAAATTTTTGTCGGAAGTGTTCATTTTCAGGTAGATTGATAATTGTCCTGTAGTGTTAGGGGGGCTAGTGAGGGATAATCTTAACCAGTAGTTGAGTATGACCATCCAAACTCTGGTTTCCACTTTCACCAGACCTGCCTCTTGACATAGGTTAGCAGCATTAAAGATGCACTGTTGTACTTGGAGAACAGTTATTAGGAATTTGGACTGCGCAAGCTCCAGTGGGGCAAAGTTGGAGAAGGTCATAGAGGAGTTGAGCGCCATAGAGGAGTTGTGCCAGCAATTTGACTTCAAATAGTTAAAAGGCTGCAGGTATGTAGTGGACTCCTGTTGATCAGAAGAATTTTAGGATGGCAGCAGCGCTCCTCTGGGCGTTTTCAGCAGCATGAGAGCTGTGAGCGCTTCTGGTGCCAGAGGTGTGGAAGACCACTCCCAGGTATTTAAAGCATGAGACCTGCTCAGTTATGTGCCCGTTTATGCACCAGGAGTGTGTCTTAAGATTCTTGGTGAAGGCCCAATGAACCATAATCCCCAATAGACATGCTAATGCTACAGATACTGGCCACAATCCAGAGAAAAACCTGGTTAGGTCTCTGCATAGCAAATGGATTTTTAAAATTATTTTCCTTTCCACAGAATCAATTCCTTCTCTACATACACCACACCCACATGGAAAGCCACTTCTGCAATTATTTGAAAAGCAGTTTGGACTCAGAAATCCATGCATGTGCCCTAAAAGAACTTTTTGGCTTCTTATGCCAGTTTCTAATCTAATTACTCCAGTCTTACAGTTTTCTGTTCTTTCCAGTGTTTTATGGCATGCCATTTTGGGAATGGGCCATAATGCTTTGCATACAGATCAGATCAGAGAGCAAGGGAGAGAAAGCAGAGGTTGAATTCCTCCCCTCCAAATAAACACAAAGAAGCGAGCAAAAGCTGAGACTTACCAACAGCCAGCCTGCCTGCCTGCCTGCTTGCTCCATAGCCAAAATGCTGATTGGAGTCTTCTAGATAAAAGAAAAAGACTTTCCAACCCCCTGGGCACTCTGATTGGCTGTGTGAGGATTCAGTCAGCCTCGTCCCTCTCTGATTGGTTTATATGGCTGTTGGGTAGGGATGTGCACAAACTAGTTTAGAGGCCCTTATACGGACCTCCGAACCGGTTCGAAGGTCCAGAAGCTTGGCTGGTTCAATGGCTGGGGTGGTGGTGGTTTACTTTAAAAAGCAGGGAGGCTGCTCTTAATCCTAAGCCCCACCGTGTTTCCCCGGTTGGGCACTTTTGGCCCAATGTGCACCAAGGCAGCAAGGAGGTATGCTGCTGCCCAGTGGGGCCATTTTTCATCACAGCGTCGGTGGGGGAAACTTGGCCGTGGTGGGGGGGTAAGAGCACCCTCCCTGTTCCTTAAAGGTAAACCACCACCCTTGCTGTTGAACCGGCCATCGCCAGATCTGTGCACATCCCTACTGTTGGGCCCTCCTGCCGGCTCCTGAAGGGGTGGACCACTTACAGGGTTGCGCAGTGGCGGAAGAGGGGCCCGATGGGAGCTGGCAGCACCCATCCTCAGAATGCTGGGAGGGCAAGGAGACTGGGGGGAGGGTGGCCGCTCAGGGCTAGGCCAATATGGCTCGACAGGCCATCATTTGCTTGTGGTGAGAGGAGGGCCGGCCCCACCCCTTTGCTACGTTTCTGTGTGACAGCGCCGGAAGCAGGGGTGGAGTCTAGCACGACAGCTGCCCAAGAGGCAGCCTGGAGGGCTAATGCGGAGGTGGCAGGACCTGTTGAGCAGGAGCCAGGGAGGAACAAGGGAATGCCCTGATTGTGGGGCCTTGTTTAAAGAGTGGTTTGGTCAGGGATGAGATGGTTAGTGGAGACAGGAGCTGCAAGGAGGAGCATGGCATCACCTCTCCCTGGCAGGTGGAGGAGGACCAGGGTGGGTTGACCCCCTCTGAGGGCTGAACAACGAGTAGATAAGGGAGGGCGAAGAACTGCCATATGCCACAAGGGTGGTCCTAGGACCACCCACTTTGCAAAAACAAAAGTAAGCATGCTTATTAGCTCCTGCCTTATTGATAATAATGTTTTAAAAGATCTAGGCGTTTATTTTGTTCTGTGCTACCACCACCCACCCTCGCAAGAGCAGCAGGGAACAACAGAGGGAGGCAGCAGATACACAAAATGGGCGCAGAGATAACATGGCTGACTGAGAAATTTAAGGTGAGCGCCACACACCTTTCCCACAGATGACATAGGAACATAAGAAGCTGCCTTCTACCAAGTCAGACCATTGGTCCATCTTGCTCAGTATCGTCTAGACCAGGGGTTCTCAACGTTGGGTCCCCAGATGTTTTTGGACTTCAACGCCCATAATCCTCAGCCCCAGTAGCCTTTGGTTGGGGGTTATGGGAGTTAAAGTCCAATAACATTTGGGGACTCAACGTTGAGAATCCCTGGTCTAGACAGACTGGCAGCAGCTTCTCCAAGGCTGCAGGCAGGAGTCTCTCTCAGATCTATCTTGGAGAAGCCAGGGAGGGAACTTGGAACCTAGATGCTCTTCCCAGAGCAGCCCCATCCCTTAAGGGGAATATTCTACAGTCCTCACACATGTAGTCTCCCACTGAGATGCAACCAGGGGTGGACCCTGCTTAGCAAAGGAGACCATTCATGCTAGCTACCACAAGACCAGCTCTCCTCACCCCATAAATAAGGGTTTGTTCTAGAGCATGTATTTATTCTGAATGTTAGTCGGAAACACAACATTCTTCTTAGGAGCATGAGAGTTTGGTGACAAATAGGCTGACCTTTAACCGTTTTCTAAAAGGTTGCTTTTATGTGTCTGAAGAGCCTGGTATATTTGAATGAAAGGTACTTTCTGCAGATATCATAACTAGCAGGATGACCCTTCCAGTATGGTGCCATGCATGAGTGGAAGGTTTAAAAAGCGACTTTGCTGCATCTGACGAAGCAAGCTCACTTCCCAAAAGAGTGAATAATAGGTAGGGATTGCCTTTTGATATCACATCTATTGTTGTGGAAGCGCATTATACTTTCTCTATCCGTAATTGGCACCAGATGCTTCCGAGGGAAGTTCGAGATACCTCACTGCAGTTCTGAAATAAAATGCCTTCAGGGAAGTTTCTTCCCAGTAACCTAATTGATAGAGTTACATGAAGAAGTATGTTATGTTTGCAATTTCCATGGATGGCTACTTTAAAAAGTCTTTACTATTGTATCTCCAGAGCTTATGTTACTGTTCTTACTCATCTAATAACCTGATAAACCATTTATAAATATCTCATACTTTTGTCATTGGTTTTAAACTCTACGTTCCAGTGATATGGGGTAGAAATGTTCCATAGGCCCACTAGGCATTGTATAAAGCATACTTTTATTAGTCTGGTGCTTGATTGAATGATTTCAACATTGCTTTAGAGCTTATATTCCCTGTCATTCATAGTTGTGTATATTTAATTATGCTTCCTCAGCCTTTCTCATGCTGTACAACTGGCAATTGTTCTCAGACCCCCGTAATCTGGAGTTCTGTCTTTGTATTCTGCAGCTTTCTTTCCCCAGGCAGCTCCACCACTAGCAAAGTATCCTGGCAGGGGCGTAGCAAGGTTATAGTGGGCCCAGAGACAAGATTTTAAAATGCGCCCCCCCCCCCAAAGCTCAGCTCATGAAGTAAAGAAATCTTAAATGAGGCTGAATAGTGGTAACAAAAAGCATAGTAAATTTTATTTATATATCTCCTATGGGCCACAACAGAACATCATCCTAAATTATTTTTTTAAAAGGTTTTGTAAATTGTGGACGATGCAAGTCATTTAATGGTACTAGAGAAAGACATGCTGTTCTGGTAGCTCCAGGTCTTAACACGCACATCAATTTCAGAGGATGGATACAACTGAAGGAAGCCCAGGCAGGTGTCAGTCATGTGACTTGCTTCTGAGGGGGCCCCCAAGGCAGGGGGCCCTCAGACAACTGTCTCCCTTTGCCCTATTATAGTTACACCCCTGTACCCTGGAAAACTCTCTCTCTCTCTGACATGCATGCTTAAGAATTTGTTGCTGCTAATGCAGCATAATCAGTAGCAGCCTCCTCTACCTGTTGTCCTGGGGCACATTGAGAAACGGTCCTTAGTGAGAAATGCATGTGTATATCTTGAGTAGCCTGCTGGCATTTAAGGCTATGGGGCAAGATGGCTCCTCAGATGAGCTGGATGCTATCTGGCCCTCTTCCCTCTCCTACCTGCATTTCACAAGTCCCTAAGGGACAAGGGAGTGCCAGTGGGCTGCTGGGGGGGTGGGGTTGGCAACCATGAGACATACCCTGTAGGGAAGGATGGGATGATGCTCTTATGTTCAAAGAGCATTTCTCAACATTTTAGATTAAAACTGGCATGTCAGATCATAATGAAACAAAAGCCACAATGACATCCCTCCCCTGCAATTATTCATTAGCACAGACTTGGTGATAGAAATTCATTACCCGAGTTGAAATTGTGCACCATGTACTGCTCATTGTTGGCAGGTGAATAAATGATAGGAGATGCTGACTCCAGAACTTTGTGTTTTGGTAAGCAGCCGTTCAGTGTCAGTTCTGATAGAGTAAGAATGATTTGTCCTGGGTGGAAGTTAATATCTGCATTGAGGTCAGCTGGGGTAATCTGCTTTTTTATTCTCTTTTAGGAAATAGAAAAACTGAGACAAGAAATTGATAATGCTAGAGAACTCCAGGCACAGAGAGACTCTTTAACTCAGAAACTACAAGTAAGTAACAGGGTGAAGAGGGGCTATGTGTGGGTACATCTAAAATAATTTGGTGGGAGGAAGATGGTGGAGATTGTGAACCTTTAAAGCTTGTGCAGATGGTCATTTGGAGGTGGCAAGAGGAATGGTGCCCCCCCGCCAGTGCTATGGCAGTGTCCCAGTCCTGCCACAGTAGTGTGATCACTGTAGAAATGTCATCAAGGGTGGGGAGTTTTGTTTTAATCAACGAAGGCATGGCAAAAAAGCAGGGATGCTTCAGAAGGTAGATAAACCAGAAATATACAGCAGCAAAATTTAATTTATAAAACAACCACCAGCAGCCACACTCAGGTCAACATCTCTCCTTCTGCGCATGCCTACAAAAAGCCTTGTGGGCGCTAGGGATGGGGGTGGCTGGGTAAAGAGAGCCAACTGGCAACCTTCTGCCCTAATACGAATGGCAACTAGCAACAGGACTGCAAACAAAAAACCCATGGGAATGCTGCGTGTGGAAGCTCCATTCCTCTACTGCAGTTCAGTGTGGACATCCACAGAAGTGGGGGTGGGGAGCATTTAATTTGTCTGAATACCTTCAGTGTAGAGCCTTAGAGCTGAACATGCAAGTCACTTCAAGGCTGGCAGAGAATTGCAAGTTTTAGGGCCCTGTCTCTCTCTGGACAGGCACAGCTATCTGCATGCAGAGAGGTCAAGAGAGGCCTCAGTCGAGCCGTACCTTTCCCAGGCACAAGAGTCCCATGTGCAGCTCCCAGTACTCCTCCCGTTCCTCTCACCTCTGTGCAAGCTAATGGCAGTGTGAGAAACTTGTCTGTAATAAGGAGGAGGACAGGTTAGAGATATAGGATGGCGTGGTGTGCATGCATGGGGAGAGGAAGTGGACTGTCTTGAGCCTTGTGCTGCCACCTTCACGGGTAGGCAGTTGACCACACGGATGAATCATGTTCTTTAGTTATTGCAGTAGCACAAAAACCTAATGCTGGAGAAAGGCTTTTATACTAGATGCTCCATCTTTATTAAATAAGGCCCGGAGACATCTCTGTCAATACTGACTGGGTAAAAGTTGGTGGAAGCACCTAGCAACATCACATTTGTCAGGAAGCCTCTTGTGCTAAAAACTCAGGGTCAAAGTAGATGTTATATGGGCATCCCATGACTGAAACGCTCCATTTTGAAAAAGCAACTCTCTCTCTATGTAAATCGGGGCCAAAACTTGGGTGGAGAGGGGTGTTAACTTTTTGCCCACCTATCAATTCTCCAGTGCAAGTTTGCTTGCCTCTCCACAAAGCTACTATTAGCCACCAGTATACAGGTACATTACAAGAGCCTATTATGATTTCCCTTCTGCACTAATAATAGCTTTGTATGTGTGGGAATCAGTTGTTGGGCAAAAGGTTAACCACTCCCTGGCGTCCTGCTATGGCCCTGATCCTGTGGTCCTTTGCCCAACTGATCCTCCAATGCAAACATTTAACCCCTCCCTGCCACCTGCTATGACCATGATCTTAATTGCCCTCCCAGCTGCTTTCTGAGAAAGAAATTAAAAGTGAGGAGTGCCCATCACTTCCACACAAGGTCTAGTTTGACCCCCTGGACAGGTCAGCTAAAGGCTCTTTACTTGACAGTATATTGCTAAAATGCAGAAATTATTACCCCAGCGCTTACGCTGCATTTTATATTGCTACATGGCAGACAACCAAACCTGGACAGTCAGCTAGGATTAATTCCTGCTGGAGCACAGTCACCATATAAATAACCCTTCTTTTATGCATCTTTTGACATCCATGTTTGGAGTTTTAGTGTTCCCATCTTTTGGAGCCACATTCTTCAGCAAATTGCTTTAGGCGCTGACAGTTTTGATCTCTTGAATTCAGCATGTGTTCGTTAGCTCTTTGTTTTTGTCTTTAGATTCTTACAATTGAGTTCTCACAATTGCCTGGTCAAGTTACTTGGTAATATGCAGCAAGATTACAATCATGCACAAATGATGTCATGGCCTATTCTTAGTCAGATGCTGCACTGTGTGATTTCTTGTGACACATGAGATTTCTGTGTTTATTCAGGTGGATATATGCCCTTGAGAAACTAATAACATGAATTCACAAATAATTGCACCAGAAGAATCCTTTGCAAAAAATTATTTTATGCAGTGAACACATTTGCCAATGACATTCTTAAGTAAAGTAGCGTTTAGGATGCTAAATCTTAACCATCCTGATCACAATAACCTGACACAGGATGCTGCCAGAAACAATGGGTTGGATCCTAAGGTGTGCAGGTGGAAAAAGCTCATGCAACCAACCACCTCCCCTCAGCATAGTAACCCACGTGCGCTCCAAAAATCTGCTCTTGAGAGCTGCAAAATCCTCTTCTAACCCATATTCCCCTCCTGTCTTCGTGTAAGTACCAGAAGCAGTGATAAAAGCCCCCTTCTGTCCATACTCGCCATGGTATAGTACACTTGGTCATTTTGTTTCTCATGCTATGTTATACTATAGTAAAGCTTACTGTGTTATAGGAGGGTTCACACATAATGCGGAACCTGTTTACAAAGTCAGTAACCGACTTGTCTGTGTCTGTCTGAACCCATGCTAAGCCAGGAACCTGAGATTTACCTTGGGCCTCAAATGGAAATGTGTAACCAAGATTTGACGCTATCTTGTCAAACCAAGTGTGGCTCCCACTGAGGTGCATGTTATGTCTGAACCCATGCCCTTCGTGAAGCTCTGGTTTGTTCCAGGTGAGCCTACCCACTTTGTCATCAGAACCAATGGCTGCAAGGAGGTGCAAAGCAGGTTGGGATAGCATCCAAGGCCTTGCTGGGAGGTCTAGCCAACGGAGTGTACTTCTGGCTGAACTCAGCTACTTCCAACAAAAGTGCCAACATCAAGTTCCCTCCATATCTCTACTGTGGGAAACTCAGATTCCACGTTATGTATGAATCTGGCCTATAAAATTCAGCTGCCTGCCTTTTAACTTTCCTTCAACTGGAACCATGAGCCTTGCTTCCCAGTTGGGAGAGTGGCAGCATCTGAACCTTGACAGTCTTTACACCCAGATGTACTCTCAGCTAACTACACTGCTACCGCAAGTGTTCCAATTTGGCCCCTCTCTGTAGCATCCCTCACATAGTGATGTAAGGAGCCCGAGTGTCCTCCAGCAATGTAGAAAAGTGAAAAGGGTAACATTCCATATACAAATTACAGATCTTGCATATTTTTTCTTCAAGGAAGTGGAAATTCGAAACAAAGACCTAGAAGGACAACTGTCTGATCTCGAGCAGCGTCTGGAGAAGAGTCAAAATGAACAAGAAGCTTTTCGCAATAACTTGAAAACACTTTTAGAAATTCTTGATGGCAAAATCTTTGAACTAACAGAACTGCGAGATAACCTGGCCAAACTAATAGAATGCAGCTAAAGAAAATGAGATCTCAGTGCCAACATCTTAAAGATGCACTGTCTCTCTTCATAGGACTTTGTTGGGCTCTGCATCAAAGTTGCACAAAATTAGGAAAACACTCCCCCCGGAGGGCCTGTTTTAAATTTTCAACAGTATATTTCAGTGTAAAATTTTAGAATTCAGCTTGTAGCTAGTTGGGGAAAAAATAAAAGAACTTGAATTACAAATTACCTCCTTGTATATAATTGGCCATAGATAACTCGAAAGATATTAACAGTAATTGAATGCAATCCTTTTCTAATTATTAGCCAGTGAAATAATGAGAAGTGCCCCAAATGACATCCCTTTTGGTGTTAGACACAACATAGACGATCTGCTTTTTTTCTTTTTGCTTTTTTTCTTGGTTAAGGTACCTAACAGCTGTGTTTTGTGCAAGAACTTTTGTGATGACAGCCTGTCTTTTGTTGTAATCTTAATAATTTCTCAGGATATTTTGCACTGTTGAAAAACAGTGCATTACCAATTAATTCTTGCCAGGAGTGAGAAAGAGTTTCATCTTTAATTCAAACCTAGTGAATAACTGCTTGTATAGAGTTCTTCCCTTTTTTATACTGGAAGAGACTGTATTTATTTATGATGTTCACTCTGGGGTTCTATAATATTGTCCAGTGTATGGTTTACATTTCCCTATTTAAGTCTATGTATGTAGAAGTCCTGTATTCCATTTTGTTATACATCTTGAAGCCAATCAACAAAGTCAGGTCAGTCCCACAAAAATATTTAAAGATTTGCTATATGCAGATAAGGATCAATCTAGTCTTAAGCATCACACAGGTTTAATATTTATTACTGGAATATGTTTTTAAAATGTCATTAGCAAGAAATCTCTTCTGAATAATCCAAGCAGTTCAGAATAGGTCACATTGTGGATACACAACTATTATCGCTAGGGCATTCTCTTTATGTTGACCTTGTTCAGCCAAAAGAGCTTTTTTCTCTCCTCATTTTGAAGAAACTCTATAATTATAAGAACCTGAAATGGAGATTTTCCCCGCCCCCCTCTCTCTGTTGAATCTTCACAAACCACACCAGGCAATATTCTGAACTTCAAAACAGAAATTGAATTCAGTTCTCCTCAGTGAACATGTTTTAAAGTTGTTTTTATGTAATTTACAAAGACTTTTTGCCAAACATGTATTTATTTATATGATGTGGTTTGTTTTTTTTTAAGGGAAAAAAATTTGAAGGTAAGCCAAGTGTCAAATGTCTCCTTACTGAATGGGAACTGCATTACGGGACAGTCTTGCTGTAAATTGTCTAATATTGGAGAGGATTTTTAAAATATGAATGAAAAAGAATCAAGACACAAAGATGCACTGACCTTTTCTTTACAACCCCAGTTAATTTGAATGTTGAATACAAAATCCAGCTTGAATATAAACTCTGTACAATAGACCATTTTTCCACTGAAGGACTGCTATTCAAAACTAGATAATATAAGTCGGGTTTTTTATGTGTGTACTCTATGTATATACTGTATAATACACACATTCTAATTTGTATTCAACAAGGGAGAAGTACATGATTTAATTTCTAAAATGCCATTTTCTTTATTTGTAATTTATCAGGTGTCCCCTGACATGTCAGGATTACTGTTTAGCTAAACACTCAATTCATCATGTATTATGCTGTATGTACTGTACACACTATTTTTGTCCATATTTTAGGGTATTTCATCCCTTATTTTATTTATTGGGGGGGAGGGGATATTTGTTCATTGCACTCATAGTTAGCAGCTTTCTATGGTGTTTTTTATTTTTACTTAATAGCTCGATGTTGATGTGTAACTTTATCAGGTCCAGGACAATAGTAATTACCTGATTTTAATTTACCTGGAGAAGTTTGTACCTGATTCTCTTGCTACACGAGTGTCAACTGGAAACATCTTCAGCAAAGTATAAAATTGGTGTAATTGTGGGAGGAATCAAGTATGTTCATGATGAGTGTTCTTATTATAACAAGTTGGAACAGTAATTTGATGGCAAAAAATGTAACATTATTTTTAATGAGATCAAAATTTTTAATACAGTGACATTTACATGTGGGAAAATAGTTTACAAAATATTTCCACTTAAATGCTGTGTATATGTGTGGTACAAGAATATTTCTTTGTATACATACACACATATATGTATATACAGTACATGGAAAATTTAAATGTGCACATTTTTAATATTTTCCTATTGAAATTAAATTTGAAAATTGGAAATCAATATTTGAGAATTTTTTTTCTCATGTATACTAAGATGCTTGACTTTGGGTTCTTTTGTTTGTAAAAAATAAAATCTATGAGGGCTGCACCATTGATTTCCCAAAAAAATCACCCAACATGCATATGGGATCAGGTGGACTTAAGTGCACATATAAATAAAATCCTATTGTTAAGAATATTTTAATGTTCATTTACAGTAGGTGGATGTTAAGAAATTGTACTCTAGAAATTGTACTCTAATGTTCCTAATTAGGTGGTTATACCTACTCTAGCCTCTATACTTCTGTATTAAGATAATAGTTGGCAAATGGGGGGAAAGTAATTTTTTTCAGAAACAGGTGTTACATATTGTATCTATTGGAAGAGAAACTTTGGGAATATATATGCCAGAAAATGAATGTTGGGTACCGTAGACTAAAAAACGCAAACAAGAACTTACATAGGAAAACAATCACATTGTGTATAACTTGTTATATGACAACTATGGAGTCTTGTTAAAAAAAATCTTTTAAAACCCAACAAAAAATACAATTTTTATTTTGAAATACAATTGCTGTTCTGGAGAATGTACTTTACTCAATTATTTTTCTTCTTCTTTTACTCTTTTTAAGTATTACAAATTGTTCAATGGATGGCAGAATTACCTTAATCCTTCAGGTGCTACTGGATTTTGAATTAGAGTGTCATGTTGTGAAATTCTTACTTTGACATAAAAAGGTTTTATAAGTATATATCCCCGTCTGGAAGTTGGTTTTTGGAGCCTCCTTCTCATAACTCTATTCCAACATGTTTCAGTGACTTCATGTTCCTAATGCTACAATAGCCTAGAATTACCTGTATCCATTTTTTTAAAAAAGATACAGCAAATAAAAAAGGTAACAGACAATAGTTCCTTGACATGCAGTGCTACACATGTTTCCTCAGAAGCAAATCCTTCTGTGTCCATTGATTAATTATTGTGTTAATGGAACATTCTCTTATCAGTGTTTTTAGGATTGCAGTCTTATTTACTTACTTACATTTATATCCCGCTCTTCCTCCAAGGAGCCCAGAGCGGTGTACTACATACTTAGGTTTCTCCTCACAACAACCCTGTGAAGTAGGTTAGACTGAGAGAGACGTGACTGGCCCAGGGTCACCCAGCAAGTATCATGGCTGAATGGCGATTTGAACTCGGGTCTCCCTGGTCCTAGTTCAGCACTTTAACCACTACAGCATGCTGGATCTTAGTTACCTAAGATCAAATTAATTGTTCAACTCTCCAAGAAACCCATTTCACAGGTAAGCTAGAGTTCATAAAGGCTAATTTTCAGCTTGCATTCTTTGTGAGATTTGTAGGGATCAAAAAGTAAAGCTAGTTTAAAAAAAAAAATCTTCTATAAAACCCATATATTGCTTCAAGAATTAATAAAGCTACTTACTTCTATATAATCTCATGGAATTCAATGGGATTGACTGCCAAGCTTATTTATTTATTATTTATTTAAAATATTTATACCCTGCCCCTCCAGTGCACTACTGCTCAGGGCAGCTCACAATAATAAGATAGACGCAGATACAATAAAAATAATAAAATTAACTAATCTAGCCCGGAAGCGGACCGGTAGCCAGTGAAACTGACGCAGGATGGGTGTAATACTCGTGAAGTGACTTGCACCCACGAGCATCCTTGCGGCAGGGTTCTGAACCAGCTGAAGCTTCCGAACAGTCTTCAAGGGCAGCCCCACATAGAGTGTAGTTCTAAAAACCCCACCAAGTTGTTCTAGTAAGAACTAATCTGCCTACTTTCCTTTCACTATCCCTACAACTGGACTAAAATTGGTTCAAATAAGTTCCCACTTGCACCTCAAACCAGACTTCACGTCCTCCTGCCAGACTTTAAGACTTTAGCTAGCCCTGGAATCAAGAAAGTAAAGTGCCTGCAGCTGCTACTACCACAAGCGGTGCCAACCAAAACTAGAGAAACAAGAGTCCTGTGGCACTTTGTAGACCAAGCAGTGTACCCTGTTAATTTAGATTGGTGCTTTTCATTCTATAGGCATGTGAATAGACTTATTATGTGTGAGATTGTAACAACATCCTAAAATTTTCTTCTTAGAATGACTCTCTTGTTTAATTCCATCCGATTAAAAATTAAGAAGGATTTGATGGAGGTTGGCACTGATAAGCAGGCACCTTCCTGCTGCTGTCGTCCTAAATTATTTTTTTAAAGGTTTTGTAAATTGTGGATGATGCAAGTCATTTAATGGTACTATAGAAAGACATGCTGTTCTGGTAGCTCCAGGTCTTAACACTCACATCAATTTCGGAGGATGGATACTACTAAAGGAAGCCCGGGCGTGTGCGCAGCTGGGGGTCAGTCATGTGACTTGACTCTGGGGGGGTCCCCCCAAGGCAGTGGGCTCCCAGACAAATGTCTCCCCTTGCCCTATTATAGTTACGCCCCTGTAGGCATTCCATTGGACTGGCAGCAGGCTAGTGTGTAATAGCAGTCAGCAAGGGCATTGCTGGATATACAGAGAGCTAGCATATTACAATGCATTCCCCAGAAAAAGTATGTAACGCATCTTTAATGCTCTAAACCACTATATATTAAAATTATTGCTAGAGTCCACAGTCCATTTCATCAAGTTTTCACATCCAGATGCCATGGTTTTGCATGGCACGAAGCCTCTCTTCCACTGCAATACTCCTTAAGCCTTTGCATGCACAAAAGCAGTGCACTACCATTTTTTCAAAAATCCATTTTGGTTTGGGGTAATTCAGGGACTAGAACCTTTATCCATGTGGTTGCTTATGAGCATTTTGGCTTGCCACAGTACAAGGAGAAAAGAAATCATACCCTTCTGCAAAAAAGGGAAATATTAATTTTTCAAGATGTTAAAAAAACATCAAGTGCTCATTATGAATTAGCTACCATCTTCCAGAGTTCACACGGTAGGGTCAGAGCAGGGAACAACAGCTGACATCCAGACCAAGTTACTCAATAGAACTCCTCAGGAGTTACTCTAAATTTTAATAGGACTGCTGTCAAGTAATTTAGTCAGGATAGCACCCAGTGTCCTTGGTGTTACAAGAAGAGAACACACCTAGGTGTGAACACGAAATATATAAGGACTGATCATAAAGCAAGAATTACTTTATGATGTGACTATTCTTGACACGAAATTGTCGATTAATAGAACCTTACAAATGCAAGAGCATAAGTGCCTGATAGGACAACTCTGTGTTTATTCAGAAGCAAGTCCTATTGTAGTCACTGGTGCTTACTCCCTAGAAAGTACATTCAGGATTGCAGCCTCAGTCATTACTCATGGGTCTGCTCAGCACAACATGCAACAAAAATGTTGCATTCTTTTGCATTTAATAGGAGGCTTTCTTTCCTGTTGGATGGTGTATGTCATGTGCTGCATTCCTTACTACAGAAGCTACACATAGCATGTACTAGGACAACTGAATGTAGGCTGCAATACTTGTGGTTCCAGAATTAGCAGTTGGGGGACGGGAGGTAAGAGGTAGGGGTAGACTATGGCTCTGCTAGTTTAACAGGCTGCTAGGAAAAAAGGGGCACAGGGAAGAAAAAAAAAAGAATCTGCAGCCATGAAAGATATGAAGAAAACCTGAAAGGGACAGTTGCTGTATTATGGATCTGATGAGAACAAAATGAGCAAGAAGAAAATGCAGTAAGTCAAAGTTTTGTTTGTTGCCATTTCCTTTTTCTTTAGAGTTCTTATACACACAATACCCCAATATTTTGATTTGCAAGTTGGGGTAGTTCCTGACGTGTAAACGAGTATCTTTGCTTATCTTCTAAAGGCACCAGTTTAATATTGGTTCGCATTCTGCACAAAGTTAGAAGTGCAGAACAGAAGCTATGCCCACAGAAAAGGCTACATCTCTCAGCCCAGAATGTTGCAGAGCAATCAGACAGGGGAGGAAGAGCAATTTTAATGAGAGGTGCACCTAGGTTGTTTTGTAGCCTGGACCTAAAGGCCTTTGGAGGCCCCCCTCCCCTGCAAATTAAGCATTATCATGCTCTGCCAGGCTACCATACCACCCAGGACAGACTAAAGAGCATTTGGGGGGCCCCAGGGGCTGTGGAGGCCTTGGATGTGGGCCCCAAAGTTCAGGGCTAAGAGCGCCTCTGATTTTAACAGCTCTCTCTCCTCCCTTCAAAAGTACTTTTTGGCTTCAGAAAAGTGTCCCTGAGGGCTGTGTGACCCTCAGGAATATATTTCTAAAGCCAAAAAGTGCTTTTGCCGGGAGGAGAGAGCACCAAATGTTCCTCCCCTTCCGCGCATTTTGACTCCCAGCAGTACTCTTGGCTGAGTGCTGATGCAACCTCTTCCACAGACACAGCTCCTGTCCTAGCCTTCTAACACTGCACAGAACGTGGGTGACTGTTTTTAAGCTCACCAATGGATCACAACTCGCAGTCTTAGCCTGCATGCTACACCATTCAAAATCTGGTAAGAAATGGAAGTGGGTTGTTGCAGGTCTGTTTTGAGACTCCTCACAAATTTCACGTGAACAGTTGGATCCTATGCATAGACTGACAGAGTGTTCCCCCGAATGCTAGACTGACAGGGTAAGAATTCCACAAGATCTGATAGCTGTGTTGAAAAGATCAACTGTTCAGAGTTGAACACACAACCCTACTGTTTGTGCAGAACAAAAGCACATAAACATTGCATTGGCATATTAGTTTGGAAAGCTAAGAACTCAAGTCCTTTAAATACATGTGATAGCTTCTTGCTTGAAATTTAAGAAATTAAATAGTGTTCAAATAAATATCCTTTATTAAAGAAAACAAAGGAACAATTTTTAAGCACCAAAAACTGTAAGTATGTTGTTACATTGCATGTACAAGAGACAAGTCATTCAGGTTTGAATTTTGTACAGGTTTGAATTTTGAAGCCATGATAGTAAAAAACATGAAGTACAAAGCAATATAATAAAGTTGCAAGAAAACTGCACTAAAAGGGGAAAAAGCAAAAAGGTAAAGTTAAAACTTAAGTTTTCAAAATATTGCTAAGAATGCTCATGTAGTTTATGCTTCTTGCTTAATACTTTAGAACACTGAAAATGATAAAGGGACTGCAAATTTGCAGTGGTGTTTTAGAAATGCAATGGCCATTTACAATGTCCATGTCAGTATAATTGTGCTAAAGCAGTATAGCAAAGTGTGCTGATTTTTATTCTATTCTGCACACTGTTCGTGAATGGTGAATCATTTTTTTCCTTTTGACATTTAGCTTTTCGAAAATGGAGGGTTTCATTGACCCTTAACAACTCATGCAAATAAACGGCAACTTTCTGCATTTCAGCAAACATATGAGCACAGTTCTGCTCTTGGCAGATTGCAGAATGCAATAGATGTCAAGTAGGCTGCCAGCACAGGGACGTGAGACTTCGGGACATGACAGCTGCGACTGGCCCTCTTGCTGCTTTTTAGAAAGCTAAAAGCCATGATGGTGGAGAGAGAATTGGATCAGGGCAGTGGTGCTGGGGAAAGGTTTTTGAAACCTTTCCCTATCTGCCATTTCCCCAACTATTTGCCCTAAGAGGGGAAAATACAGGTATCTCTATGTTTTTGCCCTACAGGAAGATAGTTGCTTCAGGAGTTATTTAAACTGAGAAAGAATTAATCCCCTCTAAGAGCCATGCCCCAATCTCACTTGGGGTCCTCTGTTACCTTTTAAGAAAAAATAAGGAAGATCCAAAAATCTCCAAGTCCCATCTAGTTTGGCCAGAAGACCATACTTCAAGAAACAGTGTACGATAGTCATTCCTACTCTGTACCACTTTGGATTGCATGCAGAGTATTGCAGGTTTTGAATGTTCTCCTTGATATTACAAAACAAAACAAACACACCATAGAAAACTAGCATGTTAGGGGCCCAGGACTGCGCTCCCAGCTTCCTACCCTGCAGGGACTAATTTGTGGGAGAGCACTGAAACGTGGAGTACAACAGTCCAAGGAGGTGCTGTTCTCCACCTTTGAATGAGCACTATATATATTGCACATTTCATTTATATATACACACACACACATACATACGCAAACAGAGTTTTTTAAAAGGGAGAAAGTGGAGAATTGGGGGGGGGGATCCTTCCAAATTTATGTGAAACGTAATGAAGAAAATCAAGTCCTTCCCAAGAGGAGTTCCAGATAATGACCCAAACAATAACTAGAATCAATGCCATATTTGTCATTGACTTACATGGACTGTAGATGGCATCATGAGCAAGTGAATGTATAAAATGCTTAGGTGTGTGTTTGTTTTTTAACATTACGCATTTTATGACCCATGGCTTACATACCCTGCAGTGGAACATAGGTGGTGCCAGACCCACCCACACTGTTGTGGGGCTCCAAAATATGTAGCAATGCTGCTGCTGCTGCCACTTCCTGCACAATTGCCCACCATGCATTACTTCCACTCTTCCTGACAGAGGTTGTGCAGGACGTGTGATTGCACAACAGGCAGCACACTTAGTACTGCCCTCATGTGGTAAGATGCAATGTAAGTCACTGTCAGAAGAGGAAAAAGCTATCAATTGTCTGTATGGGAAGTTATTGCAGTTATGATTCAGCACTAAATTAAGTTTCTGATGTCACCACTGTACAAAGACATTACAGTTTGGTTTGGGGTTTCATTCTCACTCCTCCCCTTTCTGAGGGTTGTGCTGCCAACGGCCATCAAATAATCCAGCAGTGGGGCTTACAAGGACAGGGGTAAGCAACATTGGCTCTCCAGCTGTTGTTGAACTACAACTCCTATCATCCCCAGGCACAATATATTTTGATGGTGGATGATGGGAGTTGTAGTTCAACAACAAATGGACAGCCAGGATTGCCTAGCCCTGGACTAGACGTACTGGAGGACGTATCAAAAGACTGAGAAGTGCCTATGCAAATTCGGCCAAGTGTCATTGACAGCACTGCATGCTCAGCAACACCCCCACGTCACAAATTATGGCCTATTCAGGCAATACTACAGCCCTACAGAATGGTACCAGAGTTGAGATCAAGCTCAAATACACCCCGTTCTGCCCCACAGAAACAAAAGCATTTCCCTTTGCATCTGCCTGGCGAGAGGGTTTTACACGGAAGGAGCAAAGGGCAGTATGTGCTTGTAGCACATCGTCCCCGTCCTCCCTGCTTCCAACCATGACACCAGCTGACATCCCAACTAGTGAAACGCATGCACTTTGAGGGACTGCAGGGGTGTGACAGGAGCCACACACAACTCTCCCATTCCCCTGTGCTCCAAAAGGGCTCTAAGTTCAGAAACACGTCAGAGTTTGATGATGTATATATGTACATAATATGTTATATATACATATTTAACATATTGTATATCTTAAAGAGTATTAGCTAAGCCAGAATTAAGTTTATAGTTCCCATTGGTGACTGCAAACAAATTGGGAAATCCCATATTTATCTGGACACAGGATATCCCTGGCTGTCCAAGACAGAACCAGTTTTTTCTCCGTACAATGAAAGTGGGGGAAAGCCTGCAGTCCTCTCCCAATCTCACCTGAAGTAGGAGGTGTGGAGCAAAGGACTGCCTGAAGTGGACCTCTGGTTACTTTCATCAGGGATATTGTGAGCATCAATTCATAGTAGGGGAAATGAGATAAAATTCTGACACACACAGAGAGAGAATGAATAAGAATAAAAAATTGTAACCACCACGAATGTTTTTTTAAAAAATGTCAATGCCAGTAATTTCAGATGAATGGTCTTAAATAACTGCTGTGCAACACATTAGAAAGCAGCTCCCCAAGAGATACTGGTGTAGCCCCACCCTTTCTAAAATTAGATTTTCATGGCATAAGATTTTATGCAGCAACAGAAGTCTAATTTGTTGGAATTCATTATATTTATAGCACAAAACCAGCTAGAGCTGTGTTTTATAGACTACTATATGGTAACCATCAAAACAATGTGCTTTCCTCTTCTAAAGAACACTAAGCAGTGCATGCCTCAATCCTGGGCGCTCTGCCTGCAGCCAAAGGCTGGCCTATCTGCCACTACACCAGCAGGTGCCAACCTGCCTAAGGCATGATCCAAGCTGGCAGAGAGGCAGGACCAACTGCCTGTTCAGCAGCTAGGGGCTGGCGTATTGGAGCCCCATATCCCCTTCCATGGTGATTGGTGCTGCTCTCTGATAAGGAACTGGTTTCTATGAACGGGTTACTGTCGTTGCATTGGGGTCAACACTGATAGCAAGCTGCTGTCTTATCAAATCCAGTAGCGTTTAAAAATTCAACATGCTGTGAAGGTGCTTGCATCTCTTGTCATTTCTTTGCCATAAGTCCATTATTTGCTGGTTAACAGTTCGCCAACACCAGACATCTCTTGCTTCACGCTTTGCTTCCAAGATCATTACATTTAACACAGTTAACCAAATTACAAAAGCATTATCATGAAAATAAAATATGCTCATAAATCAAAAGCTCTTTAATTTACAATTCCACTCTTTCAAGTCAGTGCAAATAAAAATTTAACATTGACAAGTAGTGAAAGTTTCCCCTTTTCACAAGTCTGCATTACAAAATGCACTGATACTGTGAAGACCATGTCTACATAAGTCAACACTCAAATGCAAAGACTCCTTAAAGTGAAGTAGGTTTACTCTCTACAGGGCATAATTTAGTGCTGTTAATTTGTTTTTGTGGTATCTGTTTTAAGATAGAAGCTGTTCTGTTTTGAAAAGCTTTACAAGCAAATGGTCGAAACAAGAAGCAAAACTATGCTAAATAATATTAAACTAATTATATAAATAAACCAAGCAAGTAAAATTAGAGAGACTCATGAGACTATTCAATAGAAATGAAGCTACTGAAACAAATGTTTGCTGTTTCCCTTCCACTTAATTTGTTTTGCTAGTGGAAATAAAACATCTCAGCTCCTTGGACCCCTGCTTTAAAATTCCCAAATCATACCAGTAAACCACGACAGTTATTAATGCCATTAACTGGCATTAGTTGTTCCTTGAGAAATGCCATCACCAACGTTATGTCTGAAATACACTCACATAGTTTCATGACATGTAGACTGGACAAGAAATTAATTAAAAGAATGTCTCGCAATACAAAATATAGTCTCATTCTTGTATGGCAGACTACAGCACAAAATACTGAAATGAATTTTTCATGCACACTTTTCAGCTGCATAGATTTGGATTTGAATGCCATTTCAAACAGCATTAACCAAGATCTCTTTTTAAATGCTTACATATTTTCTAAGCATGTTGTAGGAAATACACCAGCCCCAAGAACAGCGGTTTCTCAGCCTGCTGTGAGCGTTCACACAGAATGTCTTCAAGCAACAGAATTAGGAATTGACATTAGTCAAACAGCTTGGGGAAACTGGTATAAGCAATTGCACATGGCTACTTGTACAGTTTTTGTACTTTAATGACAAATTATTGTAGGATGCGGTCCAGTGATTACTGGCAACCAGATTAATCTCTGCTTCCTAACAAACCACAAGTCTGAATGTGAGATCAACCGCTGTGCAGCAGCCAGTGTGTATAAAATATGTTCCTATGAATAAGCCATTTTACAGACCAAAGCCAGTTTCAGATTCTTGCAATAAATTCAGAATTTGTGGATGCAAAATAGTGCAAAGGCAAGGAGTGTTTACTCCTAGTTTCCAATAAGTTTTATTTATCAATCTCCTTCCTGAGAGGAGAATATCTTAATATCTTATCTTATGTGAACTGCCCAGTGAAATGTGGTGCTTGAAGCTCCTGCTGCAACTGTGTGAAGCTTTCCATGACCCATTAGAAGTTCATGTTTTGTGCTATGGCTAAAAACTCAAACACAATATATTACAGAATGGAAATTTGGAGTGTAGGTGACTAAACAGCAAAGGCACAAAAACTACATACAATATGGTCTATGCTAAAGGTTTACAGATACATTTTGCAGCTAATGAATTATTGCCACCAAACCCTGCATTACCTGGATTATCACCACACTGTATAATGCTATTTTGGTTAATATGCAGTAACTTGGGAAGAAACGTGGGTTGCCTGGTTATCAGCAAATTAATGGTCAATGCATAACGGAGTTGATGCTCTTTGTCCCTTCAGGGGAAGGCGCTTCCATATTAGCTGAACCCATGCTACTCTCAAGCTTGCCTGTGGAGAAGGAAAGCATTTCATACTATATAAGGCAATAAGCTTAAGAAAAAGTCCACCTGCCAAGTACAGAAGGGCAAGTGTCCCATTACAATATTTGATATCTTACTGGTCAAGGTGGTCACTGTTGAGGACCCAAGAGCTGACATGCCTGATGTTGCAAAACGTTATTCTCAAGGATTCTGCATACCCCAACTATCTTTAAAAGGAAAATGGGCAAGATATTTAACCTGATGTTAGGAAGTTAAGTAGGATTACTAAATGCATTTTTTTCAATACACAGCTCTCATGGAATCTGCTTATAATAGATCATGAATGGGTAGAGTTTAAAACTTTCCCCCCTTAAGATAAGGGATCATAGGTTCACTGGCATAGTACATGTTAAACTGTATTTCAATAAGAAGCTGGCCAAGCTTAAGACTCTCTTACAAGTGGAGATTGTATCAACCACAGAGCTTTAATAAGGGCAAGGTTAGCCCTGGTGCAGAAATACTGTTCAGTACTCTGTTATTCTAAAACTAGCTGCCTGCAGCTATCAGTCATGCTGTTTGGGATTACGTTGCTTTAGATATGCACTGTACTGAAGGCTATGCCTCCTTTAGGCCATTATACAACCAGGGTTAAAAGAAGTGTCTTTTCAAATAAGCAGGCTGTTATATAATTCAAATATGACTAACAATGGAATGGAAGAATGAAAACTGGTGGCGGGGGGGGGGGATATTATAGCTTCCACAATTTAAAAGAAAAATCTTATTTCAGTTTTGCATTCTCCTTAAATAAAGGTTCCTTAGAGTAATCAAAGAACAGTCAAACTAATAGACAAAAATAATTTTAAGTATTCTCATTACAAAATATTGCTTCTATAAATAAAAATTTATGTAACTTTATTATAACCCAGCCCTGCAGTTAAAACATTTCTATTCATAAGAGCAAGGAAAAACCTAATTTAAAAATATAAGATGTACAAAGTATACATGGCCTTCCTAAAGGGTTCTGTTATATACCGTTTTAAATGTACTAGGCTGTAAACAAATACATTCTTAAATACATATAATTCCTGTCTTACGGTACTTTCCATTATTCTGTGTAGCCATTTGTTCTCATTTTCAAGCTAACGTAATTTGTACTTGGAAAAATTAAGAAATGCATTCTCTCTCTGAAATCCGTCTTTCGTATGAAACATATGCTGAGCAACGAGGACTTTTGTGTAACATCTTGCTGTTGTAGAAGAAGCTGATGCGAAAGTAGTAGTTTGTTTTCTGAGCAGATGAAGTCTTCAGTGAAACAAAGGCGAATTTCATATCTGTCCCAGTATCTTACGTTGGGTAGAAGCTTTGCGGCAATAGCTGCTTACTTAACTGTGTATCACACAAGTGGGGAAAGTGAACGAAGAACCAAAAAACATCTTGAAGGGTTCACTCTCTTTAGTGTTACATAAAATGCACATCTAAATAAATGTAGCTTTGGTCCAACCAGAATCTTCTACCATGAATTTTAAAAAAAAAGTATTCAGGCTCTTATGTACATATCACATTGTTTGTCAAAGTGAAACCTTTCCCAGACTGAAGTTGGTGGGGATCAAAGTGCTGACCATGAATGTTCTGAAGTGACAGGAAAATCATGTTCTGTGGAATTCTTAGCACCTGTTTAAAACAAAAACAAAAACAGCTAAAGGACAAACAGGGCAAGTTGCCTTTTAAAAGAACATCCCACCTTTTAAAGGGCTATTTCAAAAAGTGCTACCTTTTAAAGCCCTCCACTCTGATCCATTAGCTTTCCTGCAGGGAATATTTGAGCTTGTGCCATATTTGAGGAATATTTGAGGCATATTTGAGCTTGTGCCATTGACATATTCAAGATGCATTTCACAGAGCAATTGGCTCTAGGAAAAGAGACCATCACAGGGCAAGGGAACAGGGAATTAAGACATGTAGTTGACGAGAACTCTGTCCCCCAGTTTGCTGTAGCCTGGACTCTTCTGAGCTGAATGAAGAACTAGAATTTTATTTATTACTTATTTAAACATATTTGTAGACTGCCCAAAACATGTGTCTCCGGGCGGTTTACAGTAAAACAATACAAATTACAACAGAATAAAAAGGTTAAAGCATGACAATTAAAAAACTTAAAACAACGTTAAAAACTATTAAAACCATATTTAAATTTTTAAGGTTTTAATTTGTAGGTGATTTTTAAATTGTTAAATTGTTTTAAGTTTTTGTATATATTTTAACTTGTTTTATGCAATTGTTAACCACCCAGAGATGAAAGTTTGGGGCAGTGCACAATTTTGATAGATAGATAGATAGATAGAATATTTAATTAAAAGCCTGGGTGAACAGATGTGTCTTTAATGACTTTTTTAAAGTTGTCAGAGATGGAAAGTCTCTTATTTCAGCAGGGAGCACATTCCAAAGCCTCGGAGCAGCAACAGAGAAAGCCCATCTCTGAGCTGCCAGTAGAAAAGCCAGTGGCAACTGCAAACAAACCTCTCCTGGTGATCGCAGTGGTAGTTGCAGCATATAATGACAGAAGATCAATGAACTTGTTTAACATTAGTGGCTGACACACCGCACAGCATCCTGCGGGTATTGTGAGCACCATGGAATCCACTGCCTGCTCCAAACTGCATTGACACAGTTGCACAAGAGTATCCTTGTGCAACTGAATGAATGCACTTTTATGAGACAGCAGTTTCTACAGTGCTCACAACTGCAGGATGCTGTCCAATATGCTCAGTTTTACAATGTACAAAGTCACCCAGTTTTACAATGAAATAAATCGTTTCAAAGTACCACGGGCACTTGGCTCAGACACAAGGAATAACCTCAAAACATGTTTATCACACTGAAGTTTTACCAGCTGACATGATGCACAGTGGTGTAGTGCCACTGCGCATTGCACTGGGGCAGCTGTGTACTCACAAGGCAGCCGCGATGTTGCAGGGAATGAGCAGTTGTGTATTCTGTGCTACCACAGTTACTCCTGTTATTGCAAATGGGAGTAACTGTGGTAGCTCTGATTGCTCAACCCCTCTTTCCCTGCAGGGTTGGGGCTGCCTTATGAGTCCACCACAACAACTCCAGTACACAGTGGTGCTGAACTGCTGTGCATCATGACAGCCACTGATTTCAGAATTTAACAGCAGATTTAGAGAGCACATCTGTTTAAAGAATCAGAATACAATAAACAGATGCCTAATTTTAGAAACTAAACTGAGCCAGCGTGGTGTAGTGGTTAGAGTGCTGGACTAGGACCGGGGAGACCCGAGTTCAAATCCCCATTCAGCCATAAAACTAGCTGGGTGACTCCAGACCAGTCACTTCTCTATCAGCCTAACCTACTTCACAGGGTTGTTGTGAAAGAGAAACTCAAGTATGTAGTACACCGCTCTGGGCTCCTTGGAGGAAGAGCGGGATATAAATGTAAAAATAAAATAAAAATAATTATTCTCATGTACCGTTTCTCTCCAAAATACTTTAAAATATTATATTGTAGGTGGTAAGTCACATAAGGCCTCAGTAGCCATCACTGTGAATTCCAGTGTAAAAGAAATTAGTATGTAAAGTTGCACCGCTCATATAGTACAATCATCTTTTTTTTTTTTTTTAAAGGAGAAGGCCAAGGGTCGTGTGGACAGGACAGGACTAAAAGCTATATAGGGGTCAAGAAATGTTGGCTCAGTTCACCAACTAGACAAAAATGTTACACATCAGATAGTTCCTTGAGCTATGTTGGTACATTTACTCATCAGGAGATAGATAGATATATAAAACTTGCCAGGCGTCATTTTTCACTCGCCATGGACAAGTAGACAAGATTTCCTGAGCCCTGAACTGTAAGCATGTTAGGAGTTGCTTCACACAAATAGCTCCCTAAGTGAAATGCTGGTGGTGTGGTTCTGTGGTAAAGCATCAACTTCAGTGAGCTTCACTATTTTTCAAGTAGCAACTACTTTAGCCCCCCAAAAAATTAAAAAATGCAAGAGCCATTTCCCACTGTGCTGACCTGTGAAAAATACTGTTTTCTCTCAGGGCCAGGAGGACCCTTTAAGAGAGATGGAGGCCTCTTTTAAAAGCTCTATGAGGGAAGCACTGGGAAGGGCTATACATCCCAGCACTCTGTGCACACCTTCCAGGATGGTGAATTTCCCTTAAAGGAGCCTCCTGGTGTTGGGCGAAGCACAGCACTGCACAGTGAGAATGGTTGCTGCCAGGGGAACTCTGCAGAGTGTTGAGCTTTGGTCAAAGCTTCATACAGGTCCAGTAAACAATTAGTCAAGGTTCCACTCTTAGGGTTGATGGGGGCTGCCATTGGCCCCTAGGCCTTACAATGAAGAACACTGATCTACCTTGTAGCTACAGTAGTGTAGGAAAGGGCCTCAGTAACATTCATTTATAGCTCATTTCCTTTTTACATCATGAACAGCTGTGAGGTATGTGTTATTGTTTGCTCACTAGAAGTCAGGCTGTGTACTGCACAAAACTGCAGGGGCAGAATGTACAAAATGAGTTTGAGAGAAAGGAAAGCCAATAAGTACTGGACACATCTGGAGAGGTGGATGATTGCAAATGTGAATAGGCAGTCAAGATGACAGACCATATTCTACAACACAGTCGGTTAGTTGGGATGTAATGGGAGGCAGCTCCCATTTCCACAAGGTGTCCGTATCTGATTTTAGGAGTTTCTTCCCTCCCCTTACAGCCCCGCCCCCCGCACCTTGCCAGACCTATCCTGTTCTCAAGAGTTCCCAAATCCTCAGAAGCTACTTTTCAGGGCACACTGGGGAGGAGGGAAAAGCAAGACCATTTCAAAGAACTTCCTTCTGCTTCTGCAGAAACAAATCTGTTTAGCAAGCATGCATATGGAAACTACAGGAGACTCTATGGATGGGAGCAGCATTTGTTACCTTAATATCTGTATACTTTAATTTTATATCTAGCTTGTGCTACAGGTTGACTTGCATAGTAAATTGGTAATTTCATCCTTTGAATGAGCTTCATTAAATTGATTTTCCTTTTACTGGAAAACATGCCTTGCAGACTTTAGAAGTGACCTTCATTTTGATTAAATTTATTTGCAATTAGTAATTGGCATGCCAATTCAAATATTAATTTAGCAGGGTCGTCTCTGTCAAATTGATAACAACCATGATGAGAACAAATCTTGCATTGCATTAATGCAACATATGTTTCAACCTGCAGCCCAAAAATCCAATTAACACAATTTTTCTTTGGTTTAACCCATCCATTATCATGGTCTTTGTTCCTCCTGATGAAAAATGTTGAGATTTGTGCAAATATTCCCTCCACAAAAAAATTACACAATGTTTATTTATTTATTTATTTATTTATGTATTTATTGTTGGAGTTTTATATTGCCTTTCATTAAAACAATCACAAGGCAATTTTTATTTATTTATTAAACTTCTATACCGCCCAAACTTTCATCTCTGGGCAGTTACCATAAAACAATTAATACGCATATAAAAAGTTAAAACAATGCAACAATTTAAGATCAGCCATAAAATTAAAAACAGTCAGTTTTAAAAAGCTGGGAAAGCTTGGGTTAAAAGATGGGTTTTCAGATTTTTTTAAAAAATTGCCAGAGATGGGGAGGATTGTATCCCAGCAGGGAGCGCATTCCACAGTCTCAGGGCAGTGACCGAGAAGGCCCATTTCTGTGTAGCCACCAGACAAGTCGGTGGTAACTGGAGACGGACCTCCTCAGATGACCTCAGTGAACGGTGTGGCTCATAGTGAAGAAGACACTCTCTTAAATACCCAGGGCCTAAGTCGTTTAGGGCTATATAAGTTTTAACTAGCACTTTGTATTATGCCCAGAAGCCTATTGGCAGCCAGTGAAGCTCCATCAGCAAAGGAGTAATGTGGTCTCTCCGAGATGGCCTGGCTGCTGCATTCTGAACCAACTGGAGTTTCCGGACTACATACAAAGGCAGCCCCACATAGAGCGCATTACAAAAGTCAAGTCTGGAGGTTAGCAACAAATGTACCACTGTTTTGAGGTCACTGATCTCGAGAAACGGGCACAGCTGGTGTATCAGCCAAAGCTGAAAGAAAGTGCCTCTGGCCACCGCCTCAACCTGAGAAATCAAGGAGAGGTGTGGATCCAGAAGTACTTCCAGCCTGCGAACCTGTTCCTTTTGGGCAAGTGTGACCCCATCTAGAACAGGTAGATCAAGATCGTCTCTGGAGTTCTGACCCTGCACAATAAGTACCTCCGTCTTATGTGGATTTAGCTTCAGTTTATTCTCCCTCATCCAGCCCATTACTGCTTCCAGGCAGGCATTTAGGGAGGATATGCCAGCTCCTGAAGAAGTTGACATGGAGAAGTAGGTCTGGGTGTCATCAGCGTACTGGTAACACCCAGCTCCAAATCCCCTGATGATCTCTCCCAGCGGTTTCATGTAAGTGTTAAAAAGAATTGGAGAAAGTAGGGAGTCTTGAGGAAGACCATACTTAAGCTCAGATCTCGAAGAGCAACAGTCTCCAATTGACACCATATGGAATCTGTCCAAGAGGTAGGAGCAGAACCACTGTAAAACAGTGCCTCCTACCCCAAACACCCTCAGACATTCCCGAAGGATACTATGGTTGATAGTCTCGAAAGCCGCCGAGAGATCCAAAGGACCAACAGAGTCACACTTCCTCTGTCCATTCCAAATTGGAGATCATCCATCAGGCCGACCAAGGCAGTCTCCACCCCACAGCCCTCCCGAAAACCAGTTTGAAATGGGTCTAGATAATCAGTTTCCTCCAAGACCGCCTGGAGCTGATAGGCCACCACCCTCTCAATTACCTTGCTCAGCCATGGGAGGTTGGAAACAGGCCTATAATTGCTCAACTCTGAGGGATCTAATGCAGGCTTCTTTAGAAGAGGTCTAATGATTGCCTCCTTAAGACAAGGAGGCATCCTGCCCTCCCTCAGAGAAGCATTTATGATTTCGACCAGGCCACCTACAACAGCCTCCCTGCTAGACAGAACAAGCCATGTTGGGCAAGGGTCAAGAGAACAAGTGGTAGGCCTCATTGCTCCAAGCAGCTTGTCTACATCTTCATGAGTCACAAACTGAAACTGATCCAGTCGAATCGCATAAGAGGAGTTGTTGGACACCTCCAGTTCAGACATCAAATTAATTGTGGAGTCTCCATCTAAATCGGCCCGAGCCACAGAGATTTTATCTGTGAAAAACTCTTTAAACACATCACAGTGGGTAACTGATGACTCCAAATTCTGGTTCAAGGGAGGGGGGGCGGACACTAGCCCCCTTACAACCCTGAACTCCACTGGACGTGAACCCACAGAAGCAATACAGGCAGAAAAGAACCGCTTCTCTGCCGCACGTATTGCCAGAGCATAGATCTTTAAATGTGCTCTATGTGGTAATCTGTCGGATTCGAGTTGAGCCTTTCTCCATGTGCACTCCAGTCGCCACGTGTGCTTCAGCCCCCGCAGATCTTCCACATACCAAGGGGCCAATTTTGAAGCGGGACAGAGAGGACACTTGGGAGCAATCGTTTCTATTGCCCTGGTGAGCAAGTTGTTCCAATTCTCAACCAGGGCATCAACAGGATCACCGGCAAAGCCAACACTGAATCCTGCCAAGGCTTCTTGGAATCCTACTGGGTCCAATAACCTCTTCGGGTGGACCATTCTAATAGGCCCCTCACTCCTGTGGAGGTGGGAAGTGGTTGTAAGTCCAACCTTAACCAGATGGTGGTCCGTCCATGACAATGGGGAAATCACAGGGGTCCCCACCCATGGAACACCACCCTGATCAGAGTAGAAGACCAAATCAAGCGCAGAACCTGCAATTTGCGTTGGTCTAGAGACCGCTTGGGATAGACCCATAGTTGTCATGAACTCCTGAGCTGCCCCGGACAAACTGGTCCTGAAATGAGCATTTAAGTCCCCCAGCACCAGAAGTCTGGGAGACTCCAACGCAAGTTCCGCGACCAAGTACGTGAACTCATTAAGGGATTCCGTTGGGGAGCCGGGCGATCGGTACACCAACAGAAGTCCCAATCTATCCCTGGTCCCCAAACTTAAGTACACACATTCAATATGGTCTGATACCCTAACAGGGACCCTGGTGAGGGAGATGTTATCCTTATAGACCACAGCCACTCCACCTCCCTGCCCATGTCCCCTCACCTGCAAAACATTTAAACACAAGTTTAACACAACATACTTGTGTTAAAACTAATAAGTTGAAAAACTGTAAGTTTAACACAACTTACAAAACATTTAAACACAAGACATTAAAACCATTAATAGAATTATTAAATTGGAATATAAAAATACAAGTCTAATTAAATGTTTAAAATACATACACAATGAGACCATAAAATACAGCGCAGCAGCAACAAAAACACTCAGATTCAACACACATGTGCTGAAAATGCATTGCCATTTAAGGACAGAGACCTTAAATGAGAAACAGCCTGATAAACTCTGACCAGAAGGTTTTGTTTTATGTTTTTAAACATACTGTGCAAACATTACGTGCACGCTGAAAAGTAATGTATGAGCAGTTGCGCAAGAGTGCAGTTGGGCTAAATGCAAGTGCACATACACAGATGCACAATTGACAGCCATTATTTCCAACGGCGATCAATTGCAAGTACATGTAATGTTGCACAGTATGTCAGCCACTATGAAGACTATTGCTATCTGTATCCTGTGAAAGCTAATTTGAGACAGATAGCATGATTTTGTGCTTGCAGTGGATTTTAGAAAGAAAAACAAATGTTGCCTAGAGCTTTGGATGAGCGGTGGGCAGGCGGCTATATCTAACAGAGCATGTTTAGTAGGTCTGGGCTATCGAAAATATTAGCACCATTCCCTCCCACCACCACATGGAGATAGCCAATTGCAGGACAACTGCCCCAGATAGTCTGATAGTTTGTGGGTGGGAGTTCTTTAATTCCCAATTCAGCATTGGCACGGCGGAGGCTGTGCACCTGCCGTGCACAGAAAAGAATGCTGGAAGGGCAGGGTCATGCAGCAGAGGCAGGGAAAAAGCCTCTCATGGGAGAAATGATGGGCGGAATTACAATCTTTCATGCCTGCACTTATACCCAGCCGCCCCCACCCCCACCCTGCCAAGCTCATCCCAAGCCTCCTCTGCATGACTCCCTGGCCTCGCTACAGACCCTCCGGGCATTCTCTCCAGTGCTGGGTCAGGAATTAAAGAATCCCCACCCACCCCAACCACTGGACTAGCTGGGACAATTGCCCCACAATTGAGGGAGGACAGAATGGTGCTATTGGGACTTCCAATATTCCTGATAGCTCAGACTACTGTTTAACACACAGAAGGTCCCAGCTTCAACTACTGGCATCTCAAGGTAAGGCTGGGAAAGATCCCCATATACATACAACCCATCAAAGATCTCAATCAATACAAGGCAGCTTAATAAGTTCATATGTTTGTTTAAAAGTAGTAGTAGTAGTAGTAGTAGTAGTAGTAGTAGTAGTAGTAGTAATATATGTCCAAATAATCAGATTGTAATTTAGAAATGTCAGAAGAGTTAGAAAAGAATAAAATGCATTCTCACATCTCTCCTCTCTGACTAGAACAAGGGGATATTGAGTTAGCTCTAGAGCAATGTGAGCAGGTTAAATGAAAGGAGATTTGCCTGTTCCCTCCTCCCAACTGCAGCCCCCTGTACCACTCCAAAGCCAGACCCTGCTCACAAGGAGCCTCCTCCTGCTTTTAGCAGCTTCTCCCCTCCCCTGCAGTCCAGTGCCTTAGGATCCTCCAACCTTCAGAAGTGCCCTGGAGGCTGCAGTGAGGAGTTGAGAAGTTCCTTTCCATAAGTTGTCTTCTGCTTGCATTTCTTTGGCAAAGCGCCCCAATCCAGGAAGCTCTCCTACTCAGAAATGCATATCTAATCACTTCATCCCTTGAACGAAATGAGGATCCTGCATATGCAATATGTACACGCAAGTACATACAGATCTCTGGATTAGAATGAACTCCTCCCACATCAAGGACTATAAAGAAATAGTGGTGTGCACGGAACTGTCGCCTGCCGGTTTGAAGGTGGAAGGGGGATATCTTTAAGGATGGGGGAGGGTGCTCTTACCCCCTCCCGCCACATTCCCCTGCCAGTGCTGCCTTTTAAAATAGTCCAGCAGTGTACATCCTTGCCACCCCGGTGCCTCCTCAGACCAGAAGTAGATGGTGTGCATGTGCATGTTGTATGCACACATGCACATCACATGCACAACATGTGCACATGCACCGGGCACTTCTGGTCCGAGGTGACCCTGGGGCAGCAAGGAGGTACGCTGCCGCCCCACCAGACCATTTTAAAAGGCAGCCCGGGTGGGAGAAATGCACCCCTCCCCATCCTTAAAGATATCTACCCCCACCTTTGAACCGGCCAAATCACTGGACATTCAAACCGGTTCGGAGCCTATAAAAGGGCTTCCGAACTGGTTCATGCACTTCCCTATAAAGACAGTCTATGTACAGCCACACAACGCTAAAAGTACTAGTCAAGACACTAAGGTAGAAGTGGAAACAGCAGAGGCATCACTGTTATAAGTGCATGTCTAAGTAAGCAGCGAGTCAAATATATATTTTTCTCAAGTTCAGAGTAGGCTAGTTTCACATAGAACCCATATGAGGTTCTTTCCAACTAATTTTTTCAATATGCATTTATTGTTTTTCTGCTAAGCCTTTATCCTGTGTTAGTGATCATAGTTCTTGGGTTTCCAACTTTGTTCTAATATCTCCATCTCTCTATATGTTGAAGTGTTCTGTTCTGTAATATTAATAGGCAAAGTGTAGCTGAACTTGAAAGACAACAAATTCTAATTTTAATTTCTATTATTTTGATAAACATTCTATTTTTCATTTTAAAACCATAAACAATAAATATCCCAGATAAAAATGTTCCTTTTATTTTTAAAATTTTTAATTTAAATTTAAAAAATATTTCCTTTTAGAAGGACTGAGAGGCTTAAACCCCTCTTCACTGCATATACAAACGGAAAGCTTATGCCTATTCCTATTGCAGCGACATCACCATAGGGCCTACAGCTATATCTCGCTACTCGCAGGGATTCGGTTCCTCGCCTACTACCGCAAGTAACAAAACCACGAGTAACGAGGCATTATGCCTATGGGAAATGAAGGGTTAAGGTTCTAGAATTGACAAAAAAAGGTTTAAACACAGAAAAAAGAGCCGAGAGAGAGACCCAAAAATCATTGAAATTTGTTTATTGTACCATGCTCAGCAGGGTCTACATGTGCCCAGGAATGCCCCCCAAACCGCAAAGGTGTGCAGGAAAAATCCTGATTTTTAAAAAAGAAATGAGCCACAAAATGGCTCCTCCTTACATAATAGCAGCCAGAAGTTACCTCCACGGTCACTTCTAACTCTATCGGAACCATGGAATCATGGGTTTTAACCCTTTTGTATCCGTGGATAATGAAGTCGGGTGTCAATTAGACACCCGTGGTTATGTGGAACCGCAAATAGTGGTTACACATATAATGAGGTTTGCCAATATTATTATCTTGAGGAAACTACATGTGTACTAAAAGTAGGAACACTGTACCTTAATTTTCCCAGTCTGTACAAGGCAGGTTCTCCTCCTCATCTTCAGACTCTGGTGATGCCTCTTTAATTCGCCGTAGTGCTTCGTGGATGCTGCGCGTCAAAGGGTCATCATCAGGTAAAATAGTGAATGACTCTCTCATAATGTCCCTTTGCACCTTCTTCAGTTTCACACCTTTTCTTATCTGTGCCAAGATGTTATTGCTATCATCTTCATCAGGGAAAGGAGGGAGGTTTCTCTGCTCCACCTTTCTCAGATGGAAGCTACCACGCTTCAAGGAAGCCAACACTTCATCCATTGGGGAACTCACTGCAGGAAATCAGAGGACTCATTAGGACCAATTCTACATATTACTAGCTGATATTTTGACTATCGAAGCATCAGTGCAATGAGAAAAGCACTGGTATTTCTGAAAAGTTTAACGACCTCAGCCACACTGCAGGATCAACGGTGGGGGTAAATTTCAATGACATCTCCTTCCCCAGGAAGCACTCTGCGCCAGCCAAAAATATGTCTGGGCATCATGCAGCCTTCAGTGATATGTTTTCTGGTGACACAGAGGGCTTCTGGGTGAAGGCAAGGTTGTTGAAGTTACACACACACACACACACACACACGCACCAGTGCGACATTAAGTGTGGTACTCTTCAGAAGTAATGGTACTACACCCATAGTTCTCTCAATGCATTGGTGCTTTGTTAGGATGTCAACCTGTTATTGCATTTTAAATTGTTTTAATTATGCTAATGTTTTAATTGTTTTTATTATTGTGAACTGCCAATGGACCTTTTGGTATGGGGCAGTATATAAATGTACTAACAAACAAACTTCTCATATGTTGTGCTACGAAATATATCCAAACATGCATGGAAAAAGCATCACTTTTCAGAAACTAGTACTTCTTGGCTCAAGGTGCCTCTGCCATCTGTTGGGCAATTTCCCCCTCCCTCTGCAGCTCCCCCAGTCCCCCAATCCGCAGGAAAGGTTTTTCAGAGGGCCCGGTGAGTTGCAATGTGGAGGATGGTGGAAACGTTCTGCATGTGGTATTCAGGATCCAACCCATTGTCTAAACACATTATCCTGCTTCTGGCACAAATAAACCCATTATATAATTAAAACAATCATATCTGGAGAATACTAAATCCTAGCACTAAGCCGAATCTGAAGGTAAATGAAGACAAGGGAGGAAAACTAGTCAAATATTACAGAGCTTTATTGATGTGTGTCTAAACTTCTGACAGTGAATCTAAAATATGCTTCATGGGTGACATTCAAACCACAGGGCAGAAGATCAAAAAGACTGGGTGAAGATGCAATTCAAAAAAATCACATGGAAGTCATTCTGTGGGAGTTAAACCCTCACCTATTTTCTGTACTTCTCACAATCAATCTGGCAAGTCTCTAGTTACTATGTCAAGACAATGCAGTTGGGGGGGGGAAGAGCCGCTTAAAATTCCCTAGTGAATTATATGTATGTCAGGATGACAATCCAGCCCTTCTCCATGCCTCTGATGTGCAGAGGGATAGTCACACTGCTCCCTTGCTGGGTCCCCTCTCAGGCAAGTATTTCCACATGCAGAGGATGAGATTGATTATCCTCTTAGTTTTAAGAGGCATTTGTAGGAGTTTATTTTTTTCATCACACACACACAGCTAAACCACCACTAGCTACTGCAAGGGCTGTAGATACTCTCAGAGGAAAATAAAATGTATGTAATGAAAGGAAAGCAAACTCTGGGATCTGCATAAAAGTAGGCAAGTTGGTACATATTTGCTTATTCTGCATACTTTCTTATGGTCAAGGGAAAGAGCAAAGGGTACTGCAGGGTACTGAAGCCTCAATCTCTGAGCATTGGAAACCTTGATCTGGAAATCTCACACCCATAGCCACTGACTGCTCTAAGAGTTTACCAGGTGTTATTTACATGTTTTCAGACCCATCTTCATAGCCACAAGGCCTAGAAACTTCTTTTTTAAATGAAAGCTGAAGTTCTCCAAATGCTAATCTCTAGTACTCTAGCAACACCTGTTCAAAATGAACAGGGCTGACAAAAGGAAGGCAAGGTAGGAGAGCTAGATGCATTTAACCAGCCTCAACTATTTTTCCATGTGAAGTTATCTGACCTACAGTCCATGCACTCCTTGATACGGTATTTTCCTTACATGTAGTCAGAGCTGCTTAACTTATTTTAAAATAGTGTATTACAAATTCTCAGGGTTTTCTTAGTTCCAGTGGCCAAGATCTAAAGATTTTTCTTTGAGCAGCAGACCTCCCATGCAGCTTCAGAGAATGCTTTTAAAAGTCCCTTCAGTTTCAAATGTGGTTTGCCATGTTTTCAAGAAACATAAGACCAAAGCACTCTTTGTTACACGAAACTAGTCCTACAGTTCATTGGACCCTGGCCATTATTTTTAACTATTGTTACTGGACCAGTTCAGATGAACAGTGACTGCTCCACGTGATAATGATGGGCCGTGGTGAGAATACACCTGCCTCAACGTCACTAAAGGACATGCCAACATGATCTCAGCATGTCCTGAGAATCGCCCCAATGGGTTTTGTATTCTGATAAATATCCCTCACATGTGAATGAATGAATGAATGAGTGAATGAATGAGTGAATGAATGAATAAATGGACAGGCCAAGATTGCATCAGCATGCCCTTTAGTGATGTCAGGGTCTATGTGTTCTTGCCACAGCTCGGACCTTATCGCATGTAGTGGTTGTTGTTCATTTGAATTGGCCCACTGTTTCATGAACTTGATAAAAGAGTCAACATGAAACAACTGATGACTGTGTTTCATTTTCGCTTAATTATCTATCTATCTATAAAACTGAATGTCTGTCTGTCCCCTATAAATTCCCACACCCTTTGAGCTATCAGCACCAAACTTTGTACAGTGACTTCCTAGGACCCTACGAGTAACATAGGGTACCTGGGAACCCCGACAACCACCTCGCACAGACAGATGGATATACAATGGGTATATCCACAAAATGGACATGGATGCAATAACAAAGAGAAACTTGTACCATAAGCCCAAGCAACCCCAGATATTTAAAACTAGTATTCCATAAAAATGAAGAATTGTTACCTCTCCTCCTCTGCAAGCCTTCTATATCACCAGTTTTCTTTAGCTTCTTCTTGGCACTGACTAACTGGCTGCTATCAAAAAAATGAGCTGATGGTACCAGTAGGGCTGGCTTTTCCATGCTGTCCTGTTTAACAGGGCTCCTACTTTTTTCAGAGCATTGAGTAGATTCTTCCTTGGTGAGCAAAGGTGGCAAAGGTGGCGGTGGTGGTGGCGGCAGAGGAGGAGGAAGTGGTGCATCACTGATTATATCTGAGTGAAGTTCATTACTGATGGAAGTTGGAAGAGGAGTAATTTGAGAAAATTCAGAGGTAATATCACAGGGAGGTAAAACAGTATCTTCAAGTTGTCCTAAGCTCCTAGGCTCCCGGATTGGTAAAGGCTGGATCACTTTTTCTGGCCCTATGTCTTGGGGTCTTTTGTCCATTTGTGTGGTTACTGGTAAAGACAGGGAATGATCAGCACAAGTTGTTGAACTGGCTATACTTTTTCTCCTTGCGTGAGCCAGTCGAAGCCTGGTTGATTTAAGTGTTACCTGCCCAGGATAGCGCTAAGGAAAAAAGCACGTTGGAAATTAGGCAAGTGTATATACTGCTACTAGACTAGAAATTTCATTTTAACATTTTGTTTGAGGAGGTTACAATAATAAAGCAATTCTATATTATATCACATCTAAAAATGCCAAGTAGTCTAACTGAAAAGACAAGACAAAACACAGGTCTATAAAAACACTGGAACAACGTCATATCTGAAACCTTAGAATATTGTACTTTTAATGTTTCTTCTTGAGTGGAAGAGGAAGAATGAGTGTACCCATGTTCAAGGCTAGGAATGCACTAGAAACCTAAAAGTCTAAGCTGACACCCCACCCACACAGAATTAACACAATTTCCGTTAATATGGTAAACATGTTCTATTCCTACACATCCTCCCAGCCACCTTGGTGATCAAGAGACTTATTACGGCTACTTCCAACTGATCACAATCAATCACGAATCAACCTTATCAAAACAGATTAATTCAGAAGTCAAAATATAGAATAAGTAGGGAACTGAGCTGTTTGAAGTATAATCAAGAGGTGGAGAGTAACATTTCTCGCAAGAAGAATAATTCCAATTGCTTCACATAGGAGAGGAGAGCTGGTCTTGTGGTAGCAAGCACGACTTGTCCCCTTAGCTAAGCAGGGTTCACCCTGGTTGCATATAAATGGGAGACTTGATGTATAAGCACTGTAAGATCTTTCCCCTCAGGGGATGGAACCACTCTGGGAAGAGCAGAAGGTTCCAAGTTCCCTTCCTGGCTTCTCCAAGATAGGGCTGAGAGAGATTCCTGCCTGCAACCTCGGGGAAGCCGCTGCCAGTCTGTGTAGACAATACTGAGCTAGATGGACCTATGGTCTGCCTCCGTATATTGCAGCTTCCTTTGTATTACCCAACAGCATTTGCTGTGTTGTCTACAGACAACATGGAGCCAAAGTTAACCTAAAGCACAAGTACTGTGTAAAAGGTGCACTTATTGTGCAATTATGTTTACATGTATGTACATAAAAATGTAGTTTATGAAGCACCACTACAGTTTCCACCTGCTTCCAATTACCTGTTTAAATGTTCGAAGTCTGTCCAGTGTTTTCTGCCGTTCCTGACTAACCCATGAGCTTTTTCTTTCTTCCTCATCTTGCAACCGCTCCCTGTTCTGAGAATAAAAACAAAAATGTAAAAGGCAGAACAGGAGATGGGAGCACCAGAGTAGAAGGGAGGAATCTGGATGAAGTAATTTTCGCCGAATGCTACTGCTTGCCCCATGGGTCAATGGGACAAACACAAGATTCATTTACTCCCTTTGACACTCTGAAATGCAGGAGAGATAGAGTCTGTACATTAAAGAGGAAAAGCCTGATGGGACGGAGGACTGCAGGTAGAAGATCCCTCTCTGTTGGAAAGAGAACCGGGCAGGGACACAAAAAAGAATGTTTGAATGGAACTAATAATTATGAATTGAAAGCGGGGTGGCATTTGCACATGGCAGAAAGAGGGGCTAAGATGAGCTGTTCACAACTATAGTATAGTTGTATGAAATTGAAACAAGAACAATACAAATTACTTAGAACACTACTTTTTTACTTTACATCTTGCACATTTTTAAAATGAGAACTTTAATTTCAGTTGTTTGGTCCCAAGTAAATATATATAAATTTTAGTTTTCTAAAATGAAATCTTAAAAGCCAGGCTTTCAAATCTAACATCCAAACATTTGGGACATTTCTTATGAATTGCAGTTGCAATGAATTAGTCACACATAGAAAAGCCATCTCAAATACAAAACATGCTCTGCAAAAAACAAATGAACAAACAAAAAAAGCATGCTGCATGCACATTTAAACTACTCCTAAGATGTGAAAGAAAATTACCATTTTTGCTGAATAATTTTTATTCATTTTAAACTTTAAAGTAGAAAAATGTAAGTTTTTCAAGCTATGTTGTAATATCGAAAACGTGCTGTTCCATATCAGCCCCTAACCTTACTTTTGCTTCTTTTCTTATTGCTCTATTTGCACTGCAGTTCATACTCAGTTACATGGATCAGTATCAAAGCAGTAACTGACACACATGTTCAAAACATTACTAGGTGCTTGAAAAAAGTCACTGGCCAACATGCAGACTAAGGCAGCACCAGGGCTCCCAATGCAGCAGGCACACCCATGGGGAGGGGGGATTTTAGCAATCTCCCCTTTCCACAGAAGCAGTCCCCAAGGCCCAGATCCCCAAGGGTAATGCAGCCCTTAGGGGCCTACTTCTGGGTCACATTAGTACCCAGAAATTCCCTCTTGTGCACTAATAGCAGAGTCTGTATGCAGTTCATGAGAAGTGCTAGTCCACATGTCAGCCAATGTATCTGTGGATTGATAGTATTTGCTCCATCTCATTTTGAGGTGCTCCCAAGCTAGACTCTCAAGAACTTTAGGTCTCTATTAGTGATGGTGCCCGAATCTGGAGTAGTATTAAGTCCAGATCAACTAATAAGGAGTACACCAGTGTACTAGTTAAGTAATATCCCAGTCAACAGTTGATAATCTAACATGCTACTATTATGCTGATGCATATACAATAAGAAACGGGTTTTTTTAATTTGCTTGTCAGCAATAAATCTTGAGTCAGTCTTAACAGAAATCTTATCTTATTTTAAGAGAGACCAAACTTACAAACTTTGCAGTATGGTGAGCACTTGACTCCTCTTCACTTTGAAGGTGCTGCAATAATTTTTCATTATGTTTTGCAATGCAGATCTCCTGAAGAAACACAAAATGTTACCTTTTAAAATGAAAATTCAAGACCAGTTCGAAAAGAACTTAACGGAAATAGACCAAAGAGGTAAGAAAGAAAAAGACAGAACGTGATTAATAAAATAAGTGACTATATTCGCTGTACACAGAAAACAAAATTATTTTTTAAATGCTTTATTAAACATGTAAGCAAAACCCATAAAATCCACCTAACAATGAGTAAGATACAGAAGGTGGTAGGGGTGTGCACAGAACCAGAATATCTGGTCCCATTCAAATTTGGACCAAATTCAAACCTGCCCGGCCCAGTTCCGGGTCATGTCTGGTTTGCAGGCCAGTTTGGGGTATACACTTGTAAAGGGGAATCCAGCAAGGATTCCCCTTCACAAGTAAAGGGGCATTCCCTATGGTGGTGGGGGAGAGAAAGGGTACTTAGTACCTTCTCTTTGCAGGCAGGGATGGTGGAGGTGGCGGTAGCAGAAACATCGACGGCAGGGACTCCTTCAAATCACCCTCCTGAAGAACAGCCTGGGCCGACTGTGGCCCGCAGAGTTCTTCAGAAGGCTGGCTGGGGGCTGGACGAAAGCCCGCCACCACTGTCTCTACTGCCTACAAAGAGAAGGTATCCTTTCTCCCCTACCCACCACATTAGTAGATGCTTCACTGTGCTGAATTGTTGCCATGTGAGTGCCAAAGATTTAGTCATAATCTGTTTGAATCGCTTTTTTAAATCTTCTGGGGATAAAATGTCCAAATCCTGTTGAATTTCTTCCCACAAGCAGTGATTATATTTGGCCATGCAGGCTGAGTAGTTTGCTATTTTGATGGACAGGCGCTGTGGAGTAAATTTTCCTTCCCATGAGGTCTAATTTCCTTCCTTCCTTATCCCCAGGTGTGGTGTAACATTTTCCCAATTTTGTGGGTGTTGCACAATCGATGACAAGCGAATTTGGAGCCAGTTGTTTCAGAAGGTATTTTCTTATTCTTGAACATGATACAAACTCTCTAATCTCTTAGAGGTAGGAGTGGAAGTGTGCATGACTTCTCATGAGCATTGTGCTGCCCTGGAGATTATGGGGAAAATTGATAAAGCTACCAGTTGTGAAGACTGTGACTTGACCATGAAATTATAGACAGGGTCATCAATAGTTGCCAGTTGAGTCTTTAGGTCCAGGCCCAAGGCATCAGCCACCTCTTTTATTTGTAAATGATAAGCCTTCATATCTTTTGTAGGAGAGACATACGTCAATAGGTGGCACGTCAATAGGTGGGTCAGCTAGGCTGTCCGGGCATCAGCAGTCAGCATCAAACTCAAAATCTAATGCTCCATGGTGATCGGAGGAAGACCGCGCAAGTGATGTAGGGATTAGCGTCTGTGTCTCAGTAGAAGTTGTTGTCAGACTTGGCTTTTGTGATTGAGTTGTGTCTCTGCAGCGGACATTTTTGGTTTAGGGTCACGGACCACTGTCTTGAGTGGTAGAGAATACCATTGAGCATGAGGGTGATGGAGTAAGTATTTGAGTTGCCACTGACTTGTTCATTGGAGCAGGTCTATGTTCTCCAGGAACCCTGGAGAAGATATCCCCATGCCAGCAGAAGCCAAGGTAGCAGCAGCCACAGATTGGTGAGAGAAGCTACATGAATGCCATGAAGAGGTACTTGCTAGGTGGGCAGTAGACAGCGTATAGCATACTGGAGGCTGAGGCGCACTGGGTTGTTCTGTAGAAGGAGCAGGAATAGGTACCCTAGTGACTTGTCAAGACTTCCTGTGGGCAATCCAGACTCTGGGGCAGAAACCCCTTAGAAGTCATTGTTGAGGGTGTGCCTGCTAACTGGGCAAAGAGGCACCTTTTAAATGTGGTGATTCTCTTTATTTAGCGGGGGAGAGCAACTGACCCTATCTACCCCCAGCACATTCATTCATTCATTATGTCTGTGTAAACCGCTTTGGAAGCTTTTGTTGAAACGCAGTATATAAATATTTGTTGTAGTAATCCAGGATGCAGAGCAGAATTGGAGCCGTAGTTGTTTCCAAACTGGTGTCTCTATCATCTTCTCCATCTTAGATATTGAGGCATGACTTGCTTCGACATCGACAGCACTGGGGTATTCACTGTCGAGGCAGGAGCTTGACTTGTGACAGGCAACGTTGAAATCAGAATCTTCGGTGTCGACAGAACATCTCAACATCGATCCATCGGTGTTGAGGGTGCAGAAGACTGGACTGGAGTAGGAACCAGTGAAATCGACCTTGCTCTTGACGTCAAAGTCTTCGGCATTGACAACTGTTCGATGTCGAGAGGTTCCCTTGACATCAGTGTCTTAGGGCATTCAGTCTCTCCGTCTGTAGACCCAACGGAGAGGAGGTTCGATCTCTTGTCATGTCAATGGTCTTCGCCTTTTTTGGTCTTGGTGCCAAAATGGAGTCTTCCTTAGACCTCTTTCCTTTCAACTTCGAATGCCCTGCAGAAGCGCTCCCATGTGAAATACTCGGAGGCTTAGGGCTCTTGAAAGTCTTCAAAGCTGAAGAGGATGTTGTCGAGGGCTTTGACTATTTAGATGGAACAGTCCTCGGTGTTGACATTGATGTCTATGTTGACAGTGATGAGAGAGGCTCTTCCAGCATCAATGGGCTCAATACATCATTGTAGATTGCGGCATGAAGCCTAAGAGCCCGATTTTTTCTCATTTGCTTCGAGAAAGATAGACAGGTCTTGCTCGTAAAGATGTTATGCCCTTTGCCCAAGCAAATACAGCATAAATCATGGAAATTCTTCAAGGGGAGTTTTGCGTTGCAGCCTTCACACCTCTTGAATATTTTTTCTCCTCAGCCATAATCCATTTCCGTAGTCAGTCCATTCCGTTGTCAGTAGCACCGTTGTCGTAGTCAAGCAGTTTCACAGTCAATAACTCGAAAAGACAACCCTTTTCTTTCTTTCTTTTTTTTGAAGATCGTGAACTCTCAGGAGAGGAACTAATCCAAACGAGGAGCAACAGCACTGGATCTGTTTGCAACAGCAGTTGGAAAGGAACTGAGGAACATGGTGTCCGGCCCGCCTTACAGGTGAAACTCGGAAAATTAGAATATCGTGCAAAAGTCCATTAATTTCAGTAATGCAAATTAAAAGGTGAAACTGATATATGAGACAGACGCATTACATGCAAAGCGAGATAAATCAAGCCTTAATTTGTTATAATTGTGATGATCATGGCGTACAGCTCATGAAAACCCCAAATCCACGATCTCAGAAAATTAGAATATTACATGGAACCAAGAAGGATTGAAGAAAAGAACAATATCGGACCTCTTAAAAGTATACAGTGTACTGTGCTTGATTGGCCAGCAAACTCGCCTGACCTGACCCCATAGAGAATCTATGGGGCATTGCCAAGAGAAAGATGAGAGACATTAGACCAAACAATGCAGAATTGCTGAAGGCTGCTAATGAAGCATCCTGGTCTTCCATAATACCTCATCAGTGCCACAGGCTGACAGCATCCATGCCATGTCGCATTGAGGCAGTAATTGCTGCAAAAGGGGCCCAAACCAAGTACTGAATACATATGCATGCTTATACTTTTCAGAGGTCCGATATTGTTCTTTTCTTCAATCCTTGTCTTCTTGGTTCCATGTAATATTCTAATTTTCTGAGATTGTAGATTTGGGGTTTTCATGAGCTGTACGCCATGATCATCACAATTATAACAAATTAAGGCTTGACTTATCTCGCTTTGCATGTAATGCATCTGTCTCATATATCAGTTTCACCTTTTAATTTGCATTACTGAAATTAATGGACTTTTGCACGATATTCTAATTTTCCGAGTTTCACCTGTAAATAACACCACGCTGGAGGTGGGACACAGAAGCCTCGAAGAGCTGCGGCATTCCACCACAAGGATCCTGTGCAGGTGCAGAACATATTTATATGGATCTCAATGGATCACAATCCAGATCTGGGTGTTGTATCTGTTTGCAATTTGATCCTCAGACTAGAGCAGTTTGACTACATGACCATTTTATACAAGTGGTCCAGAATTTTATATAAGTGTCAGAGAGGCTTAACCCCTTTCCTGCTTCCATTATGATGAATTTAAATACCAATGCACATCTACATATATTCCAGTATTTATTTCAAAACAACATATTTATTAGTAGATAGGTTCATTTGCATTATACAAACAGAAGAGAAGGCCCTAGTCAGCATATTCAGGATTCCCTTTCTGTTCTCGCCAATTAGTTTTTCCCCAGAAAAACAAACGTTCCCTAATATGATAGTAGTTGGGTCCAAGAATATTATTATTATTATTACATTTATATCCCGCTCGTCCTCCAAGGAGCCCAGAGCAGTGTACTACATACTTGAGTTTCTCTTTCACAACAACCCTGTGAAGTAGGTTAGGCTGAGAGAGAAGTGACTGGCCCAGAATCACCCAGCTAGTTTCATGGCTGAATCGTGATTTGAACTCAGGTCTCCCCAGTCCTAGTCCAGCACTCTAACCACTACACCACGCAATGGGATAACAGTAAACTATGTTTGCATAGTGATCCCATTACAATAAAGACATCGCAAATAAGGCAATGTTCACATACCAGTAGCCAAGTACTGCCTTACCAGAACAGATACAAAAATAATGCAAGAAACTTAACATTAGCAAAACAGACCCCACCTATGAAGGAATTTCTAGTCCTTTGGCTACAGACATAATTCACAGACCTCTGAATGTAGAAGCAGGACACATGCCCACTAAAAATAGTGGCCACATGATGCACAACTCTAACACCTGTTGCAGACCCAAAAGCAGTGCTGCTGCTGTAGGGAACTGGTGGTAGTGCTGCCAGCATGACCACACTTTCCTTCATTCCCGGGTCTGCAGCAGCCACAAGTTCTACAGGTGACAACAGAACTGGGCATCATGTCAGCGAACAGCACCACATCATCAGTTTGATGGTGCATGCACACCTCTGTGCTAGAGGAGGGATACACCTCCCCCGCAACACACTTTTTTACACAGAGGACAATAGACAGAAAATTAAAAAGAGCAGCCTATGTGTAGAAGTGTGTGGTTCCACTCCTACCTGGCCAATCTCAGGAGGTAACACTGAGGAACTGCTGCTGTACCCCAGAGAAGTGATCCTGTAGAGTGGCACAAATTCCATCTTATTCCCCATGTTGTTTAATAGCTATGCAGAGGTACAGGAAGACATAGATGGATGTAGAGTCTAGTACAGGGGTGCTCAACTTTGGCCCTCCTCGCAGATGTTGGCCTACAAGTCCCATAATCCCTGTCTTTTGGCCACTGTGGCTGGGGATTATAGTAGTAGTCATTCAGAAACAGCTGGGGGATGAGGCTAAATTGAGCAGGCCTGGTCTAGAGTAATCACTATACAGGAAGTTCCCCAACTTACTAACAGGTTGGGTTCCAAAGGTTCGTCTGTAAATTGGGTGTTTATAAATCGGAACACATGTCATTTCCAAGAGCAACAACTTGTTTGTATGTGCATGTTGACATTTGTAAGTTAATGTAATATGTCATGGAACTCTGTATGTATGAATGTTTGTAAACTGGATGTTTGTAACTTAGAGAATGCCTATAATCCTATTCAGCCGCTACAATGTACATGCTTACAGGTGTCTCTATATGAGTACACATTTTTGTGTGAATGATGGTAGATGTGTTCACTGTAAAAGTGAATCCTAGGTGCAGGCCCCCTCAAATAGGAACTGTTTTTTACACTGCCTTTCTGCCTTGACAAAAGCACCCAAAGCGGTTTACAATATTAAAAGAAGCAAATTACAGAAGATTAATAAAGCATCATCTCAGGCCGTTGGTCTTTTCAGATCGCTTCCCGCCAGAGTGGTGCAAGACACAGAGTGGTACAGAAGCACATCCACCTTCCTTCACTGTGCATGAACATTACTTCCACATGCAAATACATCTATCCTGGATTACAAAGTACACATTGTACCTTGGACACAGGTACAACATGAACATCCTGTGCAAGGTTATCTTTTAGGTGTCTTTGCACTCCCCTGATGAGAATATGCCCAGCAAACTGTTCTTGGCAAGCAAGCACTCACCCTGCACTTCCTCCACTGAACAGTGGTAAAGCTCCTGATACAGTTTTGAAGGGGGAACATGCACGTCCCATGCTAGTTCTGGGGGTGTCTTGTAGACCCTTGGTGGTGCAATCATCCTCAGAAAACCTCACTCAAGCCTGGAACATTGCCACTTGTGTTGGCCAGGGAAGAGAACACTTAGATCTGCCTTTGCTTCTCACCGATACCACGCAGCACCATGCGGGCCAGCAAAAAAAGCCCCATGGGCTGAATCTGTCTTGGGGGGCATGTGTTGTTCAGGGCAGTCCTAGAGTTAGTTTCCAAGATCTTTGCTCCAGCCTTGGCCATTGTCACTAGCCCAAGCTCCTCACTTTGTTCTTTCTGCTCCCTGTGCCCAGCTTTTCCTGCCTTGCACTCTAGTTTCAGTTCTGGTCCCAGTTTCACAGCCTAGCACAGACCTTCCTCACCTTGCCAGGTCTGGGTAACCTCTAAATTAGACCTGACTGAAGCTGGTTGAAGAAGTCATATTTCTCTGATCCTAGAAGAGCTGCAATTATTACTGGTTTCCAGTCACAATTCAGAGTTTTGACCTTTAGTCCTAATTCACCTGGTCCTGGCCTCTCATATTTATCTCCTCCTGCTTTAAGGTCATCTTAGGAAACCCATCAAGTGCCCACACTGTTGTAGGTACAGTGAGTGTTTATGAGTTAAAGGCTTTCTTGTAACTGGCACCCAGCTATGGATCTGTTTGCTAAGAGAACTGCCTGGCCAACTCTTTGTATACTTTTGGGAAACTGCTGAAAAATAACCTTGTTCTGGAGAGCATTTGCCTGTCTGGAGTAACTATTGTTTTCCGTTTTGAATGGCTGCTGAGTGAATCCTTATACTGTTTTTACTGTAGCTGTTAGGTTGTATTTGCAGGTCCAGGTCTAAACAGTGCCTGGATGGGGGACCATATAGGAATCCTATGTATGCCCCCTTGAGTTCTACTGAAGAATGGCAGTATAAAATGAAAGGACACACGGACACACACACACACGACTTTAGCCTCTCAGAACCTAAGTAGTGATCTGTAAATCTGTGGTGGGAGAGAACTGTGTTACCTTTTTATTTCTGAGGTAGGCTTTCTTGGCTGATATGCGCCCACGCCTTGCTTCTAGCTGGCGAACCTTCTGTTGCAATTTCTGCAATTCTTCTCTTTGCAAGTGTATAGATGTTGCCATATCTTCTTTTTCAAGCATGGCTTCCATACTTTCATAAGTATCATAATATACTACTTCATCTCTTTTCTCTGTTAGAAAATATTAACAGTTTTAGTAATCTTAAACATACACACACCAAAGCAGTAAAATCTAGAGCAACCTTCAGTTGTGATAAAAGGAATGACATCCAAAACTGTTTAATAATCATAGAAGGGTAAATCACACAGCTAGAAGGGGCCTCAATAGGACCTAACCCTGCCTCTGCCCTAGGAAAGGAACACCAACACACTAACACAAATCTATAACCATACAAAATCTCAACTGCAGAATGACCAGGGAAGAAAGCAAGAACCTCATGCTTGCTAATGACAGTAGCACTAAATTATCAGCTGGATGGTGCACTCATTTCTCAAGGCTAGATGAGAATGGGTACTCCTTCCTGCCCCAACCACACTTTTCCAGAGATAGGTGTGGGGGGCAGGGGATAGCACCATAGGTGCCTGAGTTCAAGGCTACAGAGGAATTGTTTTTCCATTGAAATATGGGGATCATGGAATCAATTGAATCCCAAATGTGAAAGAAAACCTCACCCACTGAACCTCCTCACCTTGAGCCTTTCTCAGCCCTCAATCATGATCCATTTCATCCAACAGCTTGCCTCTAACCATGGTCATCCCTAATTCCCCAGAGGAAGAGAAACTAAATGTAAAACAATGAAGATTCTTCCTAGAGCTGGAGTGGGAAATTTGCATTAGAATCTCACTAGCCACAATAGTAGGACCAAAGGCAATTTGTTAAATAATGTAGATGTAAAATGAACGTATGTCACCTGAAATAAGTCTTTTGATGCTTTCAAGTTGTGCTGTCAGCAGCAGCTCTTCACACTTCAAGATTTCAAACTGCACTTCATACAACTGAAGTTGCAGATCATAATAATCAGCTTCTAGTTGGTCCAAATGGGCTATGGCTTCTGTGCCACCTTGTAAACTCTGCATCTGAACCAGATCAGGTGGGGAAAAGACTCTCAGTTACAACCACGAGATCTAAGCAATCTGAAGAAAAAATCTTAATCCTATCACAAAATATTGCAAAGCATTCTATGCAGTTCAAAGAATACAGAAGACAATTCAAATGCATTATAAATTAAACAGACATAAATTATGACAACATAAACACAACACCTTGACTTCATGCACATCGTGTAGAACTAAATGAAATGATGCCAAATGCATCAATGTAGCTCCAGTTCTCACAGTCCTTTTTCACCAGCTGCTGGGAAGATGATGTGGATTGGGACTGCAGCAGGCAGAGAGAAGAGTTAACTCTTTGCCTCCATCATGGTCCTGATCTGGATATCACACATACACCCCTCTGCCTGCTAAGGCAAACAGAAGCAGGAGAGGGGAAATTATCCAGTTCAGGATCCATAGTGAGGCAAAGGATTAACCCTTGTGCACCACAGACCCAATACACACACACACACACCCCTACCTCACACAGCTAGTATATGAGAGAGAAACTGACACATTTATTGTTACGTGTACTTTTCTCCCACATAAAGAAAAACCCTTAGAAGCAAGAAACATGCTTCAAATCTTCCTATTCAACTATTCTAGCTTCCCAGAGAAGTGTTTATAGCCACTTCTATATTGAGAGCCAGCGTGGTGTCATGGTTAAAGTGCTGGACTAGGACTGGGGAGACCCGAGTTCAAATCCCCATTCAGTGATAATACTTGCTGGGTGACTCTGGGCCAGTCACTTCTCTCTCAGCCTAACCTACTTCACAGGGTTGTTGCGAGGAGAAACTTAAGTATGTAGTACACTGCTCTGGGCTCCTTGGAGGAAGAGCGGGATATAAAATGTAAATAATAATACAAAGCTGGCCTTTGTTTTAACCCTTGCTTACATACAGGTAGGATTCTGATAAGCCAAACATCTAAAACTATTTTTATTCAACATTCAGTTATTGCTGTTCTCTTGAAAACACTACGTGTAGTCAACCAAGTAATACTTCTTCCAGAGAGATTATTATTTTCCAGCTGCTAGAAGTCATTGGCTGGCATCCAAACTAATACTGCACCAGTGCAAGGATGTTGTGCTAGGTAGTTCTGCTAAGTTGGACAATTGTGTTACTTAAGAACACAAGAACAGCCCTGCTAGATCAGGCCCAAGGTCTATCTAGTCCAGCATCCTGTTACACACAGTGGCCAACTAAATACTCCTGAGAAGCCCACAGGCAAGAGGTGAGGGCATGTCCTTTCTCCTGCAGTTGCTCCCCTGCAACTGGTATTGAGAGCCATCTTGCCTTTTAGAGTGGAGATGGCCTATAGCCACCAGACTAGTGGCCATTGATAGACCTGTCCTCCATGAATTTGTCTAAGCCCCTATTAAAGCCATCCAAGCGAGTGGCCATCACCACATTCCATGGCAGATAATTCCATAGATTATGCACTGTGAAAAAGTACTTCCTCTTGTTGGTCCTAAATTTCCCAGCCTCCAGTTTCATGGGGTGATCCCTGGTTCTAGTGTTGTGAGAGGGAGAAAAATTTCTCTCTATGTACTCTCTCTACTCCATGCATAATTGTATACGCATCTATCATGTTTTCCCTTAGTCGCCTCTTTTCCAAACAAAAAAGCCCCAAATCTGTAGCCTTGCCTCATAAGGAAGGTGCGCCAAGCTCCTGATCATCTTGGTTGCCCTCTTCTGCATATTTTCCTGTTCTACAATGTCCTTCTTAAGATAGTGATCAGAACTGTAAGCAGTACTCCAAATATGGCTGCACCATAGATTTGTATAAGGGCATTATAATATTAGCATTTTTATTTTCAATCCCCTTCCTAATGATCCCTAGCATAGAATTTGCCTTCTTTACAGCTGCCTCGCACTGAGTCAACATGTTCAATGAGTTGTCCACCACAACCCCAAGATTCCTCTCCTGGTTCGTCACTGACAGCTCAGACCCCATGAGTGTATATGTGAAGTTGGGGTTTTTTGCCCCAATATACACTACTTTACACTTGCTTATACTGAACCACATTTGCCATTTTATAACCCACTTACTCAGTTTGAAGAAATCCTTTTGGAGCGCCTCATAATCTGTTTTGGATTTCACTATCCTAAATTTTAAAGCTCTAGATTATGTTGCACTGGTGCAATAGAGTGCTGCTGCACAATCTGTGGTACACCTCCTGCTGCACAAGCTCTTCCTCAGTCCATTTATGTTTCAGAGAATGATGGGAGGTTATCCACTATCCTTGCTGTGCAAGCAGACTGAGCACGCAAGAGATTAAGCAACTCTGAGCATCCATGCAGCTATGTGACCTTCTTGTGTGTGTTCTTTCTCACAGTGTTACTCTGATGTCAGGCATTGAGCCATCTGTCTCCATCTGTCCAGCAATGCCCCACCCCCATCAATTTGGCCAATTTCCCACACACACAAAATCATGGGGAAAATTCCCCCCCACACACACACACACCAACAGAAAAGCCACAAAATGGTTCCGTAAAACAAAATGGTAGCCAGAAATGACTTCGGAGGTCATTTCCAGCCACCTAAGGACCACAGATACACGGGTATTAACCCTTTCTGTACACATGTATGCTGAGGTCAGGTACGTATTTTCAGACCGCAGATACACGGAACCACGAATAGCAGTGCTACATGTAGTGAGGTCCACCTGTATCATTAAAATATGCCACAACTTTATTAAAAGAGGAATAAGAGCCAAAGGCCAGAAGAGCTCATATCAGGTTCTTCTCAGAGCTCTCCAGAGAGCAGGCCCTGGAAACGTGGAGAGAGAGCTGCTGCCTGTGTGTCCTGAGGGAGGAGGGAGGAGAAGAAGAAAATATAAGGGCTCCTATAGGTTTGCATCCCTTAAAAGAGGATTTCAAGAATTTGGGGGCTTTTGTTTTTCAGGGGGTTCATAAAGCAGAGTTTGAGTCACTACATATGGTTAAAAAGAAGCAATTCAGAGGGTTATGGCCTACTATTTCAGTCAGATTGGCTTAAGGCTTACCACTGTTTTGCTGATAACACCATCCTGAAGGAAATTAAATCAAGCAGGAGAACTGTGAGGTTCATGGGAAATTTCTGGGAAGATAATCTGTATTTTATCATGGTTGTTTGTGTGTAAGAAAAAATGAAGTACAGATTTAAAGTGAACACAAGCTACCTGCTTTTTGTTGTGTCCTTAATCACTGCTGAATAATCATGAAGTGGGACCACACTGTCACTATTACTGAATCCACTAATTTCATTTAATTGTGTTTTTTCAAGGAAGGGGGCAGGGAGTGTGACTTTATCTTAGTTGAAGGTTTTACAAAGTTTTTGGTGGTCAACATCAGGAAGTTCTACATTTTTGTTTTGGGTAAGCTCTTCCTTTTTAAGACTCCTGGAAATTCAGTAATCCCAAAACCTTCGGTTTAAGACAAGAAAAATGAGGCTCCATGCACCCACACTTTGCCTTGGTCTTTCAGCTGGACTTTGGGCTGGGGAAGGATGCATCCAGGTAGACATTTAACAGGTGCAGTTTCCCTAATCATTTCCTAGAGATGCCCTTGATCAATTTTTGCCTGATTAAGGCAAAGTGTGGGTGCATGGAGCCTCATTTCTAAAGCCATCATCATATACCAGACTGTACAAAGTATTTACAGTTTATATGGCACAGACGTTAAGATGGGCACCTTAACTTGCAATTTCCATTCTTTTTAGAGCATGAGTGGAAATGTAAAGCATCTTAATGCTCATCTTAAACCAAAGGTTTTTGGATTACTGAATGACGACATCTGACTGCCTGGCTAGCACCAAAGTTGCTGCCAACTGGAGAAAAGAACCACAGCAAGCCTGTGTGAAAAATAAGCTTTTGGGAATCTTTATGCAACCTTTTGGGGCCCCTGAAAGTTCCCTTTTCCAGTTGAATGTTGGTTCGCTGCCCAGCATTCAACTCAGCCCATAAAGTAACATCCAAACATGCCGTTCTAGGTATCCAGGCTACTTTACATATTTAGAGAACTACAAAGAGTGCTCAATGATTTAGTGTTTCTGGTTGTCGTCACAGTGACAAGGCTTGGCAAGCTACCAAACAGAATAGGTCTGCCTCCAAGAAAGATTTGCACTATCCCTCTTACACGACAAATATCCATCTTTCACATATCTGTGCATGTGCTTAAAAGAAAACACCCAAAGCTTGTTTTTCATTTAAAAAAAAGAATCTGTTGCAAAGTGTACTAAAGAAAAATGAATGTGTTTGTTTTGAAGTAAAACAAGAACACCATGGTGGTCTTCCCTTGCATCAGAAGTTTGAATCCACACCGGTAAATTATGATCCATAATCCACAGCTGACTGGCCATTCCAGTAGATAATGCAAGTAGGACAGACAAACGTTCCCCAATTTTGATACAACCATTGTTTTTAGGGATAGAAGTACACCAATGGTTAGTGTGATTTCAGCACACTATTTTCAACACAAATTTAGTTTCGAAACATTGAATAGCTAAAGCTGTTATCCAGCAAAAGAGAGAGACTGGGGTGGGGCGAGGGAAATGCTACAAAAAATAAGGCACAACTGAATGCAGACAACTGATGGTCAGAATGTGAATTACTAACACAATAGACTGAACAACCATGTGTAATGGCTCCGTTTCAAAAATTACTCATGCACTAATTCAATACAAACGTGTTAAAACAAATGATGCAGTTGTCAAGAGTGCAATCAGTACTGAAGACTGGATTTTGCAATAGTATCTAATTGCTAATCCTGAATGAACACATTCTTTAATGGATGTCCCCCAGACACTCAGGAAAACCAGTCTCTTTTCAATTTATTCTAAAGTCAGATATTGCAATGAACTAGATTTTCACTGCAAAGAATCCATATCATTCTATTCCTTTTAAAATAGTGCTCTGGAAGAACCAGCAAGTGGTTATGATTATTTATCCATACTAAGTGCAAATGAAAACTTCAGTGCTATTGCAATTTTTACATTATTAGTTGTTAAACAGTGCTATCAATGTGCATGTTACTTTGTAGGGTTACATAAACAAAAAGACAGGTCCCTAACCCAATGAGCACACAATCTAAATTTAGACAGCGGGGAGACTCGGGGTGCGGGTGGGGAGATAGAAAGGCAACTTTGTAGCTGAGAATCGCAATCCTCAAGTGTGAGGCCTGCTCAGAAAGCCCTAGCTATGCTCTCTTCCCTTTCTCCCGCACTTTCTTCTTGGGTCACAGTCACAGTACAGATCTTTTATTTTCCGAATACAAAAGTCTACTGTCCTGATTTCATTATTGTTAGTCCCTTTTCGGGTTGGGTGTGAGACCAGTGAAAAACAACTTGGTCAACTGACCTGTCAAATACTGGCGTCTGGTCGCCTCAGCCCTGCGCTTACCGAGCCAGCCAGAGGGGTCTCAGTAGCTGCTGACAGGTGGTGCAGCATCCCCAACGGTGCCACCTCCCCCTCCCCCTCTACCTCCTCTATGCAGGGCCAAGAAGAAGCGTCTTTCCTGGGCAGCCAGACTGAGCACTGGGAACAGGAGATGCTGCCAGCACCTCCTGATGTCATCTGATGGGCCGAGCCTGGGCAGTGGGGAGGAGTGTGAGGGGAAAGGGCTGGATCAAGACGACACGGGGATGGAAGCAGAGGGCAAACCACTCTAAGGGGTTAATAAAGCACCAAATGGGGCAGGAGGAGGGGGTGGGGTCTGTATGTCCCGTTTGCAACTCGGCCTTTAAAAGAGGGCCGGGCCGGTAAGAAGGGTTGGCTAGAGTCAGGGAGTGCTTGGGTCCTCCAAAAGAGGCCAGCACAAAGACCCAGAAAAGGTGCACAGGAGAAGTAACAGGGTGTTGCTAATCCCCTCCCCTGCCTCTGTGGCCTTGCCTGTAAAACAGTGGACCCTCACTAGACCAAAGGCAAACACCCAGGCCGACATCTGGCAAAGTATTTTTAAAGCAATAACTTGACAAGAATGATAAAAAGGTATTTTAACAATCATCAGGTGTGATACTTATGTTAATTACAAAAGCAAAATTAGTTAGCTGTCACTGTGGAACAATGAGATTAACTTTTTAAGAGTTTTAGTTTCTAGATCAGAGTCCTCTCTTTCACAGGTGCTTACAGAGCTAACAGTCAGGTCACAGGGGACGGGGGTGGGTGGGAACTCCCTGCAACAAACAAGGTGGAATCATAAGCAGTCCCAGGCAATGATTTTTGCCACTGATGACTTCTTGTGTTCCTGTTCAGAGATGCCTGCATTTATAGCAGGTAGTCAGCAGGTGAAGATCTACTAATCTGCTAGGTCTGCTCTGCCTGCAGGACTAGGAGGCAACTGCCCTTGCTAACAAATAAGGAAATCATGAACCTACATATAGTGAACTTGCAAAGTGGCATTCTTGGCTTCACTGAATATTTAACCATGAACCCTAGTCTCTTTTTAATTAGAAATCTTAGTACTCTATAGCAGCAATAAACTGTACTAGAGGATTTATGCAGACTATGCAGGAAGAGTGCTAATAGTCACTGATGATGTGGAAAGAAAAAAAGACACTACTGTCATCTAAATCTCCTATAAATCAAGTGAATGAATAAGAAACTGTCAAGAAATGGAAACCTCAGAACTTGGATATACAGCAATATCTTGTATTGAGGGATTTGGGGCATGATGTGCAGCCACAGAATCCTTAAGCATTGATGCCTATCTAAATGTGGGGAACACGTGCTGGTAAAACAAATGCCAAAGAAAGACTTGTAGACAGAGGCAACTAGATTTGGGGAGTATGCCTAGGCTACAGAAGACAAGTATACTTCTTGAGTAATATCTTTAATTCTAACTTGAAAATAAGATGTTTGAGAGTCAGCAAGGACCAATACAGACAGGCCAATTTATGCAATTAATCCCTGTCAACAACAAGAAAACTAATTAAGAAACTACCTCTTCTTTCAATGCATGTTTCTTCTGCTCCAAACAGATTTCTTTTGCTCTCATCAGCTGCAAAGTCTCCTTAGAAACTGCATACTGAAGCTTTTCCATCCGCTCCACTGCTGCTGCCCAGGCTGCCTTACCAAACTTTTTCTGGTCTGCTCGCATTCGATCATACACAGCTGTAGAAAAAAAGAGCTCTGTTATATGTTTTATTGTTAAGCTGAAACACAGCTTATGCCGGCAGCTGTCAACTGGGGGCACAAATGCCACTAGAACATTTTTAAAGGTCATGGGGATACATAAATGTCATAAGTCAGCCAAGCACTTGACAACAACACAAAAGCATGGTTTAGGGAAAATTGGGTCCCAGAATCCACACAATGCTGAGAGAGGAACAGTCAGGCGAGCCTCAAGAACAGAGCAAAACCAGCGGCATCTCCATCATCAGGGCCATCACAAGGCTCACAAGAACAGGAAGTCTCACAAGAGGGGGAACTCTTGCAAGATGGAAGTTCCCTGTCCCAGTAAGAGGGCAAGGGCCGCTGAGCCCTATTTAAGGCAGGGGAGGCCTATAGTAGAGGGGGTGAGAACTGGTCAAAGGGCCAGATATCCAATGAGGCATGAACCAAAGATTTCATATAAAGTAGTATATGAATTTAAAGTTTGAGACAGAAAGGTTTCACTTGTCAAAAAAGGTTGAAAACTCCTGTCTATTGCAAGTAAATATACCATCAGCCTTCCACTTGGTGCAAGAAAGTGTGTCATAAGTTCTTTAAGTATTCTGCACATTTCCAAGAAAGCTTACAGCACCAAGAAATCTTTTCTGTTAACATATTTAGCTCTTTAGTCGTATATTTTGAAAACAGCAGTTATATGTTTTACAAAGTTTGACCTGTAAACTGGATACACGTTTGATTTTTGTACTGAATCAATCTAATAACAAGTTTTGTTAAAAGGCAAACAAAATGCTGTGTAACATGTCAGTCAGCAACTACAACCAGAACACCCTTTTCTTACTTATAAACATATCAAAGCAAACTAGCGATATCATAGCTAGATTTCCAAGAGGGTGGAGAGGATTCCAGCAATTCACAGAAAGCACGGATAAAGATTCAAGGCACTGTAAGAAGCTGCGGCTGCAGGACCTGGGTCGTGTGAAGAAGACTTCTGATTCTGAAGAGGACTGGTTTTTAAAAATGTGAAACTGTAGACATCCATTACCTTTCTGTGCTTTAGCTGTTATTTCAAAGTACTTCACAGTAAGATCTTGAATAGAAAGCACAGCCATGTGGGCTTTCCGCTGCCAGTCTGCATCTTCTTTTTGAAGACTCTCAATTCTTCTAGGTCCTAGGTAATCATTCTCTATAGAAATCTGGAAATAAATCCATAACATCCACTATCAAATCAGGACGCACAGAAACCTTCAAAGCATTTATACCCTTTAAAGCATTAAAATGATACTCTTCAACTATTCTACTTAGGCTAAAGGTCAAATTTAACAAATGGTGTTACAAAACGATCCCTTTAGCAAACAGGATTCTTGAAAGCTAAAAAGAAAAACCACATACACATACATAATATAAAAATCATGAGACACTAAAAAAACTTGAATGAGGACTATAACTGCGAGGGAAAGATGGAAGGTAGTATGCTTTCCTGAATTGTATGGAACTAAGCTATAGAGAGAAAACTCAGGAATGAAATAAGAAGGGGGCGGGATCATTTGAATATTTAATGGTCTGGTTTCTAGAAATATACATCTGTATTTTTCTAGGAGAAGAATATATAAGACTATAGGACAAGGATATATTTATATATTTCTGAGTTTTTAACAGAATACCAATCCAGGCAAACTACAATTGCTTCCAAATTACTTGCTAGACTGATTACACACCACAGCATTAATAAGTCTCCATATATTTCCATCTCGTCTGGGTATAAGAAAGGGACTTCTTTCCAAGTAACGCTAAATATGCTTTCCAGTCCAGAATGCATGCCCAGACACAGCATGCTCACTCACACTTTTTCCCTAGCGCTTATTTTCTACCAGTGTAAATAAAATAATCTGATATTAGCTGCCTTGGGCTCAAGATGTGGAAGAATGAACCGCTCAGCTCCTCATTTCTATTCCTACGCAATCAGAATTCTTGCAATATGCCACTGGAGTCTGAAATGAAACATACCCAATTACACATAATTTGAATTTTAAAAAGGTGCAAGAACATAAGAGGAGCCGTGCTAGATCAGACCAAGGATCTATTTAGCCCAACATTCTCCTTTCCACTATAGCCAATCAGATGCCTCCAGGAAACCCACAAGCAGGACTTGAAGCAACCTCCTTCTTCTGCTGCTCTTGGTCCCTAGTAACTAATATTCAGAAGGACTTTTCCTCCAAGCCTGGTGGTTCCATACAGATGTCAAAACTAATAACCATTAACAGATCTGTCCTCCATAAATCTGCCTAATCTCCCTTTTAAAGCAATCTAAACTAGTGCCATTATTTTTATTTATTTATACATACATCTATACATACACTTTTATACCACCCAAAACTTACGTCTCTGGGCGGTTTACAACAGAACATTACCACATATTGTGGCCATGAATTCCAAAAAGTAATTATGGGTTGTATGACGAAGTACTTGCTTTTGTCTGCTAGGAATCTACTGCCAATCAATACTACAGATGACTCCAAGTTTTAGTATTAAGGGGATAAAACCTCTCTCTATTCATTTTCTCCACACCAAAATGGCCAAACTCTGCCTGATGTGCATTTGTTCTCCATACCCTAAAGAAAGGCTGCTACATGAGGCTGCAGTCTTGAATAGAACACCAGCCAAGTGGTGAAGAGGCATCACCCTTTCCCCTCAAGCTATTTTTCTATTCAAAATCACACACACACACACACACACACACACACACACACACACACACAGCTGCTTTTCTCCCTAAAGGGAAAAGATACAAGGACCTGTATATTTCTCCCCATTAACAGAAAAGTAGCTTGGGGAGAACAAGCATTTCTGAGTGCAAAGAGGGCCTGAGTGGAAAAGATGAAGCACCTTTTTTACATCCAGCTGGTCTCTCATTCAAAACTGCATTTTTCACAGATTTCTCCCCGCCCCCCCATTAAAGTTATATGAAATCCAGGTACAGTTATATACAGCTACACATCACATTAGTTTGACCCAATGTGAAGAGATCCAGCACTGACTGTATAAAACGCCACATACACTGGAGAGATTAAACCACCCATTGAGGAATGGTGTAGAAGGATATGGCATGTATTGCTAATGATGGTTATGTGCTATGATTAAGTGTGCACTATAGTCATGAATATGTGATGAATAGTTTCAGGCAATATTATAAGGAATTCATGGGTTTCTGGAACAACAAATATACCCTAGATAAAATCAATCTCATTCATTTTGGATTTTAATCTAGAATTTGGGAGGTACAGGTTGGATTTTGGTAAGAGTAATATTACTTCAATGACTTTAGAGTGATGGAAATTTCATGAGGTATTTGTTGATAGTGCATTAGTAGACCTTTGATATTTTAGGTCCGTTAAAAATGCAGGATGACACCGGTGGTTCTGAGCCACCTGTGCTGTTGCCGACTCCTGGGGAAGCACCAGCAGTCCTGCACAAGAGCTACAGAAAGCAATGTGCCTGCATTTTGGGAGCACGACTTACACTGGAAATCACGTAAGTACTTCTCCTAAGTGCAAGCACGCTGCTTTAAGTATTTGCACAACCACGGGAGTTTCCTTAGCCGCACACAGCACTGTGGGCAGCTCAGAACTGCCCACTGCAGAACATGCAGGCCAGTAAATAATAATAAGGGAAGATTAAATAAACAGCACTGATTTAAATAGATTAAATTAATAAAGATTAAATAGCACTGCCCAATAATATGGTGTATCTGCAGTGTGCAAGAAAAACTCTGGCTACGAGTCTACAGATATTGTCATGTTCTAATATTAGGCTTTACAAAGCTCCAAAGTAAATAAACAGCTCCAGGTATTATTTATAAACTAATTCCTCTATGCTTAGATACTCGAATCTAAAACATAAACATAGCATTGGAGACATCTACACAGTTCATATTTAAATTAAAAGGCACAATTTGGCTTCTCTCCCTCTGCCTACAGCTCAAACAATTCAACTGCCTGGCCTACACAGATTTATAAAATGTCAAATTAGGGAAGTAACTTAGCAATATACATTTTGTTCATTATACACAATTATACTCAGTGCTCTCTAGCTGTAGGAATTTATTAACATATGAGGGTGCCACATTTTTAACTACACTCTTCTAGAATGCAGAGAATAGCAAAATGAAAGACTGCAACACCGAGAAATATATTACCCAACTACACCAACACAGACCTGACTCTTATTTTTGCATTAATAGAAGTTGGGGAGGGGGGCTGCCAGGAAAGTGTTCAGTTCTTACTATAGAAAATATGATTAGCTTATTGACAAATTAGCCACTTTCCTCACTGCATGGACATAACTTTCCTGCACATTAAAATACAGCATCTAAAACACACTCTAGAAGTTCCCATCTGGTCCTAGACAGAAGAAAAACAAGCAATTCTAATATATTCAACAACATGTAGGCAGTTAACTGCTGTTAAAGGCTGAAAATGTAGAGATTATCCACTTAACATGTTTCAGCTTTCCCTGAGATCCAAGTTTTCTTTCCAAAGAGTTTATCATCACTTCACAAGTGGAAATGGTCCCAGCTGCCATAAGTGGAAGTGGTCCTTCATGGACCAGTGTTCCCTCTAACAGGGACTCTCAGATGCTGTTGACTACAACTCCCATAATCCTCAAGCAAAAGCCATTGCAGCTGGGGATTCTGGGAGTTGTAGTCAACAAAATCTGGGAATCTCTGTTAGCAGGAACACTGTCCTGGACCCAAACAATTATAATAGCTAATTATAATCAGCTGGTTACAAATCTCCCCTTTGGGTGTAAGATATTCAAGAGGGTGGAAGCAGATCAACTCCCACCATATTTAGATGCCACTGGTTATTTGAACCTATTTCAACCCACTTTTCAACCCAGGTTTTTCTCTGAAACTGCCTTGGTCATTAGGGATTTGTGAATAAATTCGGGTACAAATTGATTTGTACCCAAATCTAGCTGATTCAGGTGATTTGGAGACAGAACAAATCACCCCTGTGGTCCACTGGCAAGATTCAGGTTCAAATCCAATCACGCCAGATTCAATTGGAGATTCAGATTCCTCCTATTCATTTCCCCAGATTCTCAGCTTTCATTAAAAAAAAAAAAAATCTTAAGCTCTAGCCTTTGTAGAAATGGAGTTATAGAGCAAAATGTGCGGTCACTTTTTCTCAAGTGTTTGTATTCTTTGGTGTATAATAACTTTTCTTCATAATGAATCCCTATGAGGATTCATTGCACACCTTCATTTCTTCTATTCATTTTGACTGTTATTGGACAGTGCCAACTACACACACACGCCTGTAAGGCAGTGGGGTACTCAGTTTATTTTTTAGAAATATTTATGTGTTTAGATTCTTTGGTGTCTTCATTACACACTTTCATTTCCTCTGTTCATTTTGACCCCACTGCTTTGCAGGTGGGGGTGGGGAATTAGTGGCATCCTATGTGCCAACTACCCCGCAAGCCACTGGGTACTCAGTTTATATTTTAGGAATTTTTGAGGTATTTAGACTCTTTGGTGTGTAATGAATCCTCATAGGGATTCATTATAAGAAAAGGTCATTAGACACCAAAGAGTCTAAACACTTGAAAAATTTCCTAGAACATAAACTGAGTAGTAGCCCACTGCCTTGCGGGTGTGAGGCGGGTGTAGTTGGCACATGGCAGTTGACAGCTGACACTGTCCAAAGACAGTGAAAATGAATAGAAATGAAGGTGTGTAATGAATCCTCATAGGGATTCATTGAGGAAAAGTTACTATACACCAAAGAATCCAAACACCTGAAAAATAGTGACTGCACATTTTGCTCCATAACTCCACTTCTACAAGGGCTAGAGTTTTGTGGGGGTTTTTTTGTTGGTGTTGTTTTTGTTTTTGCTTGCTTTAAAAAAAAAATGTTAAGGTTAGGATAGGGTGACTTTGAATCCCCATTATTTCCTATGGCGGAAATATACAAAATCAGTAAAAACTAAATAAAATCCAAATCGAATCTGGGGTGATTTGCGGGGACAGGTTTGGACACAAACAAATTGGGGTGATTCGATTTGGGGAGAAATCAAATTGAAAAAATGAAATTGTGCACATTCCTATTGGTCATCCCTATGGACAAACTATAAAGGGTGAAATATAGGAGGCGTATGATCCCTGGTAGTTCTCCTAGATTTCTCAGCAGCATTCAATACTATTGATCATGGCATCCTTCCAAATTATCTGCCCATATTACTACAATGGTTCGCTCCAATCTGGCACACAGACTGCAGAAGATAGTGCTATGGCACTTACCCTATGGCAGGGCTGCACAACAACTGCCCTCCAGCTGTTGTTGGACTATTACTCTCAGCATCTCTGACTAGTGGCCACTGTAGCTGGGAATGATAGAAGCTGTAGTCCAACGTGGAGCATTAGAGTTGTGCAGCCCTCCCCCATGGTTGTGCAACCCTGCCCTATGGTGCCACTGTGTTCTGTTTCCCTCCAGTGCTATTTAACAGCTACATGAAGTCACTAGGTAAAGTGTCTCAAGATTTGGACTAAGGTGCCAACATTCATTCAGTTCTATCCCACCTTTACTTCTGAACGGGGAAGTGGAAATGCTAAACAGGCATCTGAAATCAGTAATGAATCAGATGAAGCTAACAAACTGAAGTTCAGTCTGAAGATGGAGTTGGTTATTGGTGGTGGTTGAATGTGTTTTGGAGATAGTATTCAGCTTACTCTGGATACAGTTGCACGCATGTACACATACACCTTAAAGAGGAAGTTTGCCATTGCAGATGCTATTAGATCCAACCCCCTCACTGAATGCATTCATGTAGAATTCATGGCACAAAACACCTTTCAGCAATTTAGCTGGTGTGTCAAACCACAATCCCACCCAGAAGACGATAACCTTAACACAGTTAACATCCAGATTAGATGACTGCAAGGCATTATACATCATGCTGCCTTTGAAGACTGTTTGGAAACTTCAGTAGTTTCAGAATACAGCAGCTAGATTATTAGTTGAACCATACCAGTCTGAATATATCTCACCTGTCTTGAAAGATGTTCACTAGTTTCCAGGGTATTCCAGGGCATAATTCAAGGTGCTGGTTGTTAACTTTAAAACTCTAAGCAGGGTGAGCCCTGGGTACTTGAATGGCCGTCTTTTCCCATATGAACCTGCCTGATCTCCAAAATTTCATTTGGAGGTCCTCCTTTACGTGCCTTTGCTTTTGGAAATCAGGCAGATGGTGGTCACAGACTGGGCATTTTCAGTGGTGGTGTCTCATCTGTGGAATATTCTCCCCAGGCAGATTCATAAACACATCAACATCTTTTAGGGAACAGATTAAAACAGTTTTATTCTCCAAGGTGTTTAGTGGGTGAGCCATGCTTCTACTACTTTTATCTAGTTTTGATCTGATTTTTATTGTATTTTCAAATGTTCTGTTGCCTCTTACTGCCATTGCCCACATTGGTTTTATTTGTTTGTGTTTTTTATTATTTTAACTCAACCCATTTTTATCATAAGCCACTTTAGATATTTTAATAGAAAAGCAGTATAGATATATATTAAAACAAGCAAGCAATTAACAGAAACATGGGGCAGAAATTCCAAGGCCTGCCATCCAGACTAACAAAGCATGAAAGCTACATAAGAAGCATTGGTGTTCCTGATAATTTTGACTAAAGCAGCATTAGCAATCCCTCTGAGGGAGGACTGACACCCACCCCTATCCCTGGAAGCACTCTATGCCACACAAAAATATGTCTCTGAGGCTCAGGGACATACGTCTGGGTGACACAGACTGCTCCTGGGGGGAAGGAAGATCATCTAAGTTCCTCCAATGCAAGCACCATTACTGCTTTAGTCAGGAACCAGAAGCAGCACTATGCTTCTCATGTAGAACCCCCACTCTTTGTTAGTTTGGATCTCAGCCACGTTCTCCAAACACAAACAGGCAAAAAGCATGTGAATTCATAAGAACATAAGAACAGCCCTGCTGGATCAGGCCCAAAACCCATCTAGTCCAGCATCCTGTTTCGCACAGTGGCCCACCAGATGCCGCTGGAAGCCTACAGGCAGGAGTTGAGGGCATGCCCTCTCTCCTGCTGCTACTCCCCTGCAACTGGTACTCAGAGGCATCCTGCCTTTGAGACTGGAAGTGGCCTATAGCCCTCCCACTAGTAGCTGTTGATAGACCTCTCCTCCATGAAGTTATCCAAAACCCTCTTAAAGCCATCCAGGTTGTTGGCTATCACCACATCTTGTGGCAGAGAATTCCACAAGTTGATTATGCGTTGTGTGAAAAAGTACTTCCGTTTGGTGGTCCTAGATTTCCTGACAATCAATTTCATGGGATGACCCCTGGTTCTAGTGTTATGGGAGAGGGAGAAGAATTTCTCTCTATCCACTTTCTCCAATCCATGTATGATTTTATAGAACTCTATCATGTCTCCCCACAGTTGTGTTTTTTCTAAACTAAAAAGCCCCAGGTGTTGTAGCCTTGCCTCATACGAAAGGTGCTTTAGGCCCCTGATCATCTTGGGTTGCCCTCTTCTGCACCTTTTCCAGTTCTACAATGTCCTTTTTTAGATGTGGTGACCAGAACTGTATGCAGTACTCCAGGTGTGGCCGCACCATAGTTTTGTATAAGGCCATTATAATATTAGCCGTTTTATTTTCAATCCCCTTCCTAATGATCCCTAGCATGGAATTCGCCTTTTTCACAGCTGCTGCACATTGAGTCGACACTTTCAACAAACTCCACCACGACCCCAAGATCCTGTTCCTGGTCAGTCACCGACAGCTCAGATCCCATCAGCGTATACTTGAAGTTGGGGTTTTTCATCCCAATGTGCATCACTTTACACATGCCAACACTGAACCGCAGGTAACCAAAGATGCCAAGTTTCCACCATTTGTTCTAACTGCAGAATATGATATTTCTGAATAGATTTCTGGATTGTTTTCATGCAAGAGTCCTTAACCAGGCAATTCTGTCTTTGTCTTTCCTTGGGTAGCAGCATGGGTGTTCAGGGGATTTCCCACAGGAAATTTAAGAGAATCTACATGTCACTAACTTCAATACACTCCCAATATCTGCATTTCCATATACTCTAATCATTTCATTAACTTAAAAAATGAGACGGACAAAAATGCATCCCATGCACTCATATGTTTTAATAAAATCCTTTTTGAAATCATGAAGTTCATACAGATGGGCTTCACGAAAGTTATCTTGCAAACTGGAAAAAATCAGGCATCAATGACATTTTGATGTTTTTATTTTTTAATGTTGTTTTAGAATATTGTTTAAAAAAATTTTAAGTTGTGTTTTAAATTTTTTGTTACTAATATTTTACTGTTTTTATCTTGTTGTAAACCACCCAGAGACGTAACTTTTGGGCAGTATAAAAATATGTTAAATAAATAAATCAGCTACATGTTCCAATAGTAGGCCAGGAGAACATATTGTTTAGAACTACATTCCAAGATACAAAGCTGCTCTAGGAATTTGGCTCACTGCAGACACAAACCAAGTTTACTGACGTGTTGCTGTAACATGGATTAGGAATGCGCACAAAACCAGCTGGCCTGGTTCAGTTCGAGTCCAAACCAGCCTCAAACTGAACCAAGACAGTTCGGTTTTGCCTCCCGACCCACCCACCCCCAGTACGGTTCAGCTCGGGGGTGGGTGGGTTCGTGAATATATATATATATATATATATATATATATTTATATTTATTTATTTATATTTATATTTATATTTATATTTAAAAACTTACCCCCTCTGGTGGGGCTTTTCCAAGGCCGTGGGGGAGGGGGAACCTCCGCGGACCCCCGTGGCCTTAGATAATCCCCATGGAGGGGATAAGCTAAAAAAATTTTTTTTTTTAAGTTCACTGACCCCCGCAAACGGGGCTGGGGGGTTGGTCTGATGTAAAGCCAAAACAGGGTGGGGGTTGATATTGAGCCATCGAACCGAACTGGTTTGAATTTGAACCGGTTCGGATTTGAACCTGTTCACACATCCCTAATGTGGATTTCACAAAATGAGACAGAAATATGACCCATCTGTTCAGCTCTGTGCACATCCACTCCATGCCCTATGTTTACTATTGGGCCTGTGAAGCTGCATGAAGGAAGAATGGTGGAGAGAGGAAATTTACACACAGAAGTAGTGCATGCATGCAGGAAGGATAGATCTGGCAGGGCTTATGTTAGATGGACAGACAAGTACACAGCAGAGACACACGCTTTAGATAGGCTTTCAAACAGAACTGTCATAAGTTCACTGAAAAGTAACCAAAAGTTTCACAAAAAGGTGAAAACTAGTTATATATAATCACATATGTTCTTTTATTAAGATTTTTATATTGCTATGTTTGTACCTTTATTTGCTGTCTTCTGAGCATGGCAAGTTCCCTCATATCTCGGAATGGTTGCAGTAAGTATTGATAGAGTTCCGTAGTGGCTTCAGCAAGACCACCATATGCTTCATCTTCCATTTGATATAATTCAAGCAGCTCCACCATGCTTTCTGTATTCTTATGTTTTTCCAGAAGCTGTGCAAAACACAAAGCAAAATAATATATCTAAACATACTCAAACCTTTCTGTAGTAAAGGCAAAATAAGATACAGTCAAACACAGATGTCATGATCTTGGCCCAACACACCAGAGTTTATTGGGCCAGAATGAAGTACTAAGCCCACACACTTCCTCCTCTTCTCATGCATCCAGCTAAAAGAAATGAATCCTTGTTTCTTAAACCACAGTTCCACATTACATCCAAATAGAAGAATTGCGGTTTAAGCACTTCATAAGAACCAGGATATCAAAATGCTATCATGCTTTGCTTAAGAGTGTTTAACCCACGGTTTGCCAATTCACAAAGTCTATATTCAGACCCCATGAATAGTTAACATCTGTAACTACAGTCAGTTATTCTTATACCTCAGTGACTAATACTGACATCATTCCAACTGCAATCATTATATTCAGTTACACACACCTACTCTCCAATGACATCAGTGAGACTGCTGTACAAGCAAATGTACAAAGCAACTCAGTCTTAATTTTAGGACCTTGCCTATCTGGAATTAATCCAGATCTTCATACTTTACAACCCTAATTTCTATGCACCCAGTTGTTTTAGGTACCTTTTCTTTCTGTCAATTTCATGCTCTCCCAAGGTATGTGGACTGAGAAAAAAATCTACAGCATAATATACTTTGCATGCATACATAAAATAAATTTATTTATTTTTATTTATTAGAGACATTTAATATACTGCCCACTCCGAAGACTCTGGGCGGTGTACAACAACAGGCAACATTAAAAATTACATTACATTAACAATTAAAAATTATTAAAGAACTAAAGTAACAACCAGGAAATAGAAAAAAGAACTACAGGGCAAAGGCTTGGCGAAAAAGAAGAGTCTTCAATAGCGATTTGAAGATTGCTAAGGAAAGTGCTAGCCATATTTAGGACCATGGGAAGCTGCCTTATCAGCTCAGATCATTTGTCCATCTACACCAGGGATTCTCAACCTTGGGACCCCAGATGTTCTTGGATTTCAACTCCCATAATCCCCAACTAAAGGCCACTGGGGCTGGGGATTATGGGAGTTGAAGTCCAATAACATCTGGAGACCCAAGGTTGAGAATCCTTGATCTACACAGACTGGAGGGGCATCTCCAAGGTTACAGCCAGGAGTCTCCCTCAGGCCTATCTTGGAGATGCCAGGGAGGGAACTTGTGACCTTTTACAGTGAAGCATGCAGATGCTCTTCCCAGAGCATCGCCATCCGCTAAGGAGAATCTCTTACAATGCTCACATGTAGTCTCCCATTCATATGTAGACCAAGGTAGACCCTGCTTAGCAAAAGGGACAGTTCATGCTTGCCATCACAAGACCAGCTCTCCTGGTTTTATCATTAATATTAATCACAGGCAAATCATCCAAAGTATTTAGCCACTTAACAGACATTTCTGTTGAAGCATTACAGTTTGATTATTTTGTGGTTTATATCCCTGTAATTCCTAGTTCTAACAGTTCTAAATACTGGGTTGGGCCAGAGATCCATAAGCAGAAATAGCCAATAGCAGTGTTCCGCAAAGGGTTGTGTAATTGCCCAAGAGTTCGTGCAGTGCTATAATACATAGGTTCTGCAGTAGTTCTGCTGCAAGAGGTTTTGCAAGCTCTTGTACAACATGAAGAATATCGCTGGATTTTGTTTCACTGTTCTCATGAAACATTCTCATAAAAGGTGTAAAACAGCCCTTCCAAGAGCAAGGTATCTTCCATATGTGGAAGGACACCTTTGGATTCAACTGTATGTTTTTGCTTGAAGTTACAAAGCAAAGGAAAGACTGAGACATTTGATCTTCAGTTTTCAGTCAAGCATGAACGAGATACATAAACATGCTGAGCTTTACTTTTAAGATTCAATTTTTCATCGTTTAGCGAAAGTCATTCCCAGGGCTCAGGAAATTCACTCGTCTACTTGTCTGAAATAAGTGAAAAAAGTCCTGATGAGTAATGTACCAACATAGCTCAAGGAGCCATCTGATGTCTGATGAGTAAAATATTTTGTCTAGCTGGGGAACTGAGCCAATATTCCTTGACCTCAGTCATTCCATTATTCTACATCACCCCTAAAATTTTTATTTGATACGTCTTTTCTATTTTACAAATCTCTGCAAATGGAACCTTATTATCTCTTCTGCATCATCTTCATGTTTGCTACTAGTCTATATCACTCCCATAAGAAAAAAATAAGATTATTAATTTCATTAATCATGGGGAAACTAATAGAAAGTATTTTTTTTCCTAGACTGTCCATAGTTTAAAAGACTAATATTTTGAGAAACTGAAGTGTTGCAGAAGAGAGTCACACTAAATAAGTAAATAAACAATACAGAGCACTAGTCCCACACAGGTACTTGGGTAACTTCCACCAAGCAAGAGAGAGGTCTGGATGATGGGAGGTGCACAACAATCTCCCATTCCCATTAATGACCTGGCACACTGCAATATGTGCACTGGAGAGAGGGTCGGGGGGGGGGGGGGAGACAAGAAACAGAGCACAATTAGGTTCTAAGACAATCCCTCTGCGCACACACAATTATTCACATGTAGAGGTTGGTCATATCCTTAGACTTCATATGTTTTAATCAGAAAAGGTTTTAATTAAGAAACAAACATCTTAAAAACTGAATAAGCAACATTCAACAACTCTGTCTAAAACAAGATTTATGGAAAGTGGAATAGAAACCTTAAGTGCTGCTGACCTCCAATTATAAATCGTCTCCAAAACCCAGCTCAAACAATGGACAATAGTTCTTTATCTTTGTGCTTCCATGCTGCTATTCTTATCATTTAATCAACTGACTCAAACAACACTGAATGAGCCAAACCAAGTTATAAAATCCTGAACAGGAAACAGTTGATCAGACAGTTCTGACTGTTCATACTAAAAAACATCATACAGTCAGCATTAAGAGGGAACAAAGCTTAACATTTTTCATACTGAAATCTTTACAGCTAGAATTGCCTAGTTCTAAAGTGTCAATGCAAAAATATTCCACAAAAAGCACTGCTGTCATTCATGCTATATGTATAATTTGCAAACGTACTTATTCCTGCTATTTATCTACTTAATGCAGTACGTGAAATACTTTCAGTGATCATGCCTGACTCTTGTTGATGTTTTTAAAAAGGGTATTTAATATACAGGTCTTTCATAAATGCTTTTAGCAATTAGCAACGATTTTGGACTTGCAGGCCGACTGGCTCCAAGCCAAGCATTTGACTAACAGTACATATATTCAGAAATAAGAGTGTTTTCTTCCTCCTTACATTTATTACTTTAATAATATTTTCTTTATATTCGTCAGAAAAATCTCAACAACACTAAGGCCGCGATTCAGAGAACTGCCAGGCTCTCTCTACATGCACAGCAGGGCTTTTGTCCTTTTACTCCTCCTCCCCCATGCATCTTATGACAACTTACTTGGGAAATTCAATGGAGTGTATAAACCAGCTTGAAATATGAAATGGTTTTGGGGAGGCTGAGGCAATGTGGTGGGGGGGAGCCCTGCTATGCACACAAGCCCCACCCAATCCTCATGTATGCGCCTTATAGGAACAGTCTGTGGAGATCTGCATCACACTGGCACGTTTTGATAATAACTATAGTAAAGGTAAAGTGTGCCGTCAAGTTGATTTCGACTCTTGGCACCCACAGAGCCCTGTGGTAGAATACAGGAGGGGTTTACCATTGCCTCCTCCTGCGCAGTATGAGATGATGCCTTTCAGCATCTTCCTATATCGCTGCTGCCCGATATAGTACCAGCGGGGATTCGAACCGGCAACCTTCTGCTTGTTAGTCAAGCATTTCCCCGCTGCACCACTTAAAGTGTATAACTATAGTACCAGGTTCATAAAAGAAAGTGGAGCTTCTCTAAAACATGCCAAACAAACTTGGCAGAACAGTACATATGTTTTTGTTAAATACAGACATTGTCTAACCCATGTAGTTTCCTCCAATAAGAACATGACATCAACACCTTTTTCAGTTATGCCATCATTAAGGACGTTTGTAACCCATCATTCCTCCATAGGAATAAAGAGTAGCTTTTGATCCTCATAAAACCCTTGCCAACTGAATCTAAAGTGGAGAGAGTTTTCCTGAGGCTGACTAGAGGCTTTCCAGAAAGCTTAATAATCAAATAGGGATTTAAACTTGAGTTTCCCACATCCAAACAAAACATATTGCCCATTGTACCACACTGACAGCATACATTTCCCACTTGGTTTGTTTGACTACTTTACTCAGGAAGTTAGAATACCTGATTGTTATCAACAAAAGTGGTTTATACTATGCTCACATTCTCTATAGTAATATCAATAAATCATCAATACTTTTAATCAGTAACGAAGAGGAGACATTTATGGAAACAAAAATCTGATATTTTTAACACCTGCTTTCTATATTTGCTTTCAAACATTCTTCCACAACTCTCACCGTAGCTCCACTGTCACATAACCCTCTCTTAAACTTCTCAGATAATCATAGAGCCCTCTCTCCCAAATGAAAGAAACCAGAAGAAACTCTTCATACACAGAACATCACATTATCAGGAAAGGAACAAACTATGTTGGTTCTACAGAATCAAAATGAATGCTATCTACAACAAAATCAGAGTGGAACCAGAGTCTTTAGGAAATATTTCTTGCCAAAAGAATGTCTGATTATTTTGGCCAAAAAAAAAAAAAAAAAAAAAGGAAGCAGCAGCAATGGAAATGGATGCCACAAAATGAAGGATTTGGTAGCAAAAGCAATGAGAGAGATTTCATATGAAATAAATGATTGGATTACGGCAGTGACCTGAGAAAACCGCTTTCGTCAAGCTTTTAATTTCAGTGAAAATAATGTTTTGAGGCCTTCACTTGACGCTTGCCTTTCTGAATTAGATGAAATTGACCAATGAACAGATGCAATCCGTTCTTTAGTGAAAGGATGATCAGAGGCACAAGTGATAGTTCTGGGGAGCATATCCTTCCTCCTGAAATTGTTTTAGACAACCTTAATAGATGGGCACCTACCCTGGCAAAGGTGTTTACTTTTGTAAATCCTTTGAGAAAGTTGGCTAAACAATGGCAGATTAACATCAGTTTACCAATATTTTTTAAAAGTATTAGTTCCTGGCAGCTACTGCTCCATAAGCCCGAGGGATAGTATTTCTGAACTGCACTCTTGCTTTCCATTGGATAAACTGGCAGAATTGGCTGAATTTTAAAATATCATAAGAGAAGAGCAATCAAATTTCAGGATAGGAAAATCTCTGAATGCCACTATATAAAGAATATTAATCAACACGTTGTGTTTCACAATCTTATAAATAAGCCTAAAGGCCCAAAGACATATTAATATTCTACTTTTGTATGACCATCCATAACATTTGATAGGATAAGATCTCATAGGTCACCTAGTCCAAGCTCCTGCTTGATACAGGAAATCCAATAGTTGAGAATCCCCAACTAATGGCTGACCAGTCTCTGCCTGAGCATCTCCAGCAAGGAGATGCCCTGAGCTGTATCGGAAGGGCGGTAGATAAATCAAACAAACAAACAAACAAACAAACAAACAAACAAACAAACAAACAAACAAACAATAGGAAGAGGCCATCAGTTCCATTGTTAAACTGCTTGACAACAAGATGGAGTTGGAATAGACAGACAGTCTTCTGGGTTTATTTCCATGTCTAGCTTAGTATAAAACTAAGCTGCTTGCTTATTCTACTATTTAATTTGTATATAAATGATCTGGTTTTGGCACTGCAGGATCCAGCACAATTTTCCTGGGCTATCAGAACATATCCATGCAGAAAACATGGCACTACTTCTACAACACAAATGCCTCAGGCATTTAAGATATTATGGGATCTCTTAAAGGCTGTGAAGCCCTCAGAGACATATTTTTGGGTGGAACAGAGGGGTTTCTGGGGAAGAAGAGGTCAAGTTGCTCCTTCCCCTGTGTACCGATGCAGTTAGTTGGGAAGTGCTGCCAGCCTGCTTCACCAGTCCTTCCTTGTGTTGTATATCAACCAGTATTTTATTTGTATAGATTATTTGTATTGTTTTATTGTTGAAGGGTTGAAGGGTTGTATATAAATGTGTCTATTAAGTGATAAATAATGTCACTATCAATCTCACAGCATATTTTTTAATAAAATCTTTTCAGATATTTATGCTGATCATTTCAGGGTAGAATTTATCTTTATACTTTTTTGGCAGTCTCTCTGCATTACTTCCGGCTGCTTAATTCAGCTGATAGCATACTTTTAAAGAACAGATCTTGACCCAAACATACACAGACAGGTGTGAGAAAAAACACAGTCACTGAACACTGCCCCTCAAAATATGGTTCTGCAGTTGGCATACACATATTAAGACACACTGGTTTAAATGTCCCACAGTATGATGTGAGCGATACAGACCTGCCTGCACCATTGCAGGGCTCGAAATAACCCGGCAGCAGTGCGGCACAAGAGACCCAGTAACACCACTGCTGACTCTTGCACAATCATGTCACTCACTTTTCCCATAGGGAATAATCGAAGCAGTGTGCAACTTGCAATCTTGTGCAGCATCACTGGGCGATTTAGAGCCCCACAGTGGCGCAGGCAGGTCTTCACCACCCACATTACGCTGTGGGTTAATTGGTGTAAAAGACAGAGACCGCATCAAAGATGACATATTATCCTGGGTATAAAGTATATAAGAAGTATAAAGAAGTATAAAGAAAATCACAGACTTTCACAGACTCCACACGGACTGTGTGGAGTGGAGTAGATCTGGACAAGGAGGAAAAGACAGTAGAAAATGAAACAAAAGCAAACTGTTTAAGCAGAGAATTCCTTAAGTCTTGAGGGATATATTTCTGATTCTGAGTGTACCCTCTTTTGATTTGAGATCTACTGGGAATTGTAGAAGGGGAAGCCTATCACAACAGTAGGGCATAAAGAGATCCCATTTGGGAATATTTCAATGAAGTGTGTCTACCTGTTGATTCTAAATAAAATGATGTAGTTGCAAAATTAGCATTTATTTATCATATTTCTATACTGCCTGATATGTACTGTATATATCTAGGCGGTGTACAAAATGAAAAATAACTACCTGCTTTACAATAAATAGTGAGGCTGTTCACTCGTGCCGCCAAGGGTTGGCTAAGGCAGCCAAGCCCGCTCTTGCCTGTCAGTGTGAAGCCACGGTAGCAGCAAATCCATCTGCGCAGCCACCCTCTTAAATGAGGTTAAGGGAACACTCACTCCCCTTAACCCCATTTCCTTGCTTGTTTGCAGCACCAGAGGCTTTCAGGCAGCACTACAGTAGTGATGGGATACTCATAATGCACTGCACAATGGGAGTTTTCAAGGGCGGGGAGAATGCATCCCGTTCCCTGACCTTCCATGCTACCAGCGACTGTCTGGACGGGCGATCTGCCCGCACAGCGAGCAACGAGGGATCATCTGCGGGTACGGTAAGTTTGAGCAGCCTTCCCTCCACCAAGCCCTTCTCACTGATCATGAGAAAGGGCTCCATGACTGGCATCCTGACTAATGAAACACCAGTGAAAAGGGAGAAGCACCGATTCTTCTGAAAAGTTCAACTCTTCTGCTAACTCAGTTGTGGAGGCAAATTTTGACCATCTCACTTTCCTCAGGAAGTCCTCTATGACACCTGAAAGTGTGCCCCTGAGGGTTGCACAGCAATTCTCTCTTCAGGGGAGAAAAGCAAAAACTCATCCCCATCCCCATGCACTTATCTGCGAGACATGCAGCACAGGCAGAGTTCTGACTCCCTGGGAGGACAGAGCTCTTGCTCTTTCGCCCCTGTAGAGCTACAGAGAATGTTGATCACTGGTTTTTATCCACCCTGCACCAGACAACAGGACAGGGAAAGATCTCTACTTTAGACCTTGGAGAATTGCCTCCAGTTTAACAGTAATGGAGTAGATGGACCAACGATATGTCTCAATATAAAGCTGCTTTATTTGTTTGGGGCACTACACTTCAAGAGGCATACTGGCAAGCCAGAAATGAAAAAGGAACATTGGGTCTTACCTGTGAAGGGTCTTTTTTCAACGTAATCGGAGACCATCCTTTAGTATGGGTATTTCCTTCATACCATCAGGAAATGACAGGAAGTTATCACAGCTAAGATTTCCTGGAGGGCTAGGCTGATCCCTAATCCCCAGTTCCGACCGTCATGCCGAAGGATGCTGTGAATAACTCAAAGGAGAGAGAGCTCTGTTTCAAGGTTAGTATTGAGAGAGTAGTTTGAGGCCATTGCCCATGGGTCTGCCCATCTGCGAGATGCCTTTTTGGCTCATTGTTAGCCTCTTCTTGTAAGAACATTATCCCCTTGAAAAACCTGCGCCCTCCTATATCTAGCATTACACAACTCAAATCCTATCTCTGATTTTACATAATTCACTACTCCTCCCTTCTCTTTTTATGTCTTTCTTTTTTTAAAAAAAAATATTATTAAATGAATTACCCCTAGATGGTTGATATTTCAGGCTTCATTTTGATTTCCGCAGGTCGGGTCGGATGGTCTCAGATTACATTGAAAAAGGACCCTTCACAGGTAAGACCCAATGTTCCTTTTCCCACCGTAATCGGAGACCATCCTTTAGTATGGGACATACCCAAGCTAGATGAATGTTACCTGCCAGCCTGGGTGGGTTGCGGAATTGTCTTAGACCACCTATTGGAGCACTGTGCGTCCCAGAGCCGCCTGCTCCTCGTGGAAGGCTGAAATCTTGTAATGTTTGATGAATGGGGTGACTGAGGCCCATGTTGCTGCTTGACAGATAGTCTGGAGTGATGCTCTGGCTGAGAATGCCACTGAGGCGGATGTGCTCCTTGTGGAGTGAGCGGCGATGCCTCAAGGAACTGGGATCTCTAGCGAGTTGTAGGCCAGTTTGATCGTATCTCTTATCCACCTAGCCAAGGTGGCTTTTGAGACCCTATTTCCCATTGATTTGATACGAAGAGGGTCTTCGTCTTGCCGAATGGTCTAGTTCTCCATATGTATATGTGCAGTCCTCTCTTAACATCCAGAGAGTGCCACTCTCTCTCCCTGGGGTGTGAAGGTTGTGGACAAAAGGAAGGTAGTACAACTGGTTGTGACCGGTGAAAGATTGAGTTGACCTTGGGCAAGAAAGTGGGATCGAGGTATAATATCACAGCCTCCTCCTGGAAGATGCACAATTCCTTCCACGCTGAAAGGGTGCTGAGTTCGGAAATTCTGCATGCGGATGTGATTGCCAATAGGAACAGTACCTTACCTGTAAGTACCCTGAGACACGCCTCCTTCAACAGTTCGAATGGGGGAACCGTGAGTGCATTGAGTACCTTGTTCAGGTCCCATGAGGGGAATCTAGGTATAGGAGGTGGGGCTAAGCTGAAGCAAAAACTGTCTGGGGGTGGGGATGAGAACAGGGAAAGGCTCTCTGAAACCATCTGGAGCACCCACTGGTTGGAGGTGGCCGTGGCCCAGGCTTCCTGGAAGAGTTGAAGCCTGCCTCCGACCGCTGCAGCGTCATAGTCTACGTTGTTGGAAAGTGGGGGCACGGAACTGCTTGTTGAAAGATTGACGGGCCCCGCCCCTGGTTGTTGTTGCCAATGGGAACGGGCAGATGGTTGCTGGTTGTACTGGCGATAGTCCCGAAAAGAGCCGCTTGACGATTAACTAGACTGTCTGAATGAGGGACAAAAATTCCTTGATTGGCCCCCTTCCCTGAATGATCTTTGGGCTTCTCCCCTGGCAGATGGCATCGCCTTCTTCTTGTCCTTGGTATCCACTAGGGCGGGTTCCAATGAGTCTCCAAACCATCTCATCCCTTTAAATGGAGTCGAGACCAAATTTAGTTTGGACTTAGAGTCTACCTTCCAGTGCTTGAGCCATAGGAAGCGGCGGACAGCCACTGCCGAGGCTATGGCCCTGGAAGCCTGTTGAATGCAGTCCAGGCTGGAATCAGCCATCAACGCTGCTGCCTTGGCCATTTTATTGATGCTCTGGTACAGCTTAGTATTCTCAGATGGAACCAGTTGGACAAGTTCCTTGGCCCAGAGGACTGATGCTCTGGCAAAGACTGAGTTTGCCGCCACTGCCCTAACTACATTTCCTGAAGCCTCGTGTGCCTTTCTTAGGAGGAACTCGCATTTCTTGTCCTCAGGGGTCTTGAGCTGTTCTTCTCCCTCCTTACTCAGTATAGCTCCCAAAACCAGTTGGGTGATCAGGGAGGCTACCACTGGGGGGGCTAACAGAGTGGTCCCCTCAGGTGGGATGGCGTAAAATTTATTGTAGAACTGGGACATGGACTTGTGAGAGAAGGGCGTATTACACTCCGCCATTAGGGTGGAAAGGAACAGCTGAGGAAAAGGAATTATAGGAGTGGCAATGGAGGTGAATGGGAAAACGTCCTGGTCCACCCCCTGGCTTCAGTCTGCTGTATCCATTGGGGATACTGCGTTGATGGAGCGCCACGCCTTAGTCAGTAAAACCTCAAAATCCATTTGCGCAAACAAGCGGGTGGAGCTCGCTGCTTGCTGGGACAGCTCCTCCTCCTCTGATATCTCGCCTTCTTCTGTCCCCGAGGAAGAATGTCCAGACCCCTGTAGCTTTACTGGGATAGCAGGTGTATCCGGAAGCCCCTTCGGTCCCTGGGGGGGCTGGCACTGGTGGAGGCATGCTTGGGGGGACCTCACGGGGTGGCCCTACCAGAGGGGCACCTACCGTGCCTGAAGATGAGGAAGAGGGGGAATAGCGGCACCTCCTCTTCCTGCTGGCGGATGCCTGGGGGATGAACCAACCTCGGTATGGCCCCTCTTAAAATCCCCAAATCTGGGGTTGAGGAAGAGTCATTCTCACGTCTGAGGATGAGGAAGAGTCACTCTGACCCTGGGAAGAAGGGGCCCCTCCTCCACCAGGGATGGGAACAGAAACTTAAGTTCCCTGGCTATAAACCCCTTCAGCCACGTGGCCCCCTCCTCAGATATGTGGGGTTCCGCACCCTGCCCCTGCGGCAAATTACTCACAAGTAAAGTCGAGTGTGTCCCTGCCATGTCCGCTGACCACAGCTCCATGGCGGCTGCGTTTGCTGTTCCGTCTGGGGGTCCAGTGCCCTCCATCACAGCCATAGCCGCAAGTTCCGCATTCAGCGGCGTTAGTATGCCGCTCGTCGTGGCGTCTGCCCCCTTCTGAGCCCAGCTTTCTCCTTGGTGGGCTAGCAGATGTTGGGAGGGGATACGGCTGGCCTGCTGCTGCTGGCAGACAGCCTGCAACAGCAGGCGCTCGCTCAACCCCGCGACCAGCGTTTTTGCTGTCTTCTGGCGGTTCGCGGCTGCTCTGCCGCCCGCTTCCCCTTCCTTTTTGCCTTCTTAGCCTTTTTTTGTGGTGGCACCTCTGCCCCCTCAGGAAGGGTGGCGCTTGCCTCTGCCCCCTTGGGGCTTTTTTCCTTTTCGGTGCACCACTCTCCGCCCCCGAAGCAAGGGTGGCGGTTGTAGCCTTTGCAGGGGGTTGGCAATCACCACGTTGTTCCCCCTCTGACAATGACGCCAAAATGGCATCGGCGGCATGAGCGCGCTCCACAGGCGAGAAGCAGAAGAAGAATGAAAGCAGGAAGGTTAAAAGTCTAAGGAGAGCGCTGGGGAAATAGCTTCCATGAGAAAAAAGAGCAAGATCGGGGTAAAGGGCTGAGGAGAAACACTAGGGAGTTCGGAGAAAAAACAAGATGGAAAAGATCAGATCTGTCAGAGCTCTCTCTCCTTCCTGCCAATCCTGAGGCGACAGGAAAAAGAACTGGGGATTAGGGATCAGCCTAGCCTTCCAGGAAATCTTAGCTGTGATAACTTCCTGTCGTTTCCTGATGGTATGAAGGAAATACCCATACTAAAGGATGGTCTCCGATTATGGTGGAAAAATTTGGGTTCTGCACATTTTCAGTGCAGTGATATAGACTCTGGTTACACTCCGACTTGGCCACTAAAAGACAGGCTGCAGAGGAAAGACTGTAATTCATTCCTTGTTCTTCAGGTCCAGTAACTTCTGTTCTAACAATAACAAATATTATAATGCTAAAGTTTAGAAATAAATCCTTGGGAACTGACTAACTCAGGTCAATGTAGACTCTGGAACAATGATTTACAAATTTTACAAAGTTAGTGAAGTATACATTTTCCATTCTCTCAGCTTCCTGCTGGACTAGGGATCACAACCAAGCAGCAACTCAATCTCATTGCAAACAAAAGAGCAACAGAGTCCACTGTATGTATTTACTAAAATGGTGATGCAGGAAAGATCATTTTCACTTCCACAGTATTACTTCTGAAGGGGAGTTTCTCTCCCCAAACTTCTCCCTGGTTAATTAAGACCTAGATGAGATATCCTTTATTCAGGATTTAAAACTTAGGTGCAGAGTGCACACTTCCTATGTGTAAGAGCAAATGGTACTACAAGCTGCCTAAGAACATTGTGGAAGCCCCTCCCTTGCGGGAGTTTCAAGAAAATATTTGGCAGGCATCCCTTGAGAACATGGTGGATATTTTTCTTAACGCAAAGGACTGGGCTCAATGATCTGTTCATTCCTACTTCGATAGTTGTATATTCCCTACCACTACCCAGCACCCCATGCAGCACTGCCAGACTGTTTTACCAGTTTGCTCCAAACACTCTTTATAAATAGGTGTTCTCCACAGAACAAATTTTCTTCCTAAGTGTTGCAAAAAATGACAGGAACTTTCACAGATAACAGGCTTTACTGCATGTTTACTGCGAGTTTGAATTTGCCCAAAAAAACTGACAAAAAAGTGGATTTTTTAGCCCTGGAAATAAAGTCAGGCTAGGAATGCAATGAAAACCTGAATTTTGTGTGAAGAGTTTCCCAATCTCTCACACAGACTTCAGCGTGAATCTGGCCGATGTGTGAATGTACATCCTCCATTCAGAGCTAAAAGCCCTGTCTGGAAATGCTCCATGAGAGCAGAACTGAATGATGTCCTGCCTAAAACCTCATGAAGCATCCAAGTTAAATCTCAAAAGCTGTATCATTTGCTAAAATGAGGAAAGCCCTTCTTTATACTTTTTATAGAAGCAGTAAATGATGAAATAGCAAGCTTCCAAACCATGTAATTATTTATAGAAAAAATGCAGTATGGTTTCCTTTGTGGCTTCTATGTGGACTTATTTTAAAAGAGTAGATGGAGTCCTGTTTTAGCTAGTTTAACAAAAAGCACATCTAGGAATAGCATCCCATTAAGGTTTGGATAATTTAATAATAAAATCTATCACTGACACTCACTTATGGTTACAAATATGTGCTAAAGAGTTTCGCAACTGCTACTTTTTCGTTCGTTGTCCAAGCCTGCGCTTGAGCTGAAAGCGGTTAACACTAATATATTTATTTAGTTAATTTATATATTTTATATACCGCCTGACTCCAAAGACTCTAGGCAGTTCACAAAAACACACACAACAAAAACAAAATAAGACAACAATTTAAAACATTCTAAGATTACTAAGGAAAGGAAAGATTGTGCCGTCGAGTCAGTGTCGACTCCTGCCGACCACAAAGCCACGTGGTTTTCTTGGTAGAATACAGGAGTGGTTTACCATTGCCTTCCTCCTGCACAGTATGAGATGTGCTGTTGTCACTGAAGTGAGCATCCACCTCCAGCCCCTTCCTATATCGCTGCTGCCCAATATAGGTACAGCAAATATACATTTACCAGGCACAGTCTAGGGAGCACACCGGCAAGGATTCGAACTAACAGCCTCTTGCTCCCTACGCAAGCTGCTTCCCCACTGAGCCATCACAGCTGATAAGATTATTAAAAGCCTGGCTTTTTAAAAAAAAGTGTCTTAAGAGCTCTTTTAAAGGCTGGTATGCGCACGAACTGGTTCAGAGGCCCTTTTACAAGCTTCCAAACTGGTTCGAACGTGGCGCCAGCTCAAAGTTCAAAGCTGACAGGGGTGCCTCTTTAAGGGCAGGGGAGGGTGCACTCACCCCTCACGCCGCTTTCCCCCCGCCAGCGCGGGTATTTTTAGTATCCTGTTGGGGCGGCAGCGTACCCACATGCCGCCCCATTGCGCTCCTTTTCCAGACATTACTGGAAGTTGCCGACACGCCTGCACACGCCAGCACGGGCGCACGCACGTCATGCATACCCGCGCGCCCATGCCGGCGTGCCCAGGTGCGTCTGTAACCTCCGGTAATGTCCGGAAAAGAAGCGCAAAAGAGCAGCAGGTAGGTACGCTGCCACTCTGACGGGATACTAAAAATACCAGTGCCGCTGGGGGGAAAGTGGCACGAGGGGTGAGTGCACCCTCCCCTGCCGTTAAAGAGGCACCACCGCCGGCTTGGAACCATCTAGCAGCGGTTCCGTGCACATCCCTAAACCACGAATGTCTGTAGGGAGCGCATTCCATAGCCTAGGAATGACTACAGAGAAGTTCCGCTCCTGAGTCATCACCAGACAAGCTGGCAGCATCCAGAGATGGACCGCTCTCGATGACCTTAACGTGCAGTGGAGATCATGCAAAAGGCGGAACTCTCCCAGGTAACCCAGTCCTAAGCCATTTAGGGCTTTAAAGGTAATTACCAGCACTTTGTACTCTGCCCAGAAACCTATTGGCAGCCAATGCAATTGTTTTAAGATAGGCCTAACATAGTATCTCCGAGAAACCCCGGGGACCAATCTAGCCGCTTCATTTTGGACCAACTGAAGTATCTAAACTACATACAATGGCAGCCCCATGTCAAGCACATTGCAGTAGCAGTGCCTAGAGGTTACCAGAGAGTACACCACCATTCTGAGATCATTAACTCCAAGAAACGGATGCAGCTGTCACAGCAATTGAAGTTGATAGAAGGCGCTCCTGGCCATAGCCTCAACCTGAGAAGCCAGAATGAGGCCTAGATCCAGAAACACTTCCAAGCTACTCATCTGATCCTTTAGGGGGAGTGCAACCCCATCCAGAACAGGAGGATCTATTGCATCCCTCAATGTATGACCCCTTACCATGAGTACCTCTGTCTTGCTTGGATTCAGTTTCAATTTATTATCCCTCATCCAGTCCATTGCTGCCTGTAGGCAGGTATGGGGGTGGGGCTTATGCCATTTCCTCAATGTCCTACATTTAGAATTATTTAAAAACTTGAAGATTACAGAAAGATAGCTCACATTTTTGACAACGCTATTAAATACAACAGAACAAATGCAGCTAGCAGAGTCAGAGTGCCCAAGGCTGAGACTGTTTTAATATTTTATTATACTGTATCTATCCTTGGGCAGTTTTTTTTTTTGAAAAGGCGATTAAGACATTCTAAGAGATAAACAGATAGAAAGAAAGATTATCGTATGACGGAGGTTGCAAGAAATAGGATGCCATATATACTAAAGTGATATTTACTAGGGATGGGTGAACCATATCTGTCCCTAGCCTATTTAACTATTCAAAGGTCAAGTCTACTACCAGCAACAACTAGGCCCAAGCCACAGCACAGGGCACCATCACTATCACCACTCACACAGAGGAAGTCGGGTTCTCCTCTTCATGGAAATGGTGGCAATATAACAGGCCGCATTAAGCCTGAATCCAGGCTGGCAGCACAGGTTGTTGACATCTTGGGGGGAAACCTATCAATCAGCATGCTTACATGACTGGAGAATTATTGGAAACGTAAGACCTGGCTCTTTATCCCTCTTCTTACCATGAAGAGTTTTTTCCCCCAGGGATTGTAGGCCATCCTCTAACAGTGGGTTGTGTCTCAGGCATGCTCGAAACAAACAATAAATGGTTAAATTTTGCTTGCTTCCAGCACCAGAGAGCACCAGTCACCAGTTCTGTGACATCATTTGTAAAGAGAGCAGATAGACAATGACAGAACCTAGAGCAGCACAGTGGCTGAGAAGTGTAGTCAGGAAAAAACATCAAGACAGAGTATAGGAGTAAGAACCTTCCAGAGAAAGAACATGGGAAGGGGGTCCCTAAGGACTATATACCCTGGGAGCCATACCGGGAGCCGTGGCCACCCAAATGTTGGACCTTTATCCCCCATGTGAATATAGAAAAGCTATATACATCCGAGGGAGGGCCAGATGACCTACAATCCCTGGGGGAAAGAACCCTTCATGGTAAGAACCAATGTTCTTTTCCCTCCAAAGATCGTAGGCCATCCTCTAACCGTGGGACATGCCCAAGCTGCGTCTGTTCGGAGGACTCAGATGTAATCAGACAACCTGTTGGAGGACTGTGCAACCAAAGGTGGCCTGGGAAATGAGGAAGGAGGAAATCTTATAGTGTTCAATGAAGGGAGTGGAGGAAGACCATGTGGCCACACTGCAAATATCCACAAGAGGAATTCAGGCGGAGAAGGCGCCCAAGGTGGAAGTGCTGTGAGTAGAATGTGCCGTGTTGTTGCCAGGTATCAGAGGATTCGAGGATTCGTACACAAGGGCGATGTGGCTAGAACTGATTTTGATGCCTTGAATCCCTGAGAGGTCGGATGGAAGGTGACAAACAGTGGATCTGATTGGTGTTGGTCTTTGGTGTGGCAAAGTTAGATCCTCAGGGCCCTACAGACGTCCAGGGAGTGCCAACTCTTTTCTTTAGAGTGAGACAGGGAGGGGCAGAATGAAGGGAGGATGATGTCTTGGGCCCTATGAAAGGTGGAGTTGACTTTGTGTAGAAAGGTGGGGTCAATCTTAAGGACTACGGCATTCGGAAAGAAGGTACAGAGCTCCTTTCAGGATGACAGGGCTGCAAGCTCAGAGACTCTACAGGCAGAAATAATGGCCACTAGGAATAGAACCTTATAAGACAGGAGTTTTGGCGGCAGTGATGTTGGGGCTCAAGGGGGACTCTGGTAAGGACGCTGAGGACTTTGTTCAGGTTCCATGAAGAGAAACAGTGGATAGGCGGTTATGCTAGATTCAATGCTCCTCAGAAGAACCTGGAAATGTGAGGGTGGAAGTTCATGGATCCATGTGATGATAGTTGGAGTACGGATGCTAGGGCCAAGGCTTGGTGCTTCAAAGTGTTCTGCCGGGTCTACTGCCTGGAGACTGAGCCAGACGGCTTGGATGCTGGCCACTCCCTGGAGATGTTCCACCATAATGGAAGCTATGTGGTGCTCCGCCCAATGAAAGAAATTGTCAGTTTCCTTCAAGAGTGCTCTGGACCTGGTACCGCCTTGATGGTTGGTGTGTGATTTTGTGGTGACATTGTCCATGCGTATGAGTATGTGTTGTCCTGCTATGAGAGGGAGAAAATGGATGAGAGCTAGATGGGCTGCTCACATTTCCAACCAGTTTATGTTGCGAGATGCTTCTCTGGCTGACCAGTGTCCTTGAAGGTATTGGTTGGAGCAGTGTGCCCCCCAGCCTGTCAGGCTGGCATCTGTCATAATGGTGATTCTGTGGGGGTCTGAGAGGGGTATGCCCTTGGCGGTCACCTCAGAAAGCCATCACCTGAGGGAGCATTTGACCTTGTGGGGAAGGTGCACAATTTTTTGTGTGCGGGCCATAATCACATCTTGAAAGGGAAGGATGAACCACTGGACGGGACGGAGTGCCCATGGGGTGCACTCCAGGCAGGCAATCATGGACCCGAGTACCTGAGACAGGAGCATCAGATCTGCGGAGGCACAATGGAGAAGTGAATGGATCAGGGATTCGAGTTTCTTCCTCCTCTGAGGGATAAGAGAGACCAAGTCCTGCGGGGTGTTGAGGATGGTGTCGAGATGTTGAATGGTTTGAGTCAGCTGTAGTTGACTCTTCAACTCATTGATTAGGAAGCCATGCTGACTGAGGCACTGGACAGTACGCTGGAAGTCCTGCTTGGCCTTCGGTAGAGAAGGAATCTCACAAGCTCACTCTACTGAAGAAGCTGACCAGAGATTTAGGGCACAATAGCCAGTTGGAATTGTAGCTCAAGTTTCAGCTTTATTGATAAATGGTAAGTTTCAACAGTCTCACCATGAATTCAGGAACGACGAGTGAAAGCACCATAGACCCAGTACATATCTGGTAACCCAGGCTTTCCAGTAAACTGCAGAAGCCCCAAATTCCAGAGTCACCAAATTCTCTGACACAAGCTCCAAGCAAATTAGACGTGTTGTCTCCAGCAGTTCGTTCAAGGCACAGGCTGCCAAATTTATAGTCAGCAGCCATGTGCACTTAATCAACACTCCACCCCCACCAGCTGCCATGGATTCAGTCTGACTCCTGCTGCCTTCTTGTCAGTCGACTACTTCTCCGTAATTCCCTCACCTGCTGTTGGCATTTTTCCTGCCTGAGTCCTTGAGGAGATAGTTGCCATTCAATCTCTGGCTCAGATCCTGACCCTTCTCTCCAAAGATCACCCAGGCCTGCTGGCCCCTCCTGCAACAAACACTCGCCCTGGCCTGTCTCAACTACCTCCCCATTGAAATCACCGGCCTGCTCCTCCTCAAGCGCCTCCCCACTTTCTAGTAAGTCTCCCTACCCGCTACTCCTCTCCAATGTCCTTGGGTGAGGATATAACAAGGAGAACGGATCAGGATGACATCCAGATAGGAATGTAGGTGAATCCCGGAGAGGCAGAGGTGACCAACTAGTGTGACCAGTATCTTTGTAAAGACCCGTGGGGCGGATGACAGTCCAAAAGGGAAAACACGGTTTTGGTAATGCTGGTTGTCATAGCAGAAGCAAAGGAATTTCCTGTGGTTTGGGTGTATGGGTATGTGGTAAGCTTCTGAAAGATCTATCGACGCCAGGAAGTAGTTGTGTCGGACAGCCGCCTTGATGGTTTGGAGCAATTCCATCTTGAACTTTCTTTTTTACAGATCTGTTCAGGTGCTTTAGATCCAGGACTGCTCTCCATGCACCATCCTTCTTGGGAACCAAAGAGTATAGAATAGATGCCAGAGCATGTGGCAGTGAGTGGAACTAGTTCTATCGGCTGAATCTGGAGGAGAAGAACTGCTTGGGGCATCCTGAGGTGTTTCTGAGGTTCCGAGATTTGGGAGTTACGATGTAGTGGTGAGTGGGACGTGAGGAGAACTCGATGGTGTAACCTTCTGATACGGTATGCAGTACCCATTGGTAATACAGTTCCAGGCCTGGGGAAACAGAAGGAGTCTGCCTCTGGCTGGAGCAGAGTCATTGTTTCCTGGAGGACTGATTGCTAGGGTTGAATGGCTTGTTGTTTTGAGGACGGGCGGCGGCCCTGTTCTGCTGTCTCCACTGCTGTCTGCCTTGTGGCTTGAAAAAGAAGTTACGGAAGTCTCTAGACTGGCTTGCGGCTGTCCCATAGGTCTGTTTTGGGTAGAGAAAGGATCAGAAGAACAAAAAGGTCATCTCATATCTCTGCGGGAGGAAGGGAGGGCCTCCTTCTTATTGTGTGTCTCGATGAGGATGGGTTCGAGAGATTCCCCCAAAAGCTTCCTTCGTGAGAAAGAGGAAGATGCAAGTGCGAGTCTGGATTTTGTGTCTACAGACCAATTCTTCAACCACAGACAGACACTAGCAGACTGCGACACCGGAGACCACTGCTCTAGATGCTTGCCGGATAGTCCAAACTGGAGTCTGCTATTAATGCTGTCGCCTTTGCCATCTTGTTAATGCCCTGGCGCAGTTTAACATTCTCCAGTGCTACCAACTGGACAAGTTCCTTTGCCCACAGGATGGAGGCCCGTGTGAAGATGGAGTTGGAGGTTGCCATTCCAATGATGGTAGTAGAAGCTTCATGAGTTTTTGTGAGGAGGCTGTCGCTTTTCTTTCCTTCCGTGGTCCTTAGCTGTTCTTGACCCTCTGTGCTAAGCACCAAGTTTGAAACCAGTGGTGCTACTGGGGTGTCTACTAACAGAACGGAAATTAGAGACTGGATTTCCTGTGGGAAAGAGTACATCTTTCTTGGACATACCCCTACAGACCAGGACAATATTGGTGCCTTCCACCAGCAGTGGGGTGAGCGGAGAAGTTGGTGGCGCACTTGACTTAGGTGCGGGCTCGAGGCTGTCTGGCTGCAGGGAGGAGAGCGCCGGAATAGCTAGCATAGAGGTGGTGGAATGGCCAGTGGCGGCATAGACAGAGGCCGTGGCTGTCTGTTGCCTCCAGGGATCAGCAGGGCAGGGGTAAGCACCTCCAGTGTTGATGTTTTCCTGTGGCATCTCCCTGGTCTCCTCTGGAGTATGGGGTAGGCGCCGTGGAGGCTTCTGTGCACATACTGCCTGCACCAGCAAGCACTCGCTAAGCCTCAGAGAGGATGGTGATGTGGGCTTCCTTTTGGCTTTTTTCTGCTTTGGCTGATCTTTCGTGTGTGTGTGTGTTTTCCCCCTTTTCCAGGGCTTTCTTGCCTGGCACAAGTTATGATGCAAGTGTCCCTGCCATGGTGGTAGGAGTGGGGGGAGGCCATGAGGGAGAAGTGGACGTGGGGTGGGGCGGGAGCTCTGTGGGGCACTTTGGCTGTAAATTCCCCCTCCTCTTAGGTAGGCGGCCCTCAGAAAGGGAGCCCTGGAGCATGTCCCCCGTGTGGGATAAATCCATGGAAAAAGATAATAATAAGCCAGGAGTGGGGGGCGGCAAACAAAATACAAACTGTTTGCCCATCAGCCAAATGTGAACTTGAAAAGTAATTTAGAACTGTTTAGGCTGAATCCGAATTATTATGGCTCCCTTCCCACCCTTGCACAATCTGAGAGGGGACGGCGGGGAGGTGAGAAAGAAAGTCAGGAAAGAAAGATGAAGAAAGAGATAGGCCTCTTATCATGGGGGGGGCAGTGCGGGGGAATGCTGAGCTCTCTGTCTCGAGTTGCTGCCTTGAGCAAAACAAGAACGGAACTGGCAATTGGCGCCCTCTGGCACCAGAGGCAAGCAAAATTTAACTACTACTTGTCTGCTTTGAGCATGCCTGAGACACAACCCACTGTTAGACGATGGCCTATGATCCCTGGGGGGGAAGTCAGTTATTACAAAACAAGAAGAATATTTTGTAAAAATATAAAAAGTACTAGCTAGTCTGGGAGCAGAGCATCTAGTTTGTTGCCTGTCGCCCCACACACACCCGTCGCCATTTTGTCATCCACCCATTGCCACCTCCTTCATCCCCTGTCCGCCTGTCACTGCCTCCTTCTTCTGCCCACCTCCACCCACCCGTCTCTGCCTCCTTCTTTCCCCCTGCCCACCCACTGCCACCTCCTTCTTCCGCCCGTTGCCCGGCCATTCCTGCCTCCTTCTTCCGTCCATCGCACAGCCGTCCCCACCTCCTTCTGCCCTTCACCACCACCATTGCCATTTTTGGCGCCATCCGCTGGCCAATCAGCCGCTACTGCAGCTGCCACTATTTTCTTCCCTCCCACACATGGCTATCCGGCAGCAATCTGAACTCTCACGAGAGCTGCCATGCATGGGATCAGCCACGGGTGTGCCTAAGAGAAATATAGATGATGATGATGATGATGATGATGATGATGGGGTTCCTGAATCTGAATAAGGGCCCTGTATTCCAGTACAGAGTGGACAACCAGATGCCTCTAAGAAGCTCACATGCAAGGCATAATGACAATAACCATCCCTATTATTTCTCCTTCGCATATAGTAACCAAAGATGTAAGACCTCTGAATATGGTGATTCCATTTAGTTGTCATAACCACTGGTAGAGGTAAGCTCCATGAACATGTCAAACAACTCTGTCTCTACCACACTGGGTTCTACATACCACGAAGGTCCCTTTTAAAAGATATAAATGAACAGACATACTCAAAGCAGTCTCTTATTATATGTGGATGCAATCATTAATACCCAATCAAAACACTGATCCTTTAATAAAGTATTTGCAATAAAATAAAGCATGTCTATTGTTTTAACTGTGTTTGAATTGTTTCGATTTTGTGTGGTTTCAAGTTTGATTTTTAAATGATTATGTTTTGTTTGGGTTTTGTAAACTGCTCAGAGCTGTTGGATGGCGTGATACAGAAATGTAATAATAAATTCATAAAATATCTGTCTGTATAATATGAGTTCTTCTTGTTCCTATTACATTGATGACTAAAGTCAAACAAAGCTGAAAAATTTGGAGTTACATTTACTTGAAAATTTTCTGTTCAAGGCATCTTAACAGAGTTGGATACATGGTCAGACAATGTGGAGTCAGACACACTCTATGTCTGCCTCCTAAGACCAGATCAGTTAACACGAAAGCAAACAGTCTTATCATCATGGTCCTGCTTCTTTTTTAAAATATAAAACCTCCTGCCTGGGCAGACAGAACAGGCACCAAGTACAACAGACCAACCTAAGTCTTATTTTACAGAAAGAAGGTAAAGACAGGACTTTGTGATATCAAAGCAGCTTAATCAATTTTTAAATTAAAAACTTAGTTGGGAAAGAAAGAATACATACAGGTATTGTCCCAGATTGACTAAGCTAGAAAAGGATGCAACCAGTTATAAACTGCTTATTAAGACAAAGGAGATGAGTCATCAGTCCTTACACATATTTCAATTATAAATGACTGACTCTGCAGACTTACAGGTCTTCCTGTCTTCTGGATGGAGTTTTGAACTCCTAAAATGGCATCACTTAGTTCCAGCAGGCCAGTTAATGTGACTGAATAACATGCTATATAATTGTACATCAAGAGCTAGGCTACTAGGCAAGTCAGCAGATGAAAGTGCTGCAAAGCAATTAAGTTCGAAGCAATGTACACAGGAAAACTAGGAACGCACAACATTGAGATCTAAATTAGTAACACCCAATTATTAAAGAGATCAAGGGAGTCAAGTTCACATAAAACAGTAATGATGAGAAAGCAAACGTGCTAGGAAAGCAGAGTGTGTGTGTGTGGGGGGGGGAGCTATTAACCCCTGCTAAATGAGCAAAGAGACCCCTTTTAAAGTGGTGATTCTCTTATATTTAGCAGGGGGAGTGCAACTGGCCCTATCCAACCCCAGCACAGCATCCCTCCAGTGGCTGTTGCTGGTATCTGCCTTATGTTTCTTTTTAGACTGTGAGCCCTTTGGGGACAGGGGGCCATCTTATTTGTGTATTATTTATTTTTCTATGTAAACCACTTTGAGAACTTTGGATGAAGAGTAGTACATAAACATCTGTTATTGTTGTATTGTATTGCTACTTTGATTCTCTGTTATGCACACTATGTGCCACTCTTTCAGTGCTACAAGAGAATAGTAGAACTTGAGGAAGCACAGAAAAAGCTGAACAGGCCTTATCTACAGATGACCCTCATTGCTTGGGGGCGGGGGTATGTTCCCACCTATTTCCACTGATAATGAAATCGTGAATAAAGAGACCTTAACCCTATGGGGATGCGGGAGGGGGTTAGGTTCCTAAGCACACTGAAGTGTGCTGAAAATCACATGAAAATGCAACAGGGGAACAGAAATAAGCACAGTACCATGCTCTTCAGCAATGCCCCCTAAACTTCCAAATCCTCAGATTTTTATTCTTTTCTTTTTGGTAGAAGAGAGCTACTAAGTGGCTCAGCACTAGAAAATGGCAACAGAAAATGACATCAGAAGTCATTTCTAGCCACTCAAGAGCCATGGATAGGTGAAAATAACCCCTATTTTCACCCTGCAAATAAAGAAACTGGGTCCCTATGACTCAGCTGCGCATATGTGAAACATGCTGGACATGGGTAATGAGGGCCACCTGTATTTCAAATCCAATGACTGATGTTTAATCTATGTGTGGATTGAACTTCAAGATTATATGTCACCATTGTTAGCTTTACAACGTTTTCGTTAATATATTAGATACAGTGACTATCCAGTCATATCTGGGTGTTCACAACTGGTTTATTAATCTGATTTTTCTTATATGAGCATATGAAGCTGCATTCTATCAGGGTCATACAAATGCAACACCAAATCATAGTTTGGTGTTATCGGAATGAGCAGACAAGCCACGGACTCCCTTCCACTTCCCTTCTTCCCTCATACAAAGTGGCTGATAACGTCCAGTCCTCGTTTGCAGCAAAGCATTGCTATACAAAATAGTCTTAAACCAGGGCCTGACAAATCCCAGATACCAGAGAGCCATGGTGCCTAGATCAGGATATTCAGAGAGAGTTGTTAATCTTTAATTGTTGCAGATAGCCCTGTTTCTGTTTTAAGTATGTTACTTGTATAGAGGACAGAGAAGCCCTCCCTCTCCACAAAGTCCATTGCTAAGTTTGGCAATTTTGTCAAATGTCCATTATCTGGTTCCTAAATTTTGTGGCTACCTTCTAGATCCCTGGCTCCTAGAAAATTTGGCAAGGCCTGTCTTAAACATAGGTCTGTCTAGCTCAGTACTGAATGACAGCTCTTCACTGAAGAGTCTTCAGGGTTTCAGACTGGGGTCTTCCTTGTTTAATCTGGAGATACCAGAAATTGAACCATTAACAATCTTCTATATAATTCCTGTTGCGGGGATGCGTAGGGATGTGGCAAGCTCCGCCCCTGGTGCAGCCACGACCAATGGTGGGCCCAGAGGGGGCGATACGTGCAAGGGTGGGAGGGAGGAGTGCGTGCCAGTAGCCAGTTGGAGCAGCGCACACCAGGAGACAGTTGGAGGAGGGCAAGAGGACAATGGGAGGATGATGGCGATGCGGAAGGAGAAGGCGGCACCACCCTGAGGAGGAGGGTGAGAGGACAATGGGCAGCAGGAGGAGGACCCACCGCCCCGATGAGGACGACGGCAAGGCGGAGGGAGGCGGCACGGCCTGGCCCTGGCCCCCTGGGGTAAGGCAGCGGCAACATGTGGGGGGTGGATGGCTGGGCCCAACTAGAAGCACAGACGCTCTGTGCCCATGTCCACTAGAATAAACACATGCAATTCTCAACAACAACAAATCACCAATATAATGCATTTAGTGGCTATGTGATATAAGATCTATATGTAGGAACTGTAAATAGATGTTTGACATATGCAATATGCACAGGGAATATTTTTCCTCTCAGATGCATACAATATTGCTTAGTTCTTTAGACACTAGTCAATAAATGAAGGCTTTACATTCTTGAAAATAGGAAGGCAAATTACTGGTAGTGAACAAGAACTCCCATTAATCTACAGTCCCATCTATACAGATGCACTGTCAATACAAGAGACCTTAACCCAGAAATCTAAACGTGATTAATGTGAATATGAAATCTGAATGGGATGTGTAGATCACATTCTGCCTGTGATCTACACATCATTAAACCAGAACATCTGAGTTTAACTGACTTCAGTAAAACTGGAATCCCAATCCTAATTATTTGTATCAGTGCCATCAACAGTAAATAAACATTTCACATTTTTGTCTGTACAATGCAGGCCTTGAAAAGTTTTCTTTGGAACCAGCCCAAAAATTTGAAAGCTAGACAATGGACATTTGACAAAATTACCAGACTTAGTGATTGACATTACGGAACAGGATGGTAAATGGGCTTTTATTGATCTCTTTAATATTATCTTTACAAGTAACATACTTCAAACAGAAACAGGGCTGCCTGGGACAAATAAGGATTTGATTAAATAACTCTACCACTGAATATCCTAGACTGAGCATCATGGTTAGATTTCTAGGCCCCATGGCTCCTAGGATTTGTCAAGCCTTAGTACAATACCTTGTTATGGGAGGTACTGCCATTTTAACATTGCCAGCAAAGCCATCATAACCCATCCTAATCACCATCCATTATAACACAGAATACTTTGGCTTTGCTGGTTTGACTATTGGGCTCTTTGTTAGAAAGCAGAGAACTTATAGCTCCAGAATCTGAATGATACCTTGAATGTAATTCAAAACTGAGAATTTCAAAATGTTTCAGTTCATTATTATGAATTAAAGAAGACCGTAACATTAACTGACAATACATACTAAACTTTTTAAAGCAACACAGAATGAGGGACAGAGGAAAAGAGAGTAGCAACTAAAAGAAAATAAATTCTACCAATGTTTCATTAAAGACCAAATAATGTTTTTATATCACACACACACACACACACACACACACCCCTTTGGTACAAATTATATTCTCATCCTTTTGTGATTTTCACTATTTTACTTAAGAACAGTAACAATAACATCATTTCAACAAACAAGCACCTGCTAAACAAGATGTACAAGCAATTTTAGAATAGTTAGCCTATAATTCTAAGAATAATTTAAAACTACTGTGTGCAAGTAAGTTGTTCTCGTATTTCTTGGATTGCAATGCAGTACTTCAGAATTATTTTTTAAAATTAGAAAAAATAGAATTAAAATGCAGAATTTTAGAAGTTCAATGCAATCTCAAACAATTATATATTAGCCAACGAAACAAAAAATGGCAGTATTAATGTTCAAAAGTAATGAATGAAAATAAATTGTTAAGCTTGCCGCCCAGAATCTGTCCATTATTAAGGGTTTTAGTGTAAACTGAGAATATCTGGCATTTTCAGTGCATTTGTTTTCTATAGATTTCTGCATTATTTTATGCTAATAAAAGACATCTGGTTTTAAACTATGCCAAATTTTACAGTTTGCCTTTGAAACCGAGAACACATTTCCTCTTAACATTCCAGTAGGCTTTTTTTATCACACAGTTGCTAGAATCTAGTATCTTCACCTGCATCTCTACCCTATAGAAAGTCACTATCAAGCACAGATGGCAAAAGTAATGTGAAAGAAAATATACATGAAACACATGAGCTTGGTAGGTTCGTATTTCAGGAAAAGAACTGAGTCCCATCCTAAAGTGTGGAAAACCACTGCATCAGAATTACACATTAATATTAAATGCCTATCATCTGTTGCTCCATTATCTTGGAATAACTTAGCCTAGTGAGATACCAGCTTCTTGTTTCAAAGAAAGCCACTATCAAGCAAGTGACAGACAACAGAAACTTGAGAGCCAGAAGGAAAAGAGCAAGCCATCTAACTGATCTCCTTTCTTAAATATGAAGCACATTTTAATTAAAGACGGGTCAGTTTACACAGCAGCTAAGAGAGATACTGACATCAGATATGAATTAATACTTACTGGAGGTAATTAATTAATCCAGCTACCATGGGATGAGAAGACTGCACTGAAATCAAACATAATACCCTACCACTTGGGTCATGCCTTCACTGAAAGATACTTTACTCCATTCTGGAGGTTCTAGAATCACAATCCATTGGTTTTTTTTAGGCCAAGTCAAGCACCGAGGGCACATTCTCCCTGCTCTCTTTTTCTCCTTACCTCACATTCTTAACTGAAAGGAAAAAATCCTAGTTTCTTAAACCACAGTTCTACAGAATTGGCAAACTGTGGCTTAAGCACCCTAAACAGCCAGGCTATCAAGTCATTGTTTCTATATCCTGATTTGTATGGAGTGCTTGAACTGGTGCTCCCCAATTTGGACAGAATGTGGAACTGTGATTTAAGAAATCAGAATTCCTTCTGTTGGACAGAATTCCGACAAAATTCTAGCACTTCTTTTTGGATGGCACACAAGAGGAAGAGGAAAGAGTGGAAGAAAAGGAGCTCACAGATTCAGCACTGTGTTCCAGCCCAAACAACCATGACATCTGCACTGAGCCTGAGCTGAAAAGTTTGGCCAAACAGAGCAATTAGATACTTGGAAAATGAATTGAAGCATTACAATATGTTTGTCACTTATTTTCAGCAACAAATGGGTTAGACCAAAAATAAATGTGATACTCGATGCTACATAGTTAAGACTGTCAAATCCTTTCCATACTTTACAAAGGCTTTGTCAGACAAATGACAAATAAAGAATGTCAAAGCTGAAAAGTGATCACAACAATACTTTTTTGCATACACTTACAATTCTAACAGGGGATGCAAAAAGCATAATCAATGAGTTGGCAAACAGAAATGTCAAAAAGACACAAGGTAAAAAACAGTCTGAAGGGCATTGAGACTGGATTTAGTGCTATATAGATTGGGGAGGAGGGAAGCAATGTAATCAAAACACGAAAGACAGGGCTGAAAAAAATAATTCAAATATGTAGGCTAGCTGGTCAGATATTTAAGAGCCAGCACCAGTTTTTTAGGCATTAGAACTGCACAGGACTGCTACAAAGCACTACACTACTACAAATATTTATATACCACTTTTCAACAAAAGTGCTCAAAGCCGTTTAGATAGACAGATATGACAGGACCGGCAAAAACTCACTTCAAAATGCTTACAAATGGATATTTAGGAAACCAGATAACTAGGTGCCTAGGCTTCTCCGGGTGTGGCTTTACAAAGTCACTCTGGATGCTGGAGCCTTAAACTGAAGTCTTATGCATACTTTCCTACAAGTAAGCACCAATGAACACAACAGGACTTGCTTTCACTCATACGCTGGTTGTGCTGTTACTGTAATGTATTCTTGGTGACTCCATCAAGAGGCAGGCAAGTACACAGAACAACATTCCAGGAGTGGGTGTAGGGAACACAGAAACAGATTCATTTGTTTTCCTTTTCATGTCATATTTTGCATCTTAAAATACAAGTTCCTTCATCTATGTTTTATAAACATAGCACAAGAGCTGACTCACACTACATTCCAAAGCCTTAGAATATCAGAAGAAAAAGGCAAAATCTTCTAATTGCAGAAAGATAGCATATGTATAGTGATAAAAAAGAACAGCTATGTGGACTCTGAGGTATTCACACACAAAAAAACAAAGTCCAAGTCTTTGGAGGGTTTGGATATCATTTTGGCCCTCAGTTCTTTAACTGATAAAGCTGCAAGTGCCCTACTTCATTACATTATTTATTCTTACTTATTTAATTTATATACCACCTGACTCCAAGGCTCTAGGGTTAGCATTAACCAATTAACATTCTCATTAACTTCACAGAGAACAGGATTTCAGCCTAGATAGAGAGAAATGCCTATAAATAAAGAAATCCAGTCTCTACTGAAAACAGATGCACATGACATCCATACTCTTACCCAGCTCCTTGCATTTATTACATCTACCACCAACCATACACAAAGAACAACATATGTGGCAACGAAAACAAGGATATTGGCCTCAGTGTCTCCTTTGACACTAGACCCAATGCCCAAATCTGACCTGGACACTTCAGCTTTGACTAATCTTACTCCAGCCCACTGCCTTGTATTGGCAAAAAACCCAGCAAACATACCTGACGCAAGATCTAACTTGGCCAGATGCTTTTCTTTTGCACTACTTAGAACAGAAACATGCAGCTACTCCTTTAAAAGCCTAGTCAGCCTTAAGTTTGGGAACACTAGCATTTGAAAAACACACGCACACACGACCCTGAATCTGGTTGCAAAAGCATCCCTTATATACATTCACCTGGAAAGAAGCCCCACTGTACTGGGTGAGAGCTTGATTAAAACTGTTGAGCTGTTAGTAGAGTACCAGATCTCCCCAAAGCTTTATCGTTTATAAAAAGAGATATTTACTGTAAAGGAGAGAAGAGTGCCTACAGCTGAGGTCCAACAAAAAATATTTAAGGATAGCCGAGAGAGAGAGAGAGAGAGAGGTTATCATGCGCCCTGGGCCTCCCTCACCTCCTGGATGCGCTTGCGGGCCCGCTGCAACACCTCCTCGTAGCCCTTTTGCCGCAGCTCGCTCAAGCTCTCGTAATACTCCTCCGGGTCGTCCGTCTCAGTGAAGAGCACCTGGGAGAGGATCTTCCAGCCGCAGGTGTCGAGGCAGTGGCCCAGGTAGACCTGCAGCTGGTAGCACAGCGCTTCCATCTCCTGCTCAGACAGCTCCGGAGCGCCGAAGAGGACCGTCCACATGCCCGAGGGCTCCTCGGGGAAGACCGGCAAGCAGGGCTCCAGCTCCGAGTTCACCGAGCACAGCTGCTGGTGCACGGCCCGAAGGTCCTGGTAGGAGAAGAGGCCAGCCCAGCTGCATTCCTCCCCCGACTGCGGCTCCGTCTCCCAGGCAGCCACCGAGGGTGGTTCGGCGGCTTGAGGCCCGGCGAGCGGAGACGGCAGCAGCAGAACGGCGCCTCCTCCTGCCGCAGGCTCGTCCTTCCCCAGCTCCAGCACTTCGATCTCCTCGGCCGCGCAGGCCGCGGGGCTGAGCGGCGGCGGAGGCGCCTCCGGGGCAGGCTGAGGCCTCCGCGCCGGGCTGCTCCTCGCCCTAGCCGGGCTCCTCGGCGACGCCTCCGCCACTCGGCCTCCGGGACTCCTGAGCAACGCCTCGGCCCGGACAGGGGAAGCCGGCGAGCTCCTGGCCTGGCCGGGCTCGGCGGCGCTCCAGGCCGGGCTCCTGCGCAAGGTGGGGCTCCCGGCGGCGGCGGCGGCCTTGGAGGCAGAGGAGCTTCGCTGCTCGGCTCCCCCGGGGCTGCTGCCGCTGCTGCTGCTACTGCTGCAGCCGCGGCGGAGCTCCCGGGAGCCGCTGCGCTGCCTCTGCGCCGTCCGGTTGTGGCAGGTGATGGCGAACTTGCCCTCGATCTCGTTCCAGGCCACGATGAAGACGAACTTGTGCTTCTCCCGCTCGTGGAAAGCGTGAGGCCGGACGGCCACCCAGTCCGCCTCCAGCGTCTCTTCCAAGGCGAAGGTGCTCATGGTGGCGGCGGGGACAGCGGTGCTCGCAGCCTCCCGCCGCACGGCACGGGGCTTCTTCCGGCTCTCTCACAGCGGTTGCCGGACACTCACTCAGTCACTGCCCAGCATCAGCCATTTTAGCGGCGGCAGGGAGGAAGGAAAAAGGAAGGATGCGCTCCTCTGGCGGGGCCGGCTGGGATACGATGGAGGGAGAGGCTCAGGCCAGAGAGCGGCGTCAGTCGCCCCCAAGGCCGCCGCCGCCGCCGCAGCGGCGCTCTACAGCGCGCGTCTCTCCCTCGGCTTTGTTGTCGTCGGCCCACCGGGGGCGACTCCTGCTCGCTCACTCGCTCGCCCGCCCGCCCGCCGGCCGGGCAGCACAATGCCGCCCCGACACTCTCTCAGGTACTGGAGGCGGTCACGTGGAGGCCCCAGATCTGTTTACAAGCGGGCGGCTGCGCTCCGGCGACTCCGCCTCCAGGACTCCTTGTTCCACCGCCGGCCTCCACCAGCACCGCCGCCGCACCGGGCCGTTCCTCCGTCCCCTCCACCCCCGGCTCAAGGGAAGGCTGCTGCTGCTGCGGCTCCTCCTTTCCAACGCCAGCCGTGGGGGTGGCGAGCCGGGAGCCGGTGTTGCTCCTCGTTTCCTCTCCGGCCCAACCAGCTTTCCTTCTTTCTCCGGTTTCTCGCTCCTGGCTGCCTGCCTGCTTGTGTGTGTGCGTGTGCCTTTTGTGTGCGTGTAGCCTCCTTCATTATCTCCCTCCCTCAAACAATGTTCCTATTCAAGCCACGCAAGCAGCGCACGTCAGGCTCAGCCTCCGCCTCCCTCGTGGAGCGGCGTATATCATACCCCAAGCACATTACCTCACCCTGCCGTCCAACTACCACGGTGCCCATGGCAAGCTCAAGCTTCTGTTGACTTGTTTGTGTGTGGCAGCAGGTGGTGTGTGTGTGTGCTGAATAAATCTGGTAGTGTTCGATGGCTTGCCTGCCATCTGCATCAGTTTGTTTGTTTTTATCTATTTATTGATCAAATTTGTACACTGTCCCAAACTTTCGACTCTGGGCGGTTAACAATAGCAAAAAACAAATTGAAACATATACAAAAACTTAAAAACAACTTAACTATTTAAAAATCAATCACAGATGAAAACCTAAAAAAGTTTTAAAAGCTGAAAAAGCTTGGGTGAAGAGGTGGGTTCTCAAATGCTTTTTAAAAAATTGTCAGAGATGGGGAAGATTATATTTCAGGAGGGAGTGCATTCCACAGTCTCAGGGCAGCAACCAAGAAGGCCCACCCCGTGTGGTCACCAGCTGGGCTGGTGGCAACTGGAGACGGACCTCACCAGACGACCTCAATGGGGAGTGGGGCTCTTAATGAAGAAGACGTTCTCTTAAATACCCAGGGCCAAAGCCATTTAGGGCTTTATAAGTTATAACTAGCACTTTGTATTTTGCCCAGAAACCTACTGGCAGCCAGTGTAGCTCTATCAGCAAAGGAGTAATGTGGTCTCTCCGAGATGACCCAGAGACCAACCTGGCCTCCGCATTCTGTACCAACCGGAGTTTCTGGACTACATACAAAGGCAGCCCCACATAGAGCGCATTGCAGAAGTCAAGTCTGAAGGTTACCAACATATGTACCACTGTTTTGAGGTTGTTCATCTCATGAAACGGAAGCAGCTGGCATATCAGCCGAAGCTGATAGAAAGTCCCTATGGCCACCGCCTCAACCTGAGATACCAGGGAGAGGTGTGGATCCAGAAGTACTCCCAGCCCGCGAAGCTGTTCCTTGTGACCCCATCTAGAACAGGTAGATCAAGATCGTCTCTGGAGTTCTGACCCTGCACAATAAGTACCTCCATCTTATCTGGATTCAGTCTCAGTTTATTCTCCCTCATCCAGCCCATTACTGCTTCCAGGCAGGCATTTAGGGAGGTTATGCCAGCTCCTGAAGAAGTTGACATGGAGAAGTAGATCTGGGTGTCATCAGCATACTGATAACACCCCGCTCCAAATCCCCTGATGATCTCTCCAAGTGGTTTCATGCAGACATTAAAGAGCATTGGAGAGAGTATGGAGCCTTGAGGGATGCCATACTTAAGCTCAAATTTCAAAGAGTAACAATCTCCAATTGACACCATATGGAATCTGTCCAAGCGGCAGGAGCGGAACCACTGCAGAACAGTGCCTCCCACCCCCAATACTCTCAGATGTTCCAGAAGAATACTATGGACGATAGTATCGAAAGCCACCAAGCGGTCCAAAAGGACCAACAGTTTGACTGGCAAAATTACACTGCATCTCGCAAAACTACTCCACAACTTGGAAACATCCATAGAGCAACTAGATTGCCCTGAATCTGACATTCTGAGGAAATAAAACATAAAAATCGTAGATAGCAGCATTGGTTCATTAAAACAAAATCCCAAAGCCAAAGTGGAACACTGCTTTTATTAGGATCAACCAAAATATCAAAGTGTAGTCAGCATCTTTCCAGTACTCTGGAATTCTTCTTCAGGTTGCATGTTAAGTAAAGCAAATGGGGAGGGGTAAATTTGGGCATAATGGAAAAGATCCAAGGGTTATAGTTGCACATTATGTTCAACACATGTACAATCTGTGTTCAGTGTACATAGGTACAGAACTGTACAAAGGTAGTTTTTTAAATGTTATGTTGAACGCATATACAGCATCTATACACCATAATGCATTTGAGGAATTTGTACCCAGGTTCACTCTGAAAATGAATGCAGTCATTCACACAAACATGTAGACACAACTGAATGCAGGTACAATATGATGAGGTCATTCAAAAACTCTGTTCTACCTGGGTTTGGGAGCTGTGTGTGCTCCCAATTTTCTATTGTGTGGAAGCAAGTTGGGGGGTGTTTTCCTCCTACCTTGCTTCCACACAACCAGAAATTGGGAGCACACACAGCTCCCAAACCTGGGTAGGACACAGTTTTTGATTGTGTGAATGACCTCAGTGTCTTAATAGATCTGCAGTGTATACGAGCCTTGAGTGCAGAGTGTTATATGTGCTGTTAAAATCTCCTACACCTATTTTTAAATTATTGCAAACTGTAGACCTTGGGGCTTTTCCATTGTGGCCAGATTTGTTCCCCTTCCCTTTTGTTTTGCATAACACCCAGCCTGAAGTAGAGTTCTGGAGAACTCAAAAGCTTTTTGATATGTCAGTTACGTAAGAACAGCTGTGCTGAATCAGGCCCAAGGCCTATCTAGTCCAGCATCCTGTTTTAGACAGTGGCCCACCAGGTGCCTCTGGGAAGCCCACAGGCAAGAGATGCCTTCTCTCCTGCTGTTGATCCCCCACAACTGGTTTTTAGAAGCATCTTGCCTCTTAGGTTGGAGGTAGGGATGTGCACAAACCATTCGATTGCAAACCAGTCCGCCACAAACTGGGCCGGTTTGCTGGTTCAATCACAAACTGGACTGGCCTCCAGGAGAGACAGGCCATTCCATCATCAAACCAAACTGAGCTCGGAAAATAGCGGACCGGTTCGAACCGGTTCAGTGGTTCGAGGCGCTATGCTTGTAAAGGGGAATCCAGTGAGGATTCCCCTTTACAAGCAAAGGGGGATCCTGGCTTTAAAAGGGCTTTAAAGGGTGGCCAGAGGGGTGGAGGCCAGGTCAGTTCAGGAACTGCACTGCCATCGCCACACAGACAGGCTGGTGGGGTGAGTGCCAGACCTGTAAGCACCTTACAACTACTTTTAAGGTGCCCACTGACTGCCCCCCTCAGCCAGCTGCCCTTTAGAAGCCTTTTAAAACTAAGATTCCCCTTTGCCTGTAAATGGGAATCCTCATTGGATTCTCCTTTACAAGCATAGCCCTTCAAACCACCGAACTGGTTCAAACCAGTTCAACTGAACGGACCAGACAGGCTGGTCAGTTCAATTGAACTGGTTTGCAGACCAGCAGTTCAGTTTGAATTTGGTCCAAATTCAAACTGAACTGCTAAAATTGGTTCATGCACACCCCTAGTTGGAGGTGGCCTATAGCCCTCAGACTAGTATCAATTGATAGACTTGCCTTCCATGAACTTATTTAAGCCCTTTTAGTTGTCACCACATCTTGTGGCAGAGAATTCCATAGGTCAATAATGCAATGTGTGAAAAAGGACTTCCTTTTGTCTCCTAGATTTCTTGGCATTCAGTTTCATGGGATCATACCTGGTTCTTGGGTTGTGAGAGAGGAAGAAACATTTCTCGCTCTCCACACCATGCATGATTTTATAGACTTCTGTCATGTCTCCCCTCAGTCGTCTCTATTCTACAGGTGAAATTCAGAAAATTAGAATATCGTGCAAAAGTCCATTAATTTCAGTAATGCAAATTAAAAGGTGAAACTGATATATGAGACAGACGCATTACATGCAAAGCGAGATAAGTCAAGCCTTAATTTGTTATAATTGTGATGATCATGGCTTACAGCTCATGAAAACCCCAAATCCACAATCTCAGAAAATTAGAATATTACATGGAACCAATAAGACAAGGATTGAAGAATAGAACAATATCGGACCTCTGAAAAGTATACAGTGTACTGTGCTTGATTGGCCAGCAAACTCGCCTGACCTGACCCCATAGAGAATCTATGGGGCATTGCCAAGAGAAGGATGAGAGACATGAGACCAAACAATGCAGAAGAGCTGAAGGCCGCTAATGAAGCATCCTGGTCTTCCATAACACCTCAGCAGTGCCACAGGCTGATGGCATCCATGCCACGCCACATTGAGGCAGTAATTGCTGCAAAAGGGGCCCAAACCAAGTACTGAATACATATGCATGCTTATACTTTTCAGAGGTCCGATATTGTTCTATTCTACAATCCTTGTCTTCTTGGTTTCATGTAATATTCTAATTTTCTGGGATTGTGGATTTGGGGTTTTCATGAGCTGTACGCCATGATCATCACAATTATAACAAATTAAGGCTTGACTTATCTCGCTTTGCATGTAATACGTCTGTCTCATATATCAGTTTCACCTTTTAATTTGCATTACTGAAATTAATGGACTTTTGCACGATATTCTAATTTTCCGAGTTTCACCTGTATACTAAAAAGCCCCAGGTGTTATAACCTTGCCTCAGGTGTTATAACCCTTGCCTCATTAATTAATATTGTTTTTATTGTTTTCATGCTGTTCTAGAATATTGTTTTAAAATTTTTAAATTGTTGTAATGTTTTAAACTTTTTCTTTTTGTTTTAACTAATGTTTTTGTAAACCACCCAGACATATAAGTTTTGGGCGGTATAAACATATGTTAAATAAATAAATAAATGAAAGTGCTCTAGGCTGATCTTCTTGATTGCCCTTTTCTGCACCTTCTCCAGTTCTATAATGTCCTTTCTGAGGCATGGTGACCAGAACTGTACACAGTGTTCCAAATGTGGCCGCACTATAGATGTGTATAAGGACATGATATTAGCAGTTTTATTTTCAATCCCTTTCCTAATTATTCCAAAGATGGATTTGGACTTTTTCACAGCTGCCGCACATTGAGTCGACGTTTTCAATGAGCTGCCAACCATGACCCCAAGATCCCTTTAGAACATAAGAACAGCCCTGCTGGATCAGGCCCAAGGCCCATCTAATATCTAAAGAGCACCTGGTGGCGCAGTGGTAAAACTGCCGCCCTGTAACCAGAAGGTTACAAGTTCGATCCTGACCAGGGGCTCAAGGTTGACTCAGCCTTCCATCCTTCCAAGGTCGGTAAAATGAGTACCCAGAATGTTGGGGGGCAATATGCTAAATCATTGTAAACCGCTTAGAAAGCTTCCAGCTATAGAGCAGTATATAAATGTAAGTGCTATTGCTATTGCTATTGCTATTGCTATTGCTATCTAGTCCATCTGTTTCGCACAGTGGCCTACCAGATGCCGGTGGAAGCCGCAGGCAGGAGTTTAGGGCATGCCTTCTCTCCTGCTGTTACTCCCCTGCAACTGGTACTCAGAGGCATCCTGTCCTTGAGGCTGGAGGTGGTCCAGAGCCCTTCAACTAGTAGCCGATGATAGACCTCTCCTCCATAAAGTTATCCAAACCCCTCTTAAAGCCATCCAGGTTGTTGGCTGTCACCACATCTTGTGGCAGAGAATTCCACAAGTTGATTATGCATTGTGTGAAAAAGTATTTCCATTTCTTGGTCCTAGATTTCCTGGCAATCAATTTCATGGGATGACCCCTGGTTCTAGTGTTATGTGAGCGGGAGAAGAATTTCTCTCTATCCACTTTCTCCAATCCATGCATGATTTTATTAACCTCTATCATGTCTCCCCACAGTTGTGTTTTTTCTAAACTAAAAAGCCCCAGGTGTTGTAGCCTTGCGTCATAAGAAACGTGCTCTAGGCCCCTGATCATCTTGGTTGTCCTCTTCTGCACCTTTTCCAGTTCTACAGTGTCCTTTTATATATCAGTCACGAACAACTGGTCAATCACCAACAGCTCAGATCCCATCAGTGTATATGTGAAGTTGGGGTTTCCCCCTCAATAAACATCACTTCACACTAGCTAACATTGAACTGCCATTTTGTCACCCACTACCCCAGTTTGAAGAGATCCTTTTGGAGCTCCTCACAATCTTTTGTGGATTCCACTATGCCAAAATAATTTGCCCACCTTGCTGCTTACCCCAACTTCTAGATCATTTATGAACACATTAAATAGTACTGGTCCCAGTACAAACCCCTGGGAGACCCCACTTATTACTTCCCTCTATTTAGAGCAGGGTTTCTCAATGTGTGAGTCCCCAGATGTTATTGGACTTCAACTCCCATAATCCCCAGCGGCCTTTGGTTGGGAATTATGGAAGTTGAAGTCCAATTATATCAACCACACGTTGAGAATCCCTGATTTAGAGAACTGTCCATTTATTCCCACCCTCTGTTTCCTAGCCTTCAACCAGTTACTAATCCACATATGAACCTGTCACCTTATCCCATGACTGCTAAGTTTTCTCAAGAGTCTTTGCTGAGGAACAATGTTGAAAGATTTCTGAAAGTCCAAATATACTATCAATAAATAAATAAATAAATTCAGTACTAACTTTGATTTTTGAAAAAGTTTTAAAATTGTTTTTGTACTGAATTTTGTATGTTTGGTGTGTTCTGATTTCATGTGTTATGTGTTTTTACTTGATGTTTTATTGATTGTTGTGAGCTGTCCAGAGAACAATTTGTTATGGGGCAGCTAACAAATAAAGTTGTTATTTATGCACTCTCAAGAACTCCAAAAGGTTGGCGAGGCAAGATGTACTTTTGCAGAAGCCAAGCTGTTTCTTCTTCAGCAGGGCCTGTTCTTCTATATGCTTAACACTTTTACCCTTGAGAATGGTTCCCATCAATTTGCCTGGAACAGATGTTAAGCTAACTGGCCTGTAATTTCCCAGATCCACCCGGATTCCTTTTTGAAAATTGGTGTTACATTGGCTACTTTCCAGTCCTCTGGTACAGAGCCTGATTGTAGGGATAAGTTACATGTTTTTGCTGTTGGTCTTACTTTGGCTTGGGGAAAAGTCATTTTCAATTTGGTCTTGAATTTCTATCGCCTGACTTTTGAACAAGCATTTGAAGCATCTTACATTCCATACAAATACACACATATATCTTATATCAATTTGTTGTTAGGTGTCAGGAAAGAGATATCTTGGAAGTTAGGATTTTATTTTGAACTATCATTGACAAGAGTTTTATTTTTAGAAGAACTGTTTTCAAAATGAACATTTAACTCACCACCAGCCTTACCTAGCCAGGGTGAGGAGGACAGGTGGCAGATTTTGAAACATCACCAAAGAGCAGAAAGTATGTCAAGTATTTTATTTATTACTCTATTTTTATCATTCTGGAGAGTGCCATTTGGATTTTCTACCTCAGACACTAAATGACTTGGGCTATTTTTGTCTAGTCCGGGAATATGTGGAATTATGACAGAGCAGAGACTGTGTCTGAACATGTGCAGAATCCATTCCTTCACCATTTAATAACCACAACCAGTATCCACACATTTTGTGACTCAGGAGGCTCTCCCATTTTAGAAATTAATGGAACTGGCTTACTCACTGCCATACTATGCATCTGTTGGTTGCTTATAAACCTATTTTCGTTGTCAAATGTTAGGAGAGGAGAGGAGAGGAGAGAAGAGGAGAGGAGAGGAGAGGATGATAGCACTGGAAAAATCAGGGAAGGAAAGAGCCGAAGCAGTAAGGCAAAAAGGGTAAGGGAGCAGGTGGCTGAGTTAGATAGAGACCATTGGAAGGAGACAAAGCAAAGCAAAAAGCAACTGTTAGATCCAAATGGCTTGTGCCAGCTGCTCCCCACATTTCACCCTTCATCACACAATGGGTTTTTGATTCCTCAATTGGGAGCAGACCCTCTTCTCTTTTACAGTTGCCTATGAAACAAATCTCTATGTTTGCAGTGATGCCTGTACTGCTTATAGATTCTGACAGGCTCACAGATCAGTGTTCTCTATTTGATTCCACTTTACACATTTGTATTGTCTTTAGTTTAGATGGAGGGAAATTCTGCTTGGCAAGAGGGCAAATGCTGTGAGGGGTTAATGCCATTTCCTTCTGTCATTTACTGGAGCTGCTCTACAATTCTATTTAACTTATGAAGTTAATGTATCTATTTTGCGATGAAGTGGAATATACACATTGATAAACCTTTAGCATTGGTTTCCCAGCCCATATGTTCATGGCAAAATAAACATTTATGTTTATTACATACATACATTCTTGAGTGTATGTATGTATGTGCACGTGCTTTTTTTAAAAAAAGGTACTGACATTTCCATAGGTACTGAAGAAGACTCACAGCCAGCATTGTGTAATGGTTGTTACTTATACATCATGTAATTATGTTGAGTAATGTAATTACACTAGTATAGACCTCTCATTCCCCCTCCCTCTTTTCTGAATTCTAAAACTAGGAACATAGGAAGCTGCCATATGCTGAGTCAGACCATTGGTCTATCTAGCTCAGTATTGTCTTCACAGACTGGCAGCGGCTTCTCCAAGGCTGCAGGTAAGAATCTCTCTCAGCCCTACCTTGGAGAAGCCAGGGAAGGAACTTAAAACGTCCTGGTCTTCCCAGAGCAGCTCCATCCACTGAAGGAAACATCTTACAGTGCTCACACTTCTAGTCTCCCATTCATATGCAACCAGGGTGGACCCTGCTTACCTAAGGGGACAAGTCATGCTTGCTACCACTGTTCCCTCTAAGGCGTGTGCATGTGCGTGCACTCACAAGTTTCCTGATGTCCGCTCAGTTAATTTTCGATCCCGCTCAGGTTGAAATAAGAAGACCTCACTCTGAATTCATGTGCACACACAGTGCCTTGATACTGCCATCCAGAACAAAACTCATTCTGCACAGAGATAAAACACAAATTAGAGGGACCACTGCTTGCTACAAGACCAGCTCTCCTCTCCATCCTCTCCTCTCACTCCACTAAAAAGAGTGATGATGTGAGTCTTGTGTTTCATATGACTGGCTGACATAGAGAGCAAGGATGCACCAGTATAGCAAGAGAGCATTCCTTACTAACTGCACTGGTGAAGTGGGGAAGTGGCCATTTCTGATGCCCTCCCCTTCCCCAGAAAGTCCTCTGTGCTACCCAAGGAGAAGTTCCCAAGGGCTGTGGCATAGAGGGCTTCCTGGGGAAATGGGGAAGGCATCAGAAGTGGCCATTTTGCCGCTGCACCAGAGTATAGGACATTCTGTTAGGTTGCTCTCTTGCTGCTCCAGTGCTCTGTACGTCAGCCACTGTTTTTCTCTGCAATTTCTGATGCACATCAGTGTTTTCCCTGTATCACTCATAACATCTTTTCTTGTGTCCCCCCCACTACTCATTTCCATCCAGGTACTCATTTGTCAGCAGCGCCAACCTCAGGGGTAGGAAAACTGGGTGGTTTCCCAAGGCACCTAGCTGAAGGAGGTGTTGAGCTGAGCTTGGTGCCTCACTGTTTGTTGAGTGCACCATGATGGCGAAGTACCAAAGGCACTCCTCGCCCAAGGCGTTCACTAGGGCCTGCTGGCCAAATGAGGGGAAAACCACATCTTTATATTAGAGGATCCTCGATTAGGCCCCTCAGAGACATATTTTCAGGAGACACAGGTGGCAGCAGAGGGAAGGAGACATCAGCCAAAATCAGCCCGAGCAATGTTAGTCTGCATATCAGCAACTGTTGCAGCACCAACAACATTACCCTTCTCTCCACTCTCCCTTGAGACTGGGCCCTGCACCCTCTAGAGCTCCTGAACCTATAGGCTGTAGCCCCGCCATTTCCTCCTCGTCAGAATAATGGGCAGTGTAGACAGTAATCTGTCTATAATGCTGACATAACATTATCACTTTGCACGGTTGCAAGAATTGCTGTGCTTATAAACATGGACTTGCTGGCTCAGCAAATCTTTAGAAAGGCCATAAATCATTGTTTAAAACCCTCAGTGGAAAATATTAAAAAATATTTTCCAGTACTGGTATAGTTTTTCAATTTTTATTCAGGAAACAGAGAAACAGCTTCAGTTCATAGCTAGCATTGACTTTGCTAATCCCTGACCTGCTGCTTGTTTTTGTTTTTAAAAAATGGAAGTGACATGACATCATGACATCAACATCAACATTCTTCTTCTTTCTCCAGAACAAGTGGCATTTATCTGCATAAGTGGAACAGGGTGTAAAAGCCTTTCTGCCTTCCGTGGCTTTAGCAATTCAAAATATACAGAAAATTGCATTTTATTTAGGATAGCTGGATAGAATGAAGCAACCAATTCCTAGACTGCCATGATGAATTGTTTTTCCTTTTTCTCCTCCAGTGAACAGTGAATATATGGATATAGCTGTGTTCTAACAGATTTTCATCTCACCATATTTTAATTGCTCATTATGCTGTTTAAGATGGCAAAGATGTAAAGACTGGTGGGAACATTCAAGGAGACCCAGACAACATCATGTAAAAGTGATTGCACAATTGTACATGATACACTAATGATTACAGTAGCATACAAATTCTACGTTTTCCTCCTTTTCTGAGTATATAAAGGGGGTGGTGTTTTGTTTTATTTTAAAGCTGGGTTCAGATGTGTGTTAGCGGCTGGAAAAGAGTGTAAATGCCCTTTTTATATCCTTCTGCATCACAGTGGTCTATGTACTGTAACATTTGCAATGTCTAGCAACTTTTCACCATATGTATCCACTGATAATGCTTATTGAAATTGTATTTTAATGTTGGAGGTATATTGTGCAACTTTTTTGGCTGGGAGAATACTAGCTTTCTAGTGAGCTCCTAACCTAAATTTGGACATAACTCATACTGAATCCACTCACCTATATCCAGACAATTATTGCACTAGCACAATACTGTTGTGCAGCCTTGCATTGTCTCATGGTTGCTCAACATCGCAGAGCTCCACAAACCTCTCTTCTCTTGCTGTGCCAGCGCAATGCTAGTTGGGATGTCAGCCATTATCATTAAGAATATCTACACACCATTTTTCAATTAAACAAGCATTCTCAAAGAGAAAAAAAAATAAGACAGAGTCCTGTCCCCAAAAGGCTCATGGCCCCAAAAGGGGCAGGGGCGTATCTAGCATAGGGCAAGCAGGGCACGTGCCCCAGGAACCAGTTGAAGGGGGATGCCATTTTTTACAATGAATTTTTTTAAATGGCCACCCAAACCAAAATGGCCACCACACATGCTCAAATGGCCTCTGTGAGACCCTAGGCCATGCAAGGCCTCGCAGAGGCCATTTGAGCATGCGTGGTGGACATTTTGTTTTTGGCAGCCATTACAAAAATTTTTTTTTAAAAAAAAAAATGGCCACCGCACATGCTCAAATGGTCCTTGCAAGGCCCTAGGCCTTGCCAGGCCTCACAGAGGCCATTTGAGCATGCATGGCAGCCTCCAAAATGGCCACCACGCTGATCTTTGCAGGCCCAAACAGGCCCAAAAATCAGCCTGGTATGGGGTGTGGCAGTGAATTAAGAGGCCAGCGGGGGGGGGAAGCTTTGCAGACCCCCCCCATCCTTTAGGAAGCACCCCGAAGGAGCTACAGGTTAAAAAAAAATTAATATAATATAAGTCACTGTACACATATTCAGTTTGGCACTATGTACAGAGAATCGGGGCTTGTGAATACTGAGCTGAAGCTTATGAGCTAGGATTGTATTCATTTGCTCTTACTTTGCTTCTTGTGATAAGTGAGTTAAATGTGATGTCTTAATAATATGGCTATTAATGGTGAGTTTGTCTTTGAATCAGTGTGAAATCCTTAGGATTAAGGCCCACTGGGAGTTTCTTGCTCTCTTTCTCTCATTTTAACTGTCTTTCTGAAAGACTAGAATATATTCCAAGCAGTGACACAGTTTACTCTGCATATCCTTTAATTATTTTCAGAGTATCTGGGGAAAGTCAAATTCTCCATTTATTTTTAAAACTTATGTAATAGTGATGCTACAATGCATAGTAGAGAATTAGACAGGCACTTCTGTTTAGTTTTCCAAGTATACCTCCACATAGTATTTGGGTATTTCATGAGCCCCAGCATACTGAAATTTGTAGTTTTCCAGCATTTTTTGGTCTGGCTACATCCACTGCTAAATAGTTTTTGAAAGATTAAAAGATTAACGAGCTTGACTTGTATTTTTGAGCTGATATTATGGTAACGTTATCTGAAAGATGGATGTCGGATGTTTGGACAGGGGGCACAATTTCAGTGCTTGCCCTAGGAGCTATTTTCCCTAGATACGCCTCTGTAAGGGAGATATCTGCAGCAGCCACTGAAAGAAGTGCTGTACTGGGATGAATTAGGACAGTGGCTACTCCCCCCCCCCCCCCGCTGTATATAAGCAGAGGTGCTCTTACCCCTGGACTTCTGGGCCAAAGTGCAGGGCCTCTACAGCCCTTTGGGAGCCCCAAATCCTTTTTAGTCTGTCCTGAGTGGCAGGGGCATAACTATAATAGGGCAAGGGGAGACAGTTGTCTGTGGGCCCACTGCCTTGGGGAGGCCCCCAGAGGCAGGTCACATGACTGACTCCCCCAGCCGCGCACCCACCCGGGCTTCCTTCAGTTGTATTCATCCTCCAAAAGTGATGTGAGTGTTAAGACCTGGAGCTACCAGAACAGCATGTCTTACTCTAGTACCATTAAATGACTTGCATCGTCCACAATTTACAAAACTTTTTTTAAAAAAAATTTAGGATGATGTTCTATTGTGGCACATAGGATGGATGGATAGATAGATAGATAGATAGATAGATAGATAGATAGATAGATAGATAGATAGATAGATAGATACATTTTTTTTACTATGCTTTTTGTTACCACTATTCAGCCTCATTTAAGATCTCTTTACTTCATGAGCTGAGCTTCAGTGACGGGCGGGGGCATTTTAAAATCTTGTCTCTGGGCCCACTCCAACCTTGCTACGCCCCTGCTGGGTGGTGTGTTCACTGTGCCACTGGCCTGTGTTACACTGGGCAACCAAGCATGACCTCTGCTTTAGAGACAGAGGGGGGAGGGGGGGAAAGAAATATGTGGGATGGGAATATGTTAAGTTGCGTGTTGAAATGTTTCTGCTTATGCTTAAATATACCACTTTTTATATTCTTACATTCTTTTGAGTTCAGTTGCTGTTTGTGCCCTCAAAAACCCATGTGTTAAAAATAGTGTGAAATACTGTGTGTGTGTGTGTGTGTGTGTGTGTGTGTGTGTGTGTGTGTGATAGAGAGAGAGAGAGAGAGAGAGAGAGAGGTGGGGGGATGGTGCTTAACAGCCAGTGGGAGGCAGGGGGGTGGGCAGGGCAGCTCCAAAGGCTTTTAGGTCCAGGCTCCAAAATTGCCTAGGTGCACTTCTGCATGGATCTCCTAATCACTTGTATGAAAGGAGAAGTGTCCAGCCCATTAACAAGCTTTTCCATAGGCTGCCCAACTCAATACTATAGAAGAGAGTGAGAGAACCTCTGTAAGCTTGAGGCTCTGCCTCCAGGTGTGCATTATGGACAGATGCTATAACAAATGACTTTGCTCGAGCAGGATGCTGATTCCACAGAGAAAACAAAAACCAAACAATATAGCTATAGCCACAACCGGAAGTCAAAACACTAAATCAGGAAGTGAAGAAGAAGCCACAAACCACAAGTCTTATATAGTAGCTACTGGATGTATATCTGTTACAATATAGCTCATACACACAGGAAATATAGCTCATACACACAGGAAATGGTTCATATAATTTGACAATACAATGCTACAAAAATATCAGCCTAATATTTTACATCCTTTCAGAATTAGAAAAAACAGAGCACTTTTCAATCAATTTTCCAGAAATTATGGTTGGCCCTTTCAACACTATGTTTCAGATGGACTTTTCAGCTCTCCTCCTCAAGAATTCTTGTTTATTAAAGATAACCTTTAATATGGATATCTGCAAGTTAATTTGCTTCCTGTCACAATGGAAAATTATAGAAAACCCTTGGCAACTCGGGAGGAGATACAAGGCTTTGGTGAAGAGGAAATAGATGTATAAAGACAGTGGCTGACAGTCAAAGCAAGGATGCACCTTTGCAGCAAGAGAGCAGCCTAACCTAACTTCCCAACTGACTACATTGGTTTATCAAGGAAGTGGCAATTTTTTATTCCCTCACCTTCCACTGGAAGTCCTCCATGCCACCTGATAATATCTCCCCAAGGGTTGCACAGCCCTCTGGGACATATTTTCATTGGCATGGAAGACTTCCAGAGGAAGGCGAGGGAATCAAAATTGCTGCTTCCCTGCAAAACCAGTGGAGTTAGTTGAGAAGTTCTCTTCGGCTGCTCTCTCACTACAGTGGTGCACCCTTGCTCTGTACATCAGCCAGTATCTAATTAACAGCAAGTAAGCATCTATATATTTATTTCTCCTGGGTGTGCCTTCAAATGTGCATGATTGGCTGGACGGCAGATTGGCTGGGTGGCGGAGGCGCCTGATTGGCTGGTGCACCCAGGAGAATTGGCCAGTGGTGGCAGGCCCGGCCTGGCCCGGCGACGATAACCACAGGCCCGGCCCGGCCCGGCCGCGGAGGCGAGGCACCAGGCCTGGCCGCGGCAGTGAAGCGGTGGGCCCAGCCGCAGCAGCGGCACTCGGTGGGCCCAGCCGCGGTGGCGCACTTGGCCTGGCAGCCTGGGCCCGTGCCCACCAGGAGACTGGGGGCAGAAGGTGGGAGTGGGGGGAAAGGTAGCCGGCCCCAAAGTGGCCGGCCGCAGAGGCTGACAAGTGGCAGCAGCGGGCCTAGCGGGCTGCGGAGGTGACACTTGGCCCGGCGGGCCTGGCCGCAAAAGTGGCACTCGGCCCAGCAGCGGGCCACGCCGCGGAGGCGCTGGGCCTGGCCGGGGAGGTGGCTCTTGGCCAGGAAGCGGCGGGACCAGCAGCCAAGGCCAGCCGCCCATGGGATGCTGGGGTGGGAGGGAACAGGGCAGCAAGACTTCCCTGTTCACTGCCCAAGAGGAGGAGCGGCAGTGGTGGCAGGGCCCTTTTTGGCTGCCCACCACCCGGTAAGGAGAGTAAAATGGGGGGAAGGAGAGAGTGGGGGAGGGGGAGGGCAAGAGAGCGGGGGAGGGCAAGAGAGCGGGGGCCAGGGGCCAGGTGGGAGGGCAAGAGAGCGTGGGACACAGGGGAGGGGGAAGGCAAGAGAGCGTGGGGGCAGGGGAGGGCAAGAGAATGTGGGGCAGGGGGAGGGGGAGGGCAAGAGAGCGTGGGGCGAGGGGGAGAGGAGGAGGACAGGAGAGACTGGGGCAGGAGGAGGGAGGGCAGGAGAGACTGGGGCAGGAGGGTGAGAGAGGGGTGGGTGGGGGAGGGGGGGCAAGAGAGAGTGGGGTGGGGGGAAGAGGGGCAAGCGTGTGGGGCAGAAGGGAGGGAGGGGGAGGGAGAGTGGGGCAGGGGGGAGGGAGGAACAGCTGGCCTCAAAGAGTACACAGATGCTCTGTGCAGCTTGGCTAGTCTTATTTAATATATTAACACAGATCTTCCTTCCCGTTAACCATAGATACATGAGACATTAACAACTGTATAATCATATGTCAGTGTATGCATTTTAGGCATTCGACAAACTCTCTATCCCCAGCCCTGTTATTCTAGTAGAAGTTGTTCTTACATAGCAGGCAGAAGCCACTCACTTCACAAAAAAAACCCAACAGTCAGGGAATGTCCACATTTTTCTCCATTGGACTAGACTGCTGATTTTATTAAGCAAGGTATCTTACTGGCGTTGGTGAGTGGCTTATTTGTGCAACATTCATTTATATAAGTTGCAGACAGACGTGTCCATGGTAGGTATTCAGCCAGAAGGTTAGACCAGGCCATCAGTGTCAACCCCACCAGTTTGGAAATCTAAAAGGTTGTAATGTTGTTTACTAGCTTCTTAGAGGCCTAAAGCATATACTGTTTTTCATGCACTCCTTCCAGCCAGCCTCCTTGTCTTCCTACACCCAGAGTAACATGTTAACAGAATAGTTACACACAAACACACTCACTCAGTTATGAGCTCAGTCAATCTGCAACTTGCAAGCTAAACAATAAATCATAATTAGAATGTAACTCTATATTAAATTCTTTGCATCGTTTACCTGTCTTGAGTCCTAAATGGAGTAAGGAATGCAAGGCATAGAATTTAGTGTACTTTATAGTCCATCTGACTGACACTGCAAGCATAGCTTCATAAGTGGTAATGGCAGACATATTGCATAATGTTCTGCAACATTGTAATGGAACATGCATGCAGTTGCACAAATTGCAGTTACATGACTGTAGGTCAGTGAAATAGTAACCTATGGTCACAAAACTGCATTTGCACAATTTTTGAGGTTGCCCCAAAATGCACATGCACAATTGCATGTACATTCCATTACAGTGCACGTAGAACATAGCACAATATGTCAGCCCACCCAGACTTATTCAAATACCAGAACAGGTATTTTACAGGTAAAATACCTGTGCTAGTATTTGAATATCCCCCAAGTGTTCTTTCATAATTGACACTCCTTCAAATATGGATACATTATAGTTTATTTTTTTAAAACATCCTTAAAGATCCAGACAAATGTCTCCATCTGCCACACCTTGTTCACATTAATATAGTACTGGTACAGATTAGAGTTGTCCATGTGACATCAGTTAGTATCTTGCTAAATTAATTCCTGGATAAAAAGTTATCTTGCTCTTCAGGCTGGGCAAGATTCCATACTTCCACAGCACTAAACACTAATATATAACTCTGTACCTTCAGATTAAAGTTCAAGAGATATGTAATTATGTTAATCCATACCTTTGCCTAGATAAGTGTCATCTCACCCTATCCATATGCTTATTGCATTTACATTTTATTTCCATTACATTTAAATATGATGTTATATTTTCTGTGGCTTTTGATCTCTGTAGATCTCAAGCACTTTGTGGTATTAATTGCCTGAGGTGTTGTGTCTGATCAGCATTTCCACTGCAGAACAACCTGAATGCCATAATATCTGGTTGTAAATATCACAAAAGAAAAACCAAACCCAAATATGAGAATATGCCAGTGGTTGACTCCCTAATTCACAGTTTATTAAACCTCATTTGAGAGATTTGCTTAGAAACACATCCATTTATTCACTCAGTTTTAGTGGTATCCTTGTTTGATGATACCTGATTTATCAGCTGGTAAAAATCATTATCCTTGCAATGAGGTAAACCTGGCCTTTGATGCGATGGTACTCCTCCTGAGAGATGACGTTCACAGCTTGGTACTCCTGACCTGATGCTGTCCTTGGGGACCCAGGAGGTTTTTCACACATGGCTCTCTATGCTTCGGGGTATCTGAAGAGCAAATCTGCTTCACAGCAGATTTGAGGCATTTTAATTTGAAGGATTAGATGGACCATTTGCATAGCCATCAGTACCTCCATCAACACCTTTGGAGAAAGCAGAAGCCACAAAGCTGTTTTCAAAAGCTGCTGGAAATGGAGGATTTTTTTACCCCGGACTTAACTCAGGCTAAGCCAGAATTAGCAACCTCCCTTCAGGGAAAAACAAAGCCCTGTCTGTCCTGGTACCTGATAGCCTGCAGCATGGGTGTAACTTTAATTAGGTGGGGGGAGACAGTTGTCTGGGGGGGCCCATAGCCTGGGGACCCCCCAGGGACAAGTCACATGTCCCCCCAGCCTTTCATTCATTATTATTTATTTTTTCTTTCCAAAAATTGAGGCATTATTCCTAATTTTACTCGCCACGCCGCCATCCCTCTCCCTCCTTCCTCCACGCAAACAAAAGTAGGCTCTCCTCCTCCCCTTCCAGAGGCTCTCTCTCACTGGCTGCTGGAGGCACATGTGCTGCAGGGGGCAGAGCGGGAGCAAGCAACTGCAAGTCTGCAACAGAGTCACTCACTCTGGAGGAGATTGGAGAAAGATATCACATCGGTCTGCAGCAGCCTCTGAGTCTGTCAAGTCCACCTGGCGCCGCATGTGTTCCCCTTCCCTTCCTGGCTGGACCCCCTTGCTGCTAGAGAGAGTGCTGCTAGCAGAACAACAGAGAGAGACTCACTGAGAGCAAGCTTTGCAAGTTTGCAAGAAGTTGTTGTGTTGCAGTGTTGTTGCATCTGAGAAGAAGACATGATGATGGAGCCCTCCTCAGAGTCAGACTCAGGTAGTAATGCCTCTGAGTAGGGGTGCGAGGTGGGCACTGGGCAGGTGGTAGCCTGCATTAACGGGGTGGGGGTGGGGGTGGGGGTGTCGGCTCGGACTTCCTTGCTGTGCTTGCTGCTGCTGTGCTGTCACTACGGTGTGGTGTTGGCAGGGGAGTATCTAGGGTGGGGCAGGCAGGGCACATGCCCCGGGTGCCACTTGAAGGGGGGGCGCCATTTTTAAAAATTATTTTTTTTCAAAAATGGCCACCGAGAACAAAATGGCCACCGTGCATGCTCAAATGGCCTCTGTGAGGCCCTAGGCCATTCCAGGCCTCACAGAGGCCATTTGAGCATGCGCTGTGGCCATTTTATTTTCAGTGACCTTTTTTTAAAAAAAAAAAATATTTTTTTAAATGGCCACTGCACATGCTCAAATGGTCCCTGTGAGGACCTAGAGGCCAGAGGGATGAGGGGAAACCTTTGCAGGACCCCCCATGACATTTAGAAAGCCCCCAAAGGGGCTATAGGCAATTTTTTTAAAAAAAAATTAATATGTCACTGTACACATTCAGTTTGGCACTATGTACAGAGAATCAGGGCTTGTGAATACTGAGCTGAAGCTTATGAGCTAGGATTGTATTCATTTGCTCTTACTTTGCTTCTTGTGATAAGTGAGTTAAATGTGATGTCTTAATAATATGGCTATTAATGGTGAGTTTGTCTTTGAATCAATGCATAGCAGAGAATTAGACAGGCACTTCTGTTTAGTTTTCCAAGTATACCTCCACATAGTATTTGGGTATTTCATGAGTCCCAGCATACTGCAATTTGTAGTTTTCCAGCATTTTTTGGTCTGGCTACGTCCACTGCTAAATAGTTTTTGAAAGATTAAAAGATTAACAAGCTTGACTTGTATTTTTGAGCTGATATTATGGTAACGTTATCTGAAAGATGGGTGTCGGATGTTTGGACAGGGGGCGCAATTTCAGTGCTTGCCCTAGGCACTATTTCCCCTAGATACGCCTCTGGTGTGGGTGGTGGTGGTTTTGTGTGTATTTACTTGCTACTAGTCACGGTCCTGGCCAGGGCTTGGTCCCTCTGGTTCAGCTGCTGGCCCAGCCATGGGACTGCATGGTCCGCGGTGGTGCCCCCCCTTCCGTTGTTGATTGTAAATCATTGTTGTTGCTCGCGCTTGCTATGCTTGGCCTGGTCGTCCCCCCGGCGCCTCCGCCAGCCCGGCCATGAGACCGCATGGTCCACAGCAACATGCCCCCCTTCTGTTGTTGTTGCTCATGCTTCCCTGCCTGGCCTGGTCATCCTCCCTGCACAGCCGCTGGCCTGGCCATGGGACCGTAGGGGGGGCCATTTTAAAATCTTGTCTCTGGGCCCACTCCAACCTTGTTATGCCCCTGGCCTGCAGGGAAGTCAGGTTAAATGCAGCAAATATGTGGACTGGCACATTCCAATCAGGAGTGGATTTGGTGGGGGGAGCCCTGTCTGTAAAACCTCCAGGTGGCAGTTCCTTTTACCAGCTACAGCTGGTAAGCCAGCTATGACCCTACTTGGAGAAGTTGGATCTGACCTCAGTCAGTCATGCATTGGCAACATCCAGATTGTATTGCTGCAATGTGCTCTATATGGGGCTGCCCTTGAAGACAGCTTGGAAGCTGCAGCTGGCTCAGAATGTTGCCACTAAAATGCCCGTGCGTGCCAGTCACTTCACAAGTATTACATCCTGTGGCAGTTTCACTGGTTATCGGCTAGATTCAAAGTGTTGGTCTATCATGTCCCACCAAGATGTGGCATAGTTGTCTGTGCTGTGGCAAGATCACCAGGTGGAGGTCAGGCTGCAGGGGCTGATCTCTGAGAATCAAGAGTAGCTGTGGTCAACTGGCCAAGGCCAGGAACCAGGAAGTCATCTCTCAGTGAGGAAACAGGAATCTAGGTCACACAGGCCAAGATCGGGAATCAGCTCTATGCAAGAGCCGGGCTAGGACAGGACAAAGCTTCTACAACAGTGTTACTCTAGCAAATGCTTCTTCTAGATTTAAGACTTATAGAGGCCTGCCTTCAGTATCCAGTCTCAGGCTCCTCCCTCTAGTTCCACCAGCAGTAGACTTTTAAAGGGGCCATGGCCTGTTTCTTAAACATAGGTTCCTGCAATGGGGTGGAGATCCCTCTACCTCTGGCAGGGTTTCAAGGGGAGTCCTTGGAATCTGATGATATTGGTAGTTTTGGTGTTCTGAATCACACTCTTGATATCCCAATGGTTGTCCGTTTGTGTTTGTGAGCCCTTTAGAACTGAGATGGACTGGTATTGCAAGGGGGGTCTGTGATCCATTCTGCATCTTCATTCTCTGAGCTCTCTTCACTTGAGCCAGATGTGTGGGATGGCAGGCTCGGGTTCCTGACATAATCTTGCTTTTAAAAGCCCTACACGGCTTGGGACCTGAGTATTTGTCTGACTGCGTACACCCATATGAGCCTGCCAGGGACTTCCATTCTACATTTCAAGTCTTGCTCATGGCCCTGCCATTGATTGAGATCAGTTGACGGGGGCCAAAGACGGGGCCTTTTTGGTTGTGGCCCCTCAGCTTTGGAATGACCTCCCGGATGAGGGCATTAGTTTGCCATGTTTATTTTATTTATTTATTTTTGCATTTTTATACCGCCTTTCGTTAAAAAGATAGCCCCAAGGCGGTTTACAAAAGTTAAAAAACATACAATAAAATGTTCCCTCCCTCAGTGTGTTTTTAAAAGTCCCATCTTTTTAGAGAGCCCTTATAGTTTTTATTCGTTGTCTGATTCTAGTCAGTTTTTAATTTGTAAATTTGGTTTTAACTGGGTCTTGTTTTTAACTTAATTTTACATTCTTTTATTGTCTTGTGAGCCACCCCGAGCAGCATGGCACTAGAAGGGCACGGTATGAATAATAAATACTGTAGTACTCTGTAATGGAAGCAACGTCTTTGCGTATTATTCCACCTGCAAAATCGCATCCCAGAATAGTTCTTTGAAGAGCTTTCAATTCCATTCAGTGCTTAGAAAACCAGCTACCCTTTATCCCTTTCTAAACCTAGTTGTTCTGCTTCTAGAGGTGTGTCAGAATTTTTGCATTATTTTTCATATGAGGCAGTATATAAATATGTCACTCAGTTGGCATAAATTCCAGTTTGGTGACTTACTGCCGCTTGACATTCAGGAACTCTTTATATCAATTTGTCATCAGAAGCATTTTGTTTAGTTACAGCATTCTTTTTTTAACTGAAATATGACTTGAGCGCACTCAGTCGTTTTAATAGGTTTTCGTATCACTGGCTGGCATGAGGAAAAATACTCAAAGTAGTCCCATTGAAATTAAAAGGACAAGTTAGGAAATGCCTAATTTCAATGGGACTACTGTGATTAATTCCCCTCATCATGCCAGCCACTCTCTTAATTCCACAATAACTTCTATATCTGCAAATATTCCTTTTAAAATTGACTAATCAACTTCCTTTCTTCTATAAAATAATGGAACCAGTTCTAAAGGTGAATGCTTGCTCTTTTTTAATCAGACCTTTAACAGAGCACGGCACTTGACAGATGTCAGTCAAATGGAGATGCTTCGCTTTGCCTACAGAATATAAAAAGCTGCCTTTTATAAAAAGCTGCCTCAGAAGCTTTTTTTGCTGAGACATACTCTAGTTGTATGAAGATGGAGGGATGATCATAGACTGTCTTGATTTTAATGGATCAGTGTACGTCAGTAATGTACATCGAGCAAAACTGGAAGCATTTCCTGGAAAGCAGAACTTTTCTTATATTATTATGTCCTTAAACTCTACAGATCCTTTTGGTGCATTGTTAACAGCACTGACCTTTTCTCAGTGCCTCAAAAAAGATCTGAAAACAAAGGCCAACAGCCCCACTAACAGTGAGGCCATTTGCTAGGAGAAAGCATGCCTGTAGCAGACAGCTCTGCAGAGCTGAACATGCATATGGGGTGCAGTCCTCATGGACATATTTTTGGGTGGTGCTGGGCACTTTCAGGGGAAGGAGACATGAGCGAAAATCAGCTCGCTTCCACAGTCAGCTCAGCAGAGCTAAGGAAGTGGTCCACTGCAGCCTGCAGGGGAGCCTTTTCCTGGGCACTTTTGTTACAGACCAGGCCTGATTTATATACTAAATATGCTCATTAGCCAGTATACAAAATAGGTCTGGACCAAGTTCTTTTATATTAGTGACCATGTGTGATCTGGGCACATGGAAGAAAGGAGATCAAACCAATCCTCAAAGATTCAATGGGCTTTACTGAGTATAAAAGACTAACAACACAATCTAGCAGAAAGCAGAACACACAATATTACTAACAGTATTTAAACAGAACATCCTAACCACACCCAGTGTTCCTAACTATCATATGTGTGTGCAATTAAATCTTCCTAGAGCCTAATACAATTCAGATACAGGCAGAAAAGGAAGGGGGCGTTGAGAGAGGCTGAGGGCTGGCATGGTTTGGGAATTAGTAGGGGAAAAGAGGGGGGGGAAGGAGAAGGAAGGGAAAGGATGGGGGGGGGTCGAAGGCTTGGAATGGAGCAGCATATTTACCCAGGGCCAGAGACTTCTCGTCAGCTGAAGGAGTGAGGCGCTTGGCTGGAGACAGGAGTTGTTGCAGTGCTCAGATCATGGCTGAGAGCTGGAGCACCATGGCTGGGGAGTCTTGACTTTCTCACTGCACAGTAGAAGTCACAGACAGCCTCTGACCATGGGCAGAGTTCCTGCTTGTTGCCTCGCGGTTTAGCAGCAAACTCTGGGTGTGTGAGCAGATTGCCCGTAGGCACAGAACTGCTTGTAGGAGACAGTTCCTGTCCATGGGCAGAGTTCCTGCTTAGCCCCGCGGCTTGGCAGCAAACCCTGGCATTGCTGTGAGCAAATCTTGCTGTAGGCACAAGATAGCTAAACTCTCTGTCTACTGGCCTCACTTTTTATAGTGTATTTTCCTTTGATCTTTGAATAAAATCTATTCAAATCTCATCTTTTCCTTGGTCCCCCAAAAAGGTGATAACTGCTGCTACCTTGTGGACAATGTCTTAATTATTCAGGATATTGGCCAGTCCAGAGGGTTCTCAATCCCATCTTCTGTAAACTGTGTGCTGAGAAGGCAGGAGGGGACATTGCCCACAGTAAATCTGCATCTCTGAGCAGATTGGCCCCCCAAAGGTGTTAAAATGCAGGAGTTAGTAAGAGAATTGATCCTATTTGGTGTGAGATAGCCATTACATATTTCTTGTGTACTTCTACCTAGTGTTTTTCTTGTAATTGAAAACAAGAGAATATTTAAAGTAACATACATGTGTGAGACGTTCAATACATTTAGCTAGGCAGAAGCATCAGTGAGGTAAAAATAAAGTCTACAGGCATTTTCTTTGTATTCATGTGAATCGCTATAGAGAGCAATTGAGCTAATCACTGGCAAGGATTAGCATGGATTTCTTGCAACAGGAGAGAGCCGCCTCTGGCCTCTCCACAGACATTATGAGCCACATTTTAGCATATGAGTAGCATTCAGCATTCAGGCCTGGCTTTTGTGTTTTCTCGAGCACCTATTTTACAATACAATGCTAGATTGTCTCCTGCTCCACAGAGCAGTGGAGATTTCTTATGCCAGTTCACCTCGAGTTCAGGTATCATTCAATTTCTTAATATAAAATGAAATCAGACACAGGCCCATACTTCTGAGCTGGTACCTCTGGTTCTGATATGTTGTAGACTGTTCATAACACTTTCCCGATTAGACCCTGCAATGGGGTCATGATGTATCTCTGAAGTGTGCTTCCACACTTCCTGTGTTGTGACACCACAGTCCCTATGCTTGACAGCAAGGTGCCGTTCATATTTCCAATGCCTTGCTTCGAATTTAATCGCTGTGATATACTACTATAACATTGTATATCTGGTGTTTAAAAGTTGCTTTTTCCCCAGGTTCTTAGTTTTTGCAAGACTGCCCCTTGCCTCCTGGGCCCTTTGCTATTTACGTGTTGAATGCAATTTACCTGAATGGAAGCATTTTGCTGCTGTTGAGGGGCTAATCTGGAAAGTGCCCTGGTGTGCAACCACATGGTTAGTAGGGATGTCAGCCAACATATTTCTACATGTATATAATAATGCAAATTTACTTATTTGGGGTTTGTTTGTTTATGTCATGCATGCACATTGATTTCTCTGCCTTTCTCCCCCCAAAATGGCAGGTTTCAGTGTTCTTCTGTGTGCCCTGAATCTGGAGTGACAAGTATTCTAGTCTGGTAGAGTGTAGGAGGAGGTGCTAGGGGTCATCTAAATGTGGGTAATAATGATACCGTGAAGTGGCAGTACCCCATAGCCAAATGTAGATTATTAGGTACGAGATAGAGTCTAGAGTGTTCAAGATGCCAGCCTACATCCAGATTCATGATGCAATAGCATAATGCACTTCCACAAGGACATATAGCAATGTCATTGCACCAGGCGGTGGTGGGGAGAGGAAAGTCTGTCCCAGACTACTTGTTGCACTAGTGGGAGATGTTGATGCATTACAAAACATGTTGTAAAGCATGCTGCACAAAGTCTTGCACAACACCTTCTACAGTCTTGCATATGCCCCAGAGAAGGTTCTCCACAAGTGGTTGAGCAACATCACAGAGTACTACAACTTCATGCAGTTCCACAAATTTCTTGGGTGGGCAATGTGTAAGAACTTTTAGCAAGCCCCTTAATAACTAACTCGGCACCTACAGTCTAGTCAGAGGTTGACTGCAAGACCAAAATTTGAGTCCTCTCCATTTGACTGCCTCCTGCCCAGAAAATCAGACCCACACACCCTAAAAGTATAAAGTAAAATGTGTAACACTTATTGCATAAAATAGCAATATGCAGACATAGAATAGAGTGCAATATCAAACAATAATGACAGACAACATAGTTGACCCCGATTCTTCAGTACACTTTTTTAATAACCCCACCCCACATGAATCAAATGCCTGCTAACTGGGATCCCCTGCTAACTGGGCAAAGAGGCACCTTTTACCATGGTGATTCTCTTTATTTAGCAGAGGGAGAGTAACTGGCCCTATCCACCCCCAGCACAGTACCTCCAGTGACTGTTGCTGGTGTCTATCTTGTGTTGCTTTTTAGAATGTGAGCCCTTTGGGGACAGGGATCCATCTTATTTATTTATTATTTCTCTGTGTAAACCACCCTGAGCCGTTTTTGGAAGGGCAGTATAGAAATCGAATTATTATTATTATTATTATTATTATTATTATTATTATTATTATTATTAAATGTGTTTTATTCTCCATTATGACTGTCTTATCCCAGCCAGGTAGTTCTTCCTTGTACCCACCTTCCTTCATATCTATTGGTCCATGTAGTGATCAGCCCCCATCCCCCTAAAGTGTTAACCGGAAGTGAACCCTGTCCTGAGTGACAGGCTGGTGAACTCCAGGGCTCAGACAATAAGCACACCAGGTAGGTGGGACCTAAAAAGCTGTTGGGAGGAAGAAGGCAGTCCTTTGTTAGAGAAAGACATGCGGCAAGGAAGGATGGCTGCAGGAAAATGACTCTGCAAGTCCCGGAAAGACAGGAGGGCAGGAAGTTTGAACTCTCCTCTTGAGTTTAGTGAGCTCAAGGAAAGGAAGCCTGGGTTTTGGCTTCGGGAAGTTTAATCTAGGCAAAGGTTTGTTTAGTCAGACTTTGTGTTAGAAGTTATATTCCTTGTGTGTGTGTGTGTTTTGCATATTCTGGATACTGGTGTATTATAGTTTACCTACAATGTAACTGAAACAAGAAACACTACCCTATACTCCATACACCTAGGGCACAGAAAAAGACTCTGTACTCATTCAAGTGTGCTTTTGTAATTTCCTACATACCTGTTCTTTTAAACTGGGTAACCAAGATTTTTAAAGTGTGCCACCCCAACATCATTCGGTGTGCTTTTAAGTATTCTTATAATTTACTGAGTATTTTTATCTGTAACTAAAAGCTGAGAAAACCTCAGACTGAAGCAGTCTGTGGTACTTGAATAAAGCTGGTTTTCTTTTTATTCTTTTCTTTTACAAGCCTCTCAGAGTTGGTTTTTAACTCAGGAAAGGGGGGGGGCTAAAGGGGGTTTACTCTGGTGCAAACATGTCCTCAGGAGCTCAGCAGCTATCAGTTTTCACACCATGTGTAGGCTTGCACATGGTGCATTGAATAAGGAGATTAATAGCAAAATAAAGAGTTTCCCCTGGGAATTCCACCCCAAGCCCAGGGAGGTTAGAGCTCTGTAGTAAAGAGGGATGGTGGTGGCAGCCATTTTTTAATCTATTAAAAATACAGAAGAGTTTTAGGAGAAGCCTAGTCATGCAGCTCAGCAGGGTTGATTCAGCATTTGTCCCTCACATGAGGTAGCTCTGAGGAAAAAGCTTTAATCCGCTACAGTCCACCTCATCCTTGTTGTCGCCTCCCTCAAGCACCCCACTCTGGTTTTCCAGGAGCTTGTGTCCAACCCCTTGTTGTTTCTAGCCAGTTCAGAGCTAACCACAGCTCTTTCACATGGGAATCTCTTATCTTGTGATCCACTTCTAAATGAAGCAGGAAGAGGCCCACTTTCTGCTTCATTTAGGCACCTATACCCTGCCAAGTGGTTTCTGTCACTTGTATGTTGATTCCTTTCAACCCAACACATCTTATTAACATGTATTGATTAAGCTGTGTTCAGGCCTTATCAGATTTTCCTTCACGCTTCTCTTTTGGCATTAGCTAGCACAACACTGGTCTGGGTGCCAGCCATCATTTTCAGAAATACTTCCTGTTTGGTCTACAGGTTTAGTTAGACAAGCCATCTGATGGTGCAGCAGGGAAATGACTACCAAGCCAGAGGCTGCCAATTCGAATCCCTGCTGATATGTTCCCTAGACTATGGGAAACACCTATACTGGGCAGCAGCAATATAGCAAGGTGCTGAAAGGCATTGTCTTATACTGAGCAGGAGATGGCAATGGTAAACCCCTCCTGTATTCTACCAAAGACAACTACAGGGCTCTGTGGTCACCAGGAGTTGACACTGACTTGATGGCACATTTTACCTTTACCTTTAGTTTTACAAGCAATGCTTCAGGTCTCCATGTGTGGCATAAGGGAAAGAGAATAGATTTGCTGGTCACAGATAAATGCTATGGGAAATAAAATGTGTCCCTACTCTTAGTATTTATATAAAACAGATTGCAGCAAGGCTTTTAAACCAACAACTGGAAGAAGGTTAAGAGGTACTGAGTTCAGATTAGGATGACTCATTCACCTGGCATGATGATAAATACATACTTGTGCTCTTAAGAATTGGGTTAGGATAGAATCCAACATTGTGCTCATAAAATCCAGTTAGAAGCACCCAAACCAAGGAAAGTGTCAAATTAAACATCTTATCTGGATTACTAAAAAAAAAGGATTATGACGTATATAGAGAACAGGAGACTTTATGCAAAAGCTAGAAACCTAAGAATGAAGGTGGGTGAACTAGATTGCTTGGGTTTTATGTGGGGTCAGGGTTTTTTTTGAGGGGTTTTTTTAAGCTTGGGATCTTATTAGGAAGATAAGAAACCTGAATGAATAATGAAGGTAAATGGGACATTATAGTTCAGGGTAGAAAAGCAATTTAAAAACACAGCAATGGGCATGGCAAAGAGTGACTGCTACATGAAAAAAAAACACCTTAAATACCTCAAAACATAAGATGAAAGATTATGCTAATGGGAAATTGCTGATTAGGATGAGTCCATGTTCCTGATTATATTATGTATATATTATTACTATATTACGTGTATTATTATGTATGTAAATTTTGGTCTATGACCGTAAATAAAATTTTTGAAAAACCGTAAATAAAATTAAAACCGTAAATAAAAATTAAAAAAAAATAAGATAAAAGAGATTAGAAACCATGATGACAAACATGAGCATCACCACACAATTACAATGGATAGAAATTCTGGGCCACCTAACAAATGTGGTAACAGTAGCTTTGAAATGTAAAAAGAAATCAGAAAGTAGGGGTGTTCGTGGGACTGATTTCTTCAGTTCGGTTTGGATTAGAACAGGACCGAGGATTCATGAACTAGTTCATGAATCCATTCAAGAAACCAACTTGAACCACTTCAAATCAGTTCACCCATAGGGAATAATGGGGAACTCGAAGTGCCCCATTATTCCCAATGGGTAACTCCTAGGGAAACCAAAATGGGTTGGGTGCTTTAGCATTTTATAACTTTTAGTTTTTAGCTTTTAATATAACTTTTAATTCAAACATAATAATGATTGTGGTTTTTAACCTGACTTTTAATTTGTTTGTTCAGTTTGGTTAATTCTATTACTTGTATTGTGTTTTGTCTCTGTTTTATTGTTGTTGCCACCCCAAGCAGTAGTGCACTGGAGCGTATAAATATTTTAAATAAATAAATATATAAATTTGGAAAAACAAAAAGCAGGTGGTACTGCAAAAGAAAAAAAGAGAAACTGCGAGACACAGATAAGCTCTCCCTCTGGCCCAGGAGAGCAGTGTTGGCACTGATTCAGCAGCAGGCAAGGACACTGCAGGCAGCAGATGCAGCAAGGCAGGGCAGAGCAGAGGTGCAGCAAAAGCACGGGCAGCAAGGCAAGGCAGCAAGGCCAGCGATCTTCCTCCAGATCTAGAGGCAGAGTGAAGCCAGGCACTGTCTGCCTGGGCTTTAAATACACTTTGAAACTGGCCACCTTCCCTGAGGGCTGGGCCAGTTCGCAATCAAACCGGACAAACTCTTCATGCACACACCCCTATCAGAAAGGCCGAGAAGGGTCAACACTGGGGGCCAGGAGCGGGACGGCATGGGTTGCCTGTAAGCAAGATAGTTGCAAAGTCTGTGAGCTCTGAAACCTGGCGAGCAGTTTAAAGCAAGAAGAGCAAGAATCAAGCCATATACTCAAACCTGAATTGCTCATTTACCATCCCTCAGGAAAAAAGAACACTCTGAACTCTTATGTTTCACTCACTTCAGACTCAGCAGCCCTGACTGTGAGATAAGAAAAATAGGCCCCAAGATGGCAAAACCCTCCGGGAAACAGTTAAAGAGCACTAGGATGCTAGGGGACTTAGCAGATATTGACTTTGCTTCACTATTGCAGCAGCTCAAGCAAGATTTAGCCACAGATATAGCTGCAGCAGCCTTATAGCGCATTCATTTCAAACTCACTGATTTGTCAGTAAAGCTGACTAACATGTATCTGAAGAGGCTCTGAACCTATGCTTAAAGCAGCAGATTAGCATAGATAAGCCAATGACAGCAAACAAAGAAATTTTCACCTAAGATCTGATGATTTGGAACACAGAAATCTTAGGGTTAATATTCACATTCCCGGGGCTAGCAGAATACGAAGAAGGAAATGACATTATTTATTTTATTTATATACTGCCCTTCCAAAAATGGCTCAGGACGGTTATTTATTTTATTTCTGGCTGGATAAGTGACTAACATCCACTGCTAAAGATAACAATGAATGAGACTGAAAAGGCCCATCATGCCCTGGGCCATAGATCTCAAAACTGCTCTCAGCCAAGAACTATCATCATTTCTTTTGCCAGATTTAGCCAGAAATAACATGTTTCCATGCACTCTGCAATTTGTAGTTGCCAGCACACAAAGGAGAAGACATTCACATATACCAAGATCTGAGTTCAGAAACCCTAAGGAAAAGAAAGATTTCCAAGCCATTCACCAAACAAAAGGTGGAAATCCCCTACAAATGGGATCACCATTCAAACTCATGATGGGTGATCCCAACAAAGGGAGAATCCTAGTGACTGAAAATAAAACTCAAGTTGCTGAGATCTTTGGAGCTTTGGATATTCCTTTACCACACCCAGGAGATACTGCAGAGGAAGAGGATGATGAAACTAACAAGAGCCATGCCTTTTCTTCAGGAAAACAATCCAAACCAAGAAGAAGAAGAAAACAACTTCTTGAACTGAGCTGCACTTTCTTTCTACAATTCTACAGAAATAACCCCATTGACACAATTGAATAAACATTACACCTGCAGAGACTTAAGCTGAAAAAAGAGTAGGAACATAGGAAGGTGCTATATACTGAGTCAGACCATTGGTCCATCTAGCTCAGTATTGTCTACACAGACTGGCAGCAGCTTCTCCAAGGTTGCAGGCAGAGTCTCTCTCGGATGCTTCCAGTTCACTCAAAGATTTCTCAACTTGGAGAAATAATTTTCTCAAGTCCCAAATTATACTTTTTAAAATTACACTTTTGAACGTTATGACCTTGTCCCTCTGTTCTCTCCCCAGGTTCAGTGAGCCCACTTCTCCCCACCCCACCCCACCCCGCGGTTTCGGGCTGGCCGGGCTGGCCCAGCACCTGCTCCCACCGGCCGGCCGCCCACTGGCAGGAACAGCCCACTCCCCCCGTCATGCAGTTTCTGGCTGGCAGGCCACCCGGAAAGCCGGCCTGCTACCTCCTCCCTCCCTCCCTCCCTCCCTCCCTCCCACCTGCCTGCCAGTTCCTCGCGCCCGCCAGCCTGGCATCTCTATTTTCTCCCCGTCCTGTTGCTAATCAGCAGCTGCTTGCGAACTCTCGCGAGAACTGCCACACATGGGATTAGCAATGAGTATGCCTAGGAGGAATAAATATATAGATGGTATTGCTTGGTTTGTTGTTTGTCCATGTTGTTAATGTTTACAGGCCAGTATAATGATTTTATGATCTTATGATAAGCAACACAAGAGAGGTCACTGGCTTTCCTAAGCTACTCTCATTGAGACTTTATGGCTGATCTGAAAATAGTTTCATTTAATGTTAATGGTTTGGGGAATGTCATGAAAAGAAAGAGGACTAAAGGTATTTTGAAACATGGAAATCCAGATTTCATTCTCCTTCAGGAAACACACCAAAAAATCACATAATAAGATTTTATGTGGCTCCAGCTTTGGAACCCAGATAGGGGCTGCAGACACATCAAAATCAAGAGGAGTTGCTATTATGATAATGAAGAAATCCTCCCTCATAGTTGATAAAGTTTGTAGAGCCCCAGCAGGTAGGGATGTGTCCGAACCGAAGGCCCGAACTGGCTCAGGCACCTGCATTCGAACCAGTTCAGCAGGGCAGGGATCGGTTCCTTTAAAAGGAGCAGGTCCTTACCTGCTCCTCCACTGCCCCACCACTTTTCTGGGTATCAAGGTGAGAATTTCGAGAAATGGGGCCAAACCTGCCAGGAACTTGATTTATCCTGATCAATGCCTCTTATCTTGGAATAAAGGTAAAGTGTGCTGTCAGGTTGGTGTTGACTCCTGGTGACCACAGAGCCCTGTGGTTGTCTTTGGTAGAATACAGGAGGAGTTTACCATTGCCATATCCCGCACAGTATGAGATAATGCCTTTCCGCAAATTCCTATATCGCTGCTGCCCAATATAAGTGTTTCCCATAGTTTGGGAAACATACCAGCAGGGATTCGAACTGGCAACCTCTGGCTTGGTAGTCAAGCCATTTCCCCATTGCGCCATTAGGTGGCCATCTTGGAATAAACACCCTGTCAATAACTAGCTTTAATACAGGTGCAGCCTACATTGACATGCAGGCTGCTGGGAGCAGCGGTGATGCTGCACATGTCCTTTTGGACAGTGGGCACCATGCCCATAAAAGCAGTGGGGCAGCAGAGGAGCAGGAAAGGACCTGGTTTTTTTTACAAAGGAACTGATCTCTGCCCTGCCCATGACTACCCGAGTTGGTTCAGGCACATTCCTACCAGCAGGAAGGTTTGTCATAGCAAAAGTCATTTTGAGAGATAGGCGATCAATAATTGGCTCGTTCTATTGCCCTAATAGATTGCAAGATTCCTTAAAAAAACCCACACATACATTTTCTTAAAACCAGAAGAATTTAAAGAAGGTGATGTGATATTTGGGGGGAAACTTGAATGAGACACTCATCCCAAAATGGGAATGTGGAGATAAAAACTCTAAATTACGTTCCAGGGCTTGAAGCCTGGATCATTCTATTTTAAAAATACAAAAAAAAATACAGAACCTTATCTGTGGCATTAAAAACAAGGGAGAAATGTATCCTCAACTAAAGACATAAATGAAGTTTCCAAAAGGGTTTTCAAGTCTCTTTATACTTCAAACAACCCAAATCAGGATCATATAAATTCATTCTTAGAAAAGGTTTCAGTTAAATCAAATTAGAACATCAAGTATTCCTTTATGAGCCAATAGAAGACCAGGAAATTGTGTACGTTTTGGGTGGTATAAAATATGTTAAATAAATAAATATGTTATTGAAAAATGTAAGCACAGGGAATCTCCTGGACAAGATGGCTTTGGAGTTGTTTTCTATAAAACTTTTAGGGACATTCTAATGTCCCTCACAGTCACCTTAAGTGGTGCAGCAGGGAAATGCTTGACTAACAAGCAGAAGGTTGCCAGTTCAAATCCCCGCTGGTACTATATTGGGAGGAGGCAATGGTAAATCCCACCTGTATTCTACCACAGGCCTCTGTGGGCGCCAGGAGTCGAAATCGACTTGATGGCACACTTTACCTTTAATGTCCCTCATATGAAAACTTTATTTAACAGCATCCTGGGGTGGAGGGTGCAATCCTGGAGACATAGAAGCATTCAAGAATTGCAGTAATTCCTCAGCCAGGCAAAGATCCATTGTCTCTGGCCTCATACCACATGGTATCACTATTAAAAACATGTGAAGATCTTCTTCACATCAATGTTTGCAAACCAGATCAATACATTTATTCCTGAATATATTTCAAGTGACCAAATAGGCTTTGTGTCAAATAGGTAAATAGCAGATACAGATCGTAGGTACTTAACATCACACACCAGAGTATAACTAATTTTTAAAAAATATATATCTTCTTTTTATCTTTAGATGCCTACAAGGCTTGGCATGTTTTGACAGCTTGGAGTGGCCACACTTCTGTAAGTTATTAAACAGGCTAGGCTATGGATGCAAATTATGCATGTTACTCAGCAGCTAGATGCACCTTTTGAGGCACAGGTCCACATTAACAGTATGGACTCTTCTCCAATCAAATTATTTAGAGGAACAAGGGAAGGGTCTCTGCTCTCAACACGTTTGCTATAATGATTGAGGCTCTGGCTTCTATTATTTATTGATTAAGTGCCATCAAGTTGGTGTCGACTCACTCTTAGCAACCACATAGATAGATTCTCTCCAGGATGATCTGCCTTCAACTTGGCCTTTAAGGTCTCTCAGTGTGGTGCATTCATTGCTGTTGTAATCGAGTCCATCCACCTTGCTGCTGGTCGTCCTCTTCTTCTCTTTCCTTCAACTTTCCCCAGCATTATGGACTTCTCAAGGGAGCTGAGTTTTCGCATAATGTATGGTGTTTGAGACTGGTCATTTGTGCCTTGAGTGAAAATTCTGGATTGATTTGTTCTATGATCCATTTGTTTGTTTTCCTGGCTGTCCATGGTATCCTCAAAAGCCTTCTCCAGCACCAAAATTCAAAAGTGTCAATACTTTGTCTTGCTTCTTAACAAGAACCGCGCAGACTGGTAAGCAGGAAGTCAATATTTACTTAATTAAGGTATTGTAAAAATCAATAAAATTTTAAAATGCGGCGGGGGGGGGGAATATTTTGTCTTGCTTCATCAAAGTCCAGCTTTCACATCCATAGAGTGTCACAGGAAAAACCATTATCCGAACAATTCTAATCTTTGTAGGTGTAGACACATCACAGCATCTAAATATCCTTTCCAAGGCCTCACAACTCTACCAAGTGCTAGTCTGACTTTGAAAGCATATGCGTGTGGGAGTCACTCAAAACAAAGGGGTTGGTCTCATTTTTATACAATACTCTTAACTCAGAACTTAATGGCTCATCAAAAGGCCTAAGGCTGATTTGGGAAGCTGAACTCAACATTCAAATTTCAGACTGAGTGGGATGCAATATGGAGTAGGAAACCTCTCAAAACAATTTCAGCAAGAACATGAAAGACCACTCTTAAGTTAATACGCAGATAGCACCTATGCCAATGAAGCTTCAATAGGTTAACAGAACACTCTCTCCAAATTGTTGGAGGGGATGTCAAGACCACGGGACTCTTAAGCATTTGTCGTGGGAACGCCCAGAATTTAGAAAGTATTAGAGGTTTGTCTTTGGTATGATTTCAAACGTATCGACATAGATATAGCACAAGACCTTGAGGTTATATTGCTTTCCATTAAAAAAAATATTTCACAAAGATCTCATACTCCTTCTCTTGGTAGGAGCTAGGATGGAGGTAGCAAAGAACTGGAAGTTGGAAAGGGGCTTCACAATATCAGCACGGTTAGGTAGGGTTTGGCAAGTTGCTCTATCCGAAAAATTGAATCATCAAAGATTACTAGATGATGATCTGGTAAAAGACGACAAATTCATGGTACTATGGCATCCTTTCATTTAATATGCAAGCACGGCATCCAAAAATTGTCACTAACCTATTGATCAGATAAGCCTATGGAAGGGTACTTTTTCTTAATTGTAATGTATGTGAAACTGTTATTTTATCCTCTGTATTAGTATTATCTGTGAAAAAGGAATGTATGTTCACTATCTCCCTTGACATAGACAATTTGTATACTAGCTTTTGCCTATTTGTATTATTATATTGGTTTATCTTTTTGTTGTTGTTTTAATTGATTCAGTAATTAACCACTCACAAGAGTAGAAATTACATTTCTGTGCTTTTTAGCTATGTCTATGAAAATCAAAGTAATTTTTTAAAAAGAATGTAATAATGGTGGGTGAACAACTATCCATGTGTTGACTCAAATAGTGTTGACTCAATGTGTTGACTCAATGTATATGAACCGTAATTTTTTACATATATAGGACCAAAGACACAACAAACCCCTGCTAACTTGGCAAAGAGGCACCTTTTAACGGGGTGATTCTCTTTATTTAGCAGGGGAGAGTAACTGGCCCTATTCATCCTCAGCACAGTACCTCTAGTGACAGTTGCTGGTGTCTGTCTTATGTTTATTTTAGATTGTGAGCCCTTTGGGGACAGGAATACATCTTATTTATTTATTATTATTCTGTGTAAACCACCCTGAGCCATTTTTGGAAGGGCGATATAGAAATTGAATAAATAAATAAATAAATAAATAAATAATATGAAGTACCAAAAAATAGAGGTCCAAGACTAGGTGTGGATATATAATTTACCAAATATGTAAAATGAACATGGGTCACTACTAGGGGAAGCCACACTCAAATTTCCAACTTAAATAATAATTTCTCCATAGGGATCAATGGGAAACTAAAAAATATTAATAACTTTTGACTGACTGGGCAGAAAGCTCTGAAATTTCACATGGTTTTCCTACATAATTACATTATTAAATGTGTGGACATTCAAGGATATCAGTCCATCTGTTACATTTTAATATAACAAAAAAGTTTTAGAACTTTTAAAAACATTCATTAAAATCCAACAGGTGGGCTGATCTCCTTGGACATCCACACTTTTTAATGCTACCATTATGTGCTACTTCCATATGAATTTTGAGAACTTCTCTTTAGCCCTATAATGTGAGGTGCAAAAAATGAGAGTACTACTCCATTTATATGAAGGCAAGGAGCAGTTTCCTCCAAATGAGACTTGAATGATGGACAGTGAGGGATTCAATGCCAGAATTTTTTGTAACTTTCTACCATGAAACAAAGCAGTTATGATACTTGTAAACAGTTATAGAAACATTTTAAAATATTTAAAATCAATGAGTGAACCTATATCCTTGAAAGTCCACACACTTAATAATATCATCATGTGATAGCATTAAGTGTTTAGTTTCATTTAACACCATGTGAAATTTCAGAGCTTTCTGCCCCGCCATTCAGGAGTTATTAATCTTTCTGAGTTTCCCATTGATCTCTATGAGGCAATTATCCAATGTTCAGTTCTTGCATACAGGCATCTTCAGAGCTAGCAGTTCTACTCGGGGTTCAAATGGGGGTGCCTTGGCACCTTGCCTAGGGTATGGGGAGAGCCCACTAAGCCCTGCAGCACTGCAGAGCAGAGTGTTCTTCAATACCTGCAGGAGCTGGTGGCATTTCTGGAGATAGAATTGATCCAGTTTTGGATAGCACTTCACCAAGACTGGCTGGACTTGGCCGCAGATGCCAGATGGTTCCTCTCCTGCTTGCCAACCAGCATCCAGAGCAAGAGGGTGTTCTCCATGGCTGAGGACGTGGTGACACCCTAACACTCACACTTGGATGCTGTTTTGGTGGAGCAGCTGGTCTTCCTCAAGGCCAATCTCCCCCTGCTGTGCTATCCTGAGCTGGATTTGGAGGGTGAGTGACCAGTGGTCATCCCCACCCACTACAACACCACTGTCAGCACACCCCACCCTGGCCAACCCCCAAACCAGATGAGTCACAGTCTGCCCATTAGTACTACTGACACATGCAGACATGTATGCACCCCATTGCCCAGGATGATGGACTGGTTCCCTGAGGCCCAGTGCCAACCATGGTGGAGAATGCTGGAGATTAATTTACTGTTACTGCAAATGTCCCCCACCCCCCAAGCAGCACAGACATGTACGCACACACACACACACACACCCAACCATGGCCCATAATGAGTAGGTGGACTGGTTCCTTGACATGTGTCAGCCAGGCAGGCTGTTACCTGTGGCCCAGCAAATCTGAGGCCTGCATTCCTTCCTTGAGTTGTGGTCTTGTCTATTTGTGAGATGGTGTTGTGGTGAGAAGTGGACAGTGGCAGATCAGTTCTCCCTACTGTTGTGTAATATTTCCTTGGTGATTGCTGTGAGATGAGCCCCATGTCTATCCTTGAGACTAATCTGTACTTCACTCAGTGCTCTGCTCTGCAATCTGAATTCTGCATTGCAAGGTGTACTCAATCAAAATGCAGCTGAAGAGGACAATGTTCTAGTTGAGTTTATGGCTATGCTTGCTAAGGGTGTGTGCTGCTGCAATGGAGTCATAATTGTGTGCCCGTATGTGAGAGAGCAACTTGTTCCAATGATGCAGCGCAGGTACCTGGCTTTGTGGCTGGCAGTGGATTCTGGGTCAGTGATTCTTTTTTGGACTGTGTTTGAAATGCACCGTGTCAGGAGGGACACATTGAGATGATTCCATTTTTGTAGTACTGTGTTTCAAAACTTGTGCGGCAGTGTGCTGTTGTGCTCATAGGGAATAATGGGGAACTTGAAGCACCCCATTATTCTCCATGGGTAGTTCCTAGGGACACCAAAGTGGGTTGGGTGGTAGGGCATGATGGGCACTACCTACCACCCAACCCGCAAAACAATCAGGTAATTTTTAATGAATGTTTGCATTTTTTCTGAGTGTAGGTCAACCACATAATGGCGCAGCAGGGAAATGACTTGACTAGCAAGCCAGAGGTTGCTCATTCAGATTTCTACTGGCATGTTTCCCAGACTATGGGAAACACCTATATCGGGCAGCAGCGATATAGGAAGATACTGAAAGGCATCATCTCATACTGTGCGGGAGATGGCAATGGTAAACCCCTCCTGTATTCTACCAAAGACAACCACATGGCTCTGTGGTCGCCATGAGTCGACAACGACTCAATGGCACACCTTACCTTTAGGTCAACCCTAACCTTAGTAGGATTCGAACTACACCACGGAAAACTGTTCTGGACACACCCCTATTAAATATGACTCCTTGAAGGAGCAAGAACAGAAGGAGTTTTGCAAACTGTGTGCCAGGGAAAGGAGAAGATGAGGTTCTGACCAAAGGGGTTATGAGCAGAAGATACTGTGCTTCCTAACATTCTACTTCAATGGGCATCTGTTCATCTCTAAAGAAGGCACATTTTGACCCCCAGGGTCAGTGCAGGGGTGTAACTATAATTGAGCAGATGGGTTCAAAGAACCTGGGACCCGCAGCTCCACCTCTTCCTATTCTGTTCATGATTTCCCTCACTCTGGGGGACTGCTGGGGAGAGGGGCGAACACAGGGCCCCTCTCCCCTAGCTTTGCCCCATGTAAGTGGAGTGTGGATTCCAGCCTATGTTTCCAGAGGGCTGCCTTCCCTCCTTCCTACTAGTGGTAAACAAACAGAAAAAGGGGAAAAGGTAACACCAGGAAGACAAACAACATAGCACAGGCATTGCTACTGGTACAGTTGAGGTACAGCTGTTTCTTCACCACCCACACTGATCCTGCTAGTCTATTTTGGACTAGCTGCAATCTGCTTGGGGGTTGGCCCAGTGCTCATGAAGATTGCAGGTGTCACGTGCTCTTAGGCATCTGAAAGTGCTTCTATCTGGAATTGCTTGTAGAGTTGCTACCAACTGCAGAGTCACTTTTAGGAGAAGGAAAGTCTTCTGGGCAGACACTGGGCAGACACTGTCCAGAAAGTCTTCTGGACAGACACTGGGCAGTTGAGTGTCTGTGACTGTTGTGTTGGATTCACATGAGAGCAAAACTGACAAGAAGACAGAAGTTACATTGCTCTATATTTTCTTCCATTTGTACACAATGCTTCTTTCTTACAGCATCTAAAGATATGCATCTTCCATGATACAGGATGATAGCTTCTTTTATGTAAGAACCGTATGTGGTGCTCTTGTAAACAAGCTTTGCTTCAGGAACTTTTGGCTCTCTTGTGCAATAACACAAAGAGCCTTTGTTATGTTTTCAGCTAAGGTTGCAATTTTAAAAAAATAATTAGGAGCACTCTACAGCTTTGAACTGGTGTGTGAGTTCTTCTAAGCCCTGTGAAACTGTGCTGCAGTGATACTAGGAGAATGGGCTTGTACCTCTAAAATAATGTGATACAGCTTCAGATAAGCAACCACTGGCATTAAATCCTGCTCTCAGTAAAATTAAGTATTTGTTACAAATTATTTGTTCAAGGATGCAGACTTCTCTGTATTTCATTCTGCAATTGATATAAATTTTTTTTACCATATGCTGGTAATTTTTTATACAGACCAAAAGAAAGACCAGAGATTACTCCAGGATCAACTGGATCTAAACTTTCTGAAACCTAGAGAATGGCCAGGTGCAGATTTTTGGTTTTATTTTATTTACATTTATATCCTGCTCTTCCTCCAAGGAGCCCAATGCAGTGTGATTATGTTTATCTCCACAATAACCCTCTGATATAGGTTAGTTTGAGAGATACATGACTGACTCAGAGTCACCAGTGAGATTCGTGGCTGAAAAGGGATTTTGAACTCAGGGGTTTCCCTGGTCCTAGTGTAACACTCTAACCACTACACTATTCAGCCTAAATGGTGAGTGTAACAAAAACCCTATGCATAATTCCCACTAATTATAATGATCTTCAGCAGAGATGAACATTAAGTTCTATTAAATGAGAAACACAGGCCAGAGTATCGAGAAGACTTAACTGGATGCTATAAATATCCCAATACTGCAGGAAAGGACCGATGTTAGGGATTAAGGTTGTATCTTGTTGATAGACAACTCCCAGCTTGCACCCATTAATTAACTTTTATGATGTGGTAGAATACTCTGTGTAAACCTCATGCTACCATAAGTGATGGCCAGCATCCATTGGTTCCTCACAAAAGCTGCTTATACCAGTGAAGGGCAAAAGCTTTCTCCAGAATGATGCATTATGGTAAATACCAGGAAGCAAATTTGCACCCAGGATCTTCAATATAACAACCTAGTAACATCTAATTTGTACACCGCCCCAAACTTCCGACTCTGGGTGGTTAACAACATCATAAAACAAATGAAAGCACATCTCTCTTCATGCTTGCCATGTTTTCTTGCTGCATGTAACACTGTGCATAATTGTGTGGGGTGCTGGACCTAACCTATGCCAGGGAATGGCTCTCTAAGGCCATGCTCCAGATTCCAGTCCCATAGGAGATTAAATCCATGAGCATGGCATGAATTTTAGAATTTGCTTCCCCAGGAGGCCCACTATGTAGTCATACTACAACATTAGATGACAATGCATTGACCTATGTATTCTACCATTCTTTCTATTTCCTAAGTCTTGAGGATGTTAGGCAGTTGCTTAGGTCAGGGGTTCTCAATCTCGTGTCCCGAGATGATGTCGGATGACAGCTCCCATAAACCCCAGCCACCACAACATCTGGGGTCCCCAAACTGAGAATCCCTGGCTGAAGTTGTTTTAATGTATGTGGCTGTTTTATTTATATAATTATATATAATTTGGTTTTCATTATAGTTTCACTATGTGTGTTTTATTGGTTACTATAACTTGTCCAGCTGTTTTTACCTGTCCGTTTATAAGTTTATAAGACTCTGGAATGCTCTCCCAGTGGCCATTCGTTCCTTGGACTCCATCACAGCTTTTAGAAAGCTTGTTAAATCTTGGCTTCTTATCCAGGCCTTTACATGATTGTTTTTATGGCTGCTTCTGTGTGTTTTACCCACGTATAGTTTTTATGTTTGTATTTTTATATTTTAAATCAGATTTGTTTCATTTTTAGCTTAATATTTTAATTGTCATTTTATTGTATTTTTTAACTTTTGTAAACCACCTTGGGATTGTTTTTAATGAAAGGCGGTCTATAAATTTAACAATAAATACAATAAATAAATAGAATTAAAAATGAACAAACATTGTATTTAATTATTTTGTAACAGAATTATTCACAGTTGCGACTAGCAATGGCTAACATAATGTACAGCATATTTTGGGCAGTTCTTCACCACCTGCACTGCTGTGGGTGTCTAACACACCAGTGCTGTTCCGCAAGAGTGCTCTTGTGCCAATACATAAGATAGAATAATTGCACTTGTGTGACACTATGGCTATTATTTCCAGGGACCATAGCATTGCGCAAGCACAATTGCACATTTTACATATTAGCACAAGCTTGATTGTACAACAGCAGTGGTTTTGGTTTAGACATTTACAACAGCGCTGGCACTGCAGAACTGCCAGTGGTATACTGCACAGTATGTCAGACACTGTCCTTACATTTCCCAGTGATGGAGCTAGAGTGTAACAAAAAAAACCCTCCTCGTGCTCAGGGTGTGTTTATGCACGTGTGTCTGTATGTCCATCCTAACAGGGCCTTGTTGCCTCAGAGTACATTCCCCATTGGTCTGCATAAGCTGATGTAAAGGTAAAGTGTGCCGTCAAGTCGATTTCGACTCCTGGCGCCCACAGAGCCCTGTGGTATAGATGGTGCCTTTATTTTTTGTTGATATTACTTTGCCTGTGTCCTTTCCCTATGCTTCTCCCAGTACTCCAGTTTTAGGGTTGCCATATTCAAGCTTCCCAAATCCCTGTGGGCTAATTTGCATATTATGCAAACCATGCAGAAACTACTTTGCATCTTTTATTTATTTATTTGACAGATTTGTATACTTTCCCCTCCTCCTCTGCTCTCCCATGTGATTGGATCCAAAGTAAAATCTGGACAATCCAGGCAGCGCATCTGAAATCCATGTAAATCCGGATGGAATTTAGCAGCCGGGTGGAGGAGCCAAAATCCGGGGGCTACCCTATATTCCAGGAGACATGGCAACCCTATCCAGTTTATACTGTATTGGGAGATTCTGCTCTTCCTGCTTACATGGTTTGACATGGGCTTGGAGACAATAATTTCTTCAGAAGGTGCCCTTCCCCCGACACCATATTTCTGTTCCCTGCAACTTTCTCCCAGACATACATTGCTGGTTCTTTAAAACTTGTTCATATTTTGAGTATAACAATTGATCCAGTTGTTGGCCTCTCTGGATATGAGACTTTAGAATACAGACCTATGGTTTTCTGTAATATTAGTGTCAATATTCTTGTGCAGCAAAAAAGCCAAAAGGATCTCTCATATAAAATAACTAGTAGATAGAGAACGGCCACAATAAGATAGAAATTACTATATTGTGAAATATATACGATATGACTATATTAAATATACCTTATACAATGATATATACCAATAGATGCCATAATAAATATAATCAGATAAATGATAGAGTCCACACACTGTATATCATCAACAGAGCACCTGAAGTATTACCAGGTTGATAATAAAGATGTCCACATACTCTATGGTGACCCTCCATTTCAAAAAGATTTTGTCAAGTGATGATGGACATAAATCTTGTGTGTTGACATAAATCAATGTATTCACATTTCTTGATATTCTAATAAATGGAACTCAGTCATTATTTAAACTACTTCACATTTTTCTAAAAAACATACCTCCCCAATGTATCTCCAAAAAGGAATACTTCATATAGATAGCTTTAAACAGAAAATGTAAACAAGGAACTTATAATAGATAGGTTGTTTTTATCAATTTTGGTGGAACCATTTCCGTTTCAGTAAAACTGGAGCTGTAGAAATGGTCAACTAGTGGGGGATATAGAAAAATCTTATGAATAGGCTGCATTACAAGTAACCACAAAAGGTCAGCAACTTGTACAATACTTACTATTATGTTACCTCTTCTGATTATTTCTCAAGAATGCCCTTGTGGATAGGTGCAAAACTTGCTCTGACTCAAGTTCTTACTAAATGGCTTTATACCTACTGGCAATAAATTATAAATCAAGATTGAAAGTATGCTTACTGTAGGAGGTGCTGATCCCCAACAACCGGTGAAAACATAATCCTACTGGACATATACCAGAACCCAGGTACAGTATTTGTCAGCATAATAATAGGCAATCTTATAAAGGGACCATTTATGACTGAAGTTTGTAAATGCAGAAGATGTGTTGACTCTTTTGTTCTTAGTGGTAAGTGCACTGATATAGCTACTGTATAAGAAACTTAAACTAAATCATTGTGTAACACATGACATTTGCAGTCATGTATAAGTAAATAATGCATTGTAACAAAAATGATGAAAACTCCAATTTTATTTTTCTTTAGTCCATATGGGAGGGACTACAGTATTTAAATAAAAAATCTGGAAAGATTCATGTTGGAGTAATTTATTTGATGCATCTATGCCTTTCTTATTTGGAGTGAAGATTTTTTTCGATGGCAAAAAACTTAAGATCATCCACTCTATGCTTGTACTCCAAAACGTGTGCAGTCAATGGGGCCTCCAAATTGCCTGTCCTGATTTTGCTTTTATGTTCAATTATGCAGGGGTCCCCCCCCACCAAAGATCTACCAGTTTGACCACATAAAAACGTGAACAAGGGCAAATAATGATGTAAACCACTTTTGATGAATGCCAATTCGTAAAAGATCTTATTCTGATCAAGTTCCCTTTCTCACCAATTTTTAAGAAAGCAGGTTAGCCATCAAGGTTGCTGGGTTTTAGGCCAGTTCCTACTTTACCTGGACTAGTCACCATTGACCCACTGAAAAATGGTAATATACTATGATATATTATGGTATGATATCAGTATGGTGCACTGAAGAATATAATGTTAATTATGTTTTAGCTGCGCACACACACAGAGAGAGATCTTGACTGATTTGAGCATTGAATGGGTTTGTCCTGCTTTAAAAGCTAACTCTCTAGGGGAAATCCCCAAAGCCCTTACACACCAGCACCTCTCATTTAAGAAATAGTTATTGGCTGACATCATAACTAAGGAACTCTCCACCCACTAGGAAGACATGCTCATTCTGCTGAGATCTTTCTTGGCTGCACAGCGCAGAGTATGGAGGGTGGGCAGCAATGTTCCCGCTAATTTTTTTCATCTAAGTGCAAAATGAGTTTTGTTCCAAACAGTAATATGAAGGCAGTGTGTGCACACATGCGTTCAGAGTGAGCCTTCCTGATTCAACCTGAGTGGGATCTATTATTAACTGTAATTTAAAAAATGTGTGTGCACACACTGTAGAGGGAACCCAGGTGGCCAGGGTGATTTTCTCCAATGGTCTCTACATTCAATAGGATTCAATGTGTAATAATAGCAAGGAAAGATGGTTATTTATTCGGAGCAAAAACAATGTGTAACCATATAGCCGTCTCAATTACGTTGATTGGTTTTGTCTTCTTATGAATTATACCAAGTTGTAATAAATGGCTGCCCTAGCAGATTGGCATGCAAACTGGTTTTGTTTTGAACTAAAATGACTGGCATTTGCTTTACAATTGATTGATCATTGTTATTACTGTACCTGACAGAATTGCCCTGCTGTTTCTGCTAAATGCCACTGAAGGGCAAAAAGAGTTTTGCACAGAAATAATGTGCATTTTCCATCAGAACCTGTTTGAGTATGATTCACAGATTGTATAGGCTTTTTTCCTCATACATCCTGGCTACATATCATTGTCTGCTCTTTTCCAGCTACCTATAATTACTGGCAATGGTGAAGGATGAATCAACTTTTTCATTTAAAGGAGGGGAATCATGTTTTATGTTCTTTCCAAACCCTGAAAGAAGTTGAAAGCTCTATGCCAAAATAAAACCATAGCACTGAGAATGAATAACTGGGTATAGTCTCCATGTTCTATCTATAGAAAGTGGAAACCTTGAGAGGCTCCACTTGACTCCTGTTTCAAAAAGCTGCTGCTGCACTAAATTTCTGCCTTGGACCACTGCCAAAGGCTGTGGCCCTTTGAAAACCCCATAGATGAGGCCTAGGATCAGGAGTGGAGAGAGGCCAGCGGCAGCCTGGGTTCTGCCACCGCCACAGCTCCCCTAGCCCCACCCCCTGCGTCTGATGTCAGATGTAGGGAGCATTTAGCCCCGCCAGATGTCAGACATGGGGGTATGGTCCCTGAGGGGCAGCAGCTCGGGTTTTTTGAACCCATCCACTCAATGGTGGCTCTGCCCCTGCCTAGGATGATGAACTAGGTTTATCCTAAGCCTTCCAAGCCTTTAATCCTTAATATTTGCCTGCCCTTCTTTCCAGAACCTCTGAAGTTAGCCAATATATAGACAGATAATTTGTTCAAGAAATACACTGGATAGCATGCAGACTAGTTAGTCATGATTAAGATATTGAAATAAACGAGACAAGTTCATCATTACTTAAATTCTCATCTATTTTATTGGGATATAGTTAAAACTAACTTAGACTGGATGTTGCCCATTGTCTTTTTAAAGAGATACCTAGATGAAGTTTTCATGGTCTGGAATGATTCTGAAAGCTTACTTGGGTAATTTGGTATATTAATATATGGGCAACATGCCAAATTTGACCTGATGTATTACAGAGAAATCATATTTGAGTTGCAATATAGAGTATCAAATTTGACTTGGTGCATTACATAGAAAACATACATGCTTTGAATGCTGAATTAGGAACAAGAATGGTAATCTGATCACTGATGTTTTTAGAAAGTCACCAGATGTTAATTACTTTCTACAACATGGAAGTTAATTATCATCCCTAGCATTTGAAGATAACCCTTCCATATTCTATTCTCAGGTATGTCAGATTTTCAAAAACAATCAAAGGTGCTAACACAACAGCTACAAGATAGACAATATCCTCCCAACTTCTAAGCATTGTGTAAGGCCAAGATTCTTAGGTGGGTCTTATTAGCCCTATATGGATGTTCAAACTAAAAGTGCCACACATACCTAGACAGTGAAAAGCGTCTTTGTAAGTCCTGCCCTTCCAAGGAGAATTCAGCCTGTCAGTCATCCTCTTGACTGATCTCTTCTTGTTTATTGAGTTCATCTGAAGGAGCAAATGTCATAAATGTTGTGCACCCCAGTCACTCGATCACCAAAACTCAATTTGTGAAAACCCATGAGGGGAAAAAAATGCAAGGATCTATATTTAGCTGTTATGCAATAAATTGCTTAGCAGATATTGGCTTATATCCAGACTAATGAAGCACTGGAGCAACAGGAGAAGCACCAGTGCTTCTGAAAAGTTCAATTAATTCATTTCTACTGCTGGCTCAGAGGTGGAGTCAAATTTTTACGACCTCTGTTTTCCCAGGAACCATACTGTGCCACCCAAAAATATGGCCCTGAGGGTCATGCTGACCTCAGGGACATCTTTTTGGGAAACACAGAGGGTTTTAGTAGGAAAGGAAGGTTGCTGAAATTACACACACACTTACTTACACACACACACACACACACACACACACACACACACACGACCCCGTGGAGCTGTCTTCAGCCACACTGGCACTACACCAGTGTCTCTTCCATTGTACTGGTGCTTCATAGTCATACCAGGTATGCCAATATAATGATTATGTTCAAAGAGTTATGATGTTTTACATTTTTTGAAGTTAATATATGGAAAAATGCCTGCCTGCCTAAGTTAAATTCTTGAGTCGTCTGAATAAAATGTTATTGAAGACACTGAAGACGTTTTGACTAATGCACATTTGGCCTATGTCCACTGAAGTTTTTTTATACTCCAGAAAGAATTGCAGTAGTAGTAACATTTTGTCTATGTTGATATTTTTATTGGCACAGCATATTATATTTAAAAACATAATGAGAAGGCGCAGGAATGCAAAAAGTGGTGACTTGTGTTGTGAATAGCTAGACTTATACTAAAATAGGAAATGTTACCATTCACATACTCATACTTTAAATAACAGCTTATTAGTCTGGTATGCTAATTAATCAAGACATAAGCATACATACTGTTCCAAACCATCAAAAGAAAGGTAGCCACCTCAGACTCTGAGATGAGTAACCCATCAAAGCAATTACAAACGTAACACCTATTAATAGCAACACACCCTTCCTATTCATTTCTGAAATTGTGCATTTCTCAGTACATAATTCTTCAGGGCTATTTACTGGATCCATGGATTTGATGAAATTCAAGTACACCCACACACAAGGGCATAATACGCATGTAGCAGCATTTGTACACACTTTTGTACTTAACATCATAAATAACAGCACAAAATCAAATGGATTAAATCTGATTCTCATAAGACATAAGGCTGATAAGGGCAACGAAGTGTCATTGCAGCAAGAGGATCAGCCCCCAGGGATGTTTTTGGGTGGCAGAGGGGCTTCCTGGAGAAGGGGGAAATTATCACTCACAAATTCTAAACTCATTTACTATGGAGTAAGTCCCATTGTAGTTAGGGGTGTGCAAAAAACCACCTGGGCTGGTTTGGTTTGAGTTTGAACCGGATCCGAACCACACTGGGTCAGTTTGGTTTTGGACCGCTTCGGACCCCCCACCCATTTGGTTCGGTTCAGGGGGTGCATCAAACGTTTGTGGGGCATTTCCCCCCTTTTAAACTTACCTCCTCCAGGGGGCTTCTCCAAGGTGGCAGGGGGTACGCGGAGGTTCCCCCTCCCCCCACTGGCCTTCCCTTTTGTAAAAATCACCCGGTTTGGGTATCTTCGGCCCTTTCCGGGCCTATTCCCCAGCACAGCAGCCCTTTTTGAGGCCACCGCGCCTCTGCAGTGAAACTGTTTTTTACAAGAAGGAAGGCTAGTGGGGGGAGGGGTAACCTTTGCAGACCCCCCCCCCGCCACCTTGGAAAAACCCCTGGAGGGAGTAAGATGAAAAGGGGGGGTTAAAAAATTTTCTATGAATCCTCAAAAGGTGGGGGGTGTTCGGTCCGGGGTTGAGCTGAACCAGAGGTAGTGCAACCCCGAACCTTCAAACCGAACCAGTTCGAGATCAGATTGGTTCGGATTAGAACCTGTTTTCACACCCCTAATTGTAGTCAGTATGACTTACTTCTGATTAAGTACTCATAAAGTCATGCTAGAGCAAATGCACACATTATAGAGCCCCTGGTGGCGCAGTGGTAAAACTGCTGCCCTGTAACCAGAAGGTTGCAAGTTCAATCCTGACCAGGGGTTCAAGGCTGACTCAGCCTTCCATCCTTCCGAGGTCGGTAAAATGAGTACCCAGAATGTTGGGGGCAATATGCTAAATCATTGTAAACTGCTTAGAGAGCTCCGGCTATAGAGCAGTATATAAATGTAAGTGCTATTGCTATTGCTAGTGCTATTTGTATTTCCCACATGTATATGCAGAGGAATAGACTTGTGCTTATTTCTTACATGTTTGTACATGTAAGTAATATGCATGTAGGACAGGGTGTCCCCGTCCACGGTACCACAGATGTTGCTGAACTACAACTCCCATCACTCCCAGCCACAGTTTATTGTTGCTGGGGGTGATGGGAATTGTTGTTCAGCAACATCTGGAGTACCACAGATTGGGAACCCCTGATATAGGAAATGATTTTGTGGAATACAACTCTAAGAAAGATGTGTTTTTGAACAGTGATAATTTACCTTGGTTTAATTGCACTCAGTCTTGCCATGTTCACACACAGCCTACTGCAGCTTACAAAGTATTTCCTTGTTACAAGTAAAGTTATTAATTGAGGGATATGGTCCACATGAACAATCTAGGCAATATGGTTATTGGATTACTTTTATTATGGCTCCATTCACACAATCACAAGGATCCTGGTTAAAAAATTAATCACCATCATCAAGCTCCATGGAACTGATTCTGAGAATGCAGAATTTCAGGGTTATTCTGGTCAAACTGCTCCAGTTAACCAGCACTTAAGTTAAATGCTGTCTAACTGGAGTGCTTTGACCAGGACTGGCCTGAAATTCTGTGTTCTCAAATCAGCTCCACAGGGTTCTCTGATCCCTATGAACTTTTAAACCAAGATCTTTGTGATTGTGAGAACACAGCCTAAGTGTCCTAGAGCAGATTGTTCCATTTGTGCACATATGCTCTTGCCTCAGGATACCATATCTCAAGGATGATGGACTGTGATCCAAGGCACAATGCTTCATCTCTGAACTTTGGACACCTTTTGTTGGAAGTGAAGGACTCTGCGCTGTGTCATGTCTCAATGACAGAGGGGGACAGACTAGTGAGTCAGAGAGCTAGAGGGGTCAAGACGTTGGTCATCCCTTCTCTACTGCTCTGACACTATCCCTTTGATATGTAGATTGCTACTCTCAGGGACTTCCTGCCTGCCTGCCTGCCTTGCCACTTCTTCCTCCTCTTCCCTTTCTTCCCCCTTGCAACACCCACACTTCTCTCTCCCTGCACCAGGTGTGCAGAGATGCAGAAACCATCCCTCTGCATCCAGCTAGCTAGCTATATTAGAGATCCCATCTCTCCACTTTACTATCTAGAATGCAGTTCACTAATAAAGACTCCTTATATTGATTTGAAACTATGTACGGACTCCAAGTTTCTTTTACTCTCAGCATACACGCATGCCTGGGCAGACTCCGCTGTGTTGTGCCTCAGTGCACTCCGCTGTAATAGAAGGGTATCGCTTACCAGAGAGAATTCCCAACACCTTTATTAAGAAAATAAACTTGGCTTCAGCTACTGTTTCCCACCGGCTCTGAGTGGGAATAGAAGCAAAGAACATCCCCATGAGAAGGATTTTTCCATCATGTGGTCATTGGGGAAAATGTGATTCCTCCCCTTGTTCTGCCTTGCAAACAACTTTATTGTGCTAGTGAATTCTATTGATACTGTCTTTGTGCAGATGTCATGGGCACCAGCTGAAGAGTATACATGCAATTACTATGAAGTGAAGAGTATGCATGAGATCACAACCCTGGCCCAGTGCATGTCATTTTGTGCCCCAGGTATGATCCAGCTAATCCCACACACAGTGTTAAAGGGCTGCAATTGGGGCACACCTGCCTTCCACTTCAGTTAATGCAGCTTGAGTCAGGCCTGGCAATGGTATACCTGTTATGATGGTGAAACAGTCTGGCCTACTTTCATCAGTGCATTGATCTTGGAGGCTGGAATGGAGCCAGTTCCTGTAGCTCTGTCTACCTGACCCCCAAGGAGCATTTGGGGATAAAGAGCATAGGGACATAGGGACATATGCAGCTGCCATATACTGAGTCAGACCATAGATCCATCTAGCTCAGGGTTGCCTACACAGACTGGCAGCAGCTTCTCCAAGGTTGCAGGCAGGAATCTCTCTCAACCCTATCTTGGAGACGCCAGGGAGGGAACTTGGAACCTTCTGCTCTTCCCAGAGTGGCTCCATCCCCTAAGGGGAATATCTTACAGTGCTAACATGTAGTCTCCCATTCAATGCAACAAGGGCAGACCCTGCTTAGCTAAGGGGACAAGTTGTACTTGCTATCACAAGACCAGCTCCACAAGACTAGTTCTCCTCTCCTTTCACCCTGCCCTCTTGGACTTATTGTCAGGGGGCAGAATCTCAGATTCCTTGTTTGTTCAGACACATTTTAAAGCAGAGTTTGCCAACTTTGGGTTCCCAGAAGTTGTTGGACTAACTACAACCCCTGTAATCCCTTTCAACAACAGCCAAAGTTGTAGTGCAGCACCATCTGGGGTCCCAAGGTTGGCAATCCCTGCTTTAAATGTCTGAGAGCTCCCTGATGAACCACACAAACATGAAGCATTCTGACAGCCCTTTATAATAAAATAAAGGTGATGAAAATTAGCAAGGCAATCCTTTCCCCCTAATTAATTAATTAATTAATTACATTTATATACCGCCCCATCCAAATGGCTCTGGGTGGTGCACAGTAAGGGGAAAAAACCCACACATTGGTCATTTTAAAAACAATCGATACTAAACAATTTTAAAAAACAGTTTAAAACCATCAAAAATAAAAACATTTTAAACAATTTAAAAACCCTGGAAAGCCAGGCCAAACAGATGGGTTTTAAGGGTTCTCTTGAAGGTCAACAATGAACCCAAATGATGGATTTCTGCCGGGAGTGGATACCACAGCTCAGGAGCAGCTACAGAGAAGGCCCAGTTCTAAGTCACCACCAGACCTACCGGAAGCAACTGGAGACGGGCCTCCTCAGATGACACTTAACATGAGATGAGGATCATGCAGAAGAAGGCGCTCTCTAAGGTAACCCGGACCTAAGCCATTCAGGGCTTTAAAAGGTAATAACCAGCACTTTGTATTTTGCCTGGAAACCTATCAGCAGCCAGTGCAACTGTTTTAAAATAGGCATAATATGGTCTCTCCAGTCAGTGACTGTAAAAAAGGAATTGATTGACTGATGGATTGGTCTCGCCGTGTTACCCCAGAGACCACTCTTCCCTTGTCAGTTCACAAACTACTTTGCTTGCTTGCTCTTTCCAGTTCTGGAGTACAGGTCTTCCTAATGCCTTTAAGTCAGATTTTGGCATGTTGCATTGGTCTTGCAAATGCTCTGAAGTATTTTCCAAGGGAGACCTTCCCATACCATGAAAAAACGTTAAATGTGGGCTGAATCAGCACTCAGCTAAACCTGGTTCAACATGCCAAAACCCACTGGAAGCTTCATTTCATATTAACTTCTTGATGATTATATTTTCTTATGCCCTTACTGTGTGTCTCAGCAAACAAAAGCCCTCTTGCTTGCTATATTTCAGAGCCAAACAAGATGTGTGATGAGGAATCTGTGATTGAATATCCTGACTCCCCACCCCCCATTTTATTAAAAGCAGCAGACGGGGGTGCAGGTCTAGGGGTAGGAATTAACCCTTCCCTCCCCATTACCATTTTCCTGGCTCCTGTTAGCCACAGGGGTAGGGATAAGACAGGTACTAACACATCACATTGGCTTCAGATAGATACCCAGAGAAAGAGAAATGCTAGGCTGTGGCAGCAGCATGGTAAAGAACATTGCTAGTTCTTGGTGAAATAATAATGTGCATATATATAATTTTGTTCTCTCTTTTCAGTCAAGCGACTTCATAAAGAGCATGGAAAGCAGTTTAAATTCTTCCATTTTGTAACTATATAAATTGCCACAAGGAGGCAGTGCCAGCATACATTCTTAAAAGTAGCTCACCCAAATGTGAAATTTACCCAATCAAAGATACGGAAATTGCTGCTATGTGGCTGGGAGCAGTGGGAGGAGGTAATACTCACTAAAATGTCTTCAAAAGACACTTCCTATTTTTCTAAATTAGTGCTGAAGCACCAGATAAAGAGGGTGAGATTCTGCTATGCAGATGCATACTCATAGGGGCTTTGTGCATGCAAAATTATTAAATAACTTAAATAAAGGTAAAAGTAAAGTGTGCCATCAAGTCAATTTCAACTCCTGGCACCCACAGAGCCCTGTGGTTTTCTTTGGTAGAATACAGGAGGAGTTTACCATTGCCTCCTCCTGCGCAGTATGAGAGGATGCCTTTCAGCATCTTCCTATATTGCTGCTGCCCAATATAGTACCAGCGGGGATTTGAACTGGCAACCTTCTGCTTGTTCGTCAAGCATTTCCCTGCTGTGCCACTTATGGTGAGTAAATTGCTTAAATACTAAATACTAAATAAAAATAAAATTGGGCTTTTCTCTTTCTGCTTAATGGGGCTTACAACCAGTGTTCCCTCCAGGGGTGTAGTGACGATTGAGCAAGGGGGGACAATGGTCTCCAGTCCCCAAGAGTCTGGGGGTCACCCAAGGCTCCCCTTCACCCTCAGCCAGGGTGCCCCCTTGCCCCCTCCCGCACCCAGCCAGCAAGCAAAGTGCTCACTGGTTGGGAGCATGAGGCACACGCCCCTCCACTCCAGCCAGCATTTCATGCTGGCTGGGAAGGGATAGACTCTTCTCTCCACCCAGGCATTGACCCCTCCCCTGAGTCTGATATCAGGATTTTATTGGGGGGTGGGGGGTGGGAAAGGTTAAAAATGTGTTAAAGACTGCCTGCTTGCCAATTTCTTTTGCTGATTGTATGCCCTGCCATTTTGGTGTCTCTAGGAGCTACCCATGGGGAACAATGGGGTATTTTGAGTTTCTCCATTGTTCCCTACGGCCAAAACCAACCAACCAACCTTCCACTAGTTGCTTCCCAGAGGCATCTGGTGAGCCACTGTGTGAAGCAGGATGCTAGACTAGATGGGCCTTGGACTCGATCCAGCAGTGCTTTTCTGAGGTGCTTATGTTCCTAAACGTTTTGAGTTTGTTTCATCAAAACAGCCCGTTCGACTGTTGTTTCGATGAACTGTTTTGGCCATTTTGTGTTTCATTTCAAGTTCGAAACGAAATGCAAAATCTGTTTCATGCACATCCCTAGAGAAAAGGATGCTTGCATTTTTTCCTCTTCTCTGTCCCACATGCACTTTGCAAGGGCTGGTTTCGAGGGCTGGTTTCAAAAGGGGGCTGGACCCCACCAAGTGTGTGGTGCTAGGCATGTGGTGCCTCACCTCACCACTGCAATACATTGGGCTGCCTGTGGACATACAAAGCGTCCAAAGAGATTAAATAAACAGGTTGCTTACCTGTAACTGATGATCTGGTAGTGATCCATTGTATTCATAAGGAATGGGTTTTGCACCTGCACAGGGACCTCTCAGATAGATTAACTAGCTCCATGTGATGCCAATTTGCCCTGCATGTGCTACATGCTTCCACTGAAATCAGCAGTTGGAGGCACCATTTTCTCAGTTTCTTGCAAACCGCCTAATTCTGAGGATCTTGCACCGACATTCCTGTGGTAAGTTCATATATGTGTGTGTATACGCAGGGAAGTTCGGGAGGGTCTTATAAATACAACAGATCACTACCAGATCATCAGTTACAGGTAAGCCACCTGTTTATCTGGATCGTGATCCGTTGCATTCATAAAGAATGGGTGATTAGCCAGCTTCCAATAAAGATGATGGGTACAGTAGACCCAGAAGCCTCATTGCAACACCCTCTTTAAGACACTCTCCCCAAAACCTGCCTGCTCAGCAGTTCGCAGGTCAATGGCATAATGTTTAATGAACAGGAGCTGCAAACATATCCTTTATCTGAATCCCAGACAGATGCACTGCCGACGATACATAGGTTCTGGTTGAATGTGCTCGGATGGTGCATGTTGGATCCACACCCTGCAGCTTTTACCCCTGCATAACCAATTCCACTATCCAATGTGACAGTTGTTGGCGTAATATTGGCTGTCCCCTTGCTTTGCCCTTATAAGCCACAAAAGGCCTTTTGTTTTTCTAACGCTTTTGGCACCCTTCAGATAATACAGAAGAGAATGCTGGATGTCCAGAAAATGGAGCGCTCTCTCCAGTGATGTTTCAGGATTTGGGGAAAAGGTAGGCAAAGTTATATCTTGGCTTAAATGAAACTCTGACACAATTTTAGGGCTCCATGTTGTCTCCGATGTTGTTTAACATCTACATGAAACAACTGGGAGAGATCATCAGGAGATTTGGTGCAGGATATTATCAATATAGCACTTACATTTACTAATATGCTGATGAACACCCAGATCTATTTCTCCATGTCAGCATCATCATGAGAAGGCATAACCTCCCTAAATGCCTGCCTGGCGGCAGTAATGGACTGGATGAGGGATAACAAACTGAGGCTGAATCCGAATAAGATGGAGGTACTTATTGTGTGGGGCTGGAACCTGGGAGACTGTTTTGATCTGCCAGATCTGGATGGGTCACTCTCCCACAGAAGGAACAGGTATGCATTCTGGGGATGCTTCTGGACACATACCGCTCTGTGGTGTCCCAGCTTGAAGTGGTGGCCAGAGGTTATTTTTATCAGTTTGGGCTTGAGATGAATGACCTCAGAATGGTGGTACATATGCTGGCAACCTCTAGGTTGGATTACTGTAATGGGGCTGCCTTTGTACATAGTCTATATGGGGCTGCCTTTGTACATAGTCTGGAGCTGCAGTTAGTCCAGAATTTGGCAGCCAGGTTGGTCTCTGGATCATCTAGGAGAGATCCGATTACTCCTGTGTTGAAAGAACTACACTGGCTGCTGCTGTGTATCCAGGCAAAATACAAGGTGCTGGTTATTACCTATAAAGCCCTAAACAGCTTAGGCCCTGGGCATTTAAGAGAACGTCTTCTTCACCATGAGCCCCACCGCCGGTTAAGATCTTCTAGAGAGGTTCATCTGCAGTTGCCACCAACTCGTCTGACGGCTACTCAGGAATGGGCCTTCTCTGTTGCTGCCTCCGGACTTTGGAATGCGTTCCCTGTTGAAATAAGAGCCTCCCCATCTGTGGCATCTTTTTAAAAGGCACTGAAGACACATTTGTTCACCCAGGCTTTTAATTAGATTTATAGTTTTAATATTTTTAATGTTGGTTTTTAAATGATTTTAATGTTAATGATTTTAATTGTTTGGTTTAATGTTTAAATGATTTTAATTGTAAACCACCCAGAGGTTTTGGGCAGTATAGAAATATGTCAATTAATTAATTAAACAAACATATCAAATGCACTTTAACCTTCTCTTCAGTAATTAAGGGCCTGCTTTGTTTCACACCATCTCTTAACATTACAAGACTGACTCAATCATTTTGTTTGTATAGATAAATTCTTAAAAGTTCAATTTTTATTGTAATGGCTCATGCAAAGCAGGAAATTTAGTTTAGCAGTGGAGGCGGTTGGATGATGTACGGACATAGTCATGCCTATTGGTATTCTGAGGGCTAGTTCTCACAATAAGCAATTTCTGCTTACCAGCAAATCCCAAATCACCAAGTTGTACACACTCCTGCAGAGCATGGATGGTCTGTAAAAAATAACCTGATCCCAGATTCATGCGGCAACAGACTGACATTTAACTGGGATTGTTAATCTGAGATCAGAACTCCATCAGTCAATCCCAGTTTAAATGCTGGTCAGTTACAGTGCAAATCTGGGATCCAGGCATTTTTTGCAGCCCACACAACACTGTTGAGAGTGTATGTGGCTTGGTGTTCTGAGATTTGCCAGTAAGTGGACATTGCTTTGATCATGAGAACCAGACCTGTTCTGAGAAAACCCGAATCCCAGTTAATACACTGTTAAAAGAAAAATGTGCCTGATGAATGATTTCAATATAATTTCACTCTTTAAAACAGTGGACATTGAGAATTTGCAAGTCTTTATTGGTATTAATACAGAACATTGCTCTTAGTTAGGAAGACCACTAAAGACATACATTGAGCTTCTGCACAATATTAACCAGATATCTGTCTATATGTTTAGCTACAAACAAGAGCATTTTAAAATATAAAGATTTTAAGATGAGACCTTGGTTCCACAGGGCAATGGAGAACTCCAGTTTTCAGAGCTGATACCAAAGCCTGCATTTTATGAGCTAGACCTTATGAGAATAGTCTCAGCTACTTGGTCTGGTACACCAAGGAAGTACATTGGAATGGACGGCTGATCCTGAGTGGCAAAATTACTCCTACTGGCTTCCACAGATTGTATATTTAGAAGTAGATCTGTTTGTATACCTATAGTCAGACAAGCTGTATAGCTCAAGAATAATGTTCAGACTATGCTTCACTTAAGGCTTCTATATAATTTGTAATGGTAAAGGAAAGTTTCACTGTATCTCCTTTACACTATTCTTTGTTTCTAAGTTGGACACTGTTAAGATCTTTGAGTTTACTTATCTTTTATTTAGAAAGTTCCTTTTAAGTATTTGCACTAAAAAAAACAAAACTAATATGCATTTATGGACCACAAGGGCATCTCAAGCCTGAAAGACTAACCAACAGAACTGTTTGAAAAATGATTTGTTTCTTATATGGAAAGAAAATACTGAAATTGGATGTCCACTTTAATGTTGTACAATTGTAGTGAGATTTTTTAAACTGTTTATTCTGAGCAGAAGATTTCTTCTCCAAATCAGCACTCACACCTCTTACTGTCCAGTGTTCTGTTTTTGAAAAGAGAGAGAGAACACCTCAATAGTCAAATTGGATATTAGGTGGGAGTTCTGCAATTTGAACTCCTCACATTTATCTTTTTCAAAAAAGCAGCCACATGAGCCCCCAAAACTGAACTGGGCCTGTGGTATGGAAGAGAGGCAGTTAATCCTATAACCCCACCTTAGTTCCATAGTCCAAATCCTGCTCCCCTCAAGTTACCATTGGTACAGAGTCATCAATATGTATGAGTGTCATATTTTCACCTCCAAGGCAAATAGCTTCAGTAGGGGGCACTCAATTCACACTGGGAAATTTGCAAAGGGTTAGTAATGACCCCATGCTCTACAGCTGTTTTTGTTGTTGTTGTTGTTTTAATAAAGTGGGGTGCTGTAGTAATGAAACTCCTAAGTATTGTTTCATTGACACAAGGGAATATGCACAAGTTATAGCATAGTTGTCCTACAAAAAATAGTGAGGTTTTGCTTCCATTCTTAAGAATAAGTTATTAGGAATTTGTACTTAAGTCCTACTTAAGTAGTAAGTTCTACTGAATGTAGTTACTTTTCAGTAGGTATGCTTGGATTTGGCCTACTGAACACTTAAGTGTGCTTAGTTCCCAATGATTTCAACAGGATTGAAAGATGAAAATTCTCTCAGAATAACGTGTATTGTTAGCAAGTTGGAGTTACATAACATTTGCAGTATATGGTGCAGATGCCTCTAACAACTCTTCATTTTCCAAGCAACAGTTTGGCTAAGAGGGTTTTTTGTAAAGAAAGCTTTTATAGCTGAGGTTTATTATACTTTACACCTGTAATTAACAAATGCTGCCTGTATTTTGTTCATCTTAATGTCAGTTATAGATTAAGGTAATTGTTTTAGCACATATGAAGTTGTTAGACATTTAGGCTACAACGCTGGATTTGAATTTCGGTTTCTTGAAGAGCTCTTTCAGTTGTTGTTCACTTGTTGCTTCCTTCTGTTGCATAAGCTCAGCATCTCCTTTAGTTACTCCCCAGGCATCTGGCTTTGACTGTGAAGGACAATATGGGCGGCCTGAAGCAGGCAACAGATTCTCCCAGTATTCCTTCCTAGCCCTAGGTAAAAAGGGGAAAAATCCTGTTGTACATGTCCTTAATAAGTGTTTCAGTATTTGATCATTGACAAAATATTTTTCAGACAGTCATAAGAGAATGAATTAGAATTCCAATATCAATTCATTCATTTACTATTACTTAAGTCAGTTCAGAGCAATATTTTTGAACACACAGGCCGCATTCGTACGTTACCTGTAGTTTCAGTTTTAAACCAATGCACCACAGACATTCATCCCCTCCCTCTTCCTGAACTGCCAAGTAGGGATGTGCAAAATATTTCGGGTACAGATTGATCTGTGCCCGAAACAAGATATTTCGGGTGATTCGGGTCCGAACTGAATCACCCCCGATGTCCCCCAATATTTTTTGGGGCTGAGCCTAATAACCCCTGATTTGTGCCCAAAAAATTCAGGTGATTCGGGATGACGTCTCTGAATTTCCCGCCTTTTTGCATCCATTGATTTGAGTGCAAAAAGGTCTGATGAGACGTCAGCTCGAATTTCGGGTCCCAGGGGCAAAATAGTGGGGTGGGATGGTAGTGCCTAATGGGTGGAGGCTACCACCCCAATTTCAGGGGAATTGTGCAAAGGGCTGATTTCGGGGAAATTTTTGAAGTTTTAGTGTCTCTGGGGCAGTTCGGGGGCATAGCGTGGGATCTGGGCAAAAAGAGTGGGGTGGGGTAGTAGTGCCTAATGGGTGGAGGCTACCACCCCAATTTCAGAGTGATTGGGCAGAGGGCTGATTTTTGGGTAATTGTTGAAGTTTATGCGTCTTTAAGGTTTTTCCCCATAGAGAAGCATTGAGGTGTCAGCAAATGTATAGCTTCACGCGGGGGGCAAAGGGGTGGCCTAGAGCAGTGTGGGGTTGGTGGTAGTGCCAGGTAGGGGCAAGGAAACTACCTGAATTTTTTCAAAGGATTTGGGCAGAGGGCTGATTTTTGGGGAATTGTTAGTTTACGCATCTTTAAGGTTTTTCCTCATAGGGTATGCATGGAGCTTTCAGCAGCCCCATAAGTGCACTTGCGGGGTGCTGGGGTGGCCCAGAGCGAGTGGTAGTGTAGTGCACATAGGGTGCCAACCACCCCCATGGGTTTCTAACCCATGGGGTACTGGGTTCTGTTGTTTCAGAGGTATTCTGAGTGTGGATTCTATGATAGCTAATGAGATTTTCAATGAAACACCATGAATCCACTCTAATTTGCTATCATAGAATCCACACTCAGAATACAAACAACGGAACCCTGTAACCCATGGGGGTGGTTGGCACCCTATGTGCACTACACTACCACTTGCTCTGGGCCACCCCAGCACCCCCCAAGTGCAGTTATGGGGCTGCTGAAAGCTCCATGCATACCCTATGAGGAAAAACCTTAAAGACGCGTAAACTTTAACAATTCCCCCAAAATCAGCCCTCTGCCCAAATCCTTTGAAAAAATTCAGGTAGCTTCCTTGACCCTACCTGGCACTACCACCAACCCCACACTGCTCTAGACCACCCCTTTGCCCCCCGCGTGAAGCTATACATTTGCTGACACCTCAATGCTTCTCTATGGGGAAAAACCTTAAAGACGCGTAAACTTTAACAATTCCCCAAAAATCAGCCCTCTGCCCAATCACTCTGAAATTGGGGTGGTAGCTTCCACCCATTAGGCACTACTACCCCACCCCACTCTTTTTGCCCAGATCCCACGCTATGCCCCCGATCTGCCCCAAAGACACTAAAACTTCAAAAATTTCCCCGAAATCAGCCCTTTGCCCAATTCCCCTGAAATCTGGGTGGTAGCCTCCAACCATTGGGAACTACCACCCCACTCCACTATTTTGCCCCTGGGACCCGTTTTTCTTACCCGAATCGATTCAGATTCGGATTTAATCCGAATCTGAACCGAATCGGGGGTGATTTGGGTAGCCCAGATTCGGGCACAGAACAGAACGGGGGTGATTCGGTTCAGGTCCCGAACTGAATCACCGAAAACCTGAATTGCACACCCCTACTGCCAAGGCCGATCCCAGCAAGCTCTGTAGCGCTTGCATTGCCAGACTGTGGCAAGTTGTCAGCACTTCACCAGAGCAGATGCCATTGACCATGATCATAAACGGGTCGTGCCAAGCACTATTGTCCCTTTTTGGAACTCTCCACCCATAGCGTGGAAAGGGCATTTCGATCTCTGTAAATGTCATGTCAGCACTCCTGACAGCGATAGCACCGCCACCCTCCTAAGAGCCCCACAACAAAGCTGTCCTGCATAAGAACAATTGGGGGGAGCACTACTTCTCTGTTACTCAGGAAAGGGAACATGATAACTTCTTAGGAGGGGATATATATATGAGGGAAGGCAAAGGATCGGGGTGGGGGGGCAGCCCGCCATGACCTAGGATGCTCTTGCAAGGGCTCAACCTAGCAAAGCAGTCTATGCAGACCAAACCACACTTCTGCTCCCCAGCAGCTTGCTGCCAGAAGACTAGTACTCTTATGAGAGGGCTAGTCTACTGGGGAGGACCATAGAGTAGAACACCCTCAGTCTTCCATCAGATTATGCATTCATTAGTTCAGCTAACCTACAGGTGGCCCACCTGCATGGGCCCCCCACTCACTCTGGTTAATGATAGAACCTTTGCACTATAACCCCCTCCTCCCTTGGGAAGCCTTGCAGGGACCCAAAAGAGATTGTGACTCTCCATGTGTCGGAGCTGGGGGAACACTGGTTGCAGGGGACAGATCTTTATTGTCATTCAAAATTCCTGGGTTCAGGCCAGTATTGCATTGTATGCAGATCTTCCACTGTGGGGAATTGTGGGAGAGGGGAGCCCCAATTTCCAGCAGCCAGAGGAGAACTGCAAGAATGCAGAGCCACAATTTCAGGAGACATACAAGGGTGGACATGCCCAAGTGGACAGATGGGCTGGCAGAGGGCACACTGACAGCTTCTTGGTCACCAAGATAGGGAGAGCTGTTGGTGGTATCCCTACTACTAGCATGAATAGCACAACCTAGCTGGGAGGCATCTGGTGTCTGGCCCCCCATCTGGCATCTGTGCTTGATGGGACATCACTAGAGTGGCCGCCGGGTGGGGCCAGACCCAGGCCACCATTTGGCTGCCTCCGTACCTGCCCCTGTCCCCACGGACGGTTCTCCTCAAGAGTTGTGAAGGGGTGTTCCCATAGCCTTGCACTCATAAGTGAGTGGTCTGCTCGAGATCAGCAACTGTCACCATCACATATGAGGAATTTCCCCTCTCAGCGTTGGCAACACTGTTCCTGCTGCCCAGCCCTTCTCATGAGTAATCCTAGGGGTCGCAGGTATCCCCAAGGGGAAGAGGCTGGGGCCCTTGTCCCTGGCTTATTTATTTTAAAAAAAAAAAATCAAAATTGGCTGTTCAAGAATCCCGGGCTGAGGCTGCCTTTTAAACCTGACTCTGGGTATCCCCATCCTAACATATGTTACCATCACAGCACTGTTATGGGGTGCCCTGCTTATGCTACCACCTGGAGCATTTGTGCTTGTTAACATACATCATTGTTACTTCCTTCTCGGGAAGCAAAGCACTTAGTGCCCATCCTGTCACCCTGTCCCCTTTCCCTCCTGCTTGCCAGGAGGGGGGCGCAAGGGACAGACTGGGGAGAAGGAATGCACCTGTGTGACTTTACCACTTGACAGGCTGATTCGCTTGGGATTGGAAGTGGGAGCGTCTGTGTTGCCAGGCAACTGCTTTCTTGGATCGGAGACAGGAGGGGCGGGGTAAGTGCTCAGAGAGGCAGCCAGCAAGAAGCACCACAGGCATGAAGCGGGCATGATCCCAGGTGGGTCTGCGCCACCGTCTTTATGACTGCGGTTCCAAAAACTGCTTGGAACTGCAGTTATGGTGCCGTCTGCATTTGGATGCAACGCTTTGGCGGACAAACCTCTGGTTTCGATGGCAAACCTTAGTGCAAACTGAAGGTTCAAAATGAAGTTTGGTGAGGCAAACCACAGGTTGCTTTCAGTTCAAAACTGCGGTTGCACACATTCAGACGTAATGGAGTTCCAACCTCTGCCCTGTTTAACTCTGGTTCCACATTATGTCTGAATTCAGCCTCAATTTTAGGTGTCTGGGATATGGATAGCATATTGTTGGAAATCTTATCTCTAAGCAAAAACATTCCTGAATCCTAAAAAGGTAGCTAATACCATGATTTACAAAAAGTTTAACTTCCCAAACTTCATAACTATGTACTGGATCTCTTTGGATCATTCACTGCTTCCTTAGCTATGGCCAAGAGGGCCATAATACACAGCAGTACCAAGGGAAGCAAAAATTAATGGCCATAACACAAGCTAATTAAAGTCATTTCCAAATGTCTCAGCATGTTTCAAACATATATTAAAAAATAAAAATGTCAGTGACCAGGAGTGCATGCTTACGGCCTGACATTCTCAACTGCTTGACATTCTCAACCTGCCTTCCAGTTCTTGGAAGTCTGAGCATGTCAGGCAGAGAATCTCAAGAACTAGACTTTGGTGGGATCAGATGTCACACTTGTTGGGAGTATGCACTCCCTGGTCACTGACATTGACCTAAATGTTCCTGAGTGACAGACTCACCAACAGTCATGTGAAGCTACCCGAAGCGACCCTTTTTCAAGGAGATTACTGTTTAAAAGTAATCTCCTCAGGTTCGCTGTTCATAGAAAAGCTCCAGTCATAGGAACATAGGAAGCTGCTTGAGGAGATTACTTTTAAATAGAAAAAAAAGGGGATATAATTAAAAAAAAAATACTGCCAGTCAGTGTAGATGGTACAGCTCTAGATGAACCAATGGTCTGACTGTCTACACTGACTGGCAGTGTGTGTGTGTGTATATATATATATATATATATATATATATATATATATATATATGTATATGTATATGTGTATATATATATATATATATATATATATATATATATATATATATATACATACATACCATTTATATCCCATTTTTTCCTCCAAGGAGGTCAGAGCGGTATAGATGGTAATGTTTATCCTTGCAACAACCCTGTGAGGAAGGTTAGGCTGAGAGATACATTACTGGCCCAGAGTCACCCAGTGAGTTTCATGGTTGAATGGGGATTTGAACTCCGGTCTTCCCAGTCCTGGTCCAACACTCTAACCACTATGCTATGCTGGCAACGTTTCAGGCAAGAGTCTCTCTCAGTCCAACCTGGAGATGCAAGGGAGTGAACCTGTGATCTTCTGTTTGAAAGCGGATACTCTTCAGCTTCTTCCCCTAAGGAGAATATCTTACAGCAAAGTGGTCACATGTGGTCACCCATGCAAATGCAAACCAGTGTGAACCCTGCTTATTAAATGGGACAATTGATGCTCAGTGCCACAAGAGTTTTTACACATTCAGTAAGTCTACACAGAACTTAATTTTGCAACTGCTGAATATATCAATTTACTCTACAGTAAACTGAGGGGCATTTAATTCAGTTGGAATATTTACCTTAATTTGCATATTGAGTAGGGTCTTGTCTTCTACCTATTGGCTCTGTCCAATCATTTAGGTCTAAATCTTCCCCTTCAAAACTGTACTAGTGCACATTAGTTTTGTATAACACCACAAGAGTTCTACAAATTCTTAGTACTTACTATGAATTCGGCTAAGATGACAAATTTCTAAACAAAACATCTTTTATGGGTTATTTTCCTATCAGTTAAGAATATACTTACCTTGCTCTGATCCATGGTTTGGTATGCATGCTCAAACCATTCCCCCAGCTACCATGTTTTTCAGAAGCTTGTGGTAGAAATCCTCTTTCAGGGGCCAGCTCCTCAGCAATTGCTCTGATATGATATGGCTCAAATCCACAGCACCCTCCAATGTATTTTATCCCTAAATTATAGGCCTCTCTTGCATATCTGTGGGCATCCCATCTGGTAAGAATTCTTGGCTCCAAAGCTGTAATGGTAAGCAATTGCTTTAATGTCATTATCTGAAAATTAGATTATGGCATTTTGCACAGATTTTGTAAACTATCATAGGGACTGTTTGGATAGCATTAACCAGGTTAGACAACTATACATTCATTCAATTATTTTTAGTTTCTAAGATGTTTCTAGGCAGTGGCAAGAGGTCAGAAAAAACTCATACCAATTTTATACATGTTTCTAGGCAGTGGCAAGAGGTCAGAAAAAACTCATACCAATTTTATACATGAACTAGCTGGGCCAGGTGCAGAGCATCTGCGCCTCTGCCGGTCCGCTTCTCCCCCGCATGCCCGGCCTGCTTCTTCTCCCCCATCCCATCTGGTGCTTTGTGGCTGGTAGGCTGACTGGCCTGCCACCTCCTCTCTGCCCACCCGCCAATTCCTGGTGGCTAGGCCGGGCCGTCACCACCTGCTGCCGCCAGCCCGCTGGCGGGAGCAGCCCGCTTCTTCTCCTCACCTCCACTCCGTGCTTTCTGGCTTACTGACCTCTGCCCACCACCTCTTCCCACCCGCAGGCCAATTCCCGGTGTCCGGGCCAGCCCGCCACCTCCTGCTCTCGGCAGCTGGGCCAAGCCAGCCTGCCATCACCTCCTTCTCCTGGTGTCCAGCCCGGCCTGCTGCAGCATCCTGTTCCCAGCAGCCGGCTGGCCTGGCCCGCCACCGCCATTGTCTCCCCGTCACTATCCCCTAGGCAGCTGCTCTTGTGAGAGCTGCCACACATGGGATTAGCGACGGGTGCATTTAGGAGAATTCAATATATAGTCTCAGAAGTATATTCTACATAGTGCAACAGACTTACTTTAAGTAAAAGTGAATTCGATTGCAGCCTTAATTTGTCTCCCAACTTGACATACAGCAAGAACACACACATTCCAGTCTTACCAAAGGGGAATTCTGGTAGATCAATGAAACCCTGCTTCCCACAGTCAGGTGTATGAAAAGCAAGAGGCTGTGACATCAGGTGCGCTTTGAGTTTAGCAGCTGCTAAGCCCTCCTTCATCAGTTTCACAGTTTTAAGGCAGGTTTCTGGGTCAAAATGGCAGTTTACACCAACAATAGAAGCACCTAAAGAATAAGAAGAGCCTATGAAGTGAATTTTAGATCAAATGGCAAATGTGTTCTGTGCACAGGACCACTGCTAATGTTATGTTTTCCTAATGACTTTGGGTTGGTTCCCACAACTGATCTCATGTGAGTCAGATGGGAATCAGATTCATGTCATGCACACACTCCCATAGAGCATGTTGTGAGAACTCTGGATGAAGCAGAGATTGTCAAGCCAAGTTCAAATCAAGGATTATGGATCTCTGCTTCATGTCAAGTTGGTGTATTGCCAGTTCCTGAAAAATCCTGAGTTCTTGCAACACACTCTATGGGAACACACAGGTGGCAGGAATCTCAGACTTCCATTTAACTCACATGATACTGATCGTAGGCACCAGACCAATGTCATTAGGAAAATATAATGAGGCTGTGAACATGAGCAGCCCTATCCAGGTTAGGGCAGCCTTACCTGGGTAGGGCTGCTTGTGTGCACCACTAGAATAGAGCCCAATCCCAACATTGCCTCAGAGGCAAGCCTGACTTTTGTACCTGGGCTTTTATATGGGTCAGAGGATGTGAGAGTGCTCTCTAACCCAGCTCTGGGGTCATGCTGGGTGCTCACAGCCAGAGCATATACAGAGTCAGGCATCTAGGGTGCCTGACTCCCAGGGAAATCCCCCAAGCATCACACTCATTGCATGGTGCCTTGTGGGATTCTTGGAGTCTGGGAAAATGAGTCCCAGCCTCCAGCTATCTGCGCTGCGCAGATCGTGTGGGTGTGCGCTGGCGTGCCAAAGGCGGAATGACAGATCTGTGGGGTGAGGGTAGGGGGGAGTTAGGTGAAACCCTGCCTTCATGAGAACAGTCTTAATGTCAACAAAGGTCCCGTGCACAGAGCACACTAGCCACTTGAATTACAGCTCATCTATTGTGTTTTTTTGTCTTAAGTTGTGTAAATTGCCTAGAAGCACAGATTTTTGGCAGTCTAAAAATGCTCTAAATAAATACTATGTTGATAAAGAAAATTATTAGAAGCCATTATAGACATATATTTGAGTATCCAAGTTTGTTTTAATACAGTACTGAAATACTATGTTGATATAAGACACCAACATATCAAACAGGCTGAGTATTAAAATTTCTTACTTATGGCTGAAAATAGTAAACATCAAGTTAATTAAAAAAAAAGTAGTGATGTGCACAGACCGGTCCAGAGGCCATTCTACAGGCCTCTGGACCGGTCTGATCATGGGGCGGTTCGTGGTTCGAACGCTGGGGTGGGGGTTCCTTTAAGGGCAGGGGGAGGGTGTACTTACCCCTCCCGCCACTTCCCCCCGCCAGCACGCTTTTTTGGTAAGCATTTGGGGTGGCAGTAGTACACCCTCCCCCTGCCCTTAAAAGAACCCCCACCCCAGTGCCGGATCACAGCTCTGCAGTTCCGTGCACATCCCTAATAAAAAGTGCCCAAGCGGTTGCCTCAACCTGAGAGAGCAGAGAGAGTTTGGGATCCAGGAGCACTTCCAAGCTACATACTTGTTCTTTCTGGGGGAGTGTAACCCCATCCAGAGCAGGCAGATCTAAACCATCTCTTGAGTTCTGATCCCCCCATGCCCCATTCAGTACCTCCATCTTATTTGGATTCAATTTCAATTTGTTATTCCTTATCCAGCCCATTACCGCCACCAGGCAGGCATTTAGAAAAGTTATGCCATTACCCAATGAAGTTGATATGGAGAAATATATGTGGGTGTCATCAGCATATTGCCAACACCCTGCACCAAACCTCCTGATGATCTCTCCTAGCAATTTCATGTAGATATTAAAGAGCATTGGTATCGAGCCCTGGGGAACACCATAATTCAGTTTTCACTCTGCAGAGCAACACTCTCCAAGCAAAACCATGTGGAATCTGCCAGAGAGGTATGAATGGGACCACTGTAAACTGTGCCAACCAGATTCCCAACTCCTTCAGGCGATCCAGAAGGATACCATGGTCAATGGTATTGAAATCTGCCAAGAGATCCAAAAGGATCAACAGAGTACACCCTCTGTCAATAGCCAATTGGTGATCATCCAACAGGCCAACCAAGGCAGTTAACCCCAAAGCTGGTTTGAAATGTGTCTTTCAGGCCTACTCAACTTAGGCTCCCCCAGCTGTTTTTGGACAACAACTCCCATAATCCTCAGACACAGTGGCCAATAGCCAGGGATTATGGAGAACACTGTGTGCCTCTTATTGTGATCTACCCACCCACCTTTCTCCTTGTCCTGCCTTTTCCTAAATGAGAGATACATTATGTATAGCTTTTGTTTAACTTCTTTCAGCTCATCTGATATTGCTAATATTTTCCCCCAAAGCAACAGATATAGGAAGTACAGTCTTACCAGCCTTTACAAGTTGAACTGCACATTCTCCAGGTGGTATACCATGCATATCTCCTTCTGGACCAATGCACATAGTAGCAGCAACTGGCAGCCCAGATTCCCTTAAGGTTTCAACTGCCCATGCAGCTTCTTCAACATGTTCAAAATACTAAAGAAAGAAATAGAAAAGATGGAAATTCAGGAGCAAAGTGTCCCCCCCACAAAAAAGTTAAGCCTCTAAATCAAAATATTTCCTTGAAAAAAATTGTCATTTCTTTTGAGTATCTTTGGAGGAGTGATGTCAAATAACAGACTACTTAAATCCTAGGATGTGTTTAAATGCAACATTATTTCAATAATTTATAGTAAATGAGAATGGTAGCTGTTGAATGTAATAGCCACAAATGAAGATAGTAGACTCATCTCCATCATGTTTTATGCCTTCGTTAATGAGCCAAGAGGATACATTACAAAACCATATACATTGTTCCATCAGAATATCAAATAATGTTCTGTTTTATTATTCAAATAACTTGAATATGGAACAAGGCAAATACAATCTAAACCTTTGTCCCAGAATTGATCTGAGTTCACTTTATGTATAGCTGTATAGGTCTAGGTAGACATTTTCTGTCTAGACCTAGATTTTATTTACAGATCTAGCTAGAAACATATACTGTGGATATTATGGCAAACAGGCTGCTTTTAAAAAATAAATCTCAGAGTAACAAATTTCAATGCCCAAAAGATTTTTTGGTTGTAAAGCAACATCAAGAACCCCCCATTTGTCCCCCATGGGGCTCTTGTTCTTTTAATAGTTTCATATACCTCTGCAATTAGGAAGTCCACATTCTTTTTGGTAAAAACTTCTAACTGCTTCCGAAAGATTTCTTTGACTTCAGTTTCACTCTTGTTACTTAAGTATGAAGGTGTTTGACTGACACCTCCAGCCACCAAAGCATCTCCTTCTTGAGCCACTTCTTTTGCAATGTCACAAGCAGCTTCATTCACTTTCTGGCCCTAACAGGAGAAAACACACCATTAATACTTATTCACACCATACACTTGCACAGAAGAAAAAGAAAGAAAAATTAAACATGTAATTTAGCCAAGGTGCTTTACATACAATCAGCATAGCATAATTTCATATTAAGAAGTGGTAAATTTCAGTAGTGAGTAGCTCAAAGGATTTCATTGAAAGTGCTCCTGATTTACCTCTGCAAGAGGTAAAGATGATTTACAGTTTCAACAGCCAGAGGATGCTGGCAGGATGCTTGGAGAAGTGTGGTTTGTCAACTGAATGCTTGACCCTTCCCATCATGGCTTATTATATCTGGCCAGGGAGACTTGGCTGATGGTGAATTCCTCATTTGAGAGGTGGTGGTTCTGCTCATTTTGAAGGAGGCAGTAGCAAGACTACTGAAAAAACTTTCCCTGATCCATATGATTTATCACATTATTGACTGGTCACCAGGTCACCTGGGAACAAGTGCTTGAAAGTTTCATTATAAACCAGCTCCAGATATTGCTGGATCCAATTATCTGGATTCCGTTTAATTTGGTTTCTGTCATAGGTTCAGAAACTACCTTGGTCAGAGTGACCAGAGTGGTGACCTATGCAAGGAGACAGAGGAGGAAATGCAATTCTGTTGTTTCTCCTGGACGTCTCAACTGCTTTCAGCACCCTCAGCCATGGATAATCCTTCTAGATTACCTATTTGGGTTGGGAATTAGAGGTACCATGTTGTAGAGCTTTTGTTGCTGCCTGGCAAGAAGATTCTACAAAGTGTTTGGGGGATGACTTCGGCCATTTATAGTATGAAGTGCTGCAGGATTCTATCTTGTATCCCATTCTACCTATATGAAACCATTGGGGAGGGTTGTTCAGAGAACTGGGATGAGGCATAACCAATATGCTGAAGACACATTACTATTTCTCCTTTTCTTCCAATCTAGGCATAGTAAGAGATGTCCTGACAGATGCCTGAAACCAGTGATAGATTGGAAGAGGGCCAGTTAACTGAAATTCTGTCCAGAAAAGACAAAGGTATTGACTGCGGGGTAACTCATATTAATTTATAGTTAAAGCTTTCATACTGCCTAGGAAGATGATTTAAACATAGAGTGCTGCCTTATACAGAATCAGACCATTGTTTCATCTAAGTAAGTATTGTCTGCCTGGCAGCATCACACTAGGGTTTCAGACAGAAGTCTTTCCCAGTCCTACTTGGAGATGGCAAAGATTGAATCTTCAACCTTATGGATACAAAACATATCACCCTCAAAAGGTAAAGCTATACATGCTGCCTTTTGGACCAAAGCAAATAGTAATAGCAATTGGCTCCCCGGATTCCTTTAAGATTTAAACTGCCCATGCAGTTTCTTTAGCATACTAAAAATCAGTATTCCCTGACCATTCCATTATACTGTCACTGTGCAACATGGAGGTTGATGACATACTTCCCTTCCTTCTTTTGTATCAGTAGTATTCCGAACTGCAGAGGTTACAATTATTTTAAGATCACAGAGGAAAAATCAGGTTACTTGCCTGTAACTAATGATCTCTAAGGGGATCCATGGCCACTCAATACTGGGTCTTCTGTGCCTGCTCATTAGGCCCACGGAAGAATCTTTAGCTCTGTTTAGGCATTCCGGCCCTTTAAGGCATAGCAATATCATAGCCTTCAAAGGGTGCCTATAGAACTGGCAGTTGAGTGCCTCCCTCTTCGGTTTGTAAAACAGCCGCTGTGAAGAGACTGGCAACATCCAGAGGTAGAAGACGACAGCAAGAATCACAGCAGCACAGGTGTGTAAACAGTATATGTCAAAAGAAGCTAGCAGAGGGGACGGCCGGGTGAGTCTTGTGAGTGACCATGGATCTCCACAGAGATAATAAGTTACAGGAAAACAACCTGTTTCTCTCTGTGGGGATCCATGGTCCTTCACAACTGGGTGAGTGACTAGCTCCTGTAAAGAGGAGGTGGGTGCTAGTGGTCACAGTACTTCCTTTAAGACTGCCCAACTAAAATTGGCCTCTGAAGCAAATAGCAAGTCCACAGCATAGTGTTGGACAAAGGGCAGGTTTGAGGACCAGGTAGCAGCCCTGCAAATGTCCTTCATACTGATGCCTGACATGGGCAGCTGAGATAGCCATGGACCTAGTAGAATGCACCCTGATCTTGGAGGCGCCCACTCATGGAGAGTAGAGAAGGAGACATCCCAACGAAGCGAGTCAGCCAGAACACTATCCTTTCCTTTGATATGGATGGTCATAGGAAGGGTATCATAATGCAAGTACCAGTCCCACAGTTGTAGGGCAAGGTTGTTCAGGGACCCAACACAGTGCCCCCTTGTTAGTTCAGGTAGGCAATAGCCATAGTGTTATCAATATGTACCTGAACCACTTGGCCTTGGATGATAGGTAAGAATGCTTTAAAGGCTAGGAAAACAGCCAGGAGCTCTAAAAAATATGGAGTTTCTGCTGCTGGGAGTTCTACAGACCTCACGATTTCAGAGTCACACAGTGAGCACCCCAGCCCTGCATAGAAGCATCAGTAGTGACTGATACCATAGAGTTTAGCATTTGAAAAGGAATTCCTTGCGTCAGGGAGTCAGGCTGCAACCACTAAGGTATGTCTTGTAGGATATTATCTGGGAAAACTAACCACTTGTTCTGGCTGTCTAGATTCGGCTGGAAGACAGACAGCAGCCACAGCTGGAACCTCCTCATCCTCAAGCATATGTTTGCTACCGTTGTTGTACATGAAGCCATCAGGCCCAACAAGTGCTGGATGGAACAAGCCCATTGCCTGGGGGCAGACTGGAAGGTGACCACCATGGAGGAGATAGCCTGGATGTATTCTGCAGTACGCATGTTTTTCGCCTGCATTCAGGATCGCATGGATGTACTGGAGGGCATGCTGGTGGGTCAGGAGGGACCAATTTTTTTAGATTGACACTGACCCCAGATCTGCCAGGAGAGAGAGAGTAAGCTGTAGGTTGAATAGAAGAGTTGAATTCTCCCTTGCCGTAAAAAGCCAGACATCCAGATAGGGAAAGACAGATACACCTTGAACACGGAGATAGGCAATGACAGCCGCCATGCACTTAGTGAAAACTCTTGGGGTGGTACAGAGGCTGAATGGGAGCACCTTGTACTGGTAGGTAGGAGTGTGCATGGAACCGCCAAACTGCGGTCCAACACTGGGGTGGGGGGTGGCTTTAAGAGCGGGTGGAGGGTTTACTTACCCCTCTCGCCTCTTTCCCGTTCTAGCGCCGTAACTTTAGTAGTAATTGGGGCGGCAGGATACCTTCCTGCCGCCCCTTCCCCACTGCTGCTCTGCAAAACTCCCAGAAGTCCTTTGTGCATGCGCACATTGTGTGCGCGCTTCACATCTCTGTGACGTGTGCGCGCAAAGGACTTCTGGGAGTTTTGCAGAGCAGCAGCGGGGAAGGGGCGGCAGGGAGGTATCCTGCCGCCCCAATTACTACTAAACTTATGGCGCCAGAACGGGAAAGAGGCAGGAGGGATAAGTAAACCCTCCACCCGCTCTTAAAGCCCCCCACCCACCCAAACCGGACCACCCAGGTCTGGACCGGTCCGGACCATTCCGGAGGCCTTTAGAATGGCCTCCGGACCGGTCCGGGCCCATCCCTACTGGTAGGCCTGAGTGTCCAGACCAAAGTGCAAGAACTGGCGGTGCCGAAGATGTAGAAATGTTAAAGTAAGTGTCCTTTAAGTCTAAAGACGCAAACCACTCCTTCTCCAACAGCAGTGGCAATATTGACTGTAGAGAAATTAATTTATTATTATTATTATTATTTCTTGTTTACACAGTCAGGTGTTATTGACTGGTTTGTTTTATCCAGACATCGAGTCCTTCCCAAGGACCTGGGATGCCAGAATTTTATTGTCAATTGTTATAGATATCGTCACAGAATATAGGCTGTTCCCAGTAAAGCTGCTTTTTGTAATTGGCTGATGGCGATTTCTGTGGCCCCTATGGTGTTGAGGTGCTCTTCAAGGTCTTTTGGAACTGCAACCAGGGCGCCAGTGACCACTGGGATTATTTTGGTCTTTTTCTGCCACAGCCTTTCAATTTCAATTTGTAGATCTTTGTATTTGGTGATTTTTTCTATTTCTTTTTCTTCTATTCTGCTATCCCCTGGTATTGCTATGTCGATTATTTTGACTTGTTTTTCTTTCTTCTCCACTACAGTGATATCTGGTGTATTGTGTGGCAGATGTTTGTCTGTTTGTAGTCGGAAGTCCCATAATATTTTTTCATCTTCATTTTCTTCAACTTTTTCAATTTTATGGTCCCACCAATGTTTGGCTACAGGTAGCTTGTATTTTTTGCAGATGTTCCAGTGTATCATCCCTGCTACTTTGTCATGCCTTTGTTTGTAGTCAGTCTGTGCGATCTTTTTACAACAGCTGATCAGGTGGTCCACGGTTTCATCTGTTTCTTTACAAAGGCGGCACTTGCTGTTTGTGGTTGATTTTTTGACTTTTGCTCTTGTTGCATTTGTTCTTAGTGCCTGTTCTTGTGCAGCCAGTATTAAACCCTCTGTTTCTTTCTTCAAGTTGCCATTCTTAAGCCATTCCCAGGTCTTGGTGATGTCTGATTTTCCATTTATATTGTGCAAATATTACCATGCAGGGGCTTATTTCTCCATTTTTCTGCTCGGTTCTTGAATTGTTCTTTCTTGTAGGCCTGCTTTGTTTCATTGGTTTTGAATAGTTTCTCGTTCTTGACCATTTGAAGTGCATCTTCTTCACTGCCCATTATATATTCTTCAAGGCCTCTTTTCTCCTCCTCTACTGTTTGATGGACTTGCAGCATTCCTCTTCCACCTGAGCTGCGAGGGAGGTATAGCCTATCAACATCACTGCGGGGGTGCAGAGCATGATTGATGGTCATGATTTTCCTGGTCTTACGATCCAGCGTCTCTAGCTCTGCCTGGGTCCAGTCTATTATTTCTGCAGTGTATCTGATAACAGGTATAGCCCAGGTGTTTATGGCTTGTATGGTGTTCCCGCCATTGAGTTTGGACTTGAGGATTTTTCTAACTCTCCTGATGTATTCACTTCCAATTTTTCTTTTAACTTCAGTGTGTGCGATGTTATCAGCCTGGAGAATGCCCAAGTATTTGTAAGGTTCTTTCTCTTCCAGGTTCTTGATGTTGCTTCCATTGGGCAGTTCTATTCCTTCTGTTTTTGTTATTTTTCCTCTTTTCATTATTAATGCAGCACACTTGTCTAGTCCAAACTCCATTGCTATATCGCTACTGAATATACGGACAGTGTTTAGCAGTGATTCGATTTCTGACTGGGACTTTCCATACAACTTCAGATCGTCCATGTACAGCAGATGGTTTATTTTACTGGATGTTTTAGATGTTTGGTATCCGAGGCCTGTTTTGTTTAGTATTTGTGAAAGTGGGGTCATGGCGATTACAAACAACAGAGGGGATAGTGAATCCCCTTGGAAAATGCCTCTTCTAATGCTAACCTGTCCAAGTGTCTTGCCATTGATTGTTAACTGTGTACTCCACATGCTCATTGCTTTTTAAAATAAATATCTGAATGTTTTTGCTGACACCAGTTGTTTCTAAACATTTTAGTATCCATGTGTGAGGCAATGAATCGAAGGCTTTCTTGTAGTCAATCCATGCAACACTTAGATTGGTTTTTCTTCTCTTGCAATTTTCTAAAATCATTTTGTCAATCAGCAGCTGGTCTTTTGTGCCTCTGGTGTTCGGGCAATTTCCTTTCTGTTCAACTGGAAGCTGTTTGTTAATTAATAAGTGTTGCATCACTTCATCTGCTATTATTCCAGTTAATAATTTGAACATGGTTGGCAGACAGGTTATCGGTCTATAATTACTTGGAACTGCACCTTTTGCTGGGTCTTTCATGATGAGATGAGTTTTCCCAGTTGTTAGCCATTGTTCAATATCACCTCCTTGCAAAATGTGATTGAACTGTATTGATAGTTGTTTATGAAGGCTTGTTAGGTGTTTAAGCCAAAAGCCATGCAGTTCATCGTCGCCTGGAGCAGTCCAATTTTTAATTTTCTTTGCTCTTTCACTTATTAATTCTGGTGTTATTATTAGATCTTGCATTTTTTGGTTACATTTTTTGACCTCTTTCATCCAGCATGCTTTTTTATTATAATCTATTGGATTGTCCCATAATTTCCCCCAGAATTCCACTGTTTCTTCTTTATTTGGTATTTCTAGGTTTCTTGCAGTTTCTCCTTCTATGCTTTGGTAGAAACGTCTCTGATTCGACTGGAATTGGAGATTCTGCCTGTGTTGTGTGATTCTGGCTTCATATCTGCTAATCTTCTTTGACACTGCTGTTATTTGCTGCTTTATTATTTCCAGGACTTCTCTAATTCTCCTTGAATCTAGGTGGTATTTTTGGATCAGATACTGTTTGGTGTTTTCATTCTTCAGCTTCTTGTCTTTAATATCTTTCAATTTACTAGCGTCTGATCTAAGCCTGGAGATTTTATTTTCTAATCTAATCTTCCATTTAGGTGATGTACTGCTTTCTTTTTTTACAGGTCCACTGATCTTATATCCGAGCTCGTGTTGTTATTGTTGCTGCACTGTACATTAGTTGGTTGGTTTCTTGCAAATTATTGGTTGTTATTTCTGCAAGTGCAGCATTGACATCTTTTAATGCCTGAGCAAGTTGTTTTTTGGCAACTGTTTTTAGAGCTGGAAGTCGAACCCTGGTGGTTGTTTGGTTCATGTGCTCAGTTATTTTTTGCTTTAGTTCTTGTTGCTTTTCTGTTAAATGGCATTTGGGTTTTTGAGGTGAAGGCAAAGGGGAGGTTGCCTGGTTGTGATTTTGAGACAGTTCAGCAACAGTGGCATCCTCTATTTCCAACACCTCCTCCACCTGCGCCTGAGCAACTGCTTCAGTTGGTGGTAATTCTTCTTCCATGTCTTGAGCCTGTATTGCTCTTTGCAGTTCTTCCAGCTCAACTCCTGTGAATACTTTATTTCTTATTATGAATCTTCTCTGGTCTGCTAGCCTTTGTTCTGTTATTTCTGTATCTGGATGCTTCTCTTTCCAAATTTGGTACATTCTTTTTAAATAACCTCTTCTAGTTGGACTAGACTTGTAACAGCAGATCATTATTTCCTTGTTGGCATTTTTCGTATTTTTTTTTCGGTTAAGCAACGTTTCTTCCAGTAACTTTGCTGTCTTCAGCCCTGGTTGCTCAACTGAAGATCCTGAGTCATGTTGCCCACTTGCCACCAGATGTCCAGGGACTCCAGCACCTGGCGCGGTCCTTGTTGACCTGGGCGACGACCGATCCGGTATAGATTTATTAAAGTTACGTCTCACCATATTGTTGATGGGAGAGGCACTCTTTGTCTGGCTCCTCTGGTGAGACCTGTCCAGTATGGTTGGACCGCTGGCATAGCTCTCACCTTCCTCACAGCACGCAAGCCCCATAATTATTAATGAATATTTATATACTGCTCTTCAACCAAAGTTCCCAAAGTGGTTTACATAGAAAAATAAGTGACATAAATAAGATGGTCCTCTGTCCCAAAGGGGCTCACAAACTAAAAAGAAACATAAGGCAGATACCAGCAACAGCCACCAGAAGGATGCTGTGCTGGGGTTGGATAGGGTCAGTTGCTCTCCCCCTGCTAAATATAAGAGATTCACCATTTGAAAGGTGTCTCTTTGTTCAGTTAGCAGGGGTAATCATGGAGAAATCATGCAAAATTTGAAGGTCTGGACAAATTTGTTCAGCTCCCTCAAGTCCAGGATGGACAGAAACATTAGAACAACTGCTTTGGTTGTTCCAGAGGTTTGGCTTTTTGTTGGCCCTTCTGATGCTGACAGAAGGGGCTCCTGGAATATTGCTTAGATCCACCATAATGACCTCCTCTGTTTTGGGAAGGCCGAGTCTGGTACCTCTGATGGTAAGAGGAAGATGATTGGGACTGCGCGAAGGTCTTAGCAGTATAGCATGATTTCTTTCGTTTTTCCATTGTGTCGGCAGTGTCCAAGAATAATCCTTCACCGTCAAATGTGAGATTCTCAGTCTTTTCCTTCATTCCTGGCTCCAGGCATGACAAAGTACAATGGATCCTGACAGTACTTTCGAGTGTCTCAGTCAGGTGTTTGGCTGTGCTTAGTTGCCTCATGAGATCCACTGGTTTTGAGAAGGTAGAAAAGAAGCTGCCCTGAAAGGGCTCAGGCAGAGCATTTGCTTCATCTTTCATGTTGTCCCATAGTGATTGTTGGTATTGGTCAGATTGTTGGTAATAGTCCGAGTCATAAGTCCAAATATCAAACAAGTATCTAAATCTCTTACAGGAACGAGGGGAAACAGGAGCAGATCCTTCCTGAGGCAGCACGAGCAGTGGACGAGAAGGAACTGAACAGGGAGATGCTCGACTGCTGGTTCTATGGCACCTTTTGAAGGCTCCAATATCACTATGCCTTAAAGGGCCGGAGCGCCTAAACAGAGCTAAAGATTCTTTCATGGGTCTACTGCGCAGATGCAGAAGACCCAGTTGTGAGGGACCATGGATCCCTACTGAAATCAGCTGTAGGTTTTAATATGGACCTTGCATTTGGACATAGTGGCTGACATTGTGACCAACAGTGTGCATGTTAGGAAGGTCTGTGGAGATACGTCATGAGCCCTCATGCAACTCCCAGTCCTCCTGTGTGTGTCACTGCATAAATGGGCCAGGACTTTTGAGCACTGCTCACACTCTGGAAGCACTCTACTAGGTTGGAAGCATGTCACTGACCCTCAGCAATGTGTTTTTGCTCCTACAGATCACTTCTGGACTGTGAGCAGTGCTCAGAAGTATTAGCCCCCTTGCTCAACAGTATATGCACAGGACTGGGGGAGTTACATGAGGGCTCCTGGCATTTCCCCACAAATCTTCATAATGCGTGCAGATTGTCAGGATGCCAGCCACCATCTTTTTAAAATGTTCCAGAGGGCAGAAATAAATAACTTTGAGATCACACTCCCCCATTTCTATTGTGCAATATAAAAGGCAGTTTTACCACAGAACTGTGAAGTGTTTCAGGTATAAACATTCTAGATCACTCCAAGTCTTGACATTTTTTATTTTAAATAAAGACAAAATGCAGATCTTTCTCTGAAAAGATATACGTCTAGAAAAGTGGTTAGAGATGGTAAAATTGTAAGCCACTGTGATTTTGGATGTACAAAAGGAAGAATAACTTAAGATCTTACTATGGATCTGGAGTCACTGCCAACCTATAAGAAGCAAGCAAGGACTGAGAAAGGAGCACTTTTATACATGACTCATCTTAAGGTGAATAAAATACAGAAGTGTGTCGAATGTTCACCTGTTTCAATTTTGGAGATTAAAATTGTGCTTTCAAGGGGCCTGAAATATTTTCTGAAAATAAAATATTGTTCAAGATGTTCAGCTTGTCCACCCATTTGCTGTCTTTGTCTCCCAGTTTGTTTGGGCACCATTTTTTCTTAGTTAAGTGATCCCAACCAATTAAAATCTTATAGCAAATGACATCATAATACAAGTTAGACAGAACTGGCTAGGTGGCAGACATCACCCAGAACAAAACAAATAATTTAGAGTGAGGGCATTGCTTCCTAGGCTGGTCACATGGGTGGTCCTAGCTAGTTAAGAATGAAAGGGCAAATTGAATCTATTCATGCCAATGCCTCCCTGATTCCGCCCCGCCCCCCATCCAGTGATCCCTTATTTAAAAAAACAAGATGCTTGGAAAATACTTTCCATTGACAAGTATTTGTCCCCACTTTCAGGTCAGTCATAATAAGACATCACTGATAAGAAGTCACAGACACATTAAAAAAGAAGATGATAACTGATAATTATATGTATCAAGGAAAATTGATAAATATATTGGAAATACTTAATATACTTCAACCTGAAAGGTAATTAGTCTTTGGAGAGATCATCCACAATAGGATGATCCACAAAATACAAACTTTTGCCACTAATAACAGGCAACTCCATATTTTCTTTTGTATGCAGAAAACAAAAATTGTTTCTCCTAAATCATTATCAATTTAAGCAATATTAAAACAGCATTGATTTCTTCCATCTGACTAACTATGGGGTTTTTTAAAGCTTGTTTTTGGACTATAATCCAGGCAGCATCCTTATCACACCATTTCAGTATACTCAGTACATTTTATTTTCCTACAGTTTTTTATGGATACGTTTTTGAATGAATTAGGTCTTCCAAAGTTGGATAATGCTCATTGCTGAAATTGCACAAATGTTTGTCATAAATATTAATATAAAATATTACTACTCACAGAAAATTTATCAGCTACATAGTTTCCCCTGTTCTCCAACTTGTCCTCACTGGCATAAAAGGTGAATGTCTGTAGAACATTTGATCCAGCTCTGAGGAATTCTCGATGCAGTTGACGAACTGAGAAATGTTGAAAAAGAAAAGAGAAGAGTCAAATGTCATGTTAGTATTGTGGCAGTGACTTGTTACATTGCTTTTTAATCCTTAAACAATGTACTGTTAGCCTATCCAGTAGGCTTATGAAATCACCCAGAATTCTCTGTGTGTGTGTCTGTGTGTGTCTGTGTGTCCCCCACAACAACTTCGCAATGCCTGGACCAATATGTACCAGATCAGGTACATTTGTAGGGACACATAAGGATGCCTCAATGACATAGTTTGTGATTAAGTCATCCACCCCAATTCAAGATGGCGGACACATAAACCTTTGAGCTGCAAGTGGACTAACTTGTGGACTGTCTAACTGATTTGAACTAAATTTGCTACAGTTGTAGGGACATATAGAGACAGCTTATATGTGGTTTGTAATGATATAATCCACCCTGATTCAAGATGGTGGACATGTCAAAGTTTGAGGTCCAAATGAGAACCAATTTGGACCAAATTTGGTACAGCTGTAGGGACACATAAGGACACTTCAAAAACATAGTTTGTGATAGTATCACCCACCCCAGTTCAAGATGGTGGATGCATGAACATTTGAGGTGCAAGTGGGCTAACTTGTGAACTGCCTAACCAATTTGGACCCAAATTAGTCCAGTTGTGGAGATGTACTATCCTACTTTTGTAATTTTCTTGGAGGCAGAGCTTGAAACTTTTAATTAGCTGACAACTGCAGCTAAGTTTTAGCTTTCACATAAACAAGAATCTATATATTCTAAATAGCCAATAAAACCAGTTATTAAGGTAGCATGCCAACAGAGGAGGGGGTGCTTCTCGGTGTATTGCATGGAGTGTTGCATGTATGACTATCTGCTTGAGGGGCAGATGTTGTAGGTGTGCACTAGCTGCAGAAAGCTCCTGGCTCTCAGGGAACAAGTTTGTTCTCTTGAAGCCAAGGTGGTTGACCTGGAGAAGCTTGGTGAGGCAGAGAAGAATGTGGATGAGACCCTTAGGGATGTGATAGAGGCATCCCACTCCCAGGCTGACAGCTCCTCTGCAGTCATGGAGAATGAAGATCTCAGGAAAGAAGGACATTGGTCTGAGGAAGAGGAGAATGCTCCCTTAAAAGGGACCCCTCCTTCGGGAGATGTGCCCATATTCTCTCGCACAGAAGATACACTTCTGGGGGATGGGAGCCTCTTAGTAGTGGGTAATTTGATCATTGTGGGTGGGGTGGGTGGGTTGTGACTCATGTGTAGACCGCACAGTGACTTGCCTCCTAGTACAAAGGTTGCAGATGTCATGCAGCGTCAAGATACATTGTTAGGCAGTGCTGGGAAGGAGTTAGTTCCTGTGGTGCAAAGATGTTGGGAAATACAGTCGGGAAGTCCTGGAAGCCAGTTTAGGCTTCTAGGTAGCATACTGAAGGTCCAGGACCCTTAGGGTAGCATTCGCTGAAGTGCTACCTGTTCCAAGTGCAGGGCCAGTAAGGCAGGCAGAGTTGAGGGGTCCCAATGCATGGATGATACAGTGGTGCCGTATGGTGGGGAGGAGTGGTTTAAATTTGTTAGGCTCTGGGACACATTTTGGGGCAAGCAAAGCCTATGCAAAAGAGATGGGCTCCACTTGAACCAAGATGGAATCAGACTGCTGGCGCTTAGCATCAAATAGGTCGCAGAGCAGCTTTTAAAATGACACCTGGAGGATTGCCAATAGGAACTAGGTGGTATCTGGTTCGGAAAGCAAAATCCCCTAAGATGCGAGGGTGCAGGTTTTCAGATAAACCAGAAGGTGACAGACTAGAACCAGCAATAGAACAGATGGGAAAACATGATAGCTGGTCAAAAAGATCGAATTACAGTAAGGGAGAGAGTACATGCCAGCACCTGGTAAGAGACTTGGCATATACCGTATTTTATGGACTATAAGACTCACTTTTTTCCTCGAAAAATATCCGCCAAAATTCAGGAGCGTCTTATATGTTTTAACAGTTTAATATGTTAAAACTCTGAAAAACTGGATTAAAATTAATGTGTGTCTTATAGTCCGTAGCGTCTTATAGTCCGTAAAATACGGTAGGTGTTCTTCAATGCCAGAAGCCTCCAAGCCAAAATGGGCGTGCTAGAGTGCTTGGCTGCTAATGATGAAGATAAGAGGCATACCGGTAACAGAAACCTGGTGAAAGGGTAAGAACCAGTGGGACATTTATTCCTGGATATATTCTCTACAGAAAGGACAGGGAGGGGTTGAATAACACTGTATATTAAAGTAAGGATAGAACACAACAAGATAGAAAACCTATGAGGCAGGGGCGGAGGGAGGCCAGTGGCGGCCCGGGTTCAGAAGGCGCAGTGGCCCCCTAGCCCTGCCCCTGTGTCTGACATCAGATGCAGGGTGTTTAGCCATGCCCCATATCTGATGTCAGACAAGCGGGGGGCGGGGGTTAGCTCCCAAACAGGGCTGCAAGGCCCCATTTGGGAGTAAGATCGGCTCCCGCTGCATTGGCAGCATGGGCTGGAATGACTCTCCCTGCCTTTTAAAGGCATGAAGACCTGCTCTGGCTGTGCTGCCAGTACAGCACGGGCCAATTTCAGTCTCAAACGGGGCCACGCTGACATCAGACATGGGGGCGGGGGTGTCTGAGGCTGCGAGGCACAGCCCCTGGGGCAGTGGCCCGGGTTCTTTGAACCCGTTCGCCCAATAGTGGCTCTGCCTCTGGTTAGAATGTATACCAAGAAGGAAGAAAGATACCACCAAGTAGAGTTAAGGAAGATATAAAAGGGAAGAAGACTTCCTTCAGAAAATGGAAGTTCTGCCCAAATGAAGAGAACAAGAAGGAACAAATGCTGACAAAAGAAATGTAAAGAGACAATAAAGGATGCAAGCCACCTAATGGTGGAGCGGGGAAATGACTTGATTATTAAGTCAGAGGCTGCAGTTTCAAATCCCCACTGTTATGTTTCCAGACTATGTTTCCCAGACTATGGGAAACACCTATATCGGGCAGCAGCGATATAGGAACATGCTGAAAGGCATGATCTCATACTGTACAGAAGGAGACAATGATAAACCACTTCTGTATTCTACCAAAGACAACCACAGGGCTCTGTGGTTGCCAGGAGTCGAAACCAACTTGATGGCACACTTTACCTTTAATAAGGGATGCAAAAAGAGAGTGTGAGAAGCATATATTTCAAGGGGAATATCAAAAACTTCTTTAAATATATCAGAAGCAGAAAACCTGCCAGGGAGGCGGTTGGACCCTTAGATGAGGGCATGAAAGGGATTATTAAGAAAGGTAAGAAGATTGCAGAGAAGCTGAATGAGTTTTGCATCTGTCTTCATGGCAGAGGATACTGACTAGGGATGTGTACGAACCTCAGCACCTCCTTTTGGAGGTGCTGTACTGGTTCCGACGCCTGACCAGTTTGGCATGGCAGGGAGACGTTCCATTATGAAGCAGGTGAGTAGGTCTTTACCTGCTCTAATGCCGCCCCATTGCTTTTCCATGCGTGGTGTTCGTTCTAGCAAAGGCTGCACCCGGCTGTGGCTCTGTTCCCTGCAGCCAGCCCGTGTAGTGTCAGCATGCACATGGCCACCGCACATGCACGGCAGCCATGTGCATGCATCGCCATGTGCACAGCCTGCAGGGAACTGTGCCACAGCCGTGATCAGCCTTTGTTAGAGTGAGCACTGTACCCGTAAAATGGTGGGGTGGCAGTAGAGCAGATAAGGACCTGCTTCTTAAGGGAACTGCTCCCTGCCCTGCCCGTGCCTGCATAAGTCATTAGTGCACATTCCTATTACTGACCGTATACCTACCCTGGAACTGAGCTTCTTTGGCTTGGAGGCTGAAGAACTGGGCCAATTTGATGTGACATGAGAGGATGTTTTACAGTCTTGAGCAACTAAAAATTAACAAATTGCCAAAGCCAGATGGCATCCACCCAAAAATTCTGAAGGAACTCAAATGTGAAATTACTGATCTCCGAGCAAAAGTATGTAATTGTCCCTACAATTAGGCTCTGTACAGAGGACTGGAAAGTAGCTAATGTAATTCCCATTTTCAAAAAGAGATCCAGGGGTGATCTGAGGAACCAGTTAGCATAACCTCTGTGTTGGATAAATTGATGGAAAAGGACAAAATTTTTAAGGACAAAATTGTTAAACATATAGAAGAACAGGCCTTGCTGAAGGAGAACCAGCATGGCTTCTGCAAGAGCAAATCTTGCCTCATGAATATTTTGGAGTTCTTTGAGAGTGTCAACAGGCACGTGGATAAAAGTGATCTGGTTGACATAGTATACTTGGACTTCCAAAAAGCTTTTGACAAAGTTCCCTATCAAAGACTCTTGTGTAAATTTAGTAGTCATGGGATAAGGGGACAGGTTTATGTGTGGATTAACAACTGGCTGAGTGACAGGAAACAGAGGGTAGGAATCAATGGACGGTTTTCACAATGAAGGGAAGTAAGACATCAGGTCTCCCAGGGATCCATACTTGGACCAGTGCTCTTTAACTTGTTCATAAATGATCCAGAAGTTGGGGTAAGCAGCAAAATGGGCAAATTTGCAGATGACACTGAACTATTTAGGGTAGTGAAATCCAAAACAGATTGTGAGGAGCTTCAAAAGGATTTAAAAAAAAAAAAAAAAAAACATTTATATCCCACTCTTCGTCCAAGGAGCCCAGAGCGGTGTACTACATACTTGAGTGGATCTCTCCAAACTGGGTAAATGGGCAACAAAATGGCAAATGCAGTTCAATGTAAGCAAGTGTAAAGTGATGTACATTGGGGCAAAAAACACCAACTTCACATATACACTTAAGTGGTCTCAGCTGTCGGTGACTGACCAGGAGAGAGATCTTGGGGTCATGGTGGACACCTCGTTGAAAGTTTTGACTCAATGGTCAGATTCAGCTGTAACATGAAACCAGAGGTAAAGTGGCCTCAGGTTGAAATTTGTGTATGCCTAAATGTGTTTAACTACAGTTAGGATTAAAAATTTACCCACGGTTTCCATCCCCAGACTCAGATATGTACCTTAAGTTTGTAGCGAGTTTCACTGCTTTCAACTCAGGTTCTGCAATGCCAACATTATGTCCAAATTCAGCACCACAGTCTCCCTCGTTGGCATTCAGAGTTGAGGGAGAAGGCTCCTCCCTCACTCCGGCTGCAATTGGCTGCCAGGGCTGTCCTTCAGTCAAGAAGGAAACCCAGACAGTTTCCTCTCTTCTCCTCTTGCTAAGTGCAGAGAGGGAGCTCTCTGTTATGTCCAGATTCGGACAGGAGAGTGTTTGTGTGTGGTGTTGGGAGCAGCTCCATTGATCCAGCAATTCCACGTTACATGCTGCAGCTGCAAAAAAAGTCAAATTCCATGCTAGGGAATTATAATGCCCTTCTACAAATCTATGGTGTGGCCATATTTGGAGTACTGCATACAGTTCTGGTCACCATATCTTAAGAAGGACATTGATGAACTGGAAAATCTGCAGAAGAGGGCAGCTGAGATGATCAGGGGCCTGGAGCACCTTCCTTATGAGACAAGGCTACAGCATCTGGGGCTTTTTAGTTTAGAAAAGAAGCAATTATGGGGATACATGATAGAGGTGTATAAAATTATGCATGGAGTAGAGAGAGTGGACAGAGAAATGTTTCTCCTTCTCCCACAATACTAGAACTAGGGATCATCCCATAAGACTGAAGGCCAGGAGATTTAGGACCAACAAAAGGAAGTACTTTTTCACATAGCACATAATTAATCCATGAAATTCTCTTCCATGGGATGTACTGATGGCCACTAGTTTGGATGGCTTTAAAACAGGCTTGGACAGATTCATGGGGGACAGGTCTATCAATGGCTATTAGTTGGGGGCTATAAGCCAGCTCCAACCTAAGAGGCAAGATACCTCTACATACCAGTTGCAGGGGAGTAACAGCAAGAAAGAGGGCATGCCGTCACCTCTTGCTGTGGTCTTCTCAGAGCCATCTGGTGGGCCACTATGTGAGACTATTCTTATTTTGCCTTTCTTCCAAGAACTTCAGATGAAGCATAGGAAATCTGAATGGTGAGAGACTAGTGACTTGACTTCACCACCTTCCTACCACGGCAGTGGCAGATTTGCCTTTGGAGAGGTACAGCTTTAACCATATCAGGGGGGAAACTTATACATGGGGCTGGTCAAAACCATGTACTTGCCTCCAATCTGAGGTCTCTGAGGTGCGCACACTCCTGTGAAGTGTGTCATGTGAACTCAGACATTTTCGTTGATCCCAGATCCACACTGCAAAAACTTGACATTCAACCAGGATTGACAAGCTGAGTTCAGATCAAAGATGAATGTAGGCAAAAAATTCCGAGTTCACACAACACTCTGCAGAAGTGTGTGTGGCTCAGAGATCTCAGATTTGCCATTAAGAAGACATTGTTTTGATTGTGTGAACTATCCTGTGGAGTTAGGCATGGGCTGCTGCCAAGAACAGCAAACACACATCTTGCATTTCACAGCAAGAAACAGAGGACACCCAATATATTACCTAGATTAACTCAGAATGATTGTTTAGGTTATCACAGACTGAGTTTTCTCTTCTCTTTGTAAATCCAGGATCGAATGGCTATAGACTCCTCTATAAAATTTAAAATGGGCTTAGACAGATTGATGGAGGACAGGTCTTCCCATGGCTACTAGTCTGGTGGCTGTGGGTTGCTGCCAGCCTCAGAGGCATGATGCCTGTCAATACCAGTTGCAGGGGAGCAACAGCAGGAGAGAGGGGATGCACATACCTCTTGCCTGTGGGCTCCCCAGAGACATCTGGTGGGCCACTGTGTGAAACAAGATGCTGGACTAGATGGGCCTTGAGCATGATCCAGCAGGGCTGTTCTTATAATTTCAGGAAAGATTAAGTATACTGAGGTGTGATTAAAATCTTCAGGAAAAATATATATACCGTATTTTCTAGTAGAAAGGCTGCATTGACGTAAACACCGCTCCATTGAAAAACAGCTGAAATTTTTTACAACCCTATCAGAAACACCGCATCTGCGTAAACATCGCAGCTAAAGCACCAAGAACTCCCCTCTTTCAATGTCCCATGGAGCACCATTTTCACTCCATGTGGAGGCATTTTGGCCCCTTGCTCTCCCCCCCACCCCAGGTGTTTGCTAGAGTGGGGGTGACCAGGTAGGACCCACACCAAGGTCATGGCAATATTTAGCAACTAGTGCGGACACTGTGGGGGCACCAGGAGGCAGCTATAAGTGGAAGTTTGAAGGTGCTTTCCTCCCTGTTTCACCGGCCCTGAAAGCTCTTCCCAGCAGTGGCAGAGGATCGGCTCTGCCACTCAGTTGGGGTGCATGCTGCTTGGAAGAGTGGCGGTAGCTGTGTGGCAGAGCTGATCCTCTGCCGCTGATTGGAAGAGCTTTTAGGGCCAGCAATACAGGGAGGCAAGCACCTTCTAATTTCCACTTAAAGGTACCTCCCGCTGCCCCCGTGGTGCCTGTACTGGCCGCTAAATATGTATATAGATCAAATAAATAAATAAATAAATAAATAAGGCCATGGCCTTACCACAGGCCCAACCTGGCCACCACTGCCCGAGCAAACACCTTCAAGGGGAGAGAGCAAGGGGCTGAAATGCTCCCACGTGGAGCGCAAATGGCACTCCATGGGAAATGGAAAGGTGGGGGGAGCCTGCAAACCCAGGGCCCAACTGCATGTTGCTGATCCTCCTCTGCTGCCTTCATTCCTTCCAGGCCCCCTCGACCACATGGAGCCAATTGTTGGTCAGAGGGTCCTGCTGTGCTGCCGCCGTACCATCTTCCCTCACCCCTTAGTTCTGGCATAAATGCCACATTGGCATAACTGCCGCAGCCACCTTAGAATAACTTTAAAAAAAAATGCGCCACAGAGTTTATACAGAGAGAAATAATGAATAAGATGGATCCCTGTCCCCAAAGGGCTCACAATCTAAAAGAAACATAAGACAGACACCAGCAACAATCACTGCAGGTACTGTGCTGGGGGTGGATAGGGCCAGTTACCCCCCCCCCGCTAAATAAAGAGAATCACCACATTAAAAGGTGCCTGTTTGCCAAGTTAGCAGGGGTTAATTAATAACTCAAGGAAGCTCACAATAATCACTATATAGGCACAGGTGAATTGGTTACAAAAGAGCCTTGACACAACTTTATCTGGACTGGGCCAACATGTCTATTTTACAGCTGGAAAATTTTATACAACTCACCATACAGATTAGACTAACCTGCTTCTGGGTGTTCTACCGCAGCTTCTGGAGTCCAAGGTCCAGCTTTCACATAACCCCTCTTTTCGAGAGCAATTACAAATCCTCCATCCCCAATGACAATTTCTCCAGCATCTAGACGTTCTAGAATACCCTAAAAACACATATACACACACCACAAAGCATTTAGATGATTCCAGTCTTAATCTATTAGTCAAGACTAGGTCTCAGAGCCAGACTTAAGTTATATATTAGAAAACATGATATTTTCTTGATGAATAGAGAGTTATCATCAATGTTTGTAGTGACACTTGCCAAGTGTCTGGAAGCAGGGGTGTAGACACCATTGGATGACCGGGTTCAAAGAACCCGGGCCACCGCCCCTCAGTGGCCCCAACACACACACCCCACGTCTGACATCAGATGCGGGGTGTGTAGTTTAGCTCCCGAAGGAGCCGTGCAGCCCTGCTCAGGAATTTAAATGGCCAGCACTGCCTTTAAGGCAGGGAGAGCCGCTTCTGGCAACACTGCGAACACAGCGCTGGCCTCGATTGAACTCCCGAACAAGGCTTTGTGGCCCCATTCGGGGGCTAAACCACACCCCTGTGTCTGACATCAGACGCTGGGAGTGTGGCTAACCACGCATGTCTGACGTCAGACATAGGGGTGGGGCGAGGGGGGCCGCAGCGGTGGCTGGACACGGGCTGCCGCTGGCCTCCCTCAACTAGTGTCTGGAAGAAACCCCTTTCTGTGGAAACTAATTTATCACATTTATATACTGCCTGATATGTGTATCTCTAGGCAGCGTACACAATTTAGCATAATGAATATAACACAGAGTAAAAATATTTGAAACAATTTCACCAAATAAAAGTTAAATACAATGTCATAGGATGAACAGAATTAAAGAGTTTTAAATTAATGTCAGTTAAAATCCCGAGAAAACAGGTGTGTATTGAGGGTCTTCTTAAAAGCAATAAGAGATGCAAATGCTCTTATTTTGACAGGGAGTATGTTCCAAAGCCTTGGGGCAGTCACAGAGAAGGCCCAGTCCCAAGTTGCCACCAAACAAGCTGGAGGCAATCGTAACTTAACTTTTCCAGATGATCTTAATAGGCGACAGGGTTCATGGCAAAGAAGGTGCTCTCTTTAGTACCCTGCACCAAAGCCACTGAAGGCTTTATAGGTAATAACCACCACTTTGTATTTCGCTTGGAAACATATCAGCAGCCAATGCAATTCTTTTTAAATCAGTGTTATACAGTTCCTTTGGGTTGTCCCAGAGATCAGTCTGGCTGCTGCATTCTGAACCAATTGTAGTTTCTGGACTACATACTAAGGCAGTCACACACAGAGTGCATTACAGTAGTCAAGCCTGTAGGCTACCAACATATGCAACACTGTTTTAAGGTCAATTACCTCCAGAAATGGGTGTAGGTGAAGTATCAGCTGAAACTGATTAAAAGCGCTCCTGGTCACTGAGAAACCAGGGAGAGTTTTGAATCCAGGAGTACTCCCAGCTGATCTTTCAAGGGGAGTGTAATCCCAGAACAGGCATATCTAAATTGTCTCTCGGGTCAGGATCACCCACAGTCAGTACCTCCATCTTATTTGGATTCAACCTCAGTTCGTTATCCCTCATCCAGTCCATTACCACCTCCAGGCAGGCATTTAGGGAAGTTATGACATTTCCTGATGAAGTTGATATGGAGAAATAGATTTGGGTGTCATCAGCATATTGATAACACCCTGCACCAAAACTCCTGGTGACCTCTCCTAGAAGTTTAATGTAGATGTTAAAGAGCATTGGAGACAGTATGGTGCCTTGTGGAACTCCATACTTTGCTTCTCACTTCGTACAGCAGCAGCCTCCAGGTGACACCATCTGGAATCTACCAGAGAGGTAGGAATAGAACCACTAAAAAACAGAGCCACCCAATCCCACCTCCCTCAGGTGAACCAGAAGAATACCATGTTCAATGGTATCAAAAGCCACTGAGAGATCCCAAAGGATCAGCAGTCACACTCTCTCTGTCAGTAGCCAATTGGAGATCATCCATCAGACCGACCAAAGCAGCCTCAACCCCATAGCCCACTTGAAAGTCACTTTGAAATGGGTCTAGATAATCTGTTTTCTCCAAGACTGCCTTGAGCTGACATGCCACTACCTGCTCAATCACCTTGCCCAACCATGGAAGTCTGGAAACAGGTCTGTAATTAGCTAATTCTGAGGGATCCAATGCAGGTTTCTTCAAATAAGGTCTAATAATAGCCTCCTTAAGACAAGGAGGCATCCTGCCCTCCCTCAAAGAAGCATTTATATTATTTACCAGATCCCCCTCTGATAATACTATTGGCAGATGAAATAAGCCAAGCTGGGCAAGGATCAAGAGAACAGTTTGTCCACATCTTCAAGAGTTACAAACTGAAAGTGATCCAATCTAATCCTATAAGAGGATTTATTGACAGAGATATGTGCAAACTAGCAGATTCATCATTCACCAAATGCCTGAGGGGCCTAGTTGAGGGCTGACCTCTTTTAAAACTGCAATAGGCAGACCATTGCTGAATAGTAGTATGTGTACCTGCTGACTGCTTGGGTGCCTTTTCAACGTCTTACCCTTTGGCATTACCTAAAGGCAATGTCTGTACCTATGGATCCTTGCTCTATAGCCAGCTGAGGTGCTTTTCTGAGGTCTCATTCCCCTGTGAGCACAGTTATGGGTTCTTGGTTGATGGCACCATTGTTAAATATCAGCTATCTGGTGCTCTCTTGCGGGCTTACTCTCCTATAAGTGCCCAAGGCAGATCTGAAGTACCTTTTTGAGTTCTTACTCTTCTATATGCTGTCTGAATGCTAGATTATTCAGTATCAGAGTATCTGATAAATCTTCTTGAGCAATTACTCCCCTTTGAGCACTTAATGATAGACTTTTTTCTTAAAGGAAGTTTTGCTGAAAACTGTCTGAGGTGCCATCTGGATGGCTTGCCCTGGTTTACTGCAGTCTCCCCAAGACAAAGCACAGCTACTGGATCATTAGTAGGGATGTGCACGGACTGGTCCGGAGGCCATTCTAAAGGCCTCCGGACCGGTGTAGACACGGGGTGGTTCAGTTTGGGAAGATGGGGTGGGGGGTTCCAATAAGGACGGGGGGGGGGGCTTTGCTTACCCCTCCCAACAACAGCGCCGTATTTTCTTGAGCAATCGGGCGGCAGGATACCTCCCTTCCGCCCGCTTCATTCCCCGCTTGGCTCCTTAAGTATTAAGAATCGGGCGGGAGGATACCTCCCTGCCGCCCCCTTCAAAACCCTGCTCGGCTGGCGGCCGCCCCCTTCAAGACCCCTGCCGCCCCCAAGCCCCCTGCCGCCCCCTTCTTGCCAGTGCTCCATTGCAAAGGGGCGGAAGGATAACTCCCTGCCGCCCCTTTGCCGGCTTGGCTGCAAATGGCTTCTAAGAAGCCATTTGCAGCCAAGCTGGCAAAGGGGCGGCAGGGAGTTATCCTGCCGCCCGTTTTCTAAAAGAAACTCCTTTTAGAAATTGGGCGGCAGGATAACTCCCTGCCACCCCTTTGCTGGCTTGGATTTTGAGCAGGCAAAGGGGCAGCAGGGAGTTATCCTGCCACCCGATTTCTAAAAGGAGCTCCTTTTAGAAAATGGGCGGCAGGGTAACTCCCTGCCACCCCTTTGCAATGGAGCACTGGCAAGAAGGGGGCGGTAGGGGGCTTGGGGGCGGCAGGGGTCTTGAAGAGGGTGGCCGCCAGCCAAGCGGGGTTTTGAAGGGGGCGGCAGGGAGATATCATGCCGCCCGATTCTTAATACTTAAGGAGCCAAGCGGGGAATGAAGCGGGCGGCAGGGAGGTATCCTGCCGCCCGATTGCTCAAGAAAATACGGCGCCGTTGTTGGGAGGGGTAAGTAAAGCCCCCCGGTCCTTATTGGAACCCCCCACCCCAGTGCTGGACCGCAGCTCCGCGGTTCTGTGCACACCCCTAATCATTAGTGGCAGCTGTTCTGTGTTTCTTTTCATAGCTGCAATGACAGTTGTTCCATTAGCTTTCAAATGGAACTCTTTCTGAACAACTGGGGGGGGGCAGGGGCATATCTAGGGGTAGGGCAGGCAGGGCACGTGCCCTGGGCACCACTTGAAGGGGGGGCGCCATTTTGTAAAATTAATTTTTTTTAAAAAAATGGCTGCCAAAAACAAAATGGTCACCGTGCATGCTCAAATGGCCTCTGTGAGGCCCTAGGTCATGCCAGGCCTTGCAGAGGCCATTTGAGCATGCACGGTGGCCATTTTGTTTTCAGTGGCCATTTTTAAAAAAGATTTTTAAAAATGGCCACTGCACATGCTCAAGTGGTCCCTGCGAGGCCCTAGAGGCCAGTGGGGGGAGGAAGAACCTTTGCAAACCCCCCAGCCTTTAGGAAGCCCCCTGATGGGGCTATAGGTAAATATAATATAAGTCACTGTACACATGTTCAGATTGGCACTATGTACAGAGAATCAGGGCTTGTGAATACTGAGCTGATGCTTATGAGCTAGGATTGTATTCATTTGCTCTTACTTTGCTTCTTGTGATAAGTGAGTTAAATGTGATGTCTTGCTAATATGGCTATTAATGGTGAATTTGTCTCTGAATCAGTGTGAAATCCTTAATATTAAGGCCCACTGGGAGTTTCTTGCTCTCTTTCTCTCATTTTAACTGTCTTTCTGAAAGACTAGAATATATTCCAAGCAGTGACACAGTTTACTCTGCATATCCTTTAATTATTTACAGAGTATCTGGGAAAAGTCAAATTCTCCATTTATTTTTAAAACTTATGTAATGCTGATGCTACAATACATAGTAGAGAATTAGACAGGGACTTCTGTTTAGTTTTCCAAGTACACCTCCACATAGTATTTGGGTATTTCATGAGCCCCAGCATACTGAAATTTGTAGTTTTCCAGCATTTTCTGGTCTGGCTAAGTCCACTGCTAAAATAGTTTTTGAAAGATTAAAAGATTAACGAGCCTGACTTGTATTTTTCAGCTGATATTATGGTAAAGTTATCTGAAAGATGGGTGTCAGATGCTTGGACAGGAGGTGCAATTTCAGTGTTTGCCCTAGGCACTATTTTCCCTAGATACGCCTCTGCCCCCCCCCCGCCTTTTTAGCCTACTTTCCAGTAGGCTTATGAGATCACCTAGCATTCCGTTTGTGTGTCCATGTGCCCCCCCAATCAACTTTGCAATACCTGTACCAAATCAAACCAAATTGTAGGGACACCTCAACAGCGTAGTTTGTGATGACCTCAACCACCCTGATTCAAGATGGCGGTTATGTGAATATTTGAGGTGCAATTGGGCTAACTTGTGAACTGCCTAACTCATTTGATCCAAATTTACTACAGCTATAGGGACATATAGGGAAACCTCAACAGTGTAGTTTGTAATGTAATCAATCCTGATTCAAGATGGCAGACACGTGAACATTTGAGGTGCAAGTGGGCTAACTTGTGAACTGCCAAACCAATCTGGACCAAGTTTAGCCCAGTTGTAGGGATAGTAAAAGGAAAGTAGGCAAGTTAGTGCTTACTAGAACAACTTGTTCTTACCTGCTCCCTTTAGAATGTTTCAAACATATGGTGATTAATATCAACCTCCTTCTTAAGCTCTGTTTCCCCAAGTGAAGACAACCTAAGTTGTGCTCAAACATTAGACACATTACACAATGTGCCTGCTCATATGCTGTAGAAATATGTTTTCAGCAGGTCTCAAGATAGACATGGCCTGCCATCAAAAATCTTTTTTTTTAGTCTAAAATTTTTTAAACTGAGAAAAATAAACCTCAACTGAGGTGACAAGCTGAAGCTTCTAATCACTTTGTCAACTTCATGCCACAAGTTGAGAAAAATAAATTGAAGAGATATTCCTCCCATCTTCATTAGGGATGTAAACTATCAAGCAGTTAACTGATAAACTGCTAGTCTTACTTTAAATACACTGCAGTAAAAGTTTACCAACTATAGTAATTTATTAGCTGGCAGTGGGAGTAGGAGGAATTAGCCAATAGCACAGTCTTCTTTCTTCACTGCTGAGGATAAGCCAGGCTACACCTTGCCAGTATCAGGCAGGCCAGGCTGGGAATAGCCCTACAACCAAGACCTGGTACTTAGCTAGGCTGACCTCTTTTTTTGGGGGGGGGGGGAAGGCAAAAATAGTTTGTACTCCCCTCACATGATGAATCAATATTGCTCCAGTTCTGCTGGAGCTAGAAGAGACTCTGTTGTGCTACTGGGCACCCATATATGCAGGGCTCTATGTGACCCTGCTTCAGACAGCCCTGCCACTTAGTCTAATCCTACCATTACCACCACTGTCAATAGCACTGTCTGGAGAAGTGGGAGAATAAGGCAAATCAACTTTGGGGAGCCAAGCTATGCAAGACGAGGGGGTTGGAGCCTCCTTCCTTCACTATTTTTTATAGTCAAAGTTGTGAACTTGTTAATGGTTAAACAACATAATTTTAATAGTTTAAAATAGCTACTTTTAAACACAATATTTACATCCCTAGCCTTCATAAATAAGGTGGCCATTTTGAAGTGGGAAGGTTGCATGAGTAATCTTTGAATTTGCCAAAGCTTTCTAGAAAGCTTCACCAAATGTTGGGGGTTAATCACCCATGTACATTTGTATGCATGTGATCACTGGAAAAAGAATAGTTATCTGCTAAAACAACATGACTGTGCTGCTCAGAACTGCTGACTCTTTTTTCCTTCCTGCTAATCCTTAGCCTCTGCTCCTCCTTGTCCTTCACCCCCTATAGGATTTCTTTAGGGGTACGACTGCCAGCACTGCCTTTATAAGCAATATCACCAATTAACCTCTTGGCTTAATGTTTTACGCTTCCTTCCATCCCTTTCAGATACTACACTATTGTCATCTTTATATTATTCACTCCACACCACTGTTCAAATTAATCTTTTCCTTGCCATTCCACTGAAAAATTCTGTATAATGAGCCACCTTTTGCTTTAATTGCTGCTTTCTTTTTCTGGCATTTTCATACCCTCATCTTCAGTTACGTGGCAGGTAGTACAAGCTCATCAAACATCTGTAGTGACATGCACAGAAGACAGTAATAATTGGCACACATGCACATACACACACACTTTCATCCTCCAACCACAACATGGCCTTTCAGCATAAGATTTAAGAAGTACAGTCACTTCTCGTACTTCCAGCAGCTTCAGTTTGATTACGGATCATTCATAATACTATCAAAATGACAGTCAGAGAAATAGCTACAGAAATGTACTACTCAGTGCTTATAATTATGCTATGGTGGTTCACAGTAGTTAATAGGGAATTGCCTAGTGACAGTCTCCAATGCTGACAAAGTTTTGCAAATTAACATTTTAGTAAATGCAACAGAAAGTGACCAACTGGCCATGCCCTGATGAAATCCATGACTAGTAAGACTACTACTAAGGTATCCTGGCCAAGTTGAATTTGCTTAAAATAAGACCCCAAAAAACCCTGCTTCCTAACTACTTTTTCTGCTGTGTCTATTATCTCCACTGAGCACTTGTTTACACTTAGAAAAGCCTTGCGAGAAGGGTGTGTGTCTTACGTGCCGTCAGTCAGTTTCTCGACATTTGTATTGTGGACTTCCCCTCCTAATCGGTTTTAACTCTTCACAGACTACCTAGCAGGACCCCAGCTTAGCTCTCCTCCAGCTCACAAATAACTATTTGTTACAGCACCGTTTTTCGTGTGCTGGCTTCGTTCTTGGCGGTTTGGCAACCGGTCGCGTCTTGCCGGAGAGAGGCGGCTGCAGAAACGTCGTCAGAGAAGAGGGGTCTGCAGCAGGCTTGGCAACTACAGACACAGCATGTTGAACTTCCCTGCAAGAGAAACCCGAGCAAGGCGTAGCCTCAAGCGCCCGAACGTTTTACCTTCTTGGTCTTCGAGATTCCTCCAATAGGGGCCATGATTTACCGTTTTGATCCAAGCAGACGCTGCACTAGCCTTGCTTTGGCGCCGCGACAACAAGGCAGCCTCCGAGCAAGAGGCACAGAGAGCGCGTCAATTCAACTCCGAGCCTTTTATTCCCCGAAGGGACAGCTGGGGTGGGAGGGTCCGGGGCGAGGAGGCAGCTTGGACGCCTATTGGGGGAAGCTTCAGCCACACAGGCGGTCTCTTGTCACTCCCTTCGCTGGGGCAACTCTGTAGGCCGCGGACTTCGTTTTTCTCCAGCCTAAATCCAAGTGTGTCTGTGAGGGGAAGAAAATGGTCTCTTGAATGGCTGCTGGAAGGCAGACCCCAAAGCCTCCTCCTAGCCCTTCTCGAAGTACACGCTCTCACTCGCTCTCTAAACACACACACACACTCTCTCTCTCTCTCTCTCTCTCTGTCTGTCTATCTTTAGTGACACAAAGTCACTATATATAGCACAAAATAATAATTATTGTTGTTGTTGCTTATTCATTCAATTTCTATACCGCCCTTCCAAAAACGGCGCAGGGCGGTTAACACAGAGAAATAATAAACACATACGATGGATCCCTGTCCTCAGAGGGCTCACAATCTAAAAAGAAACGTCAGATTGACTGACATCAGCAACAGTCACGGGAGGTCCTGTGCTGGGGGTGGATAGAGCCACTTACTCTCTCCCTGCTCAATAAAGAGCATCACCACGTTAAAAGGTGCCTCTTTGCCAACTTAGCGCAAATGGGTTTCCCCTTACTCTTATCTCTACAGTTTTCCTTCTAGTGTGAGTGTGTGTGTATACTATAGCAATATATAGATATAGAGAGAGACGATGTTTAAAGCTGCAAACAGAACGCCATACAACTCCATGCATGTATTTCCTCCTGGATCCCAGAAGGATGCTCTTAATCAAAGGAAGAACAGCAAACCACCCTTCTCTGGATGTGAAAAGCCCTTCCCTTCAAGTTACCCAAGGGTGCAGCGGTAGCGGAGAGAGCAAGCTCAGCTGCCTGTCCGAAGCGGGAGGGAGGGCAGGATATATCCTCCATTATTCGGCATTCATTCATTCATTCAAGTGTCTGTTTCTAGACCACATCTTGCCTCCCTAAAGGATACCCAGGGACCAAACTCAGGTGCGGCGGCGGGCTATTTCTTTTCAACAGGGGCAGTTGATGCGCGCCGCCTCGCAGCACGGCTGGTTCTTTACCCCCAGCCACCCTCCATCTGTCATCTTCTCCTTCTTCTCCGTGCTCCCCCTCAGGGCTTCCACTCCGCCTCATCGCTCACACGCTGTGTCCTGTTTTGCGCCCAGCCCCAGCTAGCCGCCCCCTCTCACCCCAGGAGGAGAGCCGGGTTCACCGCTTCCTAGGACTTGCTTTCCTAGAACTGCCCCCGCCCCCGCCCCCGCCCTGTTTCACGGCGCACCAGGCTGGCTTGCTACCCCTCTATATTCCTGTGTGGGTCAAAGAGGGAAGGGAAGGGAAGCCTCTTCCAGGACTTGTCCCCTCCTCACTGACTGACCGAGATCGGAATGTCAAACAGGGGCGGCTCCGGTTCCCTTCCCTCAGTCGCGGGGATTGGTCGGGCTGGTGGGGCGGGGAGGTTAGCCCGGGTGTCGCCCACCAGCGAGGAGAACTCGAAGTCACTCCCGCTCGTCTTCGTGCGGCTCTCTCGTTCGGAGAAGCCTCGGGAGAGTCGCTCTGCCCCAGTGCGTGGCCGAGCCCCGTCTGTGAGGACCCACGCCAGCCATGCTGCCGCGGGGCGCCCTGAGATCGCTCCCGCCAAATCTGCGGCGGGGCCGCTCGCCCGCCGCCGCCCTTTGGCTGCCTGCTCGGCGCTTTGCCTGCGGCCCAAGCACTGAGGGGTGGTGAGTCCAGCCGCTGCCTCGTGTTTCTGGCTGCGCAGCATAGCCTGCTCGAGTCTGTTGGGGCAGCAGGAGGATCCCGGGAAAGAGCACGAAAAGGAAGCCCCTGCACGGGCCGTGAAGGAAATGAATGCTGCTGCGCGGTGTGAGGGGGTGTGGGTGGTGGAGCAACCCAGCCCCGCCGCCGCGATCCTGCTGTGTGTCTGTACTGTGACTAGGCGAGGTGAAGCGAGCTGTCCCCACCTAAAACTGGCTGGCTGGGGATGCCTGTGAAATAATAAATATCCCAGGGAGTTTAATTGGTTTTAAAGGGGCTATTCTCGTATTTCTTTCAAGGATGCTTGGGTCGAGCTGAGCAAAACAGCTGATCTCTGCCTGAGCAACTTTAATATAGGAACTCAACAACTCATAATGTTGTATGTATCTATATAAAATTGAATGTCTGTTTGTCTGTTCCCTATACACCCCCACACCCTTTGAGCTATCAGGACCAAACTTTGCAACAGGACTTCCTAAGACAGGTGCAGAGCCTGACTGCCGGCGGCCCGTGTGCGGCTGCAGCCCTGCTGACCCTATCCCCCACGACTGACCAGATGCGGGGCTAGCCACTCCCACGTGTCTATCGTCAGACGCGGGGGGCCTGGTCTGGCTCCCAAACGGAGCCTTCGGGAGCTACACTATTACTCCTGATGGGGCACCCGGGGTTCAAAGAACCCGTTGGCCCAATGGTGGCTCCGCCCCTGTCCTAAGACCCTACGAGTAACATAGGGTACCCACAGAGGTGCACCTAAGTAATTTTGGAGGCTGCACTTAAAGGCGTTTGGAGGGGCCCCCTCCACCCCCTGCAAATTAAGCATCATCATGCTTGGCCAGGTGACCACAATACCCAAGACAGACTAAAGAGGATTTTTGGGGCGGGCCCATGGGCTGTGGAGGCCCTGGACTTCAGTCCAGAAGCCCCGGAGTAATAGCGCCAGTACCCAGGAACCCCGACAAACAGCTTAGACAGACAGACAGACAGATATACAACAGGTATATCCACAAAACCTATGGATGCAATAACAAAGAGAAACTCACACCATAAGCCCGAGCAACGCCAGATACTTAGAGCTAGTTAACTATATTTTTGCCTTTTGCCAAATAGTCCAGGGCAGTGTATATGATCTGTTGCCCCATCCCCCACCTTCACAACACAATACTGAGATTATAAAGATAGTACTGGAATAGGGCTTTGGGATTGTTTGTTTTTGTGAACCAACACAGCTATATGATTTCCCTGTGAGATAAGTTAGTCTGAGGGAGTGATTAGAATGAGGTTACCCAGAAGCTTTGTGGCGGAATGGGAATTTGATCCCGAGTCCCCCAAGTTAAATTCAGCACTTTAGCCAGTACACCATACTGGTTCTATAGCAAGGCTGTTGTTGGATTACAGTTTTTGTTATCCCAAACTGTAATCCAGGGGTGTAGCTGTAATTGGTGCAGTGGGAAAACGCTTGACTAACAAGCAGAAGGTTGCCAGTTCAAATCCCTGCTGGTACTATATCGGGCAGCAGCGATACAGGAAGATGCTGAAAGGCATCATGTCACACTGCGTGGGAGGAGGCAATGGTAAACCCCTCCTGTATTCTACTAAAGAAAACCACAGGGTTCTGTGAGCGCCAGGAGTCGAAATAGACTTGATGGCACACTTTGCCTTACCTTAGCTATAATTGAGCGGATGGCTTCAAAGAACCCCGCCCACTCAGGTGCAGAGGGCCACCCAGTGGCACCTCTTCCTATTTTCTTCATTATCCCTCTCACTCCAAGGGCCTACTGGGGAGAGGGGCGAATATGGGCCCCCTCTCCCCTAGCTATACCCCTACTGCAATCACTTGTGGCTGGAGATGATGGGAGTTGTAGTCTAACAACAAACAGCTGCAGAATCTCAGGTTGGCCACCCCTACTTTATGGTATACTTCTAGGAACCCGTTTTGGCCAGTGTTGTCACAAAAGCCTCAGGCTGATGCTACAGGCTACCCTGTCCATTATTCAAATGTAACTTCAAATAATGAGTAGACATAATAAAGCAAGGGATAAGTGGAAGTACATTTTCTTCTTACAGACATACAGGTAGTGCATGGCCCTGATTGCCTTAAGCCCATTTGTGGGTGCATGCACCCATGCACATTTGAACTCAGTTACATTCTTCCGAGCAGCTTCTGTGCAATTTAATAGAAGTTAATTTCAGCTATATTTTTATATGTCATGTTATGGACTGTTCTCTTCTGCTGTGAAATGACCATGGATTAATTTTTTTAAGTAAATGCACTCCCGCCTGAATCCATATTTACAATCCGTACTGCTGAGTGACATGCAGCAACAAGTGCCAACTTGTTGCTTTTCACCGAGTGGCCCTGCCCTCCTCTCCAACTCCTCTTCCAGAGTAGGGATGTACACAAGATGATATGGTGCCTTGCCAGCATTCGAACTAGCTCAGTGGGGTGTGGAGCGGTTCCCTTAAAAAGCAGGTAAGGAGCTCCTTACTGCTTGTCCTTGCCCCACCGCTTTTCCACCGGGGTGACCCAGTGTCCAAAAGGCTGCGCGTGGCTGCAGCTCTGCTTCCTGCAGCTTCCACATGGAATCAGCACATAGGGAACAACACCACAGCCATATGCAGCTTTTTGGAGAGCGGGTGCCACTGCTGGAAAAGTGGTGGAGCTGAGGATGAGCAGGTAAGGAGCTCCTTATCTGTTTTTTTAAGGGAACTGGCCCCCACTCCACTGGCGGCTGCCTGAGCCAGTCCTGCACATCCCTATTCCAGAGTGGGGACTGGTGAGACACCACATCCTCATTGCTATTGCACCACTAAATCAGCGCCATCTCTCTCCCCCCTACCCCTCACCGCTCTCTCTGGCCTCCAGCACCAAACTTGTCCACCTTTTTTCTGGAAGAGTTTGATGCTGGAGGGGAGTGGGTGCAGGAGAGAAAGAGCTAGTGCTGGCTGAATAGCACAGGGGTGACAAGGAGAAGCCAGCTGGTGCTACTAATAGCATGTTCCATGCTGCCTTGTGCCAATGTGCAAACAGCAAGCTGTGGTGGTACACCCCAGAAACTGTCATGAACCCCAAGACTGACCCCCATGCTACCTGGGTTGGACTCTGAGGATTCCGTGGAAGAGGTAGTCATTAGCCCCAAATCTGACCCCCACATGCCAGGGTCTGACACAGAGTACTCTGAGGAGGAGGAGGGATTTGAGGGGGTCTCTGCCTCCAACACCTGTGTCTCTCACACCTGCTGACTGTTGGAAATTCTCTGTGGTGAGAGAATCCCTTTCTCGTTATAGCAGAGTGCACAGAGGCACAACACAGCGGAAATTTAGTTAGGCTGTGTGCTGAGAGTAAAGTAACTTGGAGCCAATTCATAGTTTCAAATCATTATAAAAGGCATTTATTAAGAAACTCCATTCTAGATAGGAAAGTGAGGATTTAGGATCTCTAATCTATCTATCTAGCTGGATGCAGATGGATTCTGCATCCTCTCTGCACATATGGTGCAGGGAGAGAGGCTTGCCATGTTGCAAGGTAGAAGGCAGGTAGGAAGAGAGAGAGGAAGGAATCTGAATCCCTAAGAGTAGCAATCTACATTTCAAAGGGATAGCATCAGAGCAGTGGAGAAGGGATGACCAATGTCTTGACTCTCTAGCCCTCTGACACTAGTCTGTCCTCCACTGCCTGAGGCAAAGAGACAGCGCAAAGTCCTTTAACTTCCAACACTGACCTTCTCAACACCCCTTACCCTTGTCAGAGAATAAGACTCAGAGGGTGGAGCAAAGGCACCAGACCCTCCATCAGCAGCTACCCAGCCCAGCCGGAGACAGTGCCTGGAGACAAGCCCTTTAAGAACAAGGTGTAGTGATCAGTCACTGAACAGCCCCTTCTGTTCCCTAAAGAGTGAACCGGAAGTGAACCCTGTCCTGACTGACAGGTGGTGATCTCTAGGGATCAGCCACTCAACACACAGCTGGTGGGACCTTGAGGGCCATGAGGCGGGAAGAGAACTTCTCTTTGTGCAGAAGCAGCTAGGTGGGAGGTGAGAGAGGATGGGTGGAAGGCTTAGTGAGAAACAATGGAATTTTGCTGCCTCGTGGTCAACAGCTAGCCTGGAGAATTTTCTCATAAAAGGACATCTGCAGTTCCTTGAGAGACAGGATTGCAGACAGCTTGAATTCTCTCCTGGAGTTTGGGGTGAGTTCAAGGGCGAAGGAAGCCAGGGCTTCTGGCTTCTGGAAATTTAGTCTAGGGAACTGTTTGCTAGTCAGTTTGTGTCAGAAACTTATTTTTGCTTCTGTGTGCCTTGCATATCCTTACAACTGTTCTATGGTGTTTTATCTGTAATGCAACTAAGTTAAGAAATGCTGAGCCTGCGCCATTCCAACAGGACATTGCAAAAGTTTCTGTAAAATCTTAAAGGTGCTTTTTGTATTTACATCTATGTACTTTGCAACTCGGTAACCATGATTTCTAAAGTGTGCTGCCCCAATATCATCTGAGGGTGCTTTTTGAAGTATTCTTGCAGCTACTGAGTGTTCCTTTTACCTGTAATAAAAACTGAGAAAGCCTCAGTGGAAACAGTCTGTAGTATTTTGAATAAAGTTTATTTATTTATTTTGTTCTTTGCAATTTTAACCAGCCTCTTTGAGTGGATTCTTAACTCAGGAAACAGGGGCTGAAAAGGAGTTTACTCTGGTGCAAATATGCATCAGTTTGATTGTTCAGCAACTCTACCAAGTTTTCTCATCATGTGTAGGCTTGCACGTGGAGGTTTTTGTGTACTTTCCCAACAGTAAAGAGAAGGAGAATTTCCCTGGAAATTCACCCAAGCCAGGCGGGGAATAAGCTCTTGACAAGTCGGTGCAGTGGGTGTGGTGGCAGCATATTATCTACCAGGAATGTTTGGGGTAGCAGTCTTTGTGGGTGAAAGCAAGAGAGAGAATGATTCAGCACTTTTCTTCCCCCCATGTGAGCTTGCTCAAAGACAGGGGCTTGGGCTAAATCCGTTGCACAAAAACATTCAAGGCTTGGTTAGGGCTGCACTACTGGCTGCTACTTAAGGCCTCAGTTTGCCTCTGCTCCTTGCTGAAGCAACTTTGTGGATGTGTTTGACTTTGTTTCTGTTCCCTGCTTTTTGGATTCCTTGGCTTCTGACCCCTTGCTTGCTTTTGACTTTGACCTTGCCTGCTCTTATTGGATTGATCATTGGCTCCTGACCCCTGGCTTGTTTTGACTCTGACCAGGCCTGTCCTTTGGGCCAGCTCTGCACTCACCCAAACACCTGTACATTCCCTGTTAGCTGCTGCTCCTCACCTTCTCTCCCCACTCAATATCCAGTATGCACAGCACTAAGGAGTTCAATCACCTCCCTCATTCTAGTGATGAGAGTGGCCACAGAACTTCCCAGTGCCACACAAACTGGATACTAAGTGAAAGTAACACATGATGTGCCCTGATTAGGCAACAGGGTGCATGCATGCCTCTCAGTTGATATTGAGCAGAGAGAGAGGCAGGCAAATTTCCCTGCGCTGCACAAACTGGATACTAAATGAGAGGCCTGTGTGCTCCCTTATTTAGGGTGTTCAGCTTGAACAGTGCTAGTTACCTTTCTTGTAGGGATGAGCCGGGACCGGTCTGGAGGCCATTCTGAAGGCCTCCAAACCGGTCCAGACTTGAGGGCAGTCCGGCTGTCCGGCACTGGTGTGTGGGGCTCTTTAAGGGCGGGGGAGGGTGTACTTACACACCCCCCCGCCGCATTTCCCCCACCGGCACGTTCGTTTTGTAAAGCTTTTGGGGCGGCAGGATACCTCCCTGCCGCCCCTTCCCCCAGTTGTTGGCAAAAGGCTTCAAAAAGCCTTTTGCGCACCCGCACGTCGCACGTGCGTCACATCTCTGTGTCACATGCGCGCGCGTCGCAGAGACGTGACGTGCGCATGAGCAAAAGGCTTTTTGAAGCCTTTTGCCGACAACTGGGGGAAGGGGCGGCAGGGAGGTATCCTGCCGCCCCAAAAGCTTTACAAAACGAATGCACTGGCGGGGGAAACGCGGGGGGGGGTAAGTACACCCTCCCCCACCCTTAAAAAGCCCCCCACACCAGTGCTGGACCGCAGCTTCGCGGTTCCGTGCACATCCCTACTCTCTTGAGCTGGATATTAAATGAGAGTGCACCCTGATTAAGCATTAGGGCGCATGTGTGCCTCTCATTTAGTATCCAGCTCACATGGTACTGGGAAGTTTGATAGCTGCTCTCATCATTGGAAGGAGGAAGGTGATTGAACTTCTTAGTGCTGTGAGTGTTGGATGCCCAGCAAGGTGGGGAGGGGCAGCTGCAGCAGCGAAGAAGGAGTGCCACCAACGCCCAGCCTAGCACCCGCCTAAGGACAGCCCTGACTCTGACCTTGCTTGTTCCCTTTGGTCTGATGCTTGGCTTCTTCATGACCTCTGGCTTGTTTGACCTTCCCTGCTGGATGGATCCTTGGACCAGGGTCAAGCAGATGGCCAGTGTGCATGTGTGACGGCCTCCAAAATGGCCATTGCCAGCACAAAGAGGCCCAGAACGGGCAGGGAAACCGCCTGAACAAAGCCAGAGACTGGGGGAAAGCTGGAGGGGGTAGGGGGAACCGCTGGAGACACACCCACACCCGTGGCCACTGCAGTGCCTCCACCGGAGGCAGTGAGTTTTTGTTTAAAAGATTTCAACCCCCCGGACCGGCTTGAATTTGAGCCAAACCAGAGGGTCTGTTCAGGGGGGCAAAACCAAACATCCCCGGTTCCATTCAAGTCCAGTTCAGACTTGAACCAAACCAGGCATACCAGTTTCATGCACCCCCTATTTTTGGCAGTACAGGGTTGCCCAGAGCCTGCATGGTAGCATCTTTCCACTCTATCTCATCTCCTGGGATGGGATGTTCCTGGATCCAGGGTCTTCACAGAGATGTCCTTGAACTTGGGAGCTCTCCTTCTTCCCTGCCCGCATGAACCTTGGAAGAATTCTACTGCTGACTGAGGTTAAAAATTAAACGGAGAGGGGCTGTGATGTCCAGACTGACCAGGCTTGGTTAATTCTAACCAACCTGCATGAAAATAAACCAAGATCTGAAATCCACTTCAAGTGTTGGGTTCAGATTTCTGTTTGTTCAAGGAAGTTGGTTAGAATAAACCAAGATCAGTCAGCAGCTAGGGGAGAGGGGGCCTGTGTTCACCCCTCTCCCTGGCGGCCCCTCAGAGTGAAGGAGATAATGAAGAAAATAGGGAGCGGTAGGGCTGGGGGGGGGGCCTCTGGAGCTTGGGGGCCCGGGTTCTTTGAACCCATCTGCACAATTATAGCTACACCACTGGATCGTAGTTTGTTTTTAGCCACAAGCAGAAGTTTTATTTAAAAGTTTGTGTGGGCAGGCAATTGGGGAGTATGTGATCCTGAGGTCTGGAAATGTTGTGCAGAACCAAGATTTCACTGTGGCATGACATCTGAACTGGCCCAGTATCTATAGAGCTCTGCTCAAGAGATATGTAGATGTTAGCTTACACATCATGGAATGCTGTTACTCCTGCAGGAGCAGCTACTGCCAATGGAAATTAATTGCTTGCTTGCTTATTTATTTAGTTTTTTGCAGCCCCCCCCTGCTCTAGACTCCAAGATGGTTTACACTGAGAAAACCATAAATTATAAAGAACCTACAATAAAATTACAATATGAGCTGGGGGGGGGGGATACATATCCACAATAAGAATTGGGAAGAGACTACAAGATAACAAATCAGTCAGCTTAGAGAGTCACTGGAAACAAGGAGAGAGGAGTGATGATGAACTACTAACTCACTCAATCTTATTCCAAAGGCTTAGGGTATACAAAACTGCCTATGAAAAGATGGGTGGGTGGGCAGTGCAGATCTCCACCGAGAGGGCATTCAATAGTTTGAGGCAATAGCTGAGATGGCTCTGTCCCATAGGGCTGATTCTAAAAATTTTAGGGCCTACTGCAAAATTAGGTTTGGGGGCCCCAATGCACAGCTAATTTCCTTTGAGCTAAAGAGTGGAGAAACTGTTGGCACCTTGAGACCTCAGCTGCTCCGACCTCCTCTGTCAAAGCTAAGCTAGCAGCAGTCTAGAACAAAACAAAGAGAATTAACAACAGCCTTCAAGCAACTTCTCCCTTCCTCGCCCCCCCCCCCCCATTTTCATTGCAAGAGTCATCCAATGAAGCTGATTGGCAAGAGATTTAGGATGGAGAAAAGGAAGGATTTCTTCATACTGTGTATCATTAATCTAAGGAATTCAGTGTGCAGAACAAGAACATACACTTTGCATTCAGAAGGTCCTAGGTTCAATTTCTAGTTGTGAGGTTTTCAGGTAGCAGAGCTGAGGAGGAGCTTTGAGGGCTGCTGCCAGTCAGACTAGACAATACTGGGCTAGGTGGACCAAAGTCCTGTCTCAGTGCAAGGCAGCTTCCTATGTCCAGGGCAAACCTAAGGGACAGAGCCCTTGCTTTGCACACAGAAAGTGTCAGGTCCTTCAGCTCTCCAGTTGGCAGTTATCCACCATGGGGCAGTTATCCTCAGCTGCTCTGTGGCTCCTGCCTCTCCTCCTCTCTCAGTTTTGGCAGACGGCCAGCCTGTCTGAAATCCAGGCTCCGGGAGTACAGCTTCTGAGTCTCTCTTCCTCTCTCCTTCTCCTTCCCTCCCTTCCTGTTGCTTTTTGTTTGTACAGATCCCAGCCCAGTATGCTTAAACCAGCCCTGCTGTGCTGTCCCATGTGCAAGACATTTGTCAGCAGCACATCGAACAAAGCTCCCCAGAAGATATTGAGGTGGATAGAATCTCTTTGGAATTGGCAATACTTCAGTTCCAATTTCAACTGCAGTAGCTAGGACAGAATGCGCTGGGTGAGATCCAGAGCCCAGATGTGGTGGAGTCCCTGAGGCTCTGCCTAGGAGGTAGATAGATGTTAACTTACAAGTCTTGGAATGCTCCTTCTCCAGCAGCAGCAGCAAATAATGATTGCTGCACAGAGGGGCTCTTACCCCGGGACTTCAATTTGGATTTGGGCCCCGCAAACCCTCTTTAATCTGTTCCAGGTGGTATGGTCGCCTGGCCAAGCATGATGATGCTTAATTTGTGGGGGGGCTCCAAAGGCCTTTAGGTCCAGGTTCCAAAATTACCAAGGTGCACCTCTGTGGCTGCAAAGGTGTTGCAGAGTAGGTTGGCTGAGGGCCAAAACTCAATCCTAGGTGTGAGGGAATCTCTGAAGATTAAGGCTAAAGGAGAGATAGAGCTTGATTATACGTGAGGAGAATTGGTTGGGCTTTTCCCTTCTGTGGGGGTAAGTAGAGGGGGAAATAAATGGGAGAATGCTCTTTTGGAAGAGGGATTTTGTGGGGAAATTAATTTGAGAAACAGAAAATGAGTTTGAGGGATAGTTATCTGACTAAAGGGGAACTGATTTGAGTAAGAAGTGAAAGGGGTACATTTGGTGATGGAAATTGATTTGAGTGATACCTGAGTGGGAAATTAATTGGTGGGGAGAATATGTGTGGGAAATGGGTGTTTTGCAAAGTAATACTTAGCATTTTTATAGTGTTTCTTGAGCATTCGAAATGTTTCACATATATTATATTGAAAACCTTACAGCAACCCTATAAGGTTGCAGATGGGGCTGAAGCAAAGAGAGTGGCTTTCCTAAGACCATCTAGTGAGTTTGTGGAAGTGGTGAGATTTGAACTAGGGACTCCCTAATTCATAGAACAGTATAGTCGCCGCTGCACAACACCAGCACAAATTAATGGAAAGGGAATTGATTGTTGCTCTGGATGGGGGATTGTGGAGCAGGGATGTGCACAAACCGAGGTTTGTGCACAGTTTCAGCACAGAAAAAGATCGGGTAAGGGCCAAACCGGTTCAGCGCCACCACTGGGGGAGCAGCGAGTAGGACCTTTAAAAAGGAGTACAGCAGGTCCTTACCTGCTCTCCGCCTCCCCATGCAGCTTCCTGCTGCGACAGTCCTTGCCCCAACAACCCATGTGCAGCGCATGCACAGAGGCCATGTGTGTGCCGGCATTGCATGTGGGTTGTTGGGCAGAGATGCCTTCACAGCAAGAAGCTGCTTGAGGCAGTGGAGTGCAGATAAAGACCTGCTGTACTCCCTTTTAAAGGTCCCACTCACTGCTCCCCCAAACCTGTGCGCAAACCTCGGTTTGTGCACATCCCTATTGTGAGGGATGGTTTAGGGCAGAAAATGAACTTGACTGACTTAAAACTCTTGTTGATATGGTGGCTAGGCCCTATGTCTTGTGACTTTCATGTGCATATAAGAACACTCTATTATGGTAATATCCTGAAAGTTAAAAAGTAATGTTGGTATTCTACTTTTTGAATTATTTATGTAAACAAATGTGAAATGTTTGCATTTACTTAAAGTACACGAGATGGCAAAGAATCAAACATCCTGTTTGCTACATTTTTCCTAGGAAAGAAAAACCATCTTCCTTAGATGCAAGATGGAAAGATGCAGCAGAAACAGTCATTATTGGAGGCGGTTGTGTGGGTGTGAGCCTTGCCTACCACCTGGCCAAAGCTGGCATGAAGGATGTACTTCTCCTGGAAAAATCTGAACTTACTGCTGGATCTACCTGGCATGCAGTAAGGGAAATTTCAAATATATTAAAGATGAAACAAGGCATCAGATTTGTAGCTGCCTAGGTCATAACCATTGCAAAAAATGCTCTGTTGTCATAATTATATGACTGGAGATTAGGCTTTGGCAAGTCATTAACACTATCTCTGTTGAATGCAATGGAAAGTGCAATAAGGCTGAAACTCATTAGTTATAGATCCTTATTATGGAAGTATGGCATATCTTCACATCCATTGTGGATACTTGCTTTCTTTGGCAAAGCAAGGGTTCTTACTTTGGCAAAAACCTGTATGATTTGGGGGAAATTCAAGTGATTGGTAGTATTGAAAATGGCAGTGCACAGGTAAGGATGGGAACATGCTGTTGGGGTTTGCTAATTATTTAGCAAAGCCCCCAAAGAAGCTGCCCACTCCAGTTACAGAATAGAATGATGAGTTTCTTTGTTGCAGTTATTTAAAGCATGGAGATTGTTGTACAGTCTAAACTAAGTAGATTTAGTGGTGAAGTACAATTGAGATCCCCCCCCCCACCAGTCCTGCTATGCTGCCTCATCGTGGTGGGTGGGGGGTGTTCCTGGGAGGGATGAGAGAAGTACACTGGGAGGTATACTCCCAGTAGGGTCACCCAAAGCGCGAAGGTCATCCCAGCTGCCCAGCTAAAGCGAGCAGGCACCTATATTGTGCAGCAGCGATATAGGAAGGTGTTGGAGGCGGATGATCACTTCAGTGACAATGACAAAGGCATCATTTCATACTACATGGGAGTAGGCAATGGTAAACCACTCCTGTATTTTACCCAGAAAACCACATGGATAGACAAAATGGAATGATTGTCGATGTAGTGCCAGATGATGGGCTGCTCAGGTCGGATGGTACTCAACATGCTACTGAGGAAGAGCTGAGGATCAATCAGAGTACCAATGGTGTTTATGACACGGTTAGAATAAAGCCTTTTGGACGTTTAGCAGCTGATGTTGCCGTGCAGGAAAAGAAAATCTGAAGCTGCAAAGAGAATTACAATGGGAACGTGGAACGTAAGAAGCGTGAATATGGGAAAGCTTGACACAGTGAAAGATGAAATGAATTGACTACAGATTGACATCTTGGGCATCAGTGAATTAAAATGGACTGGAATGGGACACTTTCAGTCAGAAAATCATACCATTTACTACTCAGGACACGAAAACCAAAGAAGGAATGGTGTTGCTTTCATAGTCAGGAAGGATATAGCAATGACAGTACTTGAGTACAATGTGGTCAGTGACTGACTAATATCAATTAGATTTTGTGGACAACTCTTTAACGTGACAGTTCTTTGTCTATGCCCCAACAACTGAAGCAGAAGAAGAGGAAGTTGACGAGTTTTATGCTCACATTCAGTCTGAAATTGACAGAACATGCAAGCAAGATGTGATGCTGGTGGTTGGAGACTGGAATGGAGACTTTCTCCAAATTTGCAAAAAGTAAGGAGGAAAACACAGTCTGCCAATATGGCCTAGGAAACAGAAATGAAGCAGGAGAATGACTTATTAGTTTCTGCCATGCCAATGATCTCTTCATTGCTAACACATTCTTCAAACAACCAAAGCGATGCCTATACACATGGACATCATCAGATGGAGTACACAGAAATCGAATTGATAACATTATGGTGCAACGAGGTGGAAGAATTCAGTTATAACAGCAAAGACATGATCAGGGGCCGGTTGTGGAACCGATCACGAACTGCTCATGTGCAAGTTCCAAGTCAAGCTAAAGCGGAAAAACAAAGCTATCCACCTTCCACAATATGATTTTGAGAATGTGCCCACCATTTTCAAGGAGAACATCAGGAACCGCTTTTTAGTTCTGAACCTCATTGATAGGGAACCAGAGGAACTGTGGAATGAAATCAAAGAAGTTGTTAAGGATGAATGCGAAAAGAGACTGACACTGGGCGGGGGGTGGGGAAGGCAGGTTTTCCCAAAAGATCTCTGAACTCAGAGGGAGGTTCCAACCTCGAATTGGTATGTTAAGGAATGCCAAAGGACAGATAGTAACTGACTCAGAGAAGATCAAACAGAGATGGAAGAAGTATACTTAAAATCTGTACAGCAGGGACATCAACATCCAAGATACTCTAGAAGATATTCCCTACTTGCAAGAACTTCTAGTACGGGATGATGAAGTTAGATCAGCACTCTGGTCATTACCAAGTAGAAGGCTACAGGAATTGATGGAATAGCTACAGAAATATTTCAGGCAACAGAAGAAGAATCAGTCAAGGCTCTAACCAAACCTTGCCAGCAAATTTGGAGAACAACACAGTGGCCAACAGATTGGAAGAGGTCAGTCTACATACCCATACCAAAGAAAAGAGACTTAACAGATTGTGCAAACCATTGCACAATATCCTTAATTTCACATGCTAGCAAAATAATGCTCAGGATCATCCAATGCAGATTAGCACCCGTGTGGAAAAGAAAATGCTGGTGTTCAAGCTGGTTTCAGAAAAGGTCGAGGAACAAGAGACATCATTGCTGATGCACGCTGGATAATTGAGAAAGCCAAAGAATACCAGAAATAAGTCAATATGTGCTTTATTGACTACAAAAAAGTCTTCGATTGCGTCGACCATGTCAAGTTGTGGAATATCCTTAGGAAAATGGGCATCCTAGAAAATCTCATTGTTCTCATGAGAAACCTATACACAGGGCAGGAAGCCACAGTCCAGACGGAACATGGTGAAACAGACTGGTTCCAGATTGGCAAAGGAGTAAGACAAGACCACTCTGATAGCTGAGAATGCAGGTGATCTTCAAGCTCTAGTAATGGTCATGGAGCACAGTGGAAAAATGGGACTACAATTAAATGTAAAGAAGACTTAACTAATGGCAACGGGTACAGCAATCAGCCTCAGAATTGACACTGAAGACACTGAAGTTGTGGATAGCTGCTACCTTTTAGGATCAACCATCAACAGTAAAGGATCCAGCAGTCCAGAAATATGCTGCAGACTAGCACTTGGAAGGGTTGCAATGAAGGCCTTGGAAAGAATATTTCGATGCTGTGATGTGTCTATATCTACAAATATTAGAATCGCTCAGACAATGGTTTTCCCCATGACACTCTGGACTTTGAAGAAGCAAGACAGAAAAATCATTGATGCTTTTGAACTTTGGTGTTGGAGAAGACTTTTGAGGATACCATGGACAGCCAGGAAAACAAACAAATGGATCATGGAACAAATCAATCCAGGATTTACACTCAAGGCACAAATGACTAGGCTCAAACTATCATACTTCGGACACATTATGCAAAGACCCAGCTCCCTTGAGAAGTCTATAATGCTGGGGAAAGCTGAAGGAAAGAGAAGAGGATGACCAGCTGCAAGGTGGATGGACTCTATTACCATAGCAATGAATGCACCACTGAGAGACCTTAAAGGCCAAGTTGAAGACAGATCATCCTGGAGCGAATCTATTGACGGCACTCAATCAATCAATCGCAATTGAGATAGGAAAGACCTAGTCCTATCAGCTACATAATGAATAGGTAGGGAGAGAGAGAGATGTTGCCATCTGCTCTCTAAGAGGAAAGGAAGGGGAGGGGACTGACTTCCTACAGGAAGTACCTGAGGAGTCAAGGCAGGGGTCATAGAGTAGAGGCAAAGCAGGGACAGGTAAGGAGACCCTCACTAACTACCTCTACTCGCAATGCCCCTAGTGGTTGTTAGGATAGTTGATGCAAAAGGTCGATGCACTGGAATTCCTTCTCCAACACATGCACATCCACGCTTCTCCCCAACATGTTGAATTGGGTCAGTTGGAGTATCACTGAACCAGCCTTCTGTCTTAATTTCCCCTCTACTTTGTTAAAATTGGCAAGATAGTAGGGAAATAAGAAAGTGCCTTTAGCAAGAGCTGCTGCATATACTGACCATAACACTAGCAGCAAAGCAACCTATTTATATTTCAGTAGTAAGACATTCTGCTCCAGAACATCACGAGGGGATTAAATGTCATAGGACACTGCTTTATGCTGAGTCAAATCATTGGTCCATCCAGCTCAGTATTGTCTACACTGACTGGTAGCAGTTTCAGACAGGAATTTTCCCAGTCCTCTGTGGCAATATCAGGGAGTGGTTGAACTTAGGACCTTCTGCATGTGAAGCATTTGCTCTTCCACTGAGTATAGCCCCATCCCTCAGTGATGTAGGTTCATATTATGCAAACTGTGGTGGCATGCTATCAAGAAGTTGTTTTCTGTAGCTTGCAGTCACAGGGTAACCCTAGATATCAGATCATGTGTCAGTGGTGGTCGTTGTAGTAAATCCAAATTAGATATGACTAATATGTATCGTATATTCTGAAGTGGTGTCCATCTGTAATTCTTATGCACATTCATCTAGTACTGTAAACATTCACAGCAACACTTGATAGATTCGCTGTACGGTATGTGGCCTGTCTCATATTACATTGTATTAGTCCAGGTTCAAACTCCAGATTATTTTTTAGTAATATTACTGCCTAAGCATTTGGTGTTCCTCCCAGCATTTATTCCAATGCATTTGCCTTTTAAGTGACTAAAAGAGCAGAGTAATATTCTGTCCTTGAGTCATGCCTGCTATGCTGGATGGAGAAAGGATTAATGATAGGTGATATGCCTCCATCTTGCTTCATAACTAAGTCTGTCTTTCATGTTTTCTGAAAGAAAACTCTGAGCTCCTTGCCAGCCTTCTGCTGTCACCATTTCCTCCATTCTTCCCAAACCTACCTTTTGGGGTGGGGAGAGGAGGAGATAAACTTGTGGGAAAGAGGGCTGATAATGGCAGAGGCCTCATCTTTAAGATCCTAGATGTCCTGGCAACAGTGGTGGCTCCTAAGCATGCTTGGAAGAGTCCAGCACTGCTCTATGTGCTAGGAATTGTATTTTCTCATTCTTCCTGGCTCAGCTAGTAAAGGATGTTACCCACAGCCTCAGCATTTCATGCCCCACAGTTGCAGTGTGTAAGCAGGGAAAGGGGGAGATCAGGTGTCAAGCCAAATCCATTACAGCATGGTATAGTGGCTAGAGTGCTGGACTAGGACCGGGGAGACCCAAGTTCAAATCCTCATTCAGCCATGAAACTAGCTGGGTGACTCTGGGCCAGTGACTTCTCTATCAGCCTAACCTACTTCACAGGGTTGTTGTGAAAGAGAAACTCAAGTATGTTGTCCTTGGAGGAAGAGCGGGATATAAATGTAAAAATAATAATAATAATAATAATAATTACTAGCCAGGCCCAGGCTTCAGGGGGGATGGGACTTGGCTTATAATTGACTTGCAGAGTTCTCTCTGAGTTTGCCATTTGCTGAGAGGAGGACTGCAATGAGAATTACAACATGCTGTATGGGTGGGATGAATGTATTCTTTAATCCTTTCCCTGCTAGCGTCTGAACAAGAGACACCTCACAAGGTGGTGGGTGGGGGAAGACCTTTGGTTAATGCATTGACTGTTAAAATTAGGCAGAAGGCTCTTTAACATTTCCCCCCTTTTTGTTCCTTGCTGTTCTTCAAGCATGTAATCTTACATGTTCTATTTTTATATTACCTGTCAGGTATTTGCCACTTTAGCACCCTTTTCAATTGAGAATTGAAGGAGTTATTCTACTCATTCAGAGCAGCACTCTAGCTACTCTGTGTTTGGGTAAATATGATCCTTCAAGTGAGGTGAGAAGCATCTGGCCTGATTATTCAGTAGTGAGGGAAATGCACTCTGTATATGTTCGGAGACATTTTCCTGTCTGAAAATTCCAGGTGATGATAATACAGTGATTTGGTAGTGATGGTCCCTGAAGTGGGATGGGAATGACTGTAATTATTCACTGGTTAGAGGTTGGTATATTCAAAAGTGCATGTGTACACACACACACACACACACACACACACACACACACACACACACTCATTCACAGAAGTGCTGAAGCAGCCTAGACTATGCTCTTATAATATAGAACACACAAGGCATCCATTATAGCTTTGCTGCTGCTGCAGTTTGACTTTGTTATGATTTTATGCAGCTATTTTAGCTTGTTTTAATACTGTGATAGTTTTAAAATATATCCATTATTATTCTATCATTTTTGTATTATGATGTTGTTTATAAACCTTTGCTGATGTAAGTCACCTTGAATACTTTGTAGAAGGGTGGGATATCTGTGTGGAAAGGTGGAGTTGCCATGGAAGATGTTGGCACCCCTGTAAGCTTTTTTTCCTCAGTACAAATAGAGGGAGGGAAGAATCCAGTTTGGGACCATGGCAAAGCAGAGAGTTGAAGTCTCCCTCCTCCAAGGCCACAATACCAATCTATGGGGGTCCCAATCTAGCAGGCATTTACTGGACAAAAAATAAGGATACTAGCCTTAATCATGCATTTAAATTAATCTGTAATTTGACCCTAAAACAAGTCTTGGGGCACCTAGATTAGCATAGGATAGATAGAAATAAAATAGAAATATCAGTTATTGCCATTATGAAAGGGTAACTGTTCTTTTCATTTTGTCTCTGCATACAAAATGTCTCTGCATAAAATTATAGCAGACCTTCTGAAGCTTCTTACAATTCATGGCCTTTGACCACACTGTTTATTTTTCTTTCTGTATCTGTATTGTGTGCATTTGCAAACAGTATCAGTATTTCCCTGGGCAACATCCAGACTAGTTAATCATAACTAAGCACCATTGAAATCAATGAGACAAGTTAGTCATGACAATACTAGGCAGAATCCAGACTAACTTAGTAGTGACTATGTCCCATTGAGATGTTTAATACTTCAGTTATTCATTTCAGTGGGACTTAGTCATCCCTAAGTTAGTCTGAATCCTGCTCAGTACTGTCAGAGAGGGGCCATGTAGCTCAGTGATAGCGTGCATACCTTGCATATAGGGGGTTAGGGTCCGTGTGAAGTGGAACCACTTCGCTTTGGGGACCCTCTGCCAACTTCAATGTTCAGAGACAACTTTGGAGCTTGTACAAGGTCCCTGATTTCCTTTGGCCCCCTTTGGCTCAGCTTTCAGGGGGCTTTGAGTCAAATCCATCAGCAATGGCTGCAGCCTCAGAAAAGGCTACTACATATCCCAGGAGCACCTCTGCCATTTCCCAGGACTCCATGGAAAATGGTAAAAAGGTATCCTCTTAAAAGTCAAGCTGCAGAATGTGGCTGCTTGCTTTCTCACAGCAAGGAGCAAAGATAACATCTAGAGCCTTTCCTCCTCACTCCTGCCAGTCCTAGCAAGTCGTTTGAGAGATGGAGGGAATGGCTGCAAGGGATAGGGGCAGGTCAAAGTGATGCTTTGAGTGGCTAAAGGGTTCGGTCTGGTTTGCTTCGCTTCAGCCCCACTCGCCCCTCTGCCAATGGTGCTTCAACTCGGCCCAAAGGCGGTCGAAGCATGTTGGAACTGGCCAAATCCCAATAGACCTCCAAAGCTTCACATAGCCGTGTGTGTGTGTGTGTGTGTGTGTGTGTGTGTGTGTGTGTGTGTGTGACGTTTCCCAGGCTTAATCTCTGGTATCTCCAGGCAACAGGATCAGAAGCAGGTGATGGGAAAGACCTCTAAGTAAGCCAGTCAAAGCAGACAATGCTGGGCTAGATGGACCAAGGGACTCTTTCCATAGAAGGCAGCTTCATATGTCTGGTGGTTCCTTTCCCCCCCAGGCAGGTTTGACAACCTATTTCCACCCTGGAATAAATCTGAAGAAAATCCATCACTACAGCATCAAGCTTTATGAAAAATTGGAAGAGGAGACAGGACAGGTGAATATCTTTAAAATTATTAAGGATCCATATTAATTTTGTGAAATATGGTATGCTATGCAAATATAGAATGAATTGCATAATTCTGCTGTTTGGGAACTTTAGACAGTGTATCTGTATACCATAAAATAATAGCTGGTATTTTTCGGATCTGTCTCATCCATTATTTCAGTATTTCCTTGAACTATCTTGACATATTAAATACTCGTATATCCACCACACACACACCCCTTGAGAATACTTTCTATACATGTAGTTATTGTTATCATTATTATTACTGTTATTACCAATATTTATATACTACTTTCCAACAAAAAAAATCTCAAAATGGTTTACCTAGAAAAAGAGATAAGATGATTACCTGTTCCAAAAGGACCAGCAACAGCCACTTAAGAAATACTGTGCTGGGTTTGAATAGAGACAGTCTCTCTCCCCTTGCTAAAAATAAGATATCACCACTTTAAAAAATACTTCTTTGCCCTGGGTAAAGTTCTGTTACACATGAATTCATTCTGAACCCATCTAGCCGTATCATTGTTTAATAATTAATTCTACACTTGATTTTAGCCAAAAAGCTGAGAAGCCTTTCTTTAGAAGTTAATTCTAAAGTTGTTTATAAATAGCATATATAAAGTTGTTAACATTCTTGAGAAGGAGCAAAAGTACTGTATATGGAATTAGAAAGCTCTATGGCAAAGTTTACTTGCCATAGTTACCTCGTTTTGTGAAGTGAAATGAAAGACCAAGTGACTTTGGGCACCATCAGAGAAACTTTGCTAATGTCAATGTGTGGTGTCTGTTTTGGAAGTCAGAAATCATTGGTCCCTTTTTTTGAGGAGCTGCCAAAAATGGAAAGTATTAAATGGTGTAAGTATTAAACAATTTTCTAACAAAACAGAGCTCACTGCTGTTATGCTTTGATGGTTGGATAAATTTTAAGCCAACCCTTTTCTGGTTTAAAGATTATTTGACTGTCAAGGCATGAGGACTTGGCTCCAATTTAGTCTCTTGAGGCTTCTTTGTATAAATCCATGAAAAGACCATTGATCCCACTACAGTATATCAATATTCGGCAGAAATGGCACAAACAGAAACAGCAGAGTGTTGAAATGAATATCATCATACCAAATGAAAAATGTGTTTCAAAATATGGTTAAAAGGGTGCCCAAGGTGGAGGACAAATGGAAGTATAAAGGGTGTAAAGAAAGCTTTGAGAATTAAACTTTCTAATGCACTTTAACATTGTGTTCCATATCAAATAGATTTTCTGGCAATCTGTTTTACAGCTGCTTCCCTCACAAACACAAAGCAATATTATGTATGTTTAACTGAGCTTTATTCAGAAACAATTCCATTTTTCCTCCCTCTCCTTTTCCTTTTTGACTCCACCCCCCACACTCCCTACAGGAGCCCCACAAGGACAAACTTCTAATTAACATGAGTGCACTACTGAGAGACCTTAAAGGCCAAGTTGAAGACAGATCATCCTGGAAAGAATCTATCTATGTGGTCGCTAAGAGTCAACACCGACTTGACGGCACTTAATCAATCAATCAATCAATTAAAAAATTGCCAGATACAACACAACACATGCTTCCCCTTTATAACAACCAGAATTGTATTCATTTAAAATTTGGTGACAAAGTCTTGAAGTCTTTTAGGTAGTCTCTTGTCACACACACTTCTCCTAATTCTTGGCATCTCTGGCACAGGAGCTGTTAGTGATTTGTTTTCTGGTACAAATAATTGTCTGTCACTTTCATCAGTCTCATCTGTGAGCTCAAAACTGGAGGCAAGATCAAATTCCAATCCAGTTGCTCTCCTGAGATCAGACTCCCTTCCCTCTTTTCTCACAGCATGCATGCTTGAAAGTCTTTAACTGTTCCATTCTCACCATCCAATACGACAGAATCTCCTCAGATTTTGACTATTTTGGTTCAGAATATCAGGAACATTCATTTCTCACTTTATAAGGCAGCCGTACTCAAAGTCCCCCACCTGAAACGTTTGATGTTTCATACCCTATTTCTGATTCACATAAAATTTATATTTTTGTTGCTTCTTCCCGCTCATGAACCTCTGCATCCTCAGGTTGAGATGGCACGTTGCCATTGGGTAAGTTTGGTAGTAGCTTTGCATCCTCTCAGCAGTTCAATAGAGTTTCATGGATTGCCTCCTTCCAGGGTTATTGTTGCGTAGTTGCCAGTTGTAAACGTTCTTTCACTAATCTATTCATTCTCTCCACTAAGCCATTCCCTCAAGGATGGTACAAGGAAATAGTATTATGTTTTATCCCATGGTTATGCAAATATTGCTCCATTTCAAATGAGGTAAGCTGTGTCCCATTGTCAGTCACCAGTTTTTTAGGAAGACCTTCTTTCACAAAAACTGCAGCCATGAACTGGATCACCTTGTTTGTAGTAACGTTGTCAGCAAATGAAAATTCTGGCCACCTGGAATAGTAATTTACCATCACTATAACAAATCTTTGGCTTTGATTAGTTATTAAAAAGCTGTATTATATCCAGGGCAAGTTTTTCCCAGGGACCATTGGGATATTCCACAGGAAAGGGAGTGGTAAAAGTCTTCTGAGATTTGTCACATACAGCAAAAGCCATATAGTGCCTGATTGCATTTTCAATGTGTTTCTCCATACCTGGCCACCAGAAATTTTCTCTGATTCGCCTTTTAGTCAAGCTCATGCCCAAGTGACCTTCGTGGACAATTATGATCACTTTTGCTTGTAACAAGGTTGGCACCACCAAACTATAAGTCTTAAGCACCAGTTCATTGAGAAGAGACAGCTCACTTGCTACATGTATGTACTGTTGAAGATGTTCAGGTACCTTGTTTTTGCATGGCCATCCATTAGATATGTAAGGTTTAAGTTCAGTAAGCACTTGATCAGCACAGAGGGCTGCTTTCCATTCGGAAGACATGATCACTCCATGTGTGGATGAAGCTATTTGCGCAATTACTAATTCATCTTCATCTTTTGGGATCTCCTCTTGGAATTGGAAGTCAAGATAAACAATCTGCAGTTGTATTCTGTTCCAAATACCTGGAAGATATTCCACCTAGAAATTAGTTTTGTGACCCCTTTGGCTATTCTTGGGGTTGCTCAACTTGTCCCTGAGTAGTAAATAAAGCAGATATGGGTTTATGGTTTGACCATAAAGTGAATTTTCTGCCCCACAAGGAAGTCCTGAAGTGCCTCATCACCCAGAAACATGTTAGAGCTTCTTTTTTCTACGACTGAATACATCTCTTCTGCAGTAAGCACTCTGGAAGCAAAAGCAACTTCCCTGTCCCCTTTTTGCTGAGTCAAGACAGCACTCAAACCATATTCAGGTGCATTAGTGATTACAATAGTGTGCCTGTTGGTTTCAAAAGAAGTGAGAGCATGGCTTTCAGCAATGGTCAGTTTGATAGTCTGAAAACTAACCTTGCAGGATGCATCCCAGCAGGATGCTACATGCTTTTTAAAAAGAAGGTGCAATGGAGCAACTTTTGAGGCAAATTATCTATCAAATTTAGAGTAATACTCGCAGAGTCCTAAAAATGATCGAAGTGCATCCTCACTGTGTGACTCTGATACTTCCCAAATAGCTTTCACCAAGTCTGATTTGGGATGTATGCCACTCTGCAATAGTGTGTGTCTCAAATACATCACCAAGTGTGTGCAAAACTGACATTTCTTTACAGAGATAGTAAGTCCGTGCTGTCGATGCTTTCTTAAGACTTCTGTCAGTTTAGCATCATGTTCCTCAATGGTTTTGCCATACACTAAAATGTCACCCTGAAAGTAAATGATGTCACCCATAGTCCCAAAAATTGCATGCATCATTCTTTGAAATACTGAAGCTGGCTAATCCAAAGAGCAGTTTTTTGAATTGAAAAAGACCCTCTGGGGTAATGAAGGCTGTGCATTTGTGAGAACTTTTGAATAGAGGAATTTGATGATAGTCCGAAGAAAAGTCCAAAGCTGTGAACATGGTGGCCTCTTTCAGAGTAAGCAGCATTTCATTGATACTGAGTAATGGATGGCAATCCACTACCATGTTGGAGTTCAAATCTCTTAAATCTATGCACATTTGACGTGTACCATTTGATTTTCGTACATGAACAATGGGAGAGATCCATTCTGATGAATCAACAGGTTTTATAATGTCAGCATGCTGTAGTCTTGAAAGCTCTTCTTTAAGTGGTCAACACAATGCTATGGGTACATTCATTGTTGTGTTCTACGGGTGTTGCATTTGCCTTCATCTGAATTTTGTGTTTGAAACGTATGACAATGCCAGGAGTATCAGCAAAAACATCCAAGAAATCAGCAATCATATCAGCATATGGATGCTCCATCATCTGTAATTCTGTGCTATTTAGGTGTGACACGATCCGTAGATCTTTCTGACGTTCCAGCCCAATATTGAAACTCCTTTTTGTGACACATACACTTTCCCTTCTGCAGTACGTCCTTTCTATTCCAGGGCACCAGTGAAGTATCCATTTATGACAACCGGGGAACCCACATAACCCCTATAGAGGATGTCAGAAGGCTGCAGGTGCAGATCTTATGTAGTGAGGAGTTTCTTGTAAAGTAGATGGGAAATGATAATGTATGGAGAACCAGAATCAGCCATCATCTACACTTCATGGCCATTAAGTTTTACTTGACAATGTGGAGAAGCAGGCTCTGAGTCTGTCACACTTAAAAACGTTGTTAGGAAGTGGTTCATCTGCTTCATCCTTATCATATAGTGAATCAGTAATGGAGTGGACAGCAGACTTGCAAACCTTAGCAAAGTATCCCCACTTTTTGCCCCTGTTGCAAATGACCTTGCATGCAGGACAGTGAGCAAAATGGGCTTTGTGGGCAGAGTCTCCACATCGATAGCAGTGGTAGCTCTTATTTTCTTGTGCTGCCCCTTTCTGGGTCAGTGCCCTATGAGAAGATTGGGCTTGGAAGGATTTAGACTGGATTTCAGGAAGTTGGTTTTGGGGTACCAAAGAGAATGATTTGGCACCATGAAGAGCATTTCCCACCCTCCTAGCCATCTTGATAACTTTATCCGTGGAAAAACGCTCCAGTGGCAGTTTTTCATGCAGGTTGGAGCAGTTTGTTTCCATAACAATCTGATCCGTGATAATTTCATCAGTAAAGTTGGCAAACTCACAGGTTACACTTAAGGTATGCAATGCTGTGACATATTGATCGATAGATTCACCAAGCAGTTCAGATCTAGAATAGAACTTGAAATGTTCAGCAATCATATTCAAAGTAGGTTGAAATGATCATCTGAGGCTTGAAGAGCAGCTCATAAGGGTTGGCATCACCCTCCAAGTTGTTAGGAAACAGCAAATGAGTACATATTCTTGGGCTTTCAGGGCCCAGGCAGTGAAGCAATACAGCCTTCTGCTTTGCTGGAGTAAAATCAGGGATCTGTATAGTGAGAAGGTAATTGCAGAAATAGGACCTCCATTGTTTCCAGGGAATAACAGGTTATCCTTGGGTGGACAAGAAAAGAGATGGTGGTGGGATATGAGCCATGCTGCAGAGGACATCCAGTGAACAACAGAATCTAGGACTGATAAGGAAAAAGTACCTTCGAGTGCAGGTCAGGGAGCTGAAGAAACAATCAGCAGCAGCAATGTAGAATGCAGCAGTTTAGGAATGTAGGCCTAGTAATGCATTGAAATGAAGGTGCAGGGATCTTTACAAGCTTTCCAGGCTCACACGCATAGCTGGTTCAAAATCTCATTGCCAAATGTTTTATAGCTGCTTCCCTTGCAAACACAAAACAATCTTCAGTTTGTTTAACTGAGCTTTATTCAGAAACAACTTCAATTTTTTCTCACTCCCTCTCATAGAAACATAGGAAGCTGCCATATACTGAGTCAGACCATAGGTCCATCTAGCTCAATACTGTCTACACAGACTGGCAGCGGCTTCTCCAAGGTTGCTGGCAGGAATCTCTCTCAGCTCTATCTTGGAGATACCAGAGAGGGAGGGAACTTGGAACCTTCTGCTCTTCCCAGAGTGGCTCCATCCCCTAAAGGGAATATTTTAGTGCTCACACATCAAGCCTCCCATTCATATGCAACCAGGGCAGACCCTGCTTAGCTAAGGGGACAAGTCATCCATGCTACCACAAGACAAGCTCTCCTCTGCATACCAGCTCTTATCTGCTTCCCTCCCTTTCTTTTTTGACTCCACACCCCTCCCCCCTCCACACACATACACACACTCTACAGGATCCCCACAAGGACAAACTTCTAATTAACAAAACATAAAATATTGCTGTATAGTGGCAAATACACAACCTTGTATTTGTAATTTGTATTGATAAATAGACAGCCTTGTATTTATTCTATAGCCTGTTCTGAAGGTACAGTTTATCATGATCACATAGCACTTTGTTGGATTGCTCATAGGTGTTCTATATTTGGAATCTGATAGTCTTTTGTTCTGTTTCTATTAGGCTGTAGGGTTTCATCAGCCAGGGAGTCTTCGAATTGCTTCAACCCCAACAAGAGTGGATGAGTTTAAATATCAAATGACTCGTGCTGGTTGGCACCCAGCAGAGCAATATCTTATTGGGCCAGAGAAAGTGCAAGAATTGTTCCCTTTATTAAACATGGAGAAGGTAAAACATTTTCTTTATAAATGTATTATACATTCAAAAGAGCACAACTTTAAGTATTCGTCTTTGAGGTACAAAGATATTTTAATAGTATATGACTCTATTAAATCATCAGGGCTTTCACTGGGAGCTTTGCCTGCAGTGAAAAGAAGACACAGCAAGAAAGAATCATGCAGGCTTAGAGTCAGCCTTACATGAAGCAATTCGAAGCAGTTGCTTCAAGCAGCAGATTTCAGATGGGGTTGATTTTTCTGTATCCAATATCCAGCTCTGTGTGTCTTTCTTTTTTTAAAAAAAATGACCTTCAGTCCAGAGGGAGGAAAGGGGAGGTCATTTCAAGTCTAAGCTACAGGTGTGAAAATGTCTAAGACTAGCACTGTGTAAGCTGTGTTGTGTGCAGAAACAGGACTTGGACATTAGTATTTAACATACTAATCTTATTTATTTGTTATTTCTCTGTGTAAACCATCCTGAGCCATTTTTGGAAGGGTGGTATAGAAATAGAATGAATAAAATAAATAAATAAAAGACGCAGCGGCAGCCAATATTATAATAATAGGTTGTTTGTGATCTAATCTAAACCATCTTTATCAATGTTTCGTAAATGAAACAGAGCAGCCTGCCTATAGTTGAATAGGGCAGGCAATGGAACATATCCTTTATTGATACACAAGTGGGGTTTGTGTTTGTTTTGACCTCTTGTCTACTATCAATGGGTTTTCGCGAACTCTGAGGAATTCATAATGTTTTCTGCAGCTAAATAATTAGATTTAGGGGTAAAAGGAACAGAAAGAGGAGCAATATTTTTGATAATGGCCAGAGGTGCACCTAAGTAATTTTGGAGCCTGGACCTAAAGGCCTTTGGAGGCCCCTCCCCTGTAAATGAAGCATCATCATAGTCGGCCGGGCGACCACACCACCCGGGACAGACTGAAGAGGATTTGAGAGCCCTCAGGGGCTGTGGAGTCCCTGGACTTTGGTCCAGAAGTCCAGGGGTAATAGCGCCTTTGGCAGGGGGTACTTTGAGCTCCTTTTCAAACCCCTTTGCCCTCAGAAACACAAAGCTGTGAAATGGCTGGTGAGAAAACAAGAGTTTTAGATACCTTCCCCCCAGAAGCAGGAGGGGTTGTGACTGCATGAGAAAGTATCCTTCAATCAGATAAATGTCCCACACTTTTTGTTCAAGGCCTCCTTCCTTCCCTTATCACAGAATCCCATTAGCTTAGCCTGTTGGCTTGTCTGTTAACTGCTAGCCCAGAAGCATTCTGTTCCATTGACTAACATGGGGGCATTTGGGGGAGGATGGGCCCCTTAGAAGTTTGGGTGGGTTTTTTTGGTCAAACGTCTTGAACACAGACACATCTGTGGGTCACCCAGAGTCTGCTAGTACTTCCCTCCCACCCACAGCCACTCTGTTTCTCTGTCCATAAGAATCATCACGTTTCTAGCTCTTTTGCAAGTATACAGAAGATACCTGGAATATTCTATTGTGCACAGCGATTGATACAGTTCATTTATTTATGACTTTTTTGCCCCTCTTCCACACAGGATGTAGAACAGAATTCTCAATAAAAAGGTTGTAGAAGCACTGTCGGTCTGTTATTTATTACTCACAGAGCATCTACAGTTACAAGGAACTCTGCAAGCAAAGGTTCAAAAAGGGACAGGCTGTGCCTAGAGGCTTCCCCATCCATTTTTCCATTCATGGCAGGGCTGTGGGGCAGACTAAGGATGCTGTTGTTCTGGAGCTACAACCAAGAAGAGAGCTTTTGAACATGTGCAGAGTGAATTGCCTTCCAGTACTAAATGACTCAAATACTCCCCCCATAAGCCAAGGGTGAGAGGGAGAGGGGCTTTCCAGGCAAACTAGAGAGCAAACTATCATGCTCTTTCTATTGGAAATGAAGCCCTGTGTCTGTCTGTCATTCCTTTGTCTATCAGAGTACCCAGCTGTCCATTCACAGAGCCCGGGACTATTCTGCCTGTCTTCGCTGCTGATCTAGCAGGTGACATCGGGGGCATAGCTACAACTGAACAAGAGAGTTGGGGAATGTCCCTGGGCCCCTAAGGGGCAGTGCCCCTATCCAGATGCTTCTCAGGGCTGATGTTGGGTGCCCTTAGCTTTAAGGACTGTGGAAGAGGAGGCAAAGCGAGAGCTTTAGGAAGGGCCATAGCTCAGTGGACGGGCACTGGCATCTACTCCAGGAAGGGATGCAAAAGATCCTTGCTAGGAGGAGCTCTCTGAAAGATGATGCTGGAAGTTCTCCTGTGGAGCTGCACAAAACTGGGAGGGGGGGCTGCGATTGAGCCTTGTCCCTCTCAGATGCCGAAATGGCCAAACGCACCTCCTGCGCCTCTCCATCGCCTCCGAGCACAGGACAAGAGAGTCCGTGTGGGGTTGGCTTGCAGCACCCACCTAGCAACCTCTTTGGTGCCTCTGGTGGGTCTGGCAAAGGTATTATTATTACATTTTATATCCCGCTCTTCCTCCAAGGAGCCCAGAGCGGTGTACTACATACTTAAGTTTCTCTTTCACAACAACCCTGTGAAGTAGGTTAGGCTGAGAGAGAAGCGACTGACTCAGAGTCACCCAGCTAGTATCATGGCTGAATGGGGATTTGAACTCAGGTCTCCCCAGTCCTAGTCCAGCACTCTAACCACTACTTCACACTGGCTGCGTGATGGGTACAGCTTGTCTTCCTTCCACTGCCTTCACAACCTGGCTAAGAGTGTGGGACAGTGAAGAGAACCAACTAAGTCCAGCACCTTGGGTGGGGGGAGGGCACTTTCCAACCACCAATAAGATTGGAGGCTGTTGCTGGCACAAGCAGCCTCCAGGTCTCGAGGCGGTAGGCTAAGAGAGAAAGTGGAGAGAAGGGAAGGGACCCAGGCATTCTGCTGAGGAAAGCCTACCATGGGGAGGCAGGTCAGTGGCCGCTAGGAGTGGTACGGCCCCATCCCATTCCCCCACTGAGAGGCCCCTGCCCAGCCCTCGCCCACACTGCAGTGGTGGGTGGCGGCGGGTGGCAGCGGCACCCACAGTTGCTGGGGACTGGGGTGGCCACGGGTGGCTGCCGCCATCATGTTTGGAGACACTCCCTGCAGGTGGTGGAGGACCAGGCCAGATCCCCATGGCCCGGTCCTAAGAGCGCCACTGAATTGCAATGACTATTCTTTTAGGGGCACTTGAACTTCAGACTAGCGCTGTCTATTCTTTCCTAATCACAAACAATAATAAGGTGGTTCTTCTTGCTTTTGTGCTTTCCAGATCCTAGCTACTATTGAATCAAGATGCTAGATTAGGTGGGCCATTGGTCTGGTCCAGCAGGGCTTTGTTTTTATTGAGACAAGGATTTATCCAGATGAGTAAAGTAATATGTATACAATGATAAAGAAGCTTTAAAACAATAATGGAACAATAAAAAAAAAAAGACCTGCTGAGCAGAGGACATTCAGAAAAGGGTAAGGCATAAAATTAGAGAGCAAATCATATATCATGGTAGATCAGAATCAAATAATAGAACCATGAAAGTATCAGGAACAAATATTAAAGAACATAAGAAGGAATTACCATCAATGCTGGTAAATATACTGATAGCATTTTCTGGTATTTTTCTTATGTTCTTGTATTTCTATCCCAAATTAAATATAAAACATTTCCTTTCGGCTTTTTTGATTGCTTTTCATGTGCATGGCAACCTTGTACAATACTTGAAAGCAGAACCCTATTTGGCAGATTGTTTTATCCAAACATAAATTTTTAGTTTTTGTAATGGATGAGATATAATTATCTATACTGCCATCCTAAACTCTTTGGAAGAAAGGAAGACATGAATGTGTTTAAACAAATAAATAGGGTGCATTCATACTCCTGTTGCGATCAGTAGCAAAACCCATATTGATTTGGATAAAGCATAATTGTAGTGCTTGGTTCAATGCTGAAATACATTGAATTTCTATAAAATATGTGCTCATTTTGAATTAGTTTTGAAAACTTCAACCATTTGATTCTTCTTTATGGCCAGATGTTGAATTTTCCTTTCCTAGAAATTACACTGAGCTAATTAGTTCCACATTATGTGAAATCTTAATGTTGAGCTCTCCCTTGTTTTTTTGTCACTCAGCAGATACTAAGTAAAACAGCAACACACTAATTTAACTTTATTTTATTTGACCCTGACCCCTAGGTTTTAGCAGGTCTGTACAATCCTGGAGATGGTCATATTGACCCTTATTCACTCACCATGGCCTTGGCTGCAGGGGCCAGAAAATATGGTGCATATTTGAATTATCCAGTTCAAGTAACTAATCTGAAATCAAGATCAGATGGAACCTGGGAAGTTGAAACTCCACATGGAACAATTCAAGCAAACAGAGTTGTGAATACAGCCGGTAAGAAATGAAAAATATTTTGATGACGTTGGAAGTTTTAACAAAAATAAATTTTGCAGGATGAAGTAACTCATACTAAGCAAAGATTGAGAACTAATGCTGTAATGAAGGCTTGCAGAAAGCTAATGATTTATGGTGTGCATCTGATGACCTCATGACATACATCTGGGCCTGAAGCAGTGGGTTTTTCATAATTTTAAATAGATTGTAGAATATTTGAATAATATCAATCAATGTTTAATGATTGTATAACAACATTTTATGTGAGTGGAATACTAATCTTAAATTCCATTACATAGGTTAGTGGATCTTATTTCCAGTTATTAGTTTGAGATTAGGATATGAAGCTTGCTCCAGGTCAGAATGTTTGTATAGTTTGCCCTTTGACTTGAAAAACAGAGGAAATTAGTTGCACTGTTGGGCAATTCCAGTCCTAAACGTCATGGATTATGGAAACAGCTTATTGGCATTGTGTATATTTGCACATTAGAAACACTTCCAAGATTAAAATGGGCTGTGTCTTTCTGCTTCTGGATATGACCATCAGCTTCTTTTTATTTAGTTAAGGTATGTGGTACATAGATTGTGAGAATCTTTTAGGTCTCCTCCTTTTCAGATTTCCATTTATTTTGTGGAAATGAAGGAGCTCCCTTTTCCCATTCTCCTCAGGAATTTTGACCATCTTCTTGTGACTTTTCATCTTATTACCTGATACTGTGTATCTTTGTGGTGATCCAGTATCCTTCACAACATGGGTTATGCGCCTGTGCAGTAGGCCCCGTGGAAGGATTTTCAAGCTCCCTCTGTCTACCATACCAGTTGCTCCCTCTATGGAGAAAACCTTGACACCATTGATATCAATGCCAACCGAGCCCGTGTCTGAATTTGGAAGGCAAGTACTTGCTTCCTCAAATGTCTCTGTATCACCTGATTTTGGCATCATCTTTCCTTCCACACTGTCCATGTTGAAGGAATTCCCTATCCTGCAGGACATTGACTATATCCTGGGGTCTCCACATACAACACTTTCTGGGTGAACCTTTAAGGGTTTTTCTTTTCATGGACTCGATGTCAAAGACGATATTCTGGTGCACTGCCTATCTCAAAAACACCATCAGCCTCACCAGTGAGAGTGACACCTGGTGTTTTCCTTCTTATTTTCCAAATCACCCTTGAAATGAAAGGTACCATCTTTCACTTCCTTCATACTCTTCTTATAGAAGGAAGATGGACTGTTGGAGCTCACTGGGGACTTTTACACACATGGCTTTTAGTTTGCATCTCCTCCAGAATGGAGGGTGCGAGTCCACATATCGGCTGATTTACCCCGAAGCTGCAGCGGGCTGTCAGGGACCAGTTAACACACAATTCTACTTTTCCCCAAATTACTGCTGCACATTCTCGTTTAGTCTGAATTATGTCCAGGGTAAATAAAAATCTTCTATTTGCAGCAGCTTTTTTTTTTAACCAAGCTTTCTGGTATGCCCCGCCGCTTCTTCTGTGATGTGTGGAGGGGCCATTGCCAATAATTCAGCTCCCCCCACAAAAAAACCTCACATTTTTGTGGGTTTTTTATTTTTAAAAAAACTTCAAGCGGCGCCGATCAGCTTCAGAAAGAGCCTGCAGCTCAGGAGAGGCTTTTTGCCGGGGATGAGAAGAAGAGGCATGAAGCCTTGCCTGCCTGCCTGCCCTCAAACCCAGTTGTTGCTCCCTCCCAACTTTGTTTTTCTCGCCTCCTGCCATGGCAGGTCTGATCAGTTCAGTGGATCAGTTCAGCAAGACTGTCCTAATGCGTCCTGACTCCTGACCCCTGCCCTATGCCATGCCTGTGGACAGGAGTGGGCTGGCAGCTGGAGTGGCTGTCTCCAACCAATAAAAGCTGCTCCTCGCCCCCTCCCCCCGCTTTGCTGAATTATTGAGCAGGTCAATTTCTAAAAATATTTGAAGGCAAGGGGAGAGTCTCACAGTTTGCAAGGAACTGGAGACTTGGGTGAACGAGTGGAACGCCAAGTGTCAGCAGAAGTCACTGCTTGGCAACTTGTTTCGCCGATCTTCCGCAAGGCTAAATGAACGGGAGTTTGACAGTTGTGTTCGGTTTGGTCTGCTCTTTGAGTGATTTGCAATTGTGAGTGCTGAGGGCAGGGGGGAGGGGTTGTGGCAGATTGGTGAAATTCTGTGGAGGGAGTCCAGAAGGTGGTGGTGGGGAGAAATTTCTGAGTTAAAAGCAAGCACGAACGGGAATGCAAAATGTGGGGCTGCCTATGCTTTCAACATGTACAATCCTTGCTAGTGCTACTCCAGTCTTTTGGCTACTTTTAATTCATATATGAGTCTCTGGCTTCGTCTTATTGAAGTCTGGTCACCATAGGAGCATAGACACTGCAAATCAGGCAGATAGGCAGGCTTTACATATGCAGATTTTGTTGGAGGATGCCTGGAAGCTTAACTATGGAGACTACAGGTTCGATGCAACCTGAGACCTGTGTGTCTGAGCTGATTCCATGAAGCTGCATTTTTCTCCATCACAGAGAGAAAGCAATGACTTCTACTTTAAACTTCCATGGCCTCTTAAATGGTCTGGGGTGGGGGTGGAGACATGAGGTGATGAAGGCAGTCACAACGGCAAGCTCATTGTAAAAATCAACAAAGATTTGGGTCAGATTTGGAGGTTCAGGTTAAGCATTCTGTTGTTTTGACTAGTCAATCTTGCGGAACACCGGCAGCTGTCAAACTAAAAAAAAGAAGAAGTAATAATGAAGGGAGGTATCTCTCGCCTCCTCCTGGGATGTTATTGTTTGGAGAAAAAACCTGGAGCAAGCTTTGGGAATGCTCACAGTAAAAAGATCTGCAGGGAATGTGGAGAGTAGCCGACCCTATGTGAACGGCCCATGTAATCACCTGAATTAAACTGCTGCAAATCTACTGTGAAGCAGATTCACTCTTTGGACACCCTGCACCATGAACCCATGTCTGGATAACTCCCAGGTGCTCTTGAAACAGGCTATATTAGAATGACAGGAAGATTAAAATACGCTTTCTATATGCCTTTGCCTTCACTATTGTATGACTATGAAGAGTTTAAACTATGGAAACTCATGAAGATGAAATCCGCTTTCAACTCACAATCGCAAACCCTGTCTAAGGAGCGTGATTCATCATTCAAGAGATCTCTAGACCCCATTCCTCTTCCACAACCTCCTACAGAGCAGCCAAGGGAGACAACCCACCCTTCCTCTCCAGATCTATAAGTTATCTTTTCTGCCATGATTCAGGAAAAATCCCCTTTTCCTGAAAAAGAAAAATCAAATTATGAATATATGTCCATGTCTGACTCAGATGATAATTCTACCCACATTGGAAAGCCATCAGATCTTTCGCCCGATGAAAATGTTTCCAGCAACCCGTCTTATTCTCCCACAGAGGAGACAAAATCTTATCATAACCAAGGGTCTGAAATGGCCAAATTCTTGGCCTGGAATTGAAATCTCCGGCACCCAAAATCAAAGACCCTGTATATGACTTTATTTATTCTTCTAGTACCTCTCATCTGGCAGCCCTCCCTATGTTGCCTGTATTAGTAAACTCAGCGAAGTCAGCATGAGATGCTCCATCTACCTCAACTTTGACTTCCAAATACCCTGAACATTTCTACAGGGTGCAGAAAGAAGATTGCACATTTCTTTTCAAACAGCCTGTGCTGAATTTCTTAGTAGTAGCTTGTGCCATGGGAAATAGATCAGGAAAAAAGCACTCCACCCGTGTTGAAAAGGAGGGCAGAAAATTAGACTCTCTGGGTCAGAAGAGTCTAATTCCTCCTCTTCACTATCCATTAAAACTGCCAATTACATGACCTGCATGGCCAAATACCATTACTCGATTTGGGAGAATTTCAAAGACAACATTACAGACACTCCAGAAACAATTAAATCTAAATTTAAGGAAGTCCTTTCAAAATAGGAACATAGGCAGCTGCCATATCAGACCATTGGTCCTTCTAGCTCAGTATCTTCTATACAGACAGACAGTGGCTTTTCCAAGATTACAGGCAGGAGTCTTTCTCAGCCCTATCTGGAGATGCCAGGGAGGGAACTTGGATCCTTCTGTTTGCAAGCATGCAGATGTTCTTCCCAAAGCGGCCCCATCTCTTAAGAGCAATATCTTACAGTGCTTACATGTAGTTTCCCATTTACCTGCAAACCAGGGTGGACCTTGCTTAGCAAAGGGGACAATGCATGCTTGCTACCACAACACCAAAACACAGAAAGTACCTTTGTTCCACCTTGGGAGCTCAAGCCCAGAGATGCACCTCGGTAATTCTGGAGCCTGGACCTAAAGGCCTTTGGAGGGCCACCCCCTGCAAGCCTTCAGAAAGCCTTGACAATTAACACCTGTGTCAGCCAGCAGTCCTTTGTGGCAGAAAGGGCTTCTGGGAAGTCTTAGAGGCTCAAAAATTGCTGAAGACACGCTGGCGGTGTGGGCTGCCAAAACTGGCCGCCAAAGGGGGCTGGGCCTTCGGGGGTGGGACTGAGGGCTGAGGGATGGTTGTTCTGTGGGTGGGTGGATTTTGGGGTCAAAGTGTTGTTTTTATTGCCCTGAGTTGTGCCAGGCCTAATTGATGAGATGTGTTTGGGCTCTCCCGAAAGGGATGACGCAGGGGGTGCTATTGCTGTAGTGGTGGGGAATAGAAGAATTGGCGCTGGCAGAACAGCAGGCCGTTACAGGGGAAGAGAAATTAGTAATCTGGTAACTATTTCTACTTCCAACTGTTCTGACATCTCTCAGGCCTTGGGGAGCAGCACCAACTACCCACAGAGCCTGACCTTGCTCTTTCATAATGCCAGGTCAGTTCAAAATAAGACTGAAATTGTTCATGATTTGATCATGGATGAGGGAGCTGACCTGGCATGTATAACTGAGACCTGGTTGGGGGAGGCGAGTGGCCCAGTGTGGGCTCAGCTTCTCCCTCCAGGTTACTCTGTTGTGGAGCAGGTTAGGGGAAGTGGGCGGGGGGGGGAGTGGAGTGGCTGTGGTCCATAAAAATACTATCTCCCTTACCAGGGCCCCTGTGAGACAGTTGACCTATATTGAGTGTGTATTTCTGAGGCTGGGAACTAGGGATAGATTGGGGATTCTGTTGGTGTACCGTTCACCCCGTTGCCCAACTGACTCCCTAACTGAGCTGACGGAGCTGGTCGCAGACTTGGTGTTGGAGTCTCCCAGGCTCTTGGTGCTGGGGGACTTCAATATCCACTTTTGGACTGGCTTGTCTGGTGCGGCTCAGGAGTTCATAGCGGCCATGACAACTATGGGCCTATCCCAATTAATTTTTGAACCAACTCATGTTGCCAGCCACACGCTGGATTTGGTCTTCTGTTCGGATCAGGGGGGTGTTCCATGGGTGGGGATCCGGTGGTTACCCCATTGTCATGGACGGACCACTACCTGGTTAAGGTTGGTATCACGGTCACAATCCACCCCTGCAGGGGTGATGGACCTATTAGGATGGTCTGCCCAAAAAGGCTGCTGGACCCAGCAGGTTTCCAAAAGGCCTTGGAGGGTTTCGATGTTGGTGCGGCCAGTGATTCTGTCGATGCCCTGGTGGGAACCTGGAATAGAGAACTCACCAGGGCAGTAGAAATTATTGCTCCTAAGCGTCCCTCCAGCCCTGCTTCTAAGATGGCCCCCTGGTACACGGAGGAATTGCAGGGGATGAAGCAGCTGGGTAGGCGACTTGAACGCAAGTGGAGGAGAACTCGGCTCGAATCTGACAGGATGCAGCATAGAACCCATTTGAAGACGTACGTGATGGCAGTGCGCGCAGCAAAAAAGCATTTTTGGTCGGCGCACATTGCGTCTGCGGGTTCACGTACGGCAGAGTTATCCCATGTGGTGAGGAGTATAATCTTTGCTCCTTCTGCCTCAAATAAGCTCCCGGAGATACTCTGCTGTGACGCCTTTAGTGGGTTCTTTGCGGATAAAATCTCCTGTATTCAGGCCGACTTGGACTCCACTATTTCTACAGGGTCTGTGAGGGAGGTATCCAGTGATCCCTCTTGCAGTGTTAGGTTGGATCAGTTTCAATCTGTGACTCCTGATGACGTGGACAAGCTGCTTGGAGCGGTACGGCTTACCACTTGTTCTCTGGATCCTTGCCCAACCTGGCTGCTTCGATCTAGCAGAGAGATTGTTGGAGATGGCCTAGTTAATATCATAAATGCATCGCTGAGGAAGGGTAGGGTGCCTCCCTGTTTGAAGGAGGCAATAGTTAGACCTCTTCTTAAGAAGCCTTCCCTGGATCCCTCAGCGATGGATAGTTAAAGGCCAATCTCCAGTCTCTCCTGGCTGGGCAAGGTAATTGAGAGGGTGGTGGCTAACCAGCTCCAGGCGGTTTTGGAGGGAACTGATTATCTAGACCCATTTCAAACTGGCTTTAGAACGGGCTATGGACGTGAGACAGCCTTGGTCGGCCTGATGGATGACTTTAACTGGGGAATCGACAGAGGGAGTGTGACTCTGTTGGTCCTCTTGGATCTCTTGGCGGCGTTCGATACCATCAACCATGGTGTCCTCCTGGGTCGCCTGCGGGAGTTGGGAATAGGGGGCACTGCTCTGCAGTGGTTCCATTCCTATCTCTCGGGTAGATCCCGGATGGTGGAGCTTGGTAACAGTCACTCCTCAAAGCAGGAGCTGTTATATGGAGTCCCTCAGGGCTGCATTCTGTCACCAATGCTTTTCAATATCTACATGAAACGGCTGGGTGAGGTCATCAGGAGATTTGGTGGTGGGTGTTATCAGTATGCTGATGACACCCAAATCTACTTCTCCCTCCCTTCTTCAGGCTGGCACTCACTCTCTAAATGCCTGCCTACAGGCAGTAATGGGCTGGATGAGGGAGAACAAATTGAAGCTGAATCCAAGCAAGATGGAGGTGCTCATTGTGGGGGTTCAGAATCTGAGGAGTGAGTTAGATCTTCCTGTGCTGGATGGGGTTACACTACCCCGGAAGGAGTAGGTGCACAGCTTGGGAGTACTCCTGGACCCAGGCCTCACCCTGGTATCTCAGGTGGAGGCCATGGCCAGGAGTGCTTTCTATCAGCTTCAGCAGATTCAACAACTGCACCCATTCCTTGAGGAGGATGACCTCAAAACAGTGGTGCACCAGCTAGTAACCTCCTGGCTTGACTATTGCAATGCGCTCTACGTGGGGCTGCCTTTGTACGTAGTTCGGAAACTTCAGTTAGTTCAGAATGTGGCAGCCAAATTGGTCTCTGGGGTAACCCGTAGAGACCATATTACGCCTATTTTGAAACAATTGCACTGGCTGCCAATATGATTCTGGGCAAAATACAAAGTGCTGGTTATTACCTTTAAAGCCCTGAATGGCTTAGGCCCGCGTTACCTTAGAGAGCGCCTTCTTCTGCGTGATCCCCACCGCACATTAAGGTCATCTGAGGAGGTTTGTCTCCAGTTACCACCAGCTCGTCTGGTGGTGACTCAGAGGCGGGCCTTCTCTATAGCTGCTCCGGGGCTGTGGAATGTGCTCCCTGCGAAAATCCGCAATTTGAATTCTCTATTAGCCTTCAGGAGAGCCCTTAAAATGTATTTGTTTGGCCTGGCTTTCCAGGATTTTTAAATCTGTTTTAATATTCTAACCCGATGTTGGGGCTTTTAATCGCTGTAATTGTTTAATTGTTGTTTTAAAATGTTTTTAAATTGTTAATTGTTGTTATATTGTTTTTAATTTGTTTTACGAGCTCTTACGTAACTCTTTACTGTTTTAGTGGTTTGTTTTAATTGTAAACCGCCCTGAGTCATTTTGGAAGGGCGGTATACAAATCAAATCAAATCAAATCAAATCAAAAAATAAATAATTTAAGCATCATTTTTTAACACATAGATTCTTGGATACAAACCACACCACCCAGGAGAGACTAAAGAGTATTTAGGGGGCTCAAGAAGGTGTGGAGATCCTGGACTTTGGCCCCAAAGTCCAGGGGTAGGAGCTCCTCTGCTCAAGCCTACCAATACAATCATTTCTGCTCAAGAACAGGGGTGGGGAAGGGACCTCTGGGGGATGCCTTCCAGATCCTCTGGAGAAAACCCACATTCTACCTCTTTCCTCCCTTCCCTCTCCTACAAGGGTACTCAGCAAAGTCCTTGAACACAAAATAAAATGTATCATACTTACCCAATGGTGGCCAAGTCAACCTTGGTTCCCTCTCTTCCTACAAATATCCCAAGCATTCCACATAGGCTGCTATGTAACATATTGAAGTCCAGGAACCACGGGGTAGCGTTCTCTAAAGTGCTACCTGTTCCAAATGCAGGGCCAGTGAGACAGGCAGAGCTGAGGGGTCTCAAGGCATGGATGAGATGGTGGCTCCGGGAGGAGTTGTTTAGATTTGTTAGGCACTGTTGTGAATGATACCGGATCACCAAAAGGTCACCTGTTACAGGTAAGTAACCTGTTTTTCTCTTTTGCTGCCTTTGTACATCCACAACTGTTTTTTGCACAATGATTCACAGGAAAACTTGCAACCTATTAAGTTACAATATACATTCATTTTATGCACAGTCTGAGCTTAATCTCCATGAAGAAGTTGTCATGTATGAAGTATCCCCTTTGCTCCAGTTCACCGGAATATACTGCAAGGAATGAGAGCTGGTCTTGTGGTAGCAAGCATGAATTGTCTCCTTAAGCAGGGTCTGCCCTGGTTTGCATTTGAATGGAAGACTATATTTGTGAGCACTATAAGATATTTCCCTTAGTATGTTCCTGTGTAACGTCTACATTTTTCTCACCAAACATACAATTTGAGAGATTTGCTTCTCTGATATAAATGTTTGCACAGATTGCCACATTCCAGACTTAATCTGTTTCCTTTAAAAAGTCAAATATAGATACTAAGTGAATTTAATCTGATGCGATTAAAAATGATAAAGTTTCTTAAAGCTACCTAATAGTTTTAAAGGAAATAATTGGGAATTGCTGGCATTTGATGCTTTTGACATCTAATAGTTAAGAGGAGAGCTGATCTAGAGAGGAGAGCTGGTCTTATGGTAGCAAGCATGACTTGTCCCCTTAGCTAATCAGGGTCTGCCCTGGTTGCATATGAATGGGAGACGAAGTGTGAGCACTGTAAGATATTCCCCTCAGGGGATGGAGCCGCTCTGGGAGAAGCATCTAGGTTCCAAGTTCCCACCCTGGCATCTCCAAGTGAAGACAATACTGAGCTAGATGGACCAATGGTCTGACTCAGTATATGGCAGCTACCTATGTTCCTCCCATTTTCTATCAACCATTTAGCTTTAACGTATTAAAATTTTGTAAATGACCATGACTGAAAATTTTCTGCAGGACTTGGGTACACTAAACTCCTCAGGAGGATTCTTCATTGTTATGGGATGCTCTGCAGCATTAAAGTGAACAGACATCCCCTCTTGCCTTCTCCACATATAAATTGGAGCTCCTATATGCACACAAGAATTACTGATTGGGGCAGTTGCCTTACTATTATTATTTTTGTACATTTTCCTACCATATTTGCAGATAGCAGCCTTTTAAAGTTTGGTTATGAAGTTGTGACATCTCTTCAGGTTTTGTCATTTGTTCCAATAACTTGTTAAACTGAGGACATTCTTGTCTAGTTCTAATGTTCAGCCAAAGGGAACATTCTGAAGCTGTTATTGATTAACAACCTGGGTCAAGGTAGGTAAACACAACCCTGATGAGAATAGGTTCCTAATACCCTAACAGCCAATTTTTTTCTTCATTTCAAACACTCTCTAAACAATGTACTGTTAGTCCCATTGCAATCTTCATCCTTCTAACACAGAACACAGCTGGGTTTGTTAAAGAACAGCTTACCCTTTCCTCCCTCATCCACTTGCTCGAGTCAGACGTCATATTTCTTGATCCCCAAAGCATTATTTGGAGATCAGGAATATCCTGCTGGCTTGCATGTTTCACCCTTCGAACATGTGGGCTCCCTCCTCTACTTTCTGTTTTCTCTTATCATATTTTGCCATGACAACTGAATCAGCAAACCAAATTTTGTGCTAACTTCCAAATGAAGGCTTGAGAACCCACTTCAGATTGTGGTTTCAAATCATGGTTTGGGGACAAGGCACTGAGCCAGGTCTCACAACCTGTACGGTCTGGGAAGCTCAGCAGGGAGAGTGGGCTAAGCCCCGCAGACAATCAGGGAGAGAGCCCTGGGCGGCCGTATCGGCTGCCCACACGATTGCCGGCTCCGTGATGGAGCCGGCAGGGGCTGGCGAGTTTGTGGGTCACGCAGCCCCCGGAAGCACCAGCATGCCCTGTACGAGCGCGCAGGGCATACTGGGGAGACACCCGAGCTGGGAGGCTGCTTTTCAGTCTCCTGCCAAGGGTCTACTTGTGAGGAGCCACGGCTACTCACAATTTTAAAAAACTGGGTTTGCGGTGCACTCGCTTCGCAAACCCAGTTTTAGGGGCGGGCTACTTGAGCGGGTTACCCGCTCAAGAACCACCGGGCTTGCAGCCAAGCCCAGTGGTTCTCACGATTGTAGAAAATCGGGCTAGCAGAGGCTAGCCTGATTTTCTGCAATCGTGTGAATAGCCAGTATAATCTGCTGATTCAGACATCACAGCAAACTATGGTTAGATAAAACTGGGAATTGGAGGCAGGAACCCATGTGTGAGAAAGAAGGAAGCGAGCAATTCCATAGAACATTTCCAGCTTCCAAACTTCCTCCAAACCTGATGTATTTTGAATTGAGGCTATTTTGTGTCTACTGGGCGTATTCCAGATTACCCACTGCCACAGATTCACAACGTGTCCCATAATCCCCTCCGTATTGCCAGTGTTTTGACATCACGCTCACTGCACTGTCAGCAGGGTGCCGTTCATATTTACCATGCCCTGTTTTGGATTTTATTGCTGTGTTGCACCCCTACAACGTTGTAAATGCATTGCAGGAAAGTAGCTGTATTTTCCCATTTTTAGGAGGCTTGCCCTGTTTTTAATGCGCAGCAATGAAGTATTGTTTGGATGGTTCAAAACACAGTGTGGTGATTTTAGTAAAGCGAAAAAGGCAGGGGGCAGGAAGGGGCTTGGTGAGGCTGGATCCAGAAGAGGAGGGATGGAAGAGCGAGCCAGGAGAGAAGCGCGGCGGGTGATGCAGGCAGGCATGACGGGATAGGCAGGGCAGAGACGTGGCCTGAGCCAGCCAGAGCAGCAGAGCATGCAGCCCTCTCGCCACCTCCTGGCTGCCCTTCTTGCAGGCGGGGTGAGGGTGAAGTGAGGCAGGGGCTCTGTGCTCACCCAGGCTGACTGCTGTGGCTCCTCCTCCTGTTCTCTGACGCCGCTGCTGCCCCTGCCACTGCAGGCTCCCCCAGGCTCGGCCACCTCCCGCACTCCGCTCTGCACCATCCTACCTGACACAGGTATGGGAAGTTGCTGCTGCTGCGCCGCCACCTCCTCCTCTCCCCTTGGACAGCGCTGCAAAGTGGGGCCCGCTTGGTCGGGCTGAAGCCTTGCAGCCCTCGGGCCACAGCTGCTCCTCCTCTCACCCCCCCTTCCCAGCACAGTTTCCAGGGTTAGGCAGCATGTAATCTGGAAAACGCCCTGCCTTGAAAACACATTGGAGTGGACTGAAAATATGAATGACCACCCAGCCTACAACAAATCATTGAACTACTCTTGGGTTGGAACCATTGCACTATTGTATCACACTTTGCAATGCTTTCACCGGTGTAAATCTTGTCGTCCGGAAAACTCCCTGTAGAAGCTGAGTGAACAAGTTGAAACTGACTTCTAGCTGTTCAAGTAGGGGCTTTCATTTTTTTTAAAAAAATGAGCATTTTAAGAAATAAGTCTAGGCATACTATAGCCATTTCTTAAGGAAACGCACAGTACATAAGTAGTAATAGTATCTCTGTAAAATTGGTTTAACTTTCATTGATTGCTAAGTATATGAAACATATAAAACCTGACTTCATAACACTTGACCAGATTTTCAGCACTTTTTTGATCTGCTATAAAACAGGACTATAGATTTATTTTGCCGATATGCAGCTTTAAAGATACTAGCTAAATTACAGTCCTCGATATTTCAGTATCAAAAGTATTTAATCACTCCAATGGAGAAAGAGTCATAAAGGCGTACACTGTACTTTACTTATTTTCTCTCTCAGGAGCAGGGTGAGGCATTTGCTTGCAGTTACTGATTTAAGAAAACACTCTCTCAACATGTTTAACATTAGTAATTATTTTTGCACATGGGACAATCCTTCAACATAATAAAATTTAGTCAGGTTTAACGGATTTGTGAAAGTGATTGTTGGCTGTATCCCCGCAACCCTCTTTTGTGCAATTTGTGCCTTTGCTTTTTAGCTCAGAAACAGGTGCTATCAACATTAATCTGAACAAGAGTTTCTAGAAACCGTGGTACAGCAACTCATAAAATGATCCTAGAAAGCCCTGTGGGCAGTTCTTAATTTCCATACCAACTGTAGCTTATGAACAACACATTAGAATTGTCAAGCAAATAAGTTACCAAAATATGAAATACAGTGGCCAAATTCTTTGCCTTTAAAAATGAGTACATTTCTAAAAATGAGCACAATCAACTAGAACTGAAGGAATGTTCTCCTGGCCATGTCAGTAACTTGCATGTCTACAGACAATGCCAAGTCTCTAAGGGCTTGTTCAAGGGGGCTGTTAGCCTATCAAGAACAGGAATATTCCCCCATATCCAGATTAATGAAGCCACACACCACCAGCATTTCTGTCTTCTAAGAGTCAACCGAGATGTGTACAGACATGTGTGCTATACAGCTGTGCTTCCAACCTCTCTCTCTCTCTCTCTCTCTCTCTCTCTCTCTCTTTGCCAAAAAACCACACAGAAGGACAGCCTTGGTGAGGACCATGGCACGTGGGAAGCGGGAGGTTCATTATTTTTCAACCAAAAATTACCTCCTTGAAGTGGTGATTTCCTCAAATCATCACTTCCGTAGCAGGTCACTGCTTGTCATGTTCTGTGGCCTCAGCTTGGGTTTCCTTCCTGCACAGCTGTTTTTGGCAAAAGAAAAGGTACTTCTGCTTGGAAACATATCACTATAGATTTGTTTGCACACCTAGTTTGATCATAAGTTTTAATACATTGAATTCATGCTTGTCCATTACTGACCCCAGGCATTCATTCATAGTGAACCTTGCTACACCCAATACCAAAGGGGGAAAGTTGGCTTTTGTCAGCATACTGGGCATTTTTCACACAGCAGGCTTTACCATGAGTTTACTGTGAGGCTCTACTGCGAGTTTGAAGTTGCCCAAAAAAACCCTGATGCAAAAAGTGGATTTTTTAACCCTGGATATATATCGGGCTAAACTCTAATGCACAATGAAAAACACAGATCATGTGTGAAGTGCTCCCTGTTAGCTCACAGGGACTTCAGGGTAAATCCGGCCTATATGTGAATGTACCTTCCATTCTGGAGGAGATGCAAGCTAAAAGCCCTGTGTGAGAAACGCCCTGGTGATACCAAATTGCAGACCAGCAAATGACTTTGCCCAGTGGTTTCATTAAGGTGTCATAAAGCATGGGAGACAAAATGGAACCCATGAGAAAATTCTCAAAGGTACTCATGCTCAAAGGTACTTAAAGCTGCTTAAAGAGAATAAAATATGAGGCCAGATGTTGCTCTGTCTCAATAAAGGTCGTCTAACAAGGTAACTAAAGAGATTTCACAAAACCCAGCTGAAAGACAGATTAAAATTGATCTAGATAATCTATTTATTCCCAAAGCACCTGGAGGTCATATGCCATAGTCTACTCAACCACTTTAGCTAGGAATGCTAAATTGGACACAGACCTGTGATTTTCCACCATTGCTGGTCTGGATTGAGATAAGGCTTCTGCAAGAAATGTTGGCTCAGTTCACCAGCCAGACAAAAAAATTTTATTTGTCAGATGCTATGTTGGTACATTACTGGTCAGGACTTTTTTCACTTGTTAGGCATCATTTTTCACTCATTACAGACTAGTAGGCTAGTGGATTTCATGAGCCCTGGGCTTCTATAATAAAGATCTTACAACAGCATTTTTAAGGACTGGTGGCAATAGTTCTCCATGAACCCCTACTCCCCCCCGCAAAAAAAATATGTCACAATCACAAAGATGGAATTTAATAGCCTTGCTTAATTAAACAGGACTCCAGCAGGCATGTTGCATGGTGGAGAACATCAAGAAGCCTGTGCACATTCTTGAGTATCTACAACTGAAACTCATCCAACAAGATCAGGGAAGATGCTTTTCTGCTGTAGACTCTATGACCTAAGTGGAGTACAAATGAAAACAGATCCAAAAAATTTTATCCACAAAGTAGTCCCATACCTATTTCATAGATTCAGGAGCAGTTCATTATATCGGGGGTGGGGGAGGAATAAATGGTGTTAGTTCCACGGTTCATCTTATATTTCTTATCCTAAGAAAGGATTATACCCTTCGATTCCAATCATTCTATTGTTCTGTACATTGTATTTTTCAGGTTTTTGGGCTCGTGAAATAGGCAAAATGATTGGACTGCAGCATCCACTCATACCAGTTCACCACCAATATGTCGTTACTGCAACTATCCCTGAAGTGAAAGTTCTGGAAAGGGAATTGCCTGTACTTCGTGACTTAGAAGGTTCCTATTATCTAAGACAAGAAAGGGATGGACTTTTATTTGGCCCATATGAAAATCAAGAAAAAATGAAACTACAGGATTCCTGGGTAGCACATGGAGTCCCACCAGGTAATTTATCTAAAAACAACAACAAACCTTTCAGGTTTCAGTGGTTTTTGTTACAGCCCATTCTTATTACCTGATTCGATGCTTTGGATTAATCACAGTGACTTCTACACTGTCACTGTTAGTGTCATTTATTTATTTATTTATTTATTATTACAGTTATAAACCGCCCCATCCAGAGGCTCTGGGCGGTGTACAACTAGTTTAAAAACAAACATAACATAAAAACAAACACACCACTTAAAACAATATCTAAAACACACCACTTAAAACAATATAAAAACAATTTTAACACAGTTTAAAACCAATTAAAATACTTAAAAACAATTTTAAAACCTTGGAAGGCAAGGCCAAACCAGTAAGTCTTTAGGGCTCTCTTAAAGGCCAACAGTGAGGCCAGAAGCAGCTACAGTGAAGGCCCGGTTCTGAGTCACCACCAGACGTGCCAGTGGAAACTGGAGATGGACCTCTCAAGATGACCACAACGTGCAATGGGAATCGTACAGAAGAAGGCACTCTCTAAAGTAACCCAAGCCATTCAGGGCTTTAAAGGTAATAACTAGCACTTTGTACTTTGCCCAGAAAACATATCGGCAGCTAGTGCAACTGTTTTAAAACAGGCATAATATGGTCTCTCCAGGTTGCCCCAGAGACCAATCTAGCTGCCACATTTTGAACTAACGGAAGTTTCCGAACTATGTACAAAGGCAGCCCCACGTAGAGCGCATTTCAATAGTCAAGCCTGGAGGTTATCAGCTGATGCACCACTGTTTTGAGATCATTCTCCTCAAGGAATGGATGCAGCTATTGAATCAGGCAAAGGATGGAAAGCACTCCCGGCTATAGCCTCCACCTAAGATACCAGGGTGAGGCCTGGATCCAAGAGCATTCCCAGCAGCATACCTCTTCCTTCTGGGGGAGTATAACTCTATCAAGCACAGGAAGCTCTAATTCGTCCCTCAGATTCCGTTCTCCGTCTTGCTTGGATTCAGCTTCAATTTGTTAACCCTCATCCAGTCCATTACAGCCTGTAGGCAGGCATTTAGGGAGTGAATGCCATTTCATAATGATGATGATGATGATGATTGATAAGGAGAAATACATTTGGGTGTCATCAACATACTGATAACACCCTGCACCAAATCACCTGATGACCTCACCCAGCCGTTTCATCTGGATATTAAAAAACATTGGTGACAGAATGGAGCCCTGAGGGACTCCATATAATAGTTCCTGTTTCGAAGAGCAACTGTTACCAAGCTCCACCATCTGGAATCTGCCTGAGAGATGTTAGCGGTTGGAACCACTGCAAAGCAGTGTCTCTTATCCCCAACTCCCCCAGGCAATCTAGAAGGATACAATGGTCGATGGCATTGAACGCCGCTCAGAGATCCAAAAAACCAGCAGAGTCACACTCCCTCAGTCTATTCCCTGGTACAGGTCATCCATCAGGCCAACCAAGGCAGACTCAACCCCGGCAGACTCAACCCCATAGCCCGCTCTAAAGTCAGTTTGAAATGGGTCTAGATAATCGGTTTCCTCCAAAACTGCCTGGAGCTGTTTAGCCACCCCTCTCTCAATCACCTTGCCCAACCATGGGAGATTGGAGACCATTATGCTGCTGGTGGTAGCCAGACCTGGGCCAGGCACTGGCACAGGGGCATCACTTGATGCCATGAAGGACTCTTAGGTGGCACTGGTGACATGGAGCAGACCATAACAGCACTTCGCTTGTCTGTACAACATCATAAGGACCTTTTGTCCCAAACAGCATTGAGATCATGGGCATAATTCTGTGCATCTAACAGTTGAAATTAAATAGTATATACTGGACTGGAGTCAAGCCAGAAATCTGAATTGAATTGGTCTGTACCACAATGCATATATGCAGAACTGTGTTAGATAGATACTGTACATCAAACGTTTGTCACATTGTTCATGTGATGGAAGGTAAAAGTTACTGCATTCCTAGTTGAAATAAACTGCTAAATATCTTTTTATTTTATTTTACTTATTTTATTTTTAACAATGGCAAGAGATAGCTACATCCTCCAAGTGTAAGGGAAATAAATTTGAATTCTAACAGCCCGCCTTTAAAAATGAATGGAATTTATTTTAGCAGAATGATTGGAATCTGTGAATTATATGTATGTTACATGCAAGTATTTATGAAGACAAAGAGCCATCCTGGCATTGTCATCTTCATCTCAAATTTCCTGTATAATCCAGTTGCTTTCAGTTTGGACTTTTCCAGAGGAGAAAATGGGTGTTTTTCTCTAGGTAGCATCCTGTCATGTTTATGTGTACTGAGAAAGGAATCACTTTGTTTTGTGTATCTATACAACTGAAGAGCTTTTAGAATTGGAAATTTAAAAATGCATAATGATGTCAAACATTTTTCTAGGTTTTGGGAAGGAGCTTTTTGAGTCTGATTTGGACCGAATAATGGATCATGTTGAGGCTGCTATGGAAACGGTGCCAATATTGAAACAAGCAGACATTATCAATATAGTTGCAGGTCCTATTACATATTCTCCAGATATTTTGCCTATGGTGGGACCACATCAGGGTGTTCAGAATTACTGGGTGGCTGTTGGTTTTGGGTGAGTAAATGTCTCTCTTCAGTAAGATTTTTGTCTATCTCTTAATAAGAGAAAGCTTGCTAAAACTAGATTATGTGATGCTTATGTCCACTTTTCTAGGAATGCCAGTATTATCCTTGTTAACCATGCTTCTTTGTTGCTGGCTATATATATTTATATTTTAGGTTCACCCCACTTCCCTTTGACAGGCAGGATTTAGACATATCATTTACAATATAGTACTGTATTTACAATTTGTGGCAATGACTATAGTTTTGTTCTCAGATGAACGCAGAGATGCCAAAATGCCCGAGAAGAATGGTAAGTATAAGTGAGGAGCTTGACATTAAAAAAGCATATTTTGAGTTTTCCATATAGTAGCTGGAAAATGTAAACTTCTTTGTGCATTCATTCATTCACTCAGCCTAACCTACTTCACAGGGTTGTTGTGAGGAGAATCTTAAGTATGTAGTACACTGTTCTGGGCTCCTTGGAGGAAGAGCGGGATATAAAATGTAAAATAATAATTAATAATTAATTCTTCATTCAATCATTATACTTTAAGGTTTTGGCTGTACTAGATTGTATTAATTGTCAAAGAAGGATAGTATGTGTGGGAGATGCTTGGTTCTGTGAGAGTCTGGAGGCTGAAGATATTGGACTGGTTCAGACATAATGTCAAAAAATTGTTACATGAACAAACCTTTAAACACCATGGACCTGCAGGTTCCCTCTAGCCCCGACCTTGCCCTTGTGCACTGTAGTTTCATCCCTCTCTCCCTGGTTTGGAGCAAACCATAGTTTGACATTTGATCTGAACCAGTGCTTGACCTGAAAAACAGGATTAGAAACCAAGATCAAACCATGGTTTCCAGTACTGTTATGCATGGGAAGTGTTATGAGCCAAACAGGTATTTCCCAAGTTCCACCTTAATTTGGAGATGCTGCTCTGGGGGGATTCTTAAGCAACTGAAATGCAGTCAGAGACTTAAAGTGAATCACTGGGACTTCTCCTGGCAAGGCACATTCTCTTCCCAGTAGCTAAAAACCAGAGACCTAAAGGACTTCCTTGTGAAGTTCGGTCTCCCCTGCAGCAGTAGCCAGAGATCTAAAGAGAACTGCCAGGGTTATCCCAATGAGGCTCACTCTCCCTGATGGCTACATCTCTTCACTAGGTGTTGTTGATACCATCAGGCTATAGCCAAAGTCCTCAGCAACACGTTTGATGCTTTCCCCCCTGAGCTGGTTCCCCTCGAGCTGCCCAAGCAAACCATTCCCATCTATAGGGCCAGGGCTTGATCAGGGGCTCTCCCCTGGTGGTGCTACAGTCAGTCCCGAGACCTAAAGTGGCCCTATGCCATCTCATGTGTGGAGAGGGCAGCACCGTAAAACACAGGCTATGAAACTCTACCCAGAGATCAACTTTCAGTGAGATGTCAGACTGTATCCAATGGTTATACTGACACCAGATTCAGCCCTAGCTCCTGCAACTTGGACTCCTGTCTGCAGGAGGCTTGCCTGTACCAGGAGGGGTGCCAAGAGGGCTTTGTCTGCCTATCAGCTTCTGCTAGGAACCTTGGGAAGCTGTTCAATTCAAAAGGAACAATGCAGCATGGGACAGGTGATCAATTGGTAGCCTCAGTCCCTAGAGACCTAAAGTGCCCTCTGTGGCTCAGTCTCCCCAAATGGGACCCCTGCGAGACCACTCAATTGACCTCAAGTCCTATCCTAACCGCCCCAGACTGGCTTTCTTCCAGCAGGAAGGCTAATCAGCCTGGTCCTCATTCCTCCCAATTCCTACAGTCCTTTGATTTACCCAATTCATTACGTAGGCAGGATTCCACCCAGTGGTTATGGTAGGAGAGCCAAGAATTGTTTGTCCTTTTTTAGTGAATTTTATTGAGAAAAGTGTGTAAAGAAGTACAGAGAAATGCTTGGCAGCAAACTATCTAACCTGATAAAATACAATCCTGAGGGATGGGGGAAGGGAGATTTGGAAGTGTGTATGAAGAGCACAGGGAGAGAAGGGGAAAGGGTTTGGTCCAAATTGATGCAGGAAGACCTCCACTGGCCAGGTTTCAGTCTTTTCCTGGGTTTTTACCAATCCAAGGTTTGAAGCAATGCAGCGGGGGTGCAGGGAGGCTAGAATGTTAAGCAATACATGTTAGAGAAGTACTGACGAAAAGAGAAGTTGGTTCTCTGACTAAGTCCACTTGACTTGGGTCCAAATGATTATACCTTGCATCCTGGGTCTTATCTCATGTACCCCACTGTTGTTCAAAAATATTCTGATGGACTACAGTGTCATGCAAGATCTTCAGTCTTGATCAGCAATAAAGTCCAGATGGCTGTCTTGACCTCTAAGCTCAAGACTCATTGATGTAGATGAGGCAGGAGATGGGAGTAGAGGAGGGAAAAGGATAGGGGGACAATAACTCTATTCTAATGCGAACATTGAATTTCCAAGGCCTTGGAAGTTGTAGCAATTAGCACAAAACAAGTGTGATCCTCCCCCCCCTTCTATTCTAGGGCCTGATATGTGGGAAGCTGTTAACAAGGAACATGCTGGCATCCTGTTTACTCTAACAAGCAAGAGTGAGAGAGTGGAATGTCATGGTTTCCCAAATCAGCAAGGTCACTGGGCAGCTTTCTTTCAGCACCAGGAATATTAAGCTTTACTATAACAGCATGCTTCTTTGTCTCTTTGCCATAGTCCTTTGGTGTGCAGCTTTTGGCTTAAGACGATCAGGCCCAGGTACAAAATGTATAAAATGCAATTACAAACAGGTTAATAGCAATAACAATAAGGCAAGTCATGGTGAAAGGCATTAGTTTAGACTTGTTGCAAATAGTGTTAGTTCAAGGGCGTAGCAAGGTTGGAGTGGGCCCAGAGACAAGATTTTAAAATGCCACCCCCCCCCCCGAAGCTCAGCTCCAAATGGTTTTGTAAATTGTGGACGATGCGAGTCATTTAATGGTACTAGAGAAAGACATGCTGTTCTGGTAGCTCCAGGTCTTAACACTCACATCAATTTCAGAGGATGAATACAACTGAAAGAAGCCCAGGCGGGTGCACAGCTGGGGGAGTCAGTCATGTGAATTGCTTCTGGGGGGGCCCCAAGGCAGGGGGCCCCCAGACAACTGTCTCCCCTTGCCCTATTATACTTACGCCCCTGTGTTAGTTACAGCAATCCCAGCTCATGCCTCCTTAGAGATGCAGGCAACCCCATCTGAGACTGAAACAGGCTGGCTTGTACAGAAGCACAATACATGGCATGACTGAATAAACCAACATGCCCAGGCCCACATGCTTCCTGCTTCCCCTTCCCCTTCCCCTTCCCAGCTCTTTTGCTGAATTTTGTTTATGGTGCAATCATGGAAGTTTAAACCAAATGTCTGTGGATCATCAGAACCTGGGTTTTTACCTGGAAAAAAGGCATTTACAAACCAAGATTAAACCAGCATTTAAAACATTCCGCTTTGGTTTCAAATGCAGATTTAATTGTAGTATGTAAACCACAGTTAACACTCAGGTAACCTCATGCAATAGTTGTTCAAGAAAAACTGGGCAAGATGAATTTGGTTCCAGTGAAGTGTAACTAGAACTATAATATGTTTGCACGTTCTCTTATCACTTAATCTTTAGTCCACAGCCTAACTGCTTATCTTTTATTCTCTTTACATATGAGGCACTTCACATGATTGGTGTGAAGCGCCAGACAGGGTTTGTGTGGGGAGAGCGGGCTTAGCCCACTCTCTCTGAACACGGACAGTTGCTCGTTGCTGGGTGGCCAGATTGGCTGCCCAGATGAGTGGCTGCTCCAGTTGGGTACTCCCGCGCCCGGCCGCAGCTCCTTCGGGAGCTCTGGGGAAGGAGAGCACCACCATGTGGCCCCCCGGCTCCCCAAACTTCAGGAAGGCACCGTGTGAGTGCACGGTGGCTTCCTGGGATCCCCCCCACCCCAGTGTGTCATTTGACACATGATCAAATAAACAAGGTTGACGGAGGGCTTGCTCCATTAACCTTGTTTAGGGTGAGGGGTAGTTAGGCAGGCTAGCCGGCCGAGAACCACCGGGCTCACCCACGAGCCTAGTGGTTTTCACGTTTGCTCAGAACTGAGCTAAGGGAGCCCAGCCCAGTTTTGAGCAATCATGTGAATAGCTTCACTGTCATATCTAAGATTACACAGTTTTCCAGTTTTTTAAAATAAGAAAGATTAATCACTGCAGACTGTATTAGTGTCAAAATACATTTTTCTTTAAGAATCTGAAGGTATTTGATAAAAAGTTAAAATGAAAATTTTCAAACAGTCCACAGCACAGACTTCAGAACATCACCCTTCCAGTAAATAGGGTAGTATTTTGACCTGGCTATAGTGCTATGATAGCAAATGACAATTCTGCTGTTGACCTTATTGAAAATCAGTTAAGGATTCCTAAATCATTCTCAACATCTGTATCATGTCCATTTTGGAAATTCCATCAGTGGAAGGCAGTTTTCCTAGCTTAATAAATATCCTAATGTTTTGGACAATACATTGTAAAATTTCAAATGAAATAAACCATTAGTAGAAATAAACATTGGTGTCTGAAGGTTGGGCATAACTGGGCAATTGTTCCCTCCCCCCAGACTGAGCCAGTCCCATTGAATTCAACAAGGCTTATTCACAGTTAAGTGGGTATATGTGTGCGCATCAGTTTTCCTTCCAAGACATGCACTTGTGTGAGCACACACAAGTTTTTGGATGTCCATTCAGATAATTTTAGATCCTGCTCAGGTTGGATCAGGAAGGTTCCACCCACTCTGAATGCAGCCCCTGTGTGGAGCTGCCTCCTAGTGGTGGGGGCTGGGAATTCCAAAGTAGAATTCCAACTTTTACTGAAGTGCACAGTCCTAATCATATTAATTCTGCTTTGTCATGTAAGCTCCACTTGTTGCAATTGTTTTATTATTAATTTAAATGTATAAAATGTATAGTGTGCCCTAACTGTAAGGCTTAGCACAGCTATCCAATTTTTAAAGATCTCATTCATCTTCTCAGCAATCATATATGAGGTCTCTATTTTTCTCATTTTATAGATGAATGGCTAAGATGGACATATAGTCACACACAGGATTGTCCTTTGAAGGCTGCTTCATATAAGATGTATTTCATAAGACAGAATACACTACCTTGTAGGGAATTACATGATGCTTGCATATGTCATGCACATATATAAAATAAATAATAATAATAATAATATCTATGTGACGTTTTGTCATGTGTATATGCAGTGAGAAGCTGCAGTTAGAAGCAGCAGTTACCTACTGCATGAACACATGGTGACATAGACACATTGGCTGCATTCAGATGTAACGTAAAACCAAGGTCGACAAATCTGTGGTTTCATTTTGAAACCATGAATTGTATCACAGGCGTTTGTCCAATCACAGTTTAGCAACTTCTGGTTTCAGGAGAGGGAAGCCCCTCCGTCTTTCTTGGCCGCTGAGGCTGATCCCAGCAAGCTCCATGGCCAGACTGTGTCCAAAGTGTCAGCATATCAGCAGAGCAGTCACGATTGGCCACGATCTTGAAGGGGGCATGCCAAACGTGATCATGCATTTTCAGAACAGTATAACATAGGAACATAGGAAACTGCCATATACTGAGTCAGACCATTGGTCTATCTAGCTTAGTGTTGTCTTCACAGACTGGCAGCGGCTTCTCCAAGGTTGCAGGCAGGAATCTCTTTCAGCCCTATCTTGGAGAAGCCAAGGAGGGAACTTGGAACCTTCTGCTCTTCCCAGAGCGGCTCCATTCCCTGAGGGGAATATCTTACAGTGCTCACACTTCTAGTCTTCCATTCATATGCAGTCAGGACAACCTTGCTTAGCTAAGGGAACAAGTCATGCTTGCTACCACAGGACCAGCTCTCCTCTCCGGTCCGCCTGTCCTCAGCAGGGAAAGGGCATTTAAATCCCTTCTTCTGACAGCATTGGTACTGCCACCCCCACAAGAGTCCTGTACCAAAATAGTCCCGCACAAACAAGGTTTCGAAGGGGGGGGGTTGTGGGGCACTATATCCCTGTTACTCAGGATAGGGAAGGGAACATGATTATCTTTAGGAGGGGATATGTATATGAGGGAGGCCAAGGGATCAAAGATCCTTGGGGGTCTGTCCCGGCATGACTTTATGAGAGCTGCAGTCCATGCAGACCAAACCACACTTCTGTTCTGCTGGCAGCTTGCTGACAGTGGGCTTTCATTCTCATGAGAGAGCCAGGCTACTGGGGAGGACCATCGGGTGCAAAACCCTAGGTCTTCCATCAGACTACATGCTCATGAGTTGAGCTAACCCAACAAAAGGGGCTCTACTCTGATCAAAGATAAAAAAAATTGCAATGCTACCCCCTCCTCCCCTGGGAATCCTTTGCACACAACTAAAGTAGATATTGTCGCTCCATGTGTCAGAGCCTGGCCACATGTGTGGATGCAGGCAGGGTGGGGGGGATACCAGGTACAGGGAAGGATCATTATTCCCATTCAAAATTCCCAAGTTTGGTCTGGCTTTACACCACATGCAAATCTGCTGGCATGGGGAATCGGAGAGGGGAGTCCCAATTTCCAGTGACCCCAGGAAAGTGGGGTCACCATTGCAAGCACAAGCAAAATTGCACATGTCCACATGGGCAGGCAGGATGGGAGGGGGCACGATTGGACAGCTATCTCTAGGCAGTTGCCAAGATAGGGAGAGCAGTCGCTAGGTGTAGCGGATTACAGCCTTTGTCGCAGATTTCCCAGTCTAATCATAATTTTTTTTGTTGACCTTGTCTGACTCACTGAGGTTTGCACTAGCTGAAAACTAGAATGTCTGTATTTATATTTAACATATTTGTATACCGCTCAAAATGCAAGTCTCTGGGTGGTTTACAACAAAATAAAAATTGCAAATAAAAAGGTTAAAACATTACAACAATTTAAAATTTAAAAAGTTAAACAAACTATTAAAACATTATCTAATTACCAATCAAGCTTGTCAATCATTAGCACAAGCAGAAGAACAGGGAGGAGAACTGGTCTTGTGGTAGCAAGCATGACCTGTCTCCTTTGCTAAGCAGGGTCCAACCTGGTTTGCATTTGAAAGGGAGACTACATGATGTGTGAGCACTGTAAGATATTCCCCTTAGGTGATAGGGCCACTCTGGGAAGCGCATCTGTATGCAGAAAGTTCAAAGTTACCTCTTGCAACCTTGGGAAGCCACAGCCAGTCTGTGTAGACAATACTGAGTTAGATGGACCAATAGTCCAACTCAGTAGAAGGCAGGTTCCTATGTTACTAATAATTTCTAGCAGTGAGTTTATAATCCTCAAGGCCTGTGATGAAATGTTTTGTGATATAACTCCCTAGTGAAATAAGAGCCTCCCCGTCTTTGACAGCTTTTAAAAAGTCTTTAAAGACGCATCTGTTCACCCAGGTTTAATATTGTTTTAATGGTTTTAATGCTGTTTTAAAATATTGTTTAAAAAAATTTAAATTGTTGTGATGTTTTAAACTTTTTGTTTTTGTTTTAACTAATGTTTTACTTTCTGTTTTTATTTTGTTGTAAATCAGCCAGAGATGTAAGTTTTGGGTGGTATAAAAATATGTTAGTTAAATAAATAAATAAGTTGGGGATGTAATTGTCTGTTTTTTTCAGATATGGCATAATCCACGCTGGTGGCATAGGAAAATATCTCAGTGACTGGATAATTGCTGGGGAGCCTCCTTTTGATCTAATAGAGGTAGATCCAAATAGGTATGGAAAATGGACAACCACAGAATATACAGAGGCAAAAGCAAGAGAATCGTATGGATTTAACAATATTGGTAAGATGCCTGCTTATAGGTTTTTCCCATATATAACACAAAAAATGAACACTTGAATATAAGATACTTGCACTGTTTCTTCTTCTTCTTCATCCTCTTTTTTCTGGACTAAAAGAAAGCAGGGCCTGATTTGTTGTGGCAATTTACATTATGCACTGAACATATAAAGTGCTGCTTTTCTTGTTTTGTATCTGTTATGGTGCTTCACAGCCTCTGGAGATGTATTGGGTAGAAACATTGTTTGTATGTACATGCAAAATATTTAGCATAGGTGTGCAACAAGTGATTTATTCCCATATCTTACTATGCTGATGAATAATATTTACTGTGACTTTTTTGCTTTGTAGTTGGTTATCCCAAAGAAGAAAGATTTGCTGGGAGACCTACAGAAAGAGTCAGTGGGCTCTATGAAGTCCTTAAGTCTAAATGCTCCATGGGATTCCATGCAGGATGGGAACAGCCTCACTGGTTCTACAAACCTGGGGATGAGATTGGATACAAGTAAACAAAAAAGTTAACTGTTTATTGTTGCATTGTGCTCAATTAGTATGAATATGAGCCATAAAATTATCTTTCAGAATTTAAAGTAGTTTAAATCCTATTACAGCTGTATAGTTTTTAGCCTACTTTCCTTATGGAAAGTAAGCTTATGAGATTACCTGGCATTGTGTGTGTGTGTGTGTGTGTGTGTGTGTGTGTGTGTGTGTGTGAATGTGTGTCCTCCACCCCCATCAACTTCACAATGCCTGGGCCAATATGAACCAAACTGAGTACAGTTGTAGGGACACCTCAACAGTATAGTTTGTGATGATGTCATCCACCCCTATTCAAGATGACGGATATGTAAATATTAGGGATGTGCATGCAACAAGGTGGGTGAAGTTCAAAGGTGGGGGGGTCCTGCTTTAAGGGCGGGAGAGGGTGCACTTACCCCTCCCTCCACTTTTTCCCTGCTGGCGCTCCATTATCAAAGGCTCTTTTAGGGTGGCAGCATAGCTCCCTGCCCTCTTTGCCCGGAAGTAGTAGGAAGTACCTGGTGCACGTGCGCACACCCCACTTGTGCTCAAACACATTGGGAGGGCACAACGTGCACACGCCCAGCATGCACACATGCGCCAGGCAAAGAGGGGATGGGGCAAAGAGGGGATGGGGCAGTAGGGAGGTATGCTGCCACCCTGAAGAAGCCTTTGATAATGGAGTGCCAGTGGGGGGAAAGTGGAGGGAGGGGTAAGTGTACCCTCCCCTGCCCTTAAAATACAACACACACACCCCACCCACCTTCGAAACGGCCGGAATGCTGGTTGTTTGAACAAGTTCGTGCACATCCCTAGTAAACATTTCAGGCTAAAATGGGCTAACTTGTGAACCACCTTACCAATCTGAACCAAAATTTGCTACAGCTGTAGGGACACCTCAATGGCATAGTTTGATGATGTCATCCACTCCAATTCAAGATGGCGGGTGCATGAACATTTGCGGCACAAGTAGGCTAACTTGTGAACTGCCTAACCGGTTTGGACCAAATTTAGTCCAGTTGTAAGGATAGTGAAAGGAAAGTAGGCAGATTAGTTAACTTAACTGTTTTGGCTGTTTGGCTGACTAGATGTATAGACATCTGCTTAACCAGCGTGCTTAACCAGAGTGCTGGACTAGGACCGGGGAGACCCGAGTTCAAATCCTCATTCAGCCATGAAACTATCTGGGTGACTCTGGGCCAGTCACTTCTCTCTCTCTGCCTAACCTACTTCACAGGGTTGTTGTGAAAGCGAAACTCAGGTATGTAGTACACCGCTCTCTTCCTCCAAGGAGCCCAGTGGGATATAAATGTAAAAATAATAATAATAATAATAATAACTGCAATACTGCAACATACTTTGGGAGGAGAGCTAGTTTTGTGGTAGCAGGCATGAATTGTCCCCTTTGCTAAGCAGGGTTTGCATGCTTTACATTTGAATGGGATATTACATGTGTAAGATATTCCCCTTAGGGTATGGGACTGCTCTGGGAAGAGCATCTGTATGCTTGCATACAGAAAATTCCAACTTCCCTCCCTGGCATCTCCAAGATAAAGCTGAGAGAGACTCTTGCCTGTAACTTTGGAGAAGCCGCTGCCAGTTTGGGTAGACAATACTGGGCTAAATGGACCAATGGTCTGACTTGATATAAGGCAGTTTCCTATTTTCCTACCAGAACGACTTGTTAATTCTAATATTTTAGGCTCTTTTAAAAAACTGCACATGAAGTAAATTAACAGAACACATAAATAATACAAACCTAACTTGGTTTTAAACTGGTTTAACTGTTGTGTTTTCCCCTAAATAAATGTTAATTATCATGTTAGCATAATCAAAGCAGTTTAGGTTTGTAATATATTGATTGATTTGTATACCATCTTTTAGGCCGCAGCCTTTCAAATTGGTTTACATACAGTTAAAAGCAGAAAATAAAGTGTCTTGGTGGCTGCTGCTGGTTTTCAAGGCTTCAGCAGGCCCATTATTAATAACACCCATGAAAATGGCCACCAGGAAAACTGGCAACAGATGGGTTATATAGTGGGCCTTCTCCCCTACTGAACTGCCTAAAGAAGCGTAGGGCGGCTGGTGGCAGCCTGTGTGAGGCCGCTGCAGAGCCCCCTGGCCCCGCCCCCAAATCTGATGTCCGACACAGGGGGCCGGCTAGCCACGCCCTCACGCCTGATGTCAGATGTGGGGGCGTGGTCTCCCTCCCAAACAGGGCTGCGCAGCCCCATTTGGAAGGAAGATCGGCCCGCGCTGCATTGGGCAGTGCAGGCCAGAGCAACTCTCCCTGCCTTAAAGGCAGGGAGATACGTTCTGGCCACGCTGCCAACACAGTGTCAGCCAATCTCCCTTCCAAACAGGGTCGTGTGGCCCCGTTTGAGAGAAAGATTGATCAGCCCTCCTGCATTGGCAGCAAGACCAGGAGCGGCTCTCCCTGCCTTTAAGGCAGGGAGAGTCACTCCAGTCATGCTGCCAGTGCAGCACTGTAGTGCGGGGCTGATTTCGGTTCCCCACGCAGCCCCGTTTGGGACCAAAATAATGCGGCTCCCCACGTCTGATGTCAGACGCAGGGGGCGTGTCTGGAGCCGTGCTTGCAGCCCCTGATTGGTGGCAGCCTGGGTTCTTTGAACCCGTTCGCCCAATGGTGGCTCCACTCCTGACTGCCTATACCTCTACAGCCTGTAATGGCTGGAATAGTTGCACTTTCTCATAAAGCAAATACTGCAGGCTCAGGATATGCCTGGAACCTTTCTCGAGGCGGCAGGGGTGTTCCCTTAAGGGCGGGGGAGGGTGCACTTGCTCCTCCCACCGCATTTTCCCTGCCAATGCTCTGTTGTATCAAAGCCCCTCAGGGCGGCAGTGTACCTCCCTACCCCCCCCACCACCGTTGCCCTCATTGGCTGGAAGTGGCCAGAAATACTGGGCACACGTGCGCCCGTCATGTGTGCACGTGCACCTTTCTGCCATGCATGCACCCGATGGGCGCACGCGCGCCTGGTACTTCCGGCCACTTCCAGCTGATGAGGGCAATGGGGCGGCAGGGAGGTACACTGCCGCCCCAAGGGGATTTGATACAACAGAGCATCGGCAGGGAAAATGCGGCGGGAGGGGTAAGTGCACCCTCCCCCGCCCTTAACAGAACATTCCCGCTGCCTCCGAAAGCTGAAACAGCCCCGGTGGCCAAAATGTTTCGGAGGCCTCTATAATGGCCTGTTTTTGCAAATGCAAGTTCTCTGGGCAGTTTACAAAACAATAAAAACAGCCAATAAAAGACTAAAACATTTCAACAATTAAAATTAAAAAGTTAAAACTATTAAAACACAGCCAAAACAGTATCTAATTAAAAGCCTGGGTGAACCAATGCGTCTTGACTAACCTTTTAAAAGTTGTAAGAGATGGGGAGGCTCTTATTTCAGCAGGAAGTGTGTTCTAAAGCCTCGGGGCAGCAATGGAGAAGGCCTGTCCCCAAGTAGCCACCAGACGAGCCGGTGGCAACTGCAGACGAACCTCTCCAGATGATCTCAATAGGCGGTGTGGTTCATAGTGAAGAAGACGTTCTCTTAAATACCCAGGGCCCAAGCTGTTTAGGGCTTTATAGGTTATAACCAAGACCTTGTACTCTGCCCGGAAACTTATCAGCAGCCAGTGTAGATGTTTTAAGATAGGAGTGATATGGTCTCTCCGAGATGTTCCAGATAGCAACCTGGCCGCCACATTCTGGACTAACTGGAGTTTCCGGACTACGTACAAAGGCAGCCCCACATAGAGTCCATTGCAGTGAGGTGACCAGCAAATGTACTACTGTTCTGAGGTCATTTATCTCAAGAAATAGACTCAGCTGACGTATCAGCCGAAGCTGATAAAAGGCACCTCTGGCCACTTAACAGAGTTAAGGCATAAGTATGTAATTCCACCTTGCATATAGTTCCAGCTCTCAAATCCAACATCTGGATGAAAGAGTGAGTGCAAATCTTATGTATAGAATTGTGAGCTCCTTGCAAAATGGTCTTTGTCAAAGAGGTAACAAATAGCTAGATATTGCTGTGGTGTGTGTGTGTAGTAATTTGTGGTGTAGAGGAATGGTGGGCTAAAGCATTTCCTGAAAGATGCTCTAGCTCACCCGACCTCTCCTCCATACTTCCACGCCATTCACCTCTTCCTTTTTAAATCCAAGGTATGTGGGAGGAGTAGAAGGAGCAGTGGGTGGAAGAGACGGATGGAGGAAGAGGGCAGAGGCAATCTGCCACTTGAGGCAGCCACTTCAGTCCGCCCTATAGATAGACCAGTCCTCAGTCATGCACTGCTTATTCTCTGGGAACTGCCTCCAGAACAAGAGCTTTTCATCTGGGTCTTTTTCCTTTTTCCTTTGCTACTTATACAGGGGATCTGGACAAATAAATATCCTTTTCCTTGCAGGAGTCGCAATCTAAAACACCATGACATCTTCATTCTTCAGAGCATACTGTGTTACAATCTCTAGCTCATAATATGATACAAATCAACTATGTCAGCAAATTCACTGAAAGCAAGGTTCTATTCTAAGGTGCTTAACTTTAGAAGAAAAATTATTAAAGCATTTTGCTTTATTATCAAATATCAGTTAATCTGATCTGATTGATCTAGATTTGTAGCAATTAAAATGTAAACTATTGCCCTTTGTGGTGATCTAGTATCCTTCACAACGTGGGTGATGCACCTGCAAAGTAGTCTCTGCAGAAAGATTTTCAAGCTCCCCAAGATGCTCTATAGGTCGCCCTAAGCACGCCTAGTATCTTCGGCAATGGAGTACCCTTTTGCTCAGTTCTTACAGTTTGGATTAGTTTTGTAGGTATTTGTACTGATGGATGACAAAAAGAAATTTAAAAGGTGTTCTTCATGCTGCAGGATGCTTCTCTCATCTGACAAACATGATTGTTGCCTACTTTGCCTTGGAGAGGACCATATTGTCCAAACCTGCAAGATTTGCTTATCTTTTTTTAAGCAAAGCAGAAAATTAAGTTTAAGGGTTGCTTTGTATGAACAAGTGATATGCCCTCCGACCCAGATGCTGCAATCCCCCTTACCATTGACATTTTCTGACCAATGACAATCAAAGTTGCAGTTGGTATCAGCAACTTCTCTGGCTAAGGCCTTGAAAGAGGCTTTTTAAAAGCCTCACAATGTCTCCAAAGACATCATAGACACCAGAAGAATCGTAAACACCATGACAACTCTCCACCCCACGCTAAACATCAGAAAACGTTGTTGACATCGACCCTAACACAGTCAACCCCTATATCTAAGTCCCTCCATAGACCAATACCGATGGTCCCAAAAGAGAAGCATCTAACTCGGACAATGAGGGTTCAGTCGCCGCCTCTGGTTTCAACATTGCCAATGCCGCACAAGGCTCAAACGCCATTGCCTTCTATGGTTCAGATTCTACCTCCAACCCAATCTCAGTCCTCTTCTTCCTCTCCAGAAATCATAGAGCCACCTAGTTTCATTCTACTAGCTGCCTGGTCTACAGCGGTCAATCAGGAACTGAGCAAAAGGGTGCTTTGCCGCCAAAGATACTGAACATGCTTGGCGCATGAAGGGCACCACTACAGAGCCTCAGGGAGCTTTAAAATCCTTCCACAGGGGCTACTGTTCAGGCGCATAACCCACATTGTGAATGATAACAGATTATGAAAAGATCATGTATTACAGGTAAGCAACATTTTTTTACAGCTGGGAAAGTAATTGATAAACTTATCAGAATCAATACACTGCACATCTATTACTTTCAAATTATTTCTATAAAGAAGATGGAAGGAGGAAAGGAAAGGCGGGGAGAACAATGTCAAGACACTGTATTGTATAGAATGGGTTGCTTTAGCACAAAATTGACAACTACCAAGCAAGTGTTTTGTTTTCTTTAAAATGTACCTAAACATTTCTTTTCTAGGCCTAGTTTTCGACACACAAACTGGTTTGAACCTGTGGGTCGTGAATATAAACAGGTGTTGGAAAAAGTGGGTGTGATTGACCTTACTCCATTTGGCAAGTTTAGCATCAAAGGCAGTGATTCTGTTAAACTTTTGGATCGACTGCTTGCAAATGTGATCCCAAAGGTAAATAGAAATGTAATAATTGTATTAGTTTAGGAAGAGGTTCCATGAAAGTTGGAAATATTTGAAGATCATAGCTCTGTTCACATGAACTTCCACGTGTATAGCATCTGTGTGTGTTGAAGAAATGGGATCCCCATACCGTAGTGTGTCTGGCCCATCTTGTGTCCATATATTAGACATAATATCAAAATGGGATCAATACATATTGTGTTTATCCGATCAATGGAATCCTTTCACTTCACAGTGTTGAGGGAGGGATTAAATATTGCATGGATCAGATCTACACTCATTAGACTTCAGTCATATAGGCCTTACTTAAATGTTGCTTCTTGTCCATGGATGTCAATCACATCCAAGGTGGGACTGGTGTGCCCAGTGGCAGGGCGGGCATAATTCCATTCCATATTGCATGTAGGCACTATTCACTTGGAAGTTCATGTACACCAGGACAAATGAAGCATTTTGATCCATGCTTTCTTTCCTCCAAATACATCACCATGGGAAAAGTATTTTAAGATACCTGGAAAGACCAATAGATTAATTACAGTGGGTATAGGAAAGAATCACCCCCTTTGATAGACCTTAAATTCTGGTTCCCTTACATCCTGAAATGAAAACACAAAGAAAATTCCCTTCACCAGCTGTACTTATCCAATGCAACCTATAACATCCAACTGAAAAACATCACAATTACAGTCCAGAAAAAGTGTCAGAAATAAAAAACAAGAATTACTGAGACTGAAAAAGGATCACACACACACACATACACACACACACACACACACACACACACACACACACACCATGTCAATATTTTGTTGAACCACCTTTTGCTTTAATAACAGCCTTGAGTCTGTTGGGATACTTCTCTATCAACCTTGCACATCTAGACGGAGCAATATTTGCCCACTCCTCCATACAGAACTGTTCAAGTTCGGTCACATTGGATGGTAGGTGTTGGTGGAATGCTATCCTCCCTGGATCCGGTCGGCCCTCCAAACTGGATGGAAGAGCAAGGAGGAAACTGGTAAGAGAGGTTACCAAGAGGCCAATGGCCACTCTGAAGGACTGCATGTGACAACAATTTCACGAGTGCTCCACAGATGTGGCTTGTTCGGGAGGGTCGCAAGGAGAAAGCCACTTCTCAAGAAAGGCCACATTAAAGCTCGTTTGAGCTTTGCCAGAAGGCACCTTGAAGATTCTGATGCCAAATGGAAAAAGGTCTTATGGTCAGATGAGACCAAGATTGAACTATTTGGCCTCAACACCAAACAGTACACCTGGCATAAATCCAACGCAGCTCACCATCCACAACACACCATACCTACAGTGAAGCATGGAGGTGGCAGCATCCTGTTGTGGGGGTGTTTCCCTGCCTCAGGGACTGGGGCTCTCGTTAGGGGCAAAATACCATCAGATTCTGGAAGAAAAGCTGCTACCCTCTGCCAGACAGTTGAGGATGGGCAGAAGATTCACCTTTCAACATGACAACGATCCAAAGCACACAGCAAAATTGACCACACAGTGGCTGAAGGAGAAAAAAGTGAACATCCTCTTGTGGCTCAGTCAGAGCCCAGACCTAAATCCCATAGAAAATCTGTGGAGAGATTTGAAGATAGCAGTCCACCAACACCTACCATCCAATGTGACCGAACTTGAACAGTTCTGTATGGAGGAGTGGGCAAATATTGCTCCGTCTAGATGTGCAAGGTTGATAGACAAGTATCCCAACAGACTCAAGGCTGTTATTAAAGCAAAGGGTGGTTCAACAAAATATTGACATTGGGGGGGGGGGTGATCCTTTTTCAATCTCAGTAATTCTTGTTTTTTATTTCTGACACTTTTTCTGGACTGTAATTGTGATGTTTTTCAGTTGGATGTTATAGGTTGCATTGGATAAGTACAGCTGGTGAAGGGAATTTTCTTTGTGTTTTCATTTCAGGATGTAAGGGAACCAGAATTTAAGGTCTATCAAAGGGGGTGATTCTTTCCTATACCCACTGTATGTGTAGTAAACACTTCTATTAGAAAAAGGCCTTTGGTTCCAGAAATTCACTGAAAGAAGTGGGGTTTAAGCATGTGTAATTCTGTGCTGGATTATGGCTAGTATATTAGAGAAATAGTTTAATCTCCATCACACTCTTAAATGATGTCTACTATATGGGGTTATACTTTCTTATTTTTTACATTATAGGTGGGTTTCACAAATATAAGTCATATGTTAACCCCAAGAGGAAGAGTCTATGCTGAGCTCACAGTCTCTCATTTGAAACCAGGAGAATTTTTGTTAATTACTGGCTCTGGATCAGAACTTCATGATCTGAGGCGAGTATACATTTTAACTATTTGGGTTTAAATGTTTTTTACTGTGCTGGGACAAGGGGAGGAACTACAGTTCAGGAAGGTCAGAAGAACTTATGCACATGCATAATGAAGCTTTTTGGATTAGAGACAAAATTGTGAATGGCTCATCATAAAAATGCTGCCAGAGTTTGTCTTCTTTCCAGACATGACTCATTCACAAAATCTTATATAGAAGCCTGGTTCTCCCAGTCTGGGCCTGTGTATCCTGGTGAAAAGGAGGCTGCAACAGATTGAATGCACACTGCAAATACTTTAGGGGATTATATTGTACTAGAGAAGGAGATATTTATTTGGTTTAAAATGACAAATGGCCACAGGAACTAATTCCTGTTGGCTGTCCATTGATAAATTAAACTCGGAGTTCAAAAGGAACTTTATAAATAGTTGCAGTGATAAATTTTGTGGTAGCCTAAGTAAGAACAGCTGTGAGAAGAAAAATAATCTCATTGATTTCAACAGTGAGTTGGTTAAATTTACTTTTCTTTCTTTCTTGATTTGTTGGGGTTTCCATTCTTTCCTCTGGGCATCAATGACTGAACAATTGGAGATGTGCTAGTGGGAGAGGTGGGCCTGTTTTAAAGATCCAAGAAAATGTTCACTTGGAGATAGTTGTTGGGGTTTTTCTTAATGTTTGCAGTATACCTGGTTGCCATATATGTGGATCTAAGTATTTTTAGGCATTATGAGTTGCTCCTGTTACTACTCTTCCTCCTTGCATTTGTTAATATTTCACACAATTTATTTTGGTCAAAATCCTGTCTTTTGTATACAGATGGATTGAAGAGGAGGCATTGAGAGGGCAATACAACGTTGAGATTAGAAACGTTACAGAAGAATTTGGAGTACTAGGTATAGCTGGTCCATATGCACGGAAAGTTCTCCAGAAGTTAACAACAGAAGACTTCAGTGATGCTGCATTTCGTTTTCTACTATCCAGGCATTTAAAAATTGGTGATATTCCTGTAACTGCAATTAGAATATCATATACGGGTAAGTGATGGTGAAATTATTAAGATTTTTAATCTCAAAAGTTAAATAACTGGTCTAAGAGACAGCAATCCAGACATGAAAAAAGATTATTTCATTTAATGTTTATTTCATTTTAATAAAACCTGTATATTATGGTGGCCACAGTCTAATTCTACACTTGATTAAGTTTTTAACTTTTGGTTTGTAATAGGTGAATTGGGCTGGGAGTTGTACCACAGGCGAGAGGATTCTGCAGCTTTGTACTCTATAATCATGGAAGCAGGCTATGAAGAAGGAATTGACAACTTTGGAACATATGCAATGAATGCATTAAGGCTAGAAAAGGCTTTTCGGGCCTGGGGGGCAGAGGTTTGAAAATAGCAATTTCATTATACTTTTATTTTTGTGTTATTTAAGTGTTAATCAGAAGTAATCATATGTCTGTGTTGCCAACTTTTTGATGCCTAATAGAGACAAATAAGAGAGACAACTACTACTGTATTAACATCTGTACTTTGCTGTGGGTGGGGGGACAGTTAGATGCTGCATTACATTTGTGGCACAAATGGTTCCTTTTTCCTTATTTAATTTTTTCAGAGACATTAGATACAATTTACACAATAAATCCCTACCCATCTCTTTGTTCTTACCCTCCCCGCTATGCCTCCTAAGTAATCCCTGCCACTTTCCTCTCAGCCTCACAAGTACAAATCCCAAGTGACCTACTGAGTGCAGGAATCTGGTTGGCATCACTGGATGATATCCAGGGCAGCATTCTGAGGATACAGCAAGAGGCTGTGTTCCTGAAGGCAGAGTCTTTCCAAGCAACAAAGCACTGGCATGGGGGAAGGGGAGCAATTGTTACTGATCTTCCCTGCCTCCAAGTGTTCTTTGCCTACCACCTATTTTTGCAAGCTACTAGAAGGCTACTAATGGTGCAGGGGAAGTAACTTACCTAGGGAGCAAGAGGTTGCTGGTTTGAATCCCTGCTGGTACACCTGTATTTGGCAGCAGCGATACAGGAAGATGCTGAAAGGCATCATCTCATACTGTGCAGGAGATGGCAATGGTAAACACCTCCTGTATTCTACCAAAGAAAACCACAAGGCTCTGTGGTCGCCAGAAGTCGACACCGACTCGATGGCACAACTTTACTTTTACTTTAGAAGAAGAGCTGAGAAAAGCAATTTTATCTTCATAGAAAATAACATGTGTAGTGGCATCAATGAGACCTGTATTTGGACAGTTATAATAAGATTACAAGCCCTTCTTGCTCTGCTCCGCAGCACCACGGTCATGGGTGGTTCAGAACCACCTGTGTTAGCCTGCACTGAATGTCAACCACTGAGGATTGCTGTTCTTTAGCCAAACTGAGATGTTATACATTGAACATACAAAAGAATTAAGTGGAACAATATCAGCAAAGAAGTGAAGGAAATATGCCACCTGCTGGTTTATCATGAAATGATTAAATAGCATACACTTTTTTTTAAACAGATGAATTGCGACACCAATCCTCTGGAAGCTGGACTAAAATATTTTATAAAGTTAAATAAGGTAGGCCTGCAATATTTTCAGAACTATATAACTGAACTTCTTCTCATGCATATTTTCAGATAAATATTGTACAAAACCAAGTCCAGATATTCATAAATGTCTGCAAGACTGTTCCTTTGTGTGCACTAGAGGAATTATTTCAGTGCATATAACTGTTTTGATAGGTAGCTTGAGCCTGAAAATGCTTCACTAACTAATGCCATATTTGGCATCTGCCAAAGAATTTGAGGATCTGAGTTACTCTTGTGCACAGCCCTCATTTATTTAAAATGAATTTTCTTCTCATTCAGGATTCTTGATTGAGCTGATATTCAAGCAATTGCAGATATATTGGTTAATGCAGCATATGTGAGGCTTTAGTAGATGAATAGCTTTTTCAGTTGGTTAGTAGGTAAAATAACTATATTTTTATTTTATTTTTACAAATACTGTCACGGCATACATAACATATTACTTAGAGGTATACATAAGACTTGTTTTGCTGAATCTCACCAAGGTCCATTTAGTCCAGGCTCAGCTTAGGCCCTGCAGCTGTTTTTGAACTACAACTCCCATAATTCCCAGCCACAGTGGCCAATAGCCAAGGATTATGGGAATTGTAGGTCAACATCTGCAGGAGGGCTGAAGTTGAGCAGCACTGATTTAGTCCAACATTCTCTGCTTGCAACAGCAGCCACCAGGACACCTCTGAAAGACTTACTAGTGGGACATGAGGATCTGAAGGCTCATGATGCACTATCTAGCTGAAGCCAAGCGCGTCTGGGGAGAGACATGATACTATGGTTCACACGATCACAATGATGTCCATAAACGGTTAAATCCCAGATCCTTATATAGTATGCATGCTCCTGTAGAACATATTGTAAGAACCCAGAAGTTTTCACTGATCCTAGATCTGCAATGCACAAACCAGGATCAACAAGCAGAGTTCAAGTCTCAGATTAACAATCCCAGTTAAATGCTGGGTTGGTGCAGCACCAACTGGGGGTTGGCAAAGACTTCTGAGTTCTCATGACACACTCATAGGAGCACACACACCATGAAGATCTGGGGTTTAATGGTTAATGGACATTATTGTGATCATATGAGCCAGCCCTATGAATGCTAAATTGTCATCTCCTGTTTATCCCCCACATCTAGTACTCAAGTATACTGCTTCTGAACACAGATGTTCCATTTAGCTGTCATGATTCATTGGACTGATCCGTCATGCATTTGTTCAGTCCTTTTTTAAAGGTCTCAATTCCAAGCTTAGGACTAAGCTTAGGCAGTGAATTTGATAAGTATGTCTTAACTTGTCCTAAATTTGTTGCCAATCAACTTTATTGAGTTCTAGTATTATGAAAGTGGAAGATAAATTGCTTTCTAACCATCTTTCCATACCTTCCTAATTGTATAAACTTTTATCGAATTCTCCTTAGGGCCAAACTAGAGGAGACAACAGAGAATCATAAATGCAGTTTTCTTCTCTTGAAACATTTGAAAATAGGGTTCACAGACAACTCTCCCCCCACATGCTGTTTTCCACCCCCCACCCAATGCTACTATTTATCCCACTAATAAAAATACATATGGGCACATGTATTTTTCCAAACAAAGCAAATAGCAAGTGGGAGTAGGAAAGGAAATTTTCATTAGGAAAATGGCATAAGGAAGGGGTTAAAGAACGTAGATTCAATATTAGACTATCATTATACTGAAATAGTTTTATTAAAGAGAGGAAGTAGACAAAAGTAGCATAAACATAGCAGAATATAAGATTATTTGAGAGTATGACTTTCTACACTTCTTGGTTAGGATGGAATTACCAAGAAGGGCCCCCAAACTTGCACATTCTGAAAGGCTTTTCAGGCTATTTCAAAGAGTCCAAGATGGCACTGACCAGTGTTCCTCTAACAGGGATTCCCAGATATTATTGACTACAACTCCCATAATCCCAAAGCAATTGCAGCTGGGGATTCTGGGAGTTGTAGTCAACAACATCTGGGAATCCCTGTTAAAGGGAACACTGGCACTGACTGCCTTTTTCTAGCAGTTACTCCAGTTTATGAGTTACTCCAGTCCAGGCAGATATGTTCTGTCAGAATTTCCTACCCTCCTCTGTGAGACAGGGTTATTTACCCAGTCAAACGGCAGTGTGCCAAGAGAATCAGGGGGCTCCAGTCACCAGGGCAACCCCAGTAATTACCTTTCAGAAGGCAGGAAGGGCTCAGAGAGGTGGGCAACAACTGCTGGGGGATGGGCGGGTGCAGCCCAAGAGGCAGCAGAATGGTAGAGATGGAATAGCGATGATATCAGCTCCACAGCTGCAGATGTGTGTAGAAATGCTAATGAAGGGGGTGGAGTTGGAGAACAAGTCCCCTTGGGAGGCCAGGGATTGGGTGGCCAATCCACTTGCCTGGCCAGGGAAGAAGGAGCAAGCTGGAAGGGGGGAGGAGTGTCCTAAATGTAGGGCTTTAATTAAGGCAGGGGCTGCCGAAGATGAGACGATCAGCAAGGATGGGGTAGCTTGGTCTGGTGGACTCCCGGAGAGGAGCTCAGACCTTTGCTCCTGCTGATAGGCGAAGGAGTGAAGTGACTATACTTTCCTCCTGCCCCAACTCTGAGGCAATGCCCATGCCTATAATTTAGTGCGAGAGGGTGGGAAGGTTAATTGGAGAATTCCCCCTCCCTAAACATGGACATGTTCCTCTCTGAGGATCAAGTAACATCCAGCACACCAAGAGAATGAAGAAAGAGAGCAGGTTCTTCATAGTGACCATTGTCATTCACACTGTAGGTGTCTGTGCACATGCAGAACATATCCCAGAACTTTCCAGAGCTAGTACTGCATTTTGGCCTTAAATCTGCCCCCCCCCCAGCTTACTCACTGAGGTTCCCGCCTCTTCCCTCAGTCTCTTTTCAACTGCCCCAGCGGTCATATCGGAGATCCTTCTTTCCACCTTTATCTGTGACTAAGCTAACAACCAAAAAAGATATTCCTTATCTCAAACCTGCTTTTATTTTTGTCTTCATCTTTCTCTTCCTTTTTCTTCTGACTTTCACTAAATGTTTTTGTATCTTCCGTTCCATCCCCACCCCACCACTCACCCCCTTGTTGTGGCTTATGGCTGTGAGGGCCACCTTCAAACACTGCGTGTTTTGCTCAGCAAACTGCCCTATTTCTGACAGCCACCCAGAGTGTCTGTCCTGCCTTGGGGAAGCCCACCGAATGGACATTTATAAAATCTGCCAAGCCTTCACCAGACAAATGTGCAGAAACCGCACCTCTTGGCTTCATGCCATTTTGTGGAATAGGGCCCTGCATGCCAGTTATACACTGGAGAATGCAACAGCTCTCAACAACTGGAAAGAGTGCAGCATTCTACCTATGACTCTTCTGTTTCTCACCACCACCTATACCACCATGATGAGCTCCGGCATGGCAGAGCCAGACCAGCAAGAGCTGCCTACACCGGACATAATGGGAAAGGCAGGGCCAGCAAAGGTGGGGACATTCCAACTACTCTCCAAGACTGATTTGAACCAGTCGGTACAGAGAAAAAAGGCCCAAAGCATCCTGCAGAGCCAGTTAAAAAGAAAAGGAAGAAGTTGGCTGACAACCGAAGCCAAAGGAAACAGTATTGGTAGCGACCTCCCTGCTCTTACAGCTCCCTCCCCAATTTCCATCAACAACAGAGAGTGACTGAGATCTACAGCCTGACCTTGATCCCGACAGGGAGAGTGAGTCAGACCGCATTCTCTGTTCTGAGGAAGGATTTGATCCAGTTATGAACCAGACTCCCCCTCTTACAATAAAGACAAATGTCCTCCTCACAGCTAGGAACCAGATCACCATCATAGATCTCCAATTACAGCAGGTCACCGGACTATAGGAGTGAGCACTACAGACATGCTTATTCTCCAGATTATTTTTATAGACCCCACATGGAATACATGTGGGTTGAGCTGAGAGTATACCTCTACTGCCCCCAAGCACTCAAGGCAGAGACCATGGGATACTGATGGATGGGAAAGAATCCCTCACTATTAACACACTCCCACCACTGCCTCTTTCACTCCAGATCTCCTTCAACACGAATAAGGCAAACAGGTCAAAACAAAGACAGTCCTGCTCTAAGCAACACCACAGGTACTTCAAGATCTAATGGGGACATGAAGGACAAATGACGAAGGCCAATCAACCCACCATTCCCATAACAGGCACTTTGAAAACTCCTCCAGCCAAGGAACCGACACCACCTCCGGACCACGAGTCAGACTCGGAGGAGGATATGCCTTCTACTCAAGGCAACACGGAGCTGCCACAAGGTACCCCACATTCAGATGACTGGTTAGATGGGGAGAAACAGGCTTCCTCTACCAAGAAGCATCACCCATATGCTGAACAGTTACAGAAGATGGCTGCTTTCTTGGGACTTGAAACACAGGTAGCCATGGAAGGAACAAAGGGCCCCATTTTGGCCTTATTCAAACTAAAACCACTACCCTGATCTCACTGACTCTTTTACCAATGGTCACAGAGGGGCTTGGGGGAAGCCAGCTTCTATCCACCCCACTTGCAGAAAACTGGAACATTTATACAGAGTTCACCAGAAAGAAGCAGAGTACTTATTTAAGCATCATAAACCTAACTCCATTGTCGTAGAGTTATCTCAACAGTGCTTTTGTCAAAAGCTACTTTCAGTACCAGCGGACCAGGAAGGCAGGGAACTGGATGCCTTCAGAAAAATAATATATGCAACTTCCAGCCTCCAGCTGTGCATGACAAATTACCAGGGTTGTGTGGCACAATCTACACACTTCCTGCTTGAGAAATTGGAACACGCTTGTCAACCAGTTACAATCAGACCAGAGAGCTATGACATTCTATGTCTAGCTATGACATTTTCTATGTTAAAGCAATGACATTTCTGTCTGAGGGCCTTCAGATCACAAAACAGCAACTATTCTCTGCCCGTAACAGAGCAGATTATGGACCTAAAACCATGGCAGCTGCTATCGCTCTGCATAGGCAAGCTTGGTTAAAATCTACAAAACATTGTCTCCAGAGGCAAAACTGAGAATAGAGGATCTACCCTTCGATGGGGAGAACCTGTTTGGAAAAGAAACAGATGATGCCATGGAACAGGTTCAAAGATGAAGTCCACAGCTAGATCTATCGGTCTTCAGCTAGATCTATCGGTCTGAAGCAAGCTAAGAAACGTCTCTGGCTACAAGGGCAACCAAAGCCAAACTACCAGCCCTTTCACCAACAAGACTACAGAAAGAACTGTTACCAACCCTACAACAGTTTTTGTAGACAACAGTCACAACCATCTAAGCTTTCTCAGAAGCCCAAGCCGTTCTACTCCAGAAGAACATGACTCCACGCACGAACTAGGCTCCCAATTATTCCCCTTTGAGCAGGGGCGTATCTAGGGTGGGGCAGGCAGGGCACGTGCCCCGGGCGCCACTTTAAGGGGGCGCCATTTTGTAAAATTATTTTGTTTAAAAATGGCTGCTGAAAACAAAATGGCCACCGCACATGCTCAAATTGCCTCTGTGAGGCCCTAGGCCATGCCAGGCCTTGCAGAGGCCATTTGAGCATGCACAGTGGCCATTTTGTTTTCAGCAGCCATTTAAAAAAAATATATTATTTTTAAAAATGGCCACCGCACATGCTCAAATTGTCCCTGTGAGGCCCTAGAGGCCAGTGAGGGGAGGGAAAACCTTTGCAGACCCCCCATGCCCCCACGGCCTTTAGAAAGCCCCCTGAAGGGGCTACAGGTAAAAAGATTTTTTTTAAAAAATAGTATGATATAAGACACTGTACACATATTCAGATTGGCACTATGTACAGCAAATCAGGGCTTGTGAATACTGAGCTGAAGCTTATGAGTTAGGATTGTATTCATTAAATGTGATGTCTTAATAATATGGCTATTAATGGCGAGTTTGTCTTTGAATCAGTGTGAAATCCTTAGTATTAAGGCCCACTGGGAGTTTCTTGCTCTCTTTCTCTCATTTTAACTGTCTTTCTGAAAGACTAGAATATATTCCAAGCAGTGACACAGTTTACTCTGCATATCCTTTGATTATTTTCAGAGTATCTGGGAAAAGTCAAATTCTCCATTTAATTTTAAAACTTATGTAATCGTGATGCTACAATGCATAGTAGGGTATTAGACAGGCACTTCTGTTTAGTTTTCCAAGTACACCTCCACATAGTATTTGGGTATTTCATGAGCCCCAGCATACTGAAATTTGTAGTTTTCCAGCATTTTTTGGTCTGGCTACGTCCACTGCTGAATAGTTTTTGAGATATTAAAAGATTAATGAGCTTGACTTGTATTTTTCAGCTGATATTATGGTAAAGTTATCTGAAAGATGAGTGTCAGATGTTTGGACAGGGGGCACAATTTCAGTGTTTGCCCTAGGCGCTATTTTCCCTAGATACGCCTCTGCCTTTGAAGATACTTTGCAGGAAATAACAATGGACAGCTGGGTGGTCTTGACTATTATAAGGGTGGGATATGCCATAGAATTCTTCACTCTGCCGCCCTTCTTTGGAATATGAAGGACTGCTCCAACACCAATATTACTGCAGGAAATCCAGCACCTCTTAAAACATGCTATCCAACCTGTACATCAAGATATGGGGTTGGGATTTTACTCCAGGTACATACAAAGAGCTCTATCCAATGGTGAGTCCACCATCCAAACCTAGAGGAAGGTCAGCCATTCATTCAAACACCAGCAGACATTACTGTCATGACGGACACCTCCAACTTCAGTGGGGGCGCCCCTGTAATAAATTGACAGCCACTGGGGTGTGGTCAAAACAGGAAAATTTGTATCACATAAATACTCTAGAAGTCCTGGCAATTTGGAAAACTCTCCACACCTTCCAAACTCTGCTTTGTCAGAAATCGATATTCATACTGACAGACAATACCACCACTATGGCCTACCTAAACTATCAGGACGGCACCCGGTCACATACTCTGTCTTGCCTAGTCGTTCGACTGTGGGAACGGTGTCTACACCATCACATCTGGCCTACTTCACAAAACATGGGTCACAAAACATCAAGGCCAATTCACTCAGCCACATGATCCAAGTCTCCCATGAATAGACACTGAACTGCTGTGTGGTCGAATGAAAATGTATTTGCCATAGCAGACAAAACACAATGTGCAGCCTTTTGCAGTGGAGGACATCACATACATTGTGATGTATGGGCAACGCCTTCATGATCCAATGGAATGAGGGGTTCCTTTACATGTTTCCCCATTGCCCTTAATACCAAGAGTACTGCAGAAGATCCAGGCAGATGGGGCACATTGCACAATGATTGCCCCATGGCGATCACACCAACTATAGTTCCCCTTCCTGCTGGAACTCTTGTGATCACAAAGAATGCACTTACTGCTATGACTGAATCTACTCACCAGAGTCCAGGGTGCAGTTTAAGGTCTCTTCATCCAGATGTAAGGTCTCTTCATCTCACAGCTTGGTGCATCTGTCTGAAGACATAAAGGACCAAGAAGATGTGTGAACATCAGACATCTAAGACTAGATCATCACTGAAAGTTCCTTTGGTAGCTGTTGCAGCTTACATGGGTAAGCATCCAATTTTCACCTTTCTGCCTAACCTACTTCACAGGATTGTTGTGAGGAGAAACCTAAGTATGTAGTACACTGCTCTGGGCTCCTTGGAGGAAGAGCGGGATATAAAATGTAAAATAATAATAATAAACAGTTTTTCAAAGGCCTAGTTTATACCTACCAACCACCAGTCTGGTCCCACCATGGGACCTGAAGGTGGTGCTCTCCACCAGAAGCGTAACTATAATAGGGCAAGGGGAGACAGTTGTCTGGGGGCCCACTGCCTGGGGGGGGGTCAGAGGCAAGTCACATGACTGACTCACCCAGCCACACACCCCCTGGGCTTCCTTCAGTTGTATTCATCCTCCAAAATTGATGTGAGTGTTAAGATCTGGAGCTACCAGAAGAGCATGTCTTTCTCTAGTACCATTAGATGACTTGCATCATCCACAATTTACAAAACTTTAAAAAAAAAATTAGGATGATGTTCTATTGTGGCACATAGGATATAGCTAGATAGATTATCTATATCTATATCTATATCTATATCTATATGCTTTTTGTTACCACTATTCAGCCTCATTTAAGATTTCTTTATTTCATGAGCTGAGCTTCAGTGGGGGGGCGCATTTTAAAATCTTGTCTCTGGGCCCACTCCAACCTTGCTACGCCCCTGCTCTCCACTCTCATGAGGAAGCACTTTGCGCCTAGCCATGTGCTCTCTCATTTGTCAGTCAAGACTGCCTTCCTCCTGGCCATCATTTTGGCCCATCAGGTGGCAGAGTTGAAAGCTCTCCACGTGGACCCACTTAACCTTTCAAACTAATAAGGTGTTGCTCCGCTCAGATATGTCTTTCCTCCCCAAAGTTGTTTCCCAGTACCACATCTCTCATATGCCTACCGGTCTTCTTTCCATCCCTGTCCTAAGAGACTGAGTGAGAATGGCACAGTCTCGATGTCAAGGGTGCACTGTCCTCCTATCCACTCTTTGTCTGCTTCACTGGACCTAATAAAGGAAAACAGATCTCATCACAGTGGTTATCATCCTGGAACACTACTGCATTCAAGTTGGGCTATTCACTTTCTGGCACTTTTGAGCACATTCGACTAGGGCAGTGGTGACTTCGACAGCATTTCTTCAGGGTATTCCCCTTGAGGCCATCTGTAGAGTGGCCACTTGGAGAGGAACACTGTCGTTTGTCCGCCACTACACCCTGGATACCAGATCCTGGACTGACTCCCAATTCAGCACAGCAGTCCTCCAGTTGGTTCTCCAATGACAGACTCTTCACTGACAAGCTCTGCTGCACCTGCTGTCTAGGTGAGTAGCTTGTTAATCACCTATAATGTGAATGACAATGGCCACTACAAAGAAAGTCAGGTGCTTACTTGTAACAGTAGTTCTTCTAGTGGCCCATTGTCCATTCACATGGCCCTCATTCCTCTCTGCTACAGCGGCTTCTGAACAGGTACATTGTGGCAGTCAGAGACTGAGGGAAGAGGCGGGAGCTGCAGTGAGTAAGCTAAGAGGAGGGGGTTACCACCAAAATGCAACTCTAGCTCTGAAAGGTTCCGAGATACGTTCTGTGCATGTGCAGACACCAGTAATGTAAAGGGACAACAAGCCACTAGAAGAACTACTGTTACAGGTAAGCAACCTAACATTTTCTGCCCTGCTTTTCTGAGTTTTTTAAAAGCTTTAATTAATTTATTTTCAGTACAAAATTTAAATGACAGATGGTAAAACAAAAAGAAAAGATAAGGACAGATTAATAACCACATAAAAAAGAGAAACCAAAAATTGAAAGTTAAAATGTATTTAACAAGCTGAACCCGCACAGAGCGTCTCGGCCCCCGCCGCTCGGCCTTGTCTCGGCCCCCCCGCCCGGCCTTGTCTCGGCCCCTCACACTCGCCACTTGACCTTTCTTCCCCCTGCTAGGCTGTTGCTCTCCCCCCCCGGCCCCCTATCCCATGTCTCCCCCTTAAGCTGCCCCATGGTGGCAGAGAGGGAGGGCAATTAAGGTGTACTGGTGGTGGAGATGGTGGTGAAAGCTCCTTCCATGGGCCCTCTAGGTTATTCATGCAACCCCCACCCCCACATTTTCATTGGTCGTAGCTGCAGTGGGGGTGGGGCTTGCCACGTATCATCTTTGTGAATTATAGATAGATAGGCCTTCTGTGTAGAAATTTTGTTATATATTTATTATTTATTAATTTTATTTCTATACCACCCTTCCAAAAATGGCTCAGGGTGGTTTATATCCCTGTCAAAACAAGGTGCCATGACTTGTTTGGATTGTATTCATATCTTGTCCAGACAAAGACTTCTTGAGTGTTTATTTTGTCAGTTGTGTTGATAGTACCACCCAATTTCTAACTCTCCAGCAACATAACATGCACTTTGAAATTCCAGCCCCAAATGCTTTTTGCTGCAGGGGTACATAAGAAGCTGTCTTATACTGAGTCAGACCATCGGTCCATCTAGCTCAGTACTGTCTACTCTGGCTGGCAGTGGCTTTCCAGTCTTTCCCAGCCCTACCTGATGGTACCAGAGATTGAACCTGGAACCTTCTGCAAGAGGAGAGCTGGTCTTGTGGTAGCAAGCATGAATTATCCCTTTTGCTAAGCAGGGTCCACCCTGGTTGCATTTGAAATGGGAGACTACATGTGAGCGCTGTAAGATATTCCCCTCAGGGGATGGGGCTACTCTGGGAAGAGCACCTGCATGCTTGCATGCAGAAGGTTCCAAATTCCATCCCTGGCACCTCCAAGATAGGGCTGAGAGAGACACATGAGAGAGACGCTTGTCTGTAACCTTGGAGAAGCCGCTGCCAGTCTGTGTAGATAATACTGAGTGAGGTGGACGAATGGTCTGACTCGGTATATGGCAGCTGCCTATGTTCTGGGCAGCTGCTTTACTACTGAGCAATTACATGGCCACCTGAAGTAGCAAACAGAGGTGAATTTACTGCAAAAAAAAAAAAAAAGGAAAGCGTTTTGCAGGCATGCTGAGAGGGAAGGAATTCACACTAATATGATGACAATGAATATTTATATACCGCTTTTCAACAAAGGTTCCCAAAGTGGTTTAAAATAAATAAATAAAATTGCTCTGTCTCCAAAAGGCTCACAAAATAAAAAAGAATCACATTAGACACAAGCAGCAGCCACTGGAGGAATGCTGTGCTTGGGATGGATATGGCCAGTTGCTCTCCCCCTGAAAAATAAAGAGAACCACCACTTTTAAAAGGTGCTTCCAGAGGCATAACAAGGGAAAACTGTGCCCGGGGCAAGCAGTGAAATGGCGTGCCCCCACCGCCGCCCCCCCAACATACTACATTATACTTAGGTTTTTCCTCACAAGCGCCCGCCGCCGCCGCCAAGCCAGGCCACTGAATGGGCGCCAGGTGCCAGCAAAGCAATGGGGGGGGGGCGCAGGCAGCGTGGAAGGGACCGCTTGTGGGGAAGGGGGCACCGACACGCTCCCTTGACTGCTGCAGCGCTGCTGCACTGGGCAGGAAACATTTGTATAAACAAAAAATTAAAAATTAAAAAAAAATTGGACATGGCGGCGCCCCCCACGTGACCAGAAAAGATGGCGCCCGGGGCACGTGCCCCCCCTGCCCCCCCTATAGTTACGCCTCTGGGTGCTTCTTTACTTAGTTAGCAGCCCAGTTCGTCTAATGTAGACTAACCACCTACTTCAAGGAAGAACAAAATTAACTGGTAAATCCAGACTTTATATCTTTATTTTGTCCCCCTAAGAAAAGGATATGGTATGACTGTTCAGAATAGGAAGCCTGTCAAATATTGGTTGCCTCTAGGGACAAAAAGTATTTTCTGTGTTCGCCTGTCAAGAGAATTTAATTTGGAAGGCTGTCCTGAAATTATTCAAGAATGGCCAATGAAGAATAATTAATTTCAAAATATTGCACAGGCATAGCCTCCTGTGTGTTGTAAGGTGATGGTTAAAGCAGATTGCAGCAGATGTTGGTGCTCTCTCACTCAGCTGAGTAGCTTTGTGTATATAATTTGGATCAATTCCAACATTCATAAGAGGTTTACCAAATAAATTGCACTATTAAAAGGTGTATGCATAGCTTTTTGCAGACTGAATTATAATATTTTTGTTCCTAGGGACCAAGCATCATTGTCCATAATTACCTCTTTTTATTTTTCTGATCACATAAGAAAACAAACTTCTAATTTGAGAGTTTCTGTCCACTCTGCACCATTCAGCACATTTCAAATTAAAAATATATTAGCAACTGTTACTGAGAATGGTCTAGTTCAGAAATTAAGAAGTGATACTATCTTTGAAAACAACATATAGCTACAGGAGAAGATATTTTACATTCTGGAAAGGAACTAAGCTTTCATAATTTCCCACATGACCAAATAAATCCTGTATAGCCAAGCCACACAACCTCAGCCCTCCTGCAGATGTTGGACAACTCCCATTATCCCTGACTATCGGCCACTGTAGCTGGGGATGGGAGTTGTAATCCAAAAAATATCTGGAAGACAAAAGGTCTTCCAGCCTCTTAAGAAGCCAAGAAGGAGAAATGTTGGACACTTTTGCTCAGCAATCTGATGCCTCATGAGTGCAACGACACAAAACAAAGTTTCTTACACAGAAAGTGAAATTGTATGAATCCTGCATATTTGTTCATTACATGACAAACTGCTCCAAGAATCAACAACAATTTTGTACATTGGTGAAATTGCTTCTAGGCTAATAAAATAAAATAAAATCTTGTCTCCTGTGAAGCACATGCCTAGGGTTTCAAACTATTCTTTTCTAAAAGCTGTTCTGAGGTCCATGAACATTCATCCCTGTCCATATTCACAAACTATGACTATTGTTCTGTCAAAGATACACTGAAATCCCATGTGCTTAATTTTTCCATTGAAATCAGTGGAATTTCTGCTAGGTGCTATGATGCCATCAAATGTGATCATTTCATTCCAGCTACGGTCATTCTATCTATCTATCTATCATATTTCTATACTGCTTGATATGTGCATCCCTAGGCGGCATACATAAGTTAAAATACAGCAAATCTAAAAGCAGGATAAAATAATTAAAACAATTGATGTAAAACCAATTAAAATTAATTAAAAGCTGGAGAAAACAGGTAACAGGTCTTTTTGAAAATGGCCAATGCTGGAAAAACTCTTGATTTTAACAGAGAGTGCATTCGAGAGCTCTAGGACAGCCGCAGGGAAGGCCTGATCCTGAGTAGACACCAAATGAGCCAGTGGTAGCTGTAAACAGACCTCCCAGTTGATATTAATAGGCGGGATAGTCATGACAAAGATGGCGCTCTCTTAAATACCCTGGACCCAAGCCATTAAGGGCTTTATAGGTAATCACCAGCACAGTATTTCGCTTGGAAACATAGCAGCAGCCAGTGCAAATCTTATTGATCTGTGTTATATGGCTGTCATATTCTGCACCAACTGTAGTTTCCGGACTACATACAAAGGCAGCCTCACATAGAGTGCATTACAGTAGTCAAGCCTGGAGGTTAGCAGCATATGCACCACTGTTTTAAAGTCAATTTCCTCCAGTAATGGGCATAGCTGACATATCATCCAAAGCTGATAAAAAGTACCCTGTCTGTTGCCACAACCTGAGAAACCAGAGTGAGTTTTGGATTAGGGTTGTGCAGAACTGGTTTGATTCGAACCGGGCTGGTTTGACCAGTTTGAGCTTGAGCTCTCCCCCACAAAAGAGGGTTCCTAATTTGATTGGGGGGATTCCCTCACAAGCAAAGGGGATTCCTAATCCTCTCGCTAAAAAGGGGTTGAAAGGGCAGCAGGGGAAGGGCACCTTACTTGCGGCAGCTCCTCTAGGCTCCACTGCCCCTCCCCAGCAGCTTGGGCTGGGGGGCACGGTTCCAGCCTCCACACCCATGCTGCTTGCGGGGGCACTGGCTTGGCCTAGGGGAGTCGCTGCCACCCTATGGTAAAGTGCCCTATCGACTGGCTCTCCGCCTGCCCTTTCAACCCCTTTTTTGAGTTAGGATTAGGAGTCCCCTTACTGGATTCCCCTTTACAGGCATCCCAAACCAGGCCAGACTGGTTCAACCCGGTTCAACTGCACGAACCAAACCACCAGCCAGTTCTAACAATCCGGTTTGTGGACTGGCAGTTCAGTTTGAATTCAGTTCAGATTTGAACCGAACAGAACTGTTGTGCACACCCCTATTTTGAAGCCAGCAGCACTCCCAAGCTACATGCTTGTTCTTTCTGGGAGAGTGTAACCCCATCCAGAACAGGCAGATCTAAACCATCTCTCGAGTTTTGACACAGACACCCAGTCAGTACCTCCATCTTATTTGGATTCAATTTCTGTTTCTTATCCCTCATCCAGCCCATTACTGCCTCCAGGCAGGCATTTAGGGAAGTTATGCCATTATCTGATGAAGCTTATTTGTAGAATAGGTGTGTGCACGAACGGTCCACCACAAGCCAGGCCAGTTAGAGGGCTTGATCCTAAATTGGACTGGCCTTTGGGGAAGGGGCCCAGTCAGTAATTGAACCAAACTGAACACAGTTCATTTCAAACTGGTTAACGGTTCGTGCCGATATGCAAATGGGCATCTGGTGAGGATTCCCTTTTGCCTGTAAAAAGGATATGGAGTTTCTTTACAAAGAGGGCTTCATAAGCTGGGTGAGGAGCAACAAGAGGCACCTGCAGAAGTATAAGGTGCTTACAGGCAGCAGCGCTCCCTCCCCCCAGCAGTGCACACACCGATGGCACAGATCTGGCAGCACTCATGGGCCAGTAAGCACCTTTATCCTGTACTTCTATAGGTGCCTCTTGTCCTCCTCCCCGGCTTTCAACAGAATCACACAAAAGATCAACAGAATCACACTTCCTATGTCAATACCCAATTGAAGATCATCCATCAAGCCAACCAAGGCAGTCTCCACCCCATAGTCCACCCGACTAGCCCACTCAGCTCCAGGCAGTCTTGGAGGAAACAGATTATCTAGTCCCATTTCAAAGTTGCTTTCAAGTGGGCTATGGGGTGGAGACTGCCTGGAGCTGAGAGGCCACCACCCTCTCAATCACCTTGGTCGACCATGGGAGATTGGAGACAGGTATATAATTAGCTCACTCTGGGATCCAGTGCAGGTTTCTTCAAGTAAGGTCTAATAATAGCCTGCTTAAGGCAAAGGGGCATCCTGCCCTCCCTCAAAGAAGCATTTATAATATGTACCAGACCCCCTCTGATAGTACTATTGGGAGATGAAATAAGTCAAGTTGAGCAAGGGTCAAGAGAACAGGTGGTAGGATGTATAGTCAGAAGGAGCTTGTCAACATCTTCAGGAGTCACAAACTGATCCAATCTGATCCCATAAGAGGAGTTGTTGGACACCTCCCTAGTAGACTCTGTAGATTGGAATCCAGTTCAGCCCAAATACGAGATATGTTATCCGCAATTATGTTTCTGATTGTGATTAACTAGTGTATTTACTTTTTATATTTGGTGCCTGTGAGGAATATATGATAATAACTTTGAGGAATTACTTTGAAGCCTAGAATTATTGCTGAATGGCCTCTATTTCACTGCCCAGTATCCTGTTAGAAAATGACTGGATCCTTTCAGTTTGGCTTAGAGTTGATTGATTGTAGAGATCTTTCACCTGAAAAGCACCAAGCCCTTTATCTTTTGAGAGAGAGGACAAAATTACTTGTGGTTTTTTTCAATGTATGTTAGGATGTACAGGAAGTGTGGTTTAAGTATAGTTTTAGCTCTCATTTTGTGCTGAAAAATTAAATTCACCATAGAGAGGATGATGATGGATGCAGGAAAATTAGAAAGGGAAGAAAAAAAGTTGCATAGCACAATTCAATGGCCTGGTTCACAGAATCACGCAAATCTAGGTTTTATGTGAGTTATCAACATTAGCGTAACTGTGCCTTGGCATGAAACCATGCCAAGGCAGGAATCTCAGATTAATCTTGGGCCATAAACCACCTTGGTGTGGGTTCTCACAATCACACTAATATCATATATTGGAAAAATTATGTGAACCAGGCCAATGCAGTGTCATAGCAAGGTGTGGAGCGACCCATGTTCCATAACTGAACACTGCCTTCCCCTCCCTCTCTCCTTCTTTGTGTGTGTGTCCTGCTATCAACTTCATAATGCCTGGACCAATTTGAACCAAATTTGGTACATTTGTACCGACACCTCAATGGTGTAGTTTGTGATTATGTAATTCACCCCAATTCAAGGTGGTGGATGTGTGAACATTTGAAGTGCGAGTGGGCTAACTTGTGAACCGCCAAATTTGGAACAGTTGTAAGGGACACATAGGGACACCTCAGTGGCATAGGTTGTGATGATCGCATCCACCCAGGGGTAAAGCTATAATTGAGTGTATGGGTTCAAAGAACCTGGGCCCCCAAGCTCCTGAGAGCCCTCCACCCCTCCCTATTTTCTTCATTATCTCCCTCACTCAAGGGGCCACTGGGGAGAGAGGCAAACACGGGCCCCCTCTCCCCTAGCTATGCCCCTGAATCCACCCCAATTCAAATTCAATTCAATTTGAGGTTCAAGTGAGAACTGATTTGGATCAAATTTAGTACAGTTGTAGGGACACATAAGGAAAGTTTGTAATGATATCAATTCAATATGGCAGATGTGTGACCAGTTGAGGCACAATTGGACTAACCAGTGAACTGCCTAATCAATTTGGACCAAATTTGGTATGGTTGGTACATAGGGACACCTCAACGGTGTAGACTGTGATGATGTCACCCACTCCAATTCAAGATGGTGGACACAGGAACATTTGAGCCTCAGTGGTTTAACTTGTGAACCACCTGATTTGGACCAAATTTGGTACAGTTCTAATGACACCCCAATTCAAGATGGCAGATGCCTGAATGTTTGAGGTGCAAGTGGGAACAGATTTGGACCAAATTTAATGCAGTTCTAGTGACACAGAGGGGCACTCAGTGGCATAGTTTGTGATGATGTCATCCACCCCAATTCAATATGCTGAATGCATGAACATTTGAGGCAGAAGTGGGCTTACTTGTGAAGATGGTAATTATCAATTCAGATTAGAGTGAAATGAAAGTAGACAGATTAGGTCTTACCAGAACATCTTGCTTTTTACTTATGCTGCTAGCCCCATTGCCACAGCCTGCTTGTCTTGCCACCACCAGCTGCCCGTCTTCATGGCTCGCTCATTCTTCCTCCCTTTCCCCTTTCCCCTTCCCTCCTCGGCACCAGCAAAGAGCTAGCGAACTGAGGCCAGGGCCGAATTCTGAGTTCCGACTGAGGCCAGGGCCGAGGGAGCCACTTCCTCACCTGCCCTTGTCACTGCTGGCAAAGGCTAATGACATCACTGCCAGCAACAGGCAGTGATATCATTAGCCTTGTCAGCTTTGCCAGCGCCAGTAAGGGTGAGCAATCAAGCGGCTCCCCTGTCCCCTATGTGCTGGCCATTTATTGCTCTTCCTGGCGCCAGGGAGGGAGAGAGGTGAGCAGACGGCTGGTGGGGCACACTGGCTGTGAGGGCAGCAGCAGGTAATTGGAGTGTGGGGAGGCAGGCAGGCAGACATATGAGGGGCCCTCAGCGGCCCCTCTTCTGGTGGGTGGAGGGTTGTGTTCTTTTAACACATCTGCCCTAGTCTAGATATGCCCCTGGGCCAATGAGAGTTATCTTACATAAGTTTTATTGAAATGAATAGGAGTTGTACTTGAGTATTCTTGGACTACTGTATTTCCATTCATTTAAATGGCTCTTGTGTAAGAGAAATTCCTGTGATTGTGCTTTAATTCTTTCATCTCCTACAACTGTGGACATTCTGTCTGTTGAATTCAGTTGCTGATAGTAACTCATGCGGTGACAAATGCCATAAAGCATCTACTGTATACCAATACATGTTGCTAAAAGAA